>NC_134173.1:61623170-62355670 GCF_964188355.1 Buteo buteo | reverse complement strand
ACAGCTTCACAATTATAAAAGCAGTGGAGTTTAGTTGTACTTTCATCCATAATAGGAAAGGGAATGTGCAGCACTTTAACATTAAATAGCTTCAACATTTGAAGCATTGAAAATCACTGGGGAAGCTTGTCCAGCTCTAACGGAGCTGGTGGAAGTGTGCCTGCCCGGCAGCTAATCTCGCCGGGCTGGAATTTGGTTCCTGGCTCCGCAGCACAAGGACAGCATGTGTTAGTCGGGCTGCATAGGTGGCTGCAAGAAGTAGACTTCAGCAGCAGTTTACTACTTCACAGTCCCTTTTTTTTTAAACAACTGCTGGAAATACCCTTCTCAAACATGCCCACTCATACGCTTGAAACTATGTGGTATGTGTACATAATGTACTAGTCTACCCTACTTGCATTGCATTCCTGCATAACATTTCTCTTCACACATTAGCGTCCCTGCCTTTCATTTGAATTTTTTGCTCTTCCAGTAGATGGTGTTTTCATCTTTTTCTACACTGACATCTCTGAAAGAAAAGGAAAAAAAATGCATTTTGAAGTGTTATGTGTGAAGCTGAAAGTATTTCCTGTTATTTGGAAGCCCTTCTTTGACCCATTTCTTTCGCTCACAGTGTCTCACTTCAGCCTAGAGTTTAATTTCGTATGGCTTTATTTGACTATTTGCATGAAGTAGTTATAGTCATTGGTTACCGGCGTTCTTCGAGTACTGGGTGCCTGGATGTATCAGCCTTACCTTCATTTGATGCTGTTTATCCCTCTGATAGATTGCTGTATATTCATCACCTAATAAATCCTGAAGAGAAGAAGTTGAAATAGTGAAATCTTGGTGAGAAGCCAGCAGACATCTAGCTAGCTGTTAGCCTGGTAAAAAAGCAGCTTTCTACTGTCAGGATCAGCATTACCCTGACAGTTGCAGCAGCTTTCAAGCCTCTGGATTTGTTTGCAATGAGAGATTTGTTGTGGATTTTTAACAAGGCTCCTGTGTGTGTGCCATGCTTAGTAAATATTGGCCTTCAGGGTATTTTTCAGTCACGCTGAATGGACTGTTAGTTTCCCCAAACTGCAAAGTGCAGAAAATCCATTTCACTAGGGGTTTTTTTGCTATAGAGATTGCATCACAACTTACGCTGTACAAAAGAAAAATAAAATCACAAGAAAGATTGTGTCTGAGGAGCTGGGGAGAAAGAGTCCAGTAACTGTGTAATGTCCAGTTCTTAAATAAGTGACATTGCGAGTGTTAAATTTTTGTTATGAAAATTATGAAACAGTATTTCTCTTTTGTTAGTGGTGCGGTGAACATGAAAATACGACTAATCACTAAAAAATTGCACCTTTTAACAGGAGGTTATAATAGAAAAACATATCTAAATGGTTAGATGTTAGACAGAATTAAATTTATAGAGAAATAGAGAAAATGAAAACAAAGTACCATGTATCTGATCTCTATACATAATATAATGTGTGACTAAAACAACAATGAAAAAGAAATGGACATTGTGAGGGGTTTCAATGGCTTCCCATTATACAGTTTAATGTTTTGATAGCCAGTAGAGTTTAATATTAAAATATTTCCAGTGCCCCTGTGAACTATTCTGTGGATACTTTTTACGAGCTAATTTTAAATGAATATGAGCGATGGGATGAAGCTTTTTCATTTGAACATGGTTTGTAAAAACAAAAAGCTTCCTGTGATAGCGTGGGTATGCTGAAAGCAGTACTGCACTGACATATTCAAACTTTACAGTACTCAAGTGATTTTTTTTTTTCAGCGACTGTGGTAAGGCTCTTCTGAAAGTCTGTATCAGTCATAGTGAAATACTGCATTGGTTTTGATCTCTTTGCTATTCTGGAGAATGATAGTGTATGAAAATGATTTTTCTTTTTTTATTGTCCTCATTTTAAGTGATGGCGGAGCAATGAATAGAACAATAATTTATTGAGTATTCACACACTGTATGTATACTTTCATTATACATTTATAGAAGACCTATTGTTTTGTGTTTTCTGCTGGAGGCTAGTCTTGTAAAAGAATAGTCTAGAATAGACTCACTCAGTGCATGTGTTGTCCATTTGCCTGTCAGCAATAGTTTTGACAGAAAAAACAGGGAGTTTGAGTGACTGCTGGTCTGTCTTAAGGTATGGTAATGAGGCTAATTAGGAGAGATGAGAGCTGAACTGGATATGTGAAGGCAATTATCCGTGAAACTTTTGTCATGCTTTATCTTTATCAGATCTCTCTTTCTCTATTTCTGGCATTTGCCAGTGACACGGGGAATGGAAATATTTGAAGTGATACATATTTTAGAAAAGCGAAGTAAAGAAGGAAGGCAGAGGGAAATTTATATGAGAACATCTCATTATTAAACTGTACAACTTAACAAGGATATTGTAGTTCAGCAAGAAAAAACCTTGCCTGTGTTATTCTTGTCACTTATATTTACATGAATTAAAATCAATTACTTTTTGTAATAATGAACTTACTAGGCACCTACATCTCCCCTATTAAGTGTACATTGTTTTGTTTGCTCCTTTTATGTTATGAGTAGCTGCAGCAAGCATGTTATTAAACGTACTTGAAAGAAAAGCATGCAAGGAGCATGAAAAGAGAAAAGAAAAGCAAGCAAAGAGCGTGAAAAGGCATTTAATTGTAAATTTTAAAAAAAAGCTGAAATTTTCTCATTTCTGTTTTCAGGAGGCTAGTGCGTTTTACTTTCAGACTGTTTCTTACACCAATCTAGTACAAACTGATTAAAAAAGAAGCACTGAACAGAGCAAATGAAAACCAGGTGTCACAAGTCTTGATGAATCAATGCACATAATCCACAAAGAAAGAAGGTGATAAATGAAACTTGCGCATTAATGAGACCATAACCAGGCTCAATTACTAGGCCGTTTTGAAGAGCCATAGTAACTTCACACATCTTTTTATGTTAGAGGGAAAAAATTACATCCTCCGAGCTCTCTGCACGCTCTTGCTTCTTGCACTATGTCAAAAGACAGTATACCTCTAATCCACTTTTAAAGAGACTGTAATGTTAAAGAAAAACCTAGCTATATAAGACATACTCAATGACTTTTTTAAAAGAAAAAATCTACTTCATAATTTAGATCATTTTACTTGTACATTTTATATGAGTCTACCAAATGTGCTTACAAAGTCAGATTACAGACTGCAAGTTGCATTTTATCGTAGTAGTATGTAGTCCTCTCTTCTGAACTTGCTAGAAGTATGGCAAGGAGTGTAGTGAATAGATATGTAATAAAGATCAATCCTTATGGCCCAGATATTTTTCCATTAAGCACCAGTTCTTTTTCTCAGATTTTGTTTTGTATTACGTATGTTAAGAGCTTTGAATTTACTGCTAGCAACAACATCACACATGTCCAGAATGCCAGCACAAAATACCTGAGGTCTACAATAATAATCTTAAATCTTACATGAAGGACTGAATTGTATTTTATGTGTTTAATTTCATTTGCTTTCAATGATGATATGGAAAGTTGCTCGATCTCAGATAGACCCATTGCCCACTTGCTACTGTAAGATCTCCTTGTTCTGTAAAGCACAGCTGACTATCGCTGCCGTTCTTCACGCACACATGTACACACACAAAATCACTCTCTTCTTTCTACACTACAAAGACAGTAAAAGTGGTTTATTGCAGATTATAGTCCACAGCCATTAGCTTCTTAGGTAGCTTCTACTGATCTTTAGTGAAAAGGCTACCGTTGCCTCCAAGAGAGAGTTTAGAGAACTCTTCTTTCCATGGGCTTTCATGTGATTGAGAAGATAAAAAACCTTAGCCTGCAGTCCACAAGAATAATAATAATAATTAAAAACAAACAAACAAACAAAAACCCAAACCATAACTGGCATGGCAGTTTTCTGCAGAACCAGAATAAGGGAATGACCACAGAAATGCCACTTTCAGTCATCAACAAAAGCAGTGCAACAGACACGGGACCTCTTCCCTTGCATGACACCCTTTCTCACTGTAGAGTTCATGTTTGGTTTTCACAATTATAAAGATCTGGAATATAGCTTTGTGCAAGAGGGAAAACGGAAAACAATCTTTAGATCATTTATCTGTTACCTATCAGCTTGACTAAACAGAAACTCCTCGTATGCAGTCCTGCTGCCTTCAGCTCCTCTTCTCCTCTGTTTACAGTCTGCTGTATTATGCACGACTGCTCGTTAGTATAAATTTACGAAGAACAAATGTGCTGGTCTCCAAGTGTCACTGGGAAGAGGACTCAAAATTTTCTGATCCAATACCACAACTAAATAATTTAAAGAAGTAATTTTGCTAGTTGCAGAAGCTAACCTTTTTTTTAGTGTGTCTGGATGTCTTTACCGTATTTTCCTAACCAGTTGACAGTGGTGGTATACAAACACTTAAAACATTCAATTATAGTATGACACTGTTGCAAGAGGTTACCTATGGTACTCGTAACAAATAGGTTACTAATGAAGTGTCATTTCCTCACCTTATTTGGTTTGTGTTGCAACCTTAATTATATTTCGATTTTAGAATAAACTCTCAAAGTGGTGTACAGGGATTTGACCACACGACTTGCATTAACATTAATCAAAATCGTGTGTCTGAATTCCCACCACACTAAAAATGTACCTTGGGATTGTTGATGGGGGTTGGGGGGGAGGGGGGGAGGCACATGCAGAAGAAGGCTTCACCAATGGCTTCCTTTTGTTCTGAGTCATGTTCATGCTCTTCATACCTGAAATAAAAGATGACAGTGAATACTGAAGCCCTTTGTTTGCAGGCTGTGTCAGTGAGGACAGTGACAATTCATGTTTCCTCACTTTAATCAGCATGAACCCAGCAAGTCCTTTTTGCTGTTATGCTGAGATGGTAACTGTAACCCAGGAGGAACAGTCATGTCTCTGGTGTAACCGCGAGATTTTGAACGTGAAGATGAAATACTGGTTCAGATAAAAATAAAGCTTTGTCTCCATCATCACCCTCTGTGCCAACCAAGGCTTTGTGAAAAACAAGGACTTTTTATCAGCAATTTGCATGCTGTTAAAATTCTGCGTTCTTCCGTATTTCCCTGTTTTGGTTGCAAGCAAAGTGTCAAATATTACTGTAGCAGAGGGTAACTGTTTCAGCAGTTCTTGCAGTCCTGGTGGAGGCAGTGCCCAGAGTTTAGTGAGACAGCCTGCTCAGAGCTCCTCCTGACAATTAAGTAGGCTCTGGGGGTTAGACTCATTTTGGTATGGTTGGCCATGGATTCAAAAATGTTGGTGGGTTTTTTTCATGCATGTGTTGACCCATGATGGGTCACCGATTCAGAGACATGACTGTATCTTGAGTTTAATACCAGAATATCTCACAGAACCAAAATAAAATCATGTCTTCAGGCCCTCTTTAATACACAAATGAAGTTTCCTCATTAAAAATAATTTTTTAAAAAGCTGCACATATTGCTCCAGTACCAAAATCAAGAGTTTCTGTCTGGGAATCAGAGCCAGTGAAGCTCAACTGCTTATAAGGCGACCGTGGTTGTAATTGTGTTTTAGCAGCTATGTCTTCTCCTGGCTTCTTTGGAGCATCTTTAAAGAAAAAAAAATCTTAAAAGATGATATTCCATGTCTAAGCTTATCCATGCTTTGCATCAGAAGAAACCTCCAGAAAAAAACCTGAAGTTTCCTTGAATTTCCTATCTTGGAATGGTGGGTGCTGACTGACTGAAAAACAGGAAAAAGGAGTTTCATTTACTGCATTTCAAAGCAGTTACCTCATTAAATAAATAATAACTTTCCATAATGCTTTCCCATTAATCCATATATGTAATGCAAATGAATAAGAAGTTTCTTATCCTCCAAAGTTTACAGTGATTCCACCATGTCAAGACTCATTGATTTGGTGTAGCACCCCAAGACTCATTTAAGAAAAATATAGTTATGTCCCTTTGGCTGACTGAGGCTCTGACATTTAATAAAACCAGAACCCCAGGCATTTTCTTAATTTTTGTCTTAGGTCCAATCTTGCAAAAGCTTATGAATGCGCTTAACTTTACACAGGTGAATAGGCTTATGAAAATAAATTAGATCTCTCCCATGCTTAAAATTCAGTACAACATTTTTTTTTTGTATGAGCAAGGCTTTTCTGTGCTGCTATAAAATTCATTTTTATTTCTACTTTATCACATTCAGATGCTTTCTTTGCTATGTTTTCTGTTTTAAACTAGCACTTTCAGAAATATAGTGTTCCCACTGTGGCATTGGCGAGAAAAAGAGGAAAGATGTGTTTGTAACTTGTATGGCTCCAATGAAATTGCTAATAAAGATTGCCTTAATCCTAGGATCCAACCAAAAAAACATGAAAATTGCTAATGAACAAGCCAAGAGGTACTGTGTAATGAAACAGTTAAAGTAGCACTTGTTTCCTGGCAATGATAGAAAGGATTTTTTCATTTTTAAAAATTGTTTCAAAAGCATCTTTCAATGTACAGTCCTTTTCAGTTTGCATCTGTCTGCATCGTGAGCGATCCTTTCACCCCCTTTTCAAAGCCATATGAAGCTTGCAATGCAGAATAATTAAAACAAATCTTGAGTAAACTGTTTTGTGGAGATAGAAGTTTGATGGTTGAATATATAAAAAATTGTAACCAGATGTTGTGCAGAAGCCATAGTAGTTTAAAGATCATGAGCTTTTTCTTTTTTCTTTTTTTTTTTTTTTTGTATGAAGCAAAAATACTCTAATTGAAGTTGTCAGCAGGAGTGAGACTAATATGCCTGTATTTGATTAAATAATAGTTTATTTAACATTCAGTGTGGCCCAAAATTGGCTGAGACTAAAATACAGAAACTTCTTACTTCAAATTTTTGTATTTAAATAGAGTGAAAAGTAAACCTAGTTAATGTTAACATTTTTGCTTGATATTCCCAACTATTCTATTATTTGTCCACTTCTGTGTCTCATTGGAATGCTGTGCTATCCATTGCACACACATTTTCTTCCTATTTTCTTATTAACTGGTTGGTTGATGGAAGAAATGGAAAAAGAAAGATGGGCAATAAAGTCTGGAATGCACTGGTTGATCAGAATTATTACTGAAATCTGGTAGAACTTAAGAGCATAACGGAAGCATCATCCAACATCCCTTCTTGCTAGTCCGTGCAAAGCACAGAAACTCCGGCAGACACATTAAGGGATATTCGTGCATGAAAAGAGTTGTGTGTTTTAAAAATACCAGAATATTGAAGTATGTGCAGTAGATTTCCTGGCAGTTATTTACTCTATATGGGATAGCAGTGTTTAATAGATAAACTCAGAAGTAGCAGTGGCTAAGATTATTTCACTAGATGATTGCTATTTTTTTTTGTTGCTTCACTAATGAACATAGTGATGTCTTCTAAAGTCAGATGCTGAGATTCATTCTCTCTTTTTCTGTACTACTTTACTGCTTAAATAGCCCTGTAATCTTACGTGACGCTGTGCATAAACAAGGGGATCCCCATCTTGCCTTCTGTGAGTAACTGTTGTTAAAACCATAGGAATTTCATTCTCGCTCTGCTCTTTGTAGCTGTTTGGCCTTTTGCGTAACAAGGAACTCTGTGACTCATGATCCACAGACTGCACTGGATTTAAAAATGAACCATAAAGGCGTGAGTTGCTTGGCTTATTGGTGGCATGTGTGTGCGTGCAGATACTTCCCGCAGGAACACTTCGAAATCAGGAGTGAGATTAGGCATTTTTAAAGGCAGATCCGCCTTTAAAATAGCCCGTTCCAATTGTCGAGGGATGTTGCCAGTGGTGGGGCTTCCCAGTGCTTTCCTTTGCCCCCTGCCGTGGGAGCAGCACCCTCTGGGTGCCCTCGCAGTACCCTCTAGTGACTGCAGCTGACTCTTACAGCCCAGCTGCTTCGTGCGCCTTTGCCTCTGTACTGGGACTGCGCCCAGTGCTTTCAGCGGCACTGGTCTGTCACTGCCCCTACAACCTGCCGATAAACGGCAGACAAGGCCGAATTTGTAGGGAGACTGCAACGTTCTGTAGGAAACTTGTATTCCGTTACGAAGCCATTAATCACTGAAATGGAGCAGAAATCACAGCCCCGGCTGTGCATGCAGTATGTGCTACAGCACTAGGGCTGTCGTTCCTGAAATGCAAAATTATATAGGCCGTCTTGAACATAAGTCTGCCATGTCTGCCATGGTAGTGCCACGCATATGCCAGGGCTCCGAAGGTAGATGGCAAGGCCACAGTAAAATCAGCCAAGAATTGCCCTTCCCATAGCAAAAGCCAAGCTCAGTGCAGTCAGTTTTTTATCTGCCTTTTTTTTTCTTCTTCTATGTCTTAAACAGATTGGCATCAAATCAGTGCTAGCTCTGTAGGTTTTCTACCAACTTCTGCTCTCCTTGTGCTTTCCGCACTAGGTGGAGTTACACTGGGTATGAAATAGGAGAGGATTTGTTCTTTAGTTTGGCAAAGGAAGAGTTAGTTGCAAAACACCGATTTCTTGAATGTCGTAGCTAAGATGCTTAGCTTTACACTGCTCTACAGTAACTTGTGGAAGTTGTTCCCTCATTAACTCAGACTGCTATTAATAAAGGAAACAGGGCCTGGTATTTATATTTTAGGAATTATTTCTGGGAGGTATAACTCATCAGTAATTGCAACCTGATTTTGGAAAGGTCTTTCCTTATAAAAATCCATACATGTCACATCCACTTACATATTTGGGCATTATTCAAAAGAGCAATACTCCCTCTGTATCATGCCCAGATTTAAAGCCTGCTTTAGAGGGTCCAGGATGCTGGTCATAGACAGGTAGCATTGGCAGTCATCCCAAAATCTCCTCAAAGGGTCCAGAGGCTGTTACCGCATGAATCATTCAGTGTTCCCCACACCTTCCTCATCTTCCTGCTGATTTTACTATCAGGGTTTCACAGCCATGAAGTTTCCACAGCCATGTCCATTTCCATACGACTAGCCACTAAGGTGTGAAATCCTAGTCCATGACACAGAACCAAAAAATGTTTCCTATAAAATATATGTAGGAAATAAAGGCCCTTCTCTTTTCAGTTCCTGAAAGAGGGCTTTTGGCAAAGATGCTGATGAAATGGAAGATTATTTTTTTTCTCCTAGAGAAAAGGCATGTCGTTATAAATGTGCTCCTTTCTGCTGTATGTCTTTTTCATTCTCACTCCTAAAGATTCCTAAAGGTGATAAAGAAAGGGAGTGAAAACAATTTGACATTCACTGTTAAGGAAAACCTGAATTAAATTGAAAAGTGAATTCGTAAGTGTCGGAGTTTTTGTTCCATCAGTAAGAGAGAAATGGCTTTGAATATAGCCCATTTGCAAGTAGCAGCTATGATTTTGTACAGCATGTCTAAATTTAAAGGTGTCTTTTTATTTCAAAGTTGTGTACGTGGGGCTTCTGGAGGCTGGTTTCAAAATCGGATGAATTGTGATACTAGCAGGTGGAAGGGAAAAGGGAAACTTTTTTCCTGTCATTTTTTGCCTAAATAGCAAATCTGATGTATTGATCAGTAGAACGGGACCAAACAGTTCCTTTTTCAGCCCGTGTCCGAGTTCTGCACAAATACCCGAACACATTCAGGCAACCCAATGGCCTTTGCCTTTCCAGTCACAACATGGATGCAGCCACAGCTGCTTGCGAGCGAGGCTGCGGAGCTGTTTCGCTGACACCACTTTAGAAAGGAAGTGGAGGGCTTGTTTTACAAGGCATTCCTGCGCAGTCAGCTTCATTTAAGAAGCCTCCAAAGGATGTGAAAAATAAGTTAACTGTGGGCTCACAGGACGGTTTTCACTGTGCCTCTCCTTCCAGCCTGGTGCTTGATTTCTTGAGTGCCATTTTCCAGTCCTTCGCTGCGCTCTGAACTAAAGCCTGAGTATGTGACAGGGTGGGTACGTTTCTTCCTCGGCATGCAGAACTCATGATGGAAAACCCCGCTAAGTTATATGTTTCTCTCATACTGCTCTTGTCAGGCTCGTACCATTTAAGAGAATGACTGCCCCCAGCAGTATGCTCACCCCGCCACTTGAATTAGAAACAATTCCTTCGGTGAAATGCAGTCTGTGGGAGTGATTCTGACAATGCAGATTTTGAAGCTGGTGTCTTAAGCAATTTAAGAACCACTTTCTTAAAGGTAAGAAAAAAATTAGACTCGGGATGCTGGAAGCACTGCTCTGCAGTTACAGTATTCTCTCTGTGCAGATGTGAATGAGTATAAAAAGTACAGAGGGCATACCAGTTTCTAAGGCTGCGAAGGCAGAAAAGCCACAAATCCTGCATGAATGTTATTAAGATAAATATTGTTTATTATTTGGGTTTTTTAAAAATTGATTTCCCTACTGGGTGATTCTCCTAAAAAAAAAAAAAAAACACAAAAAAAAAAGAGGTTAAGGCAGTTTAGTTAATGAGGTTAAGCTTGATTAATAAGGAATTCAGAACATTCCTTTGTGCACACCAGTTACCATGACTTTCCTTGTGCTTTTACATGCTCCTACTGCCTCTAGTATTGCACCAGGAAACACTTGGTTTTTCCCTTTCCTTTCCTTTCCTTTCCTTTCCTTTCCTTCCCTTCCCTTCCCTTCCCTTCCCTTCCCTTCCCTTCCCTTCCCTTCCCTTCCCTTCCCTTCCCTTCCCTTCCCTTCCCTTCCCTTCCCTTCCCTTCCCCGTCTTTTCTCTTTTCTTTGTTCTCTTTTCTCTCTCTTCTCTTTTCTTTTCTTTGTTCTTCTATTCTCTCTCTTCTCTTTTTCTTTGTTCTTCTCTTTTCTGTCTCTTCTCTTTTCTCTCTCTTCTCTTTTCTCTTTCTTCTTTTCTTTGTTCTTCTCTTTTCTTTGATCTTCTCTTTTCTCTCTCTTTTCTTTGTTCTTCTCTTTTCTCTCTCTTCTCTTCTCTTTGTTCTTCTCTTTTCCCTCTCTTCTCTTCTCTTTGTTCTTCTCTTTTTTTTTTTCCCAACCTTATGTTATATCACAGATTTTAAGGTCTTCAGTCATTATGCTGTGGCTCTGTCTTGAATTCCATGAAATGTTTCCTATCAAACTAGGAGACCATATGCCCATGTTGGCCTAAAATTCTCAGTGCATCATGTACCAGAAATAGAAGCTGGTAAAGATTCTTCAGAGATTGTGTTCACTTGTTCCAAAGACCTGGTTTGTTTATGGAAGGGATGCTTGCAGTACATAAACACTATTTAAGGAGAAATGTCTCCAAAATACAGAACAGTTGTTCTCTTCTCCTTCTCATCTTAATGGTATTTTTAAGAAAAGCTATACAACACCCTATATTGAGTCTCATTTACAAGTAGGCATTAAGATCTTGATAGGAAAGAGCAAGCAGAAAACAATTTTTGTAAAACCTGCAGTAGATGCCTCACTTGGTTCCTCGTAAACATTCTGAAATTATTTACACTGGAATTTAAGAGTAGGTTTCTTCATTTTCAGTAGCTGTACAGTTTTACAGACTGCAACCTGTAACATTCAGTCATGGATGTTGGTCTATTTTCATTAATACTTTTACAGCCATGAAATTTAAAATATTTTCTTTTTCAAGGCAAATGAATATGAATTAAGGCTAAAATTGATAGCTCCTCACTGAAGGAAGACTCACAAAATCCTTGAGGCTGGAAGGCAGTCAAGAGATCATCTAATCCAACCCTGCTGCTCAGAGCAAGGTCAGCCAGAGTAGGGTGCTCAGGGCTGTGTCCCGTCAGGCTTTGAATATCTCCAAGGACTCCTCTCAGGGCAACCTGTTCTGTATTCAACCACCCTCACAGTAAAAAACCCTTTTCCTTTATGTTCACATGGAATTTCCTGCATTTCAATGTATACCTTTCCCTCTTGTCCTCTTGCTGTGCACCACTGAGAAGAGCCTGGCTCCATCTTCTCTACTTTCCCATCAGGTGCATATTAATAAGATCCCCCTGTGCCTTCTCTTCGCCAGGCTGCACAGTCCCAGCTCTCTCAGCCTCTCCTTGTATGACAAATGCCCGAGTCCCTCAATCATCTTTGTGGCCCTTCACTGGACTCTTTCCAGTACATCCATAGTTTTCTTGTACTGGGGAGCCCAGCACTGGACGCGGCACACTCCAGGTGTGGCCTCACCAGGGCTGAGCAGAGGGAAGGATCACCTCCCTCAACCTGCTGGCAACGCTTTGCCTAATGCAGCCCAGGAGGCTTTTGGCACTTCAGATGGGTTAGCTTTAAAAAATACAAATACGGGGTTTGTTGGGTTTTCCCTGCCCCCCCTTTTCTTTTTCAGGAGATACCTCCCTAGATGGGTGTTGGGGTTGCTCACAGCTCAATTCCATTCTTACTTCCTAAAGCTATCAAAAGGGAAGCCATCAAATATTTTTGCTGAAAATGGGATCACAGGACAGAATTAGATTATTATGTTAGAGCTAACCACTTAGACACAGACTCTGCCTTATTGTCTCGTTATCTGGAAGTGTTTGGAATGGATTGGATTAGATGAAAATGTCCATTATAAAAAGGCCACTACTTTTCAATATTTACCACACCGTGGTATCTGGGATACCACAGTTTCTCCCTAAGCTCACAATAGGAAATAACTATGGTAATTGTGTGGTATGGGTTGGCAAATGTTGATTTTTCTGAATGGAAACCATTCTGGCAACAGGATCTGCAGTGAGAGTGCAGTCCTAAGCATATTGAAAATAATAGGTGGACATAGTCCACTTTGGATCCCACCCTAGTAAGAGCTTTCTCAAGGGGACTGCGTGAGACTCAAATTATAGTTACTTCAGTTCCTGAACAAGTATATAAGCTATAGTTGTCCATATGAAACATTTTCTTGTTATATTTTTTCTTTAATTAAAATTAATGGTCCTAAGGGGAATTATTTAACGTACATGTAACAGATAAATGCTACCTCACTGGTTTTCACCGAGAGGTAGACACCTAATTGACATTTCCTCTCCGAGTTCTGAAAACTTCTATGAAAACTTTAGATCCTCATTTTGTAAGTTTGAATTAGAAATTATTCTCCCAGTGTAGTTTCCAGATTTGGGGTGCAAATTTGGGAGTGTGTAGGTGATCAAAAGTCAGTGGGACTGAGGCTTCTGAGACACTTAATGGCTTTTGAAATTTTTACCCCTGAGGAGCCTTTCCCCTGCTGATTTTGGCAGCCCTCAGCCAAAATCTACAAATGAGAGTTCCTCCTCTCAGCTGCTGGCTTTCTGAGCCATTTTCTATATAAATAGAGATCACGTGGACTTTAATAAGGTCAGGGAATGTTTTTTAAATGTCTGTGATTTTTTTTTCCTCAAAACTTAATTTTGCCCATCTGATTTCTGTGGAAGTGGGAACAGATGCCAGAAGCTGAGAACTCCAGCAGCTTTGTGCTCACGCTTACAGCAGAGCACTTGCGGGATTGGGACCCTCAATTACTATCACATGTAGAGTTACATATTGGCTCTTAGCTGAGATCTGCAAATGCACTCTGGTTCTTCTACCAGGTCAAAGCTAGGGGTGTTTAAGGAAATATGGACGTGTCTTTGCTCCATTTTTGTCTGTTCATTTGATAAGTGAGATTACTTCGTGAAAGAAGGGATATGTGGGGTGCCTTCTTGAACATAAATCCTCTGGTATTGGTGCCTAAACTTAAGCACCTAATTCCATGTTTGGGCACCTTCATAAATGGCTCTTTATCTCAGAAATTGAGTCTGTTTATAGCAAAGTCTAACTATTGATTTAGATTCCCCATTTGCGACAGCAGGGCTTGGACATTTTTGCCTTGTGCCAAGAAAGGAGCGAGCCAGAAGCATTTCCAGTTTTCTCGATGTCTCTTTCAGTGTGCTTAGTTCTGAGGGTACTACTTTTATCCACTTACCGATGGGAATAAGAGTAGTCTAATTTTGTACTTTTTATACTGTTTATGTTGTGTTTCTAATTCGAAAAAATGCAAGAGGCTCGTAATGACTTTTTCTTAGATTTGTTCTCTAACAAAGGCTGAGCTTGTTTGGAAGCACACGGCGTTCGGAAAGGAGCAGCGGTCTGTGTGTATGAGCGCTGAGTTTTCAGGCAGCCGTTCAGCATTGGAATTGCTGCGTGAATCTGTTTCAGCAAAGTGCTAGTGGAGAAAGGTTTATATTATTTAGGAGCAAGGATTGCAGTTACCAAACCAGGCTCGTTCTGTCCTGCTTTTGCACAGTAATCCATCTACCTAACCATTTTTTGTAGGGAATAGTACTATTCCTAAATTGGACTTCTTTTATTAATCTTACTTTTGATTGCTTCTTAAATGTGCTGTTTTAAAATTGCCTGAGTGGTCAAGCTGATTTAGAAAAGTGGGAATATGTTTAGCCAGAAACTTAGCAATTTTTGCAGCAGTTCCTAAAAAGGACTGATAAGACCTGTTGCAATACTAACATCATAATACTGCTGAAGATGCTGAGGGATGCTGCTGGCAGCTTTTTACTGTGTTAGGTGATAAACTGTGAAAAGAAAACAGGACACAGATTTAGGTGGACTGTAGTTTAAATACTCGCGAGCACACCTCAGCAGAGATAACGCGTTACCTTGAGCCGATGTACAGGAGGAAGGGAAAAAAATTGTGCTACATGGGGGCAAACAAAGACAATCGGGGCTTTCTTCTTGAGCAGCTGCAGCCAGTTCCACTAATGGAAGTGCAAGAGCAGAAACTGGCAGCACAAGGTATGCGTTCGTTTTTACAGATGGCAATGCAGACAAGTTGGTAATTGAGAAGGAAGTCGTGTACGTGAGCTGTTTGACGGGGGACAGCCCATTACAGTACTTTCCTGTGTAATTGACTCAGCGAGTTATTGGAGACAGAATTTCTGTTCCTCTTGAATAGGTTTCAGTTGCTGCAAAATGACATCATTATTGTGTGGGAAATGCAGGTTTCCAGGTTGCTTTTTTTTTTTTTTTTTTTTTTTTGCTATTGGTGTTAATAAAACTTTTAAAATTAATTTTTGCGTTGCCTCAGTGGAAGTCTGTGTTGTGCTGCTGGTAGTCAGTGGCAAAATGCACCAGAAGCGAGATCATACCATACTGTGGTAGCTGCTGTTTAAGACACTGGAAGAGATTTAAGGATGATCAGCTTGTGCAAGTTGAAGGATAAGACCTTAAAAATACATTATATCTAATAAAAGACGGTTGAAGGAAACTGCTTTCTAAAAAATCATACTTTGTGTAAAATGATTAAGGAAATATTTAACTCTTTGCAAACCAGACTAACATATAGTTCTACCGAAAATAGTTCTCAGTGTTCATTACAAATACCTCATACCATAAATATGTATATGTGTATTTATTTAGGCTGTGTATATGTATTTGGCCCAACAGAAGATCACATATATTTTTAACACACAGTGTTTAAAAATCAGCTGCCACTAACTGTGGTAAGGAAGTCTAAGCTGCAGAAAAAGTTTTGTTGTTTCATATTTCTGCCACTGCAGATCTTGAGGGGGAAACTGTGAAATTACCTTCCATCCCTGTTTGGATTAACAAGGAGATATACACTGTGAACTACATAATTTTCACTGCTAAATGCTTAAACGAAAATGAGTAAGTCATTGTAAAGTGTATTGAGATTATTTCTGTGATCCCATAGTTGCATGCAGCTCTTAATGGATGATGAAAATGATGGTAAATTCCTGCCTGTGGAGCTCAGGCTCTGGCCAAAGGTGGGTGTCCAAAGCCGATTGCCTTCCAGCACAGCGGCAAAGGTTGGGTCAGCTGTTACTTGGGGGAGGAAGTAGAGGTGAGGAGGTGACGGCAGTGGAGACATCCAACAGCAAGTGATTTAGTGGCTTCTTTGCACAGCTATGTTTTTCTTAATTTAATAATTTATTTTGGTCAGCCATTGTTTTACTTTGGTAGCAATCATGACATCCTAAACTAATATCGTACTAAATTCTTTTCACTTAGTGGGACACAGATATTGTAGTTCGCTGCCTGTTTTTGGGGATGGTTTGGGGGTTTTTTTGAGTAGTGAATGCCACCGTCTCTAAGGTAGCTTTACAAAACACAGGGAAATGCTTCGAATGCTGGGACAAAATCTACTCATCTGCATTTTTGCTGCTGATAAAAAATAATTGCAGTTTACATGCACATTAAAATATTTACTTTCCCTAAGGGATCAGGGGTAGGATTCTGAAAGGCTGCGCTAGCAGTAATGTTTAATTTATTGTCTGGGGTTTTTTCCCTCTCTAAAACCCTCCTGATTCCTCTCATTAAAAGTTTGTAATACAGCATATATCATAAAAAGATGCTGTCACAATAGAGCATTAAAAATTCCACTAAACTTTTTATATGAATTAGGTGTGTAATTTTAACTTTCCTCTTGGCATTTTTACTCTTTTCCTACCTTGCCTTTCCTAACCTCTTTCTTATGCATCTTTCAAATACAGCTTTTTAATGTAATTGTTCTTGAAAACGTCGTAGATGAAGAGTTTAGATTTGGCACATTAAATTGACTTCAAGAGGCATCTGTTAACTCATAGTTAAGGTTGAAAACAACTTCTACTTTAACACTCTGCTTTATGTGTTTTACTTTTTCTGACAACTTATGCTTTGGGGCCGAAAATTTGCTGTGCCTGGTCTATTCCTGAAAGCTGTCCAAGTTATAAAGGGAAGAAAACCCAACGACTTTCTTTTTAATTTAGACATAGTTACAGCAAAAGCAACTAAAATTTTAAAATGTGAAACTTTACAGAGACATAGTTGTGGCTGTTTTCATAGCTGAGAGAGAAAGCAGTTTTGATTAAACACATTCAGAAAGGTCAGAGTACCTCTGCAGCCAAAAGAAATGAGGACTGAAAAATTCTTTTCCCATCCTAAACAGAAGAAACTAGCGCTTACTCCAACATCCAGGTGCTGCCTTGCTGCCCAGGTTTCAAACTTCAGTTAGCCTCGCCCAAACTCAAAAGAACTAAATACCTTCTCATATAAGAAGGACAATACCTGGAAAGACCTAGCAGGTGTGAAACCAGAAACTCCTAAATACTCACAGCAGTGCAAATGCAACATACACAGATGTAACCATGAGTGCATTATACTGTTTTCCTGACGGGAGTGGTAGCAGCCCAGTGATTACAGGTATGAGACCAGCTGCTTACAGCTGATCCTCTCCCCAGCAGGTCACCTGGCTCACACTGAACTGAGTGCCTGCAGGTTTCCTGGTGCTCCCCTTTCGGACCTCCCATGTTGCCAGAGAGCATCCAGAGTCAGTGTTTTGTCTTTTTTTCAGTGAGGCATGTATGGTTGTAGTCCCCAACTTTGTCACTGGAAGTAGGTCAGGCATATGCTTATTCTTGGGTAACATCTATGATTTCTCTGCACCCCGTGTTCTGGAGCTGTGATTACAACGTGCTCTGTTTCTGGCATGGTAGGAAAGCCAGAGATGGTAAAAAAATGCACTCGGGCTTCATCATATCGTCGTTTTGTGATGGGGAAGTGAAAGTAATCAGCAAGAAGACAAGTTTTGTTGTGTCCAAAACCAAGAGGGTGATGTAAGAAAAATGCTTGGCTGACGCTTGTGGAGCCTATTTGAGTTTCTAAAAGCATCTTCTGGCAGAAAGTTTGAAAACAGGATGTATCTGGCACTAGCAGAGTGTCAGGCACCGTTGCTTAGTCTAGCTAGCTAAAAAGACACAGTTCCTGAGCAGTGTTTTTGGCTGTGCTTTTACAATATATATTTTGCTGCATGAAGTTCCATTGAAATAATAACTGAAAGTTCAGTACATTTTAAAATGTATTTTGTGTAACTGTAGAGCGTAATGATGCTTCTCTGTGGCTACAAAATTTGAAATCATATAAACTGTACAGTCATCTTTTTAGAATCTAAAGCAGGTTTTTATGAAAAAGAAGGGCCTGATCCTGTCAAGATGCCCAAGTGAATTACTTGTTATGGTATTCTCTGCTGGTTTATTGCTTAGCAGAAAGCACTACTAATAATTTCCTTGTTTCTGTGAGGTGTTGGTAACTAGTGAAAAGCATTTAAGGAGTTAAAAAAAAATTAGGCATTCGGGCTTGACGATGTATATACCAAGTTTCAGACTTGTTCAATTTGAAACGGTCAAGATATGAAACCATAAAAAATGTGAGTAAATACTCTGCATATCAAGGGTTGTTATGCAATTACATGCTTTCAGCATGGTTCTTACTGAGGGAAAACAGTAGAGAGATCTGCAAGACATGTTCAGTGAATAATTACAAACTTTCATAGCTTAGCTACATAAAAATAATAATCCACTTGTTGCTTTGCTACTACTAAAATACTAAAATGTGTGCATACTTTTTTTCCCCAGAGCAAAGCCGCTATGGTTGTAGATTTGTTAGAAAGTTATCTGAAAAACTTGAACTCCCCTCTGCCCCCACCCCCCCATTTTGGCCAATCTCCAAATTATAAACAGCTGAACTGATTTAAATAAAGTTTTCAGTACCAAAAAAGAAAAGAAAAAAAAGATACATCTGGGCTGACAAAATCATGCGCCAAGTTTCAGCCCAATGTGATTTGAGACAACCGTGATATTAAACGCCCAGACCTAGGAACTGGAGTGGAAATGGAGACAGGCTCTTCGCTGCACTGGCCCCTTCAGGATTTGGGATTGTAATGTAGTGGTTATAAGGCTCCAGATGATTAAAGTTTGACTCAGTAGATACATATTTTAGTTTTTCAGACCCTTTTGGCTTATTCTTCCAAGGATGTACAGGAAATTTTCATGGATCACTCCAGCTAGTGCTAGTGGCATTGACTGCAGACTGAAACCTTTTATCTGTGGCTCAAACCCTCCCATGACTAGTTATGTCAGCTCACCTGTTCTGTGCTGATCTTAAGAGATTAACTATGTTAAGTATGTGTTCACATTTGAAAAAGAGCAAAAGGTTCCATAACGTATTTCCTGAAAATGCTGGCTACAGTGGTGCTTAGCAGAGCACTTGACCGCATGGCTGGGTTTTATGGAGGCAGTGGGCCATAGCTGTTGCGCTGACTTTGCTGGATTGGAGCTCAAGTGCCTGTTCCTTTGCAAGACTACCTGGAAAACCAGCAATATTGGCCATTATTATTGACTAGTACAAATGCTGAGTATGCAAAGCCAAACAGACTCTTGCAGAAGTATCATCACTAACAGTAGAAGTATCATCACTAATTAACATTTCACACACACAAAAAAAAAAAAATCAGATAATTTATGTTGGCCAATAACTTTTATAAAACTTGGTATGTGGGAAGTAAAGGCCTAGGTTTTTGTTTTGTTTTGTTTTAAGAAACTGTATTGGTTTAAGAAGAGAGGACTACAGGCATTGTAGGCTTTTAATATCAGCCTTCATGTTTTCTTGCAGACATCATCAAAATTTCTCAGGTGTATTTTGACAAGCATGTCTGTTCTGTGGTTAGTGGGATCTGGGAGTCAAGAATATTTAGTCCAATTCTGCAATAGTCCTGTTTCACCCCAGGAAATCCATTCTAAAGCTGTGTGTCCCTACTATGAAAAGCTATTTCATAACCAAAAAGCTCAACAAAGTAACAGCATTTAAGTTCTTCCAGAGGTGGTTTAATTCTTAATTTATTAGTATATGTAATCTGTCTTGGAACACTTAGGTAGGGGAATAATCATTGTTGATTATCCTGTAAAGTCCTTAAATAGTACAGAAATAAGAGAAGGTAAAGAAAGATAAGATGCAATGCTTAGAACAGCATGTAAGATGATTTTACACACTTTGCATTAAATTTAGGGAAGGATGTTTATCTGGACTACTTTGAGATTTTAAAAAAGAAAAATTGTTTGTGAGTACTAAATAAGCACAGGTATACATTTTTGATACATATAGCTACTGTGAGGTATTTTGTAGATTGTTGTCAGCTGTAGTCATTGTATTACTTCATTGCAACTAATGTCAACTTTGAATCAGATCTTTCTTTAAAGAAGAGAGAAGAAATGAGTTATTTTTGTCAATGTTTTAAAGATCATGGAATCATGCAAAAGTTTGGGTTGGAAGGGACCTTAAAGATCATCTAGTTCCAACCCCCCTGCCATGGGCAGGGACACCTTCCACTAGACCAGGTTGCTCAAAGCCCCATCCAACCTGGCCTTGAACACTTCCAGGGAGGGGGCATCTACCACCTCTCTGGGCAACCTGTTTCAGTGCCTCACCACCCTCACAGTAAAGAATTCTTTCCTAATATCTAATCTATATCTGCCCTCTTTCCATTTAAAAGTTACCCCTCGTCCTATCACTACACTCCCTGATAGAGTCCCTCCCCATCTTTCCTGTAGGCACCCCTTGGGTACTGGAAGGCTGCTCTAAGGTCTCCCCAAGACTTCTCTTCTCCAGGCTGAACAACCCCAACTCTCTCAGCCTGTCTTCACAGGGGAGGTGCTCCAGCCCTCTGATCATCTTCATGGTCCTCCTCTGGACCCACTTGAGCAGGTCCATGTCTTTCGTACACTGGGGGCCCCCAAGCTGAACGCAGTACTCCAGGTGGGGTCTCACGAGAGCAGAGTAGAGGGGCAGAATCACCTCCCTCGACCTGCTGGCCACGCTTGTTTTGATACAGCCCAGGATATGGTTGGCTTTCTGGGCTGCAAACGCCCATTGCTGGCTCATATTCAGTCTTTCATTCACTAATACCCCCAAGTCCTTTTCCGCAGGGCTGCTCTCAATCCACTCATCACCCAGCCTGTATTTGTGCTTGGGATTGCCCCGACCCATGTGCAGGACCTTGCACTTGGCCTTGTTGAACTTCATGAGGTTCGCACAGGCCCACCTCTCAAGCCTGTCATTCAGCATTCAATGAAGATTTCAGTGTCGCTACACCTTCTGTCACCATTCAGGTGTGTGCAAATGCAGCCTATAAACTAGACCGCTCTCCCTATATTTTAAAAGTCTTCTGTGACTTTGTAGAGGGTTTTTCCCAAACTCAAGGAACACAAACAGAAATGATCGGGTGGAAAGACTGACTCAGATTAAAACTCCACTTGGTTAATACACCACACCAAGAAGCCATAGGGCAGTAGACAAAAAGTAGGAATGGAAAGGAACAGTTGTATCTGAATCCTGGCCATATACAGTCTTTTCTACTTGGAAACTTCTCACCCTTCAAGTGGACCGAACTGGGGTTAGTTTAGTGAAGCTTTTATTGTACTCCTAAGGAAAATATTTCAGCAGCCAGGTGAAGCTGTGCAAGGATATGCAACCGCAAAAAGAATTGGGAGCTTCAATTTACTTGTAGGCAAGTGTGCCGTCCCAGAGTGAGCTGCGTCTCATACGCACAACTAGTTAGATGTTTGCTGAAGGACATCAACTGCCATTTAGTTCTCCCCTTGGCCAAATCGAGGAAAACGTATATTACTGTTTCTGATTTAAGAGACAAAGTAGGGGATGATGTAAGGGAGTGAGAGAGAGATTATCTTGACGACAATCTCGATTTTCTTGTATCACTTTAAAGTGGCACAACCTGCTGTACTAATGAAATTGTGTTCTTGGTTTAAAAGGGCAATTGTTAGCCTGACTTTGTGCTCACTAAAAACATTTCTCCAATCTTGTTAAATTATTGCACTCATTTCAGATTTTTATGGCTGTGCAGCTTACCAGCCCTCGTTTCTTTACGTTTCATTCATTTTCCTTGTATTGATGATTAATGGAGGATGTCGAACGTTAGAGTGAGCAGGCATCAGCAAATGCAAGATCATAATTAGTTTAGCTGACGAGGGCCTCTGATAGCACTTGCATCTGGATGGAAAAATTACCCTATAGGGAACTGGCTGCTCACCAGGTCTTTTTAGTGATACATTGTGAAACACCCGATGAATCAAATGCCCTTTCAATGCCAAGAAAGTGTTCCAGTCTTGAAGCCAAAATTATGTCTGCAGAAAGCTTTCCATTTGAAATGTATCAGAGTACAATTATAACCATTGTATTTTTTTGGCATGAACACCAGTCTTCTACAGTATGGACTGAAGTTAAATAAATTACTTAAATTTTATGAAACCCTGAAATTTTTACTTATAGTGTTAGTAATTTTTAATTTATAATAAAATTAGTTTTTACGCAGGCTGTTTTTCCCTGTACTCACCCATTCTTATCTTAGATGCTGAAGGTTTCTTAGTGATTTTTTTTTCCTTTGCAAACAGGGAACGGAGTTGAAATTCTGATTTTCTTTTCAGCAAAAGAATTCCATTTCCTGGTTATTAGTATTTGTGCCCACAAACACAGCCTGACTTTTGTTTAAATGAGAAGTTTAATGAAATCATTACTCTGTAGAAAGAATTTAACGAGCAATACTCATAAACGTGTCTACTTTTAAATATTCCTGGATCATTATGAAAGCTGATGAATGCACAGCTCAGTCTGGTTAAAAATCAATTTGTATTTAGGAAAGTTGTACTGTGCCTTTCTTTGCCTGACTAAAATAAAACAAATAAATCTATCCATTGATGAGACGATGTTTTCTGAGTTTTCGGGTGAAGTTCAAAAGTCTCATTAAGAATACTGTACTTTTAGTTGTTTGGCAGAGGTTACTCCTCGTTCATAGTGGGCTGTGGGAAATATATGGTAGCTTATACTGATTTCAGAACTAAGTGGGAAAGACTGGAACTGAATATCGTGTATTCAATTAATGAAGTATAATCTCTGTTAAAGTAATTAGTATGACACAGATAGATACAAACTGTAATTAGTTGAAGTGGTGGTGTTTCAGAATTCTTGTTACCGATCACACTTTAAAGTCGAGCAAACTAAAAGGAAATAATCTGTTGTGAAATGTGGTGAACAAACCAGGAGAAGCTTACAGAATGTTCTCTGTCAGCTTCCAGAGGGGTTTTTCAGAATTTGCTGTTTAGAAACCATCATTAAATGCACAAAACCTGAAGTTCAAAAAGTTAAAGCTGTTATTCTGAAAAGGCTTTGGTGTTTCACACACCTCATCCATCACTCTAGGGTTAATTATAATGAAAATCAGTGGTGCCTATTAAGCACAATTGAACCTGACCTCATTATGGGCAGTGTGGTTTTATACTGTCATTGTTGCCAGTCTAGAGACAAAACTCCTGTGTTGATTTGTCCTAACTCCACAGCTCATGTGACTCACCTCTGACCTGTTTTTTTTTCTGTGTGTTTTTTTTTTTCTTTTTCTTCCCTATTTCAGAGACGTAGAGGCTCGGGTGTTTTTTGTGCCAATTGCCTGACCACAAAGACCTCTCTCTGGCGAAAGAATGCAAATGGTGGATATGTATGCAATGCGTGTGGCCTCTACCAGAAGCTTCACTCGGTAGGAAGAACTTACTGGTTTGTTCAGAAAAAAAGGGGTTATACAGCTAAGCTGGGCAGCTGTGGTCTTGTCTGGTTGTGTGATTAGTACCACTCCCTGGCCTGCAGTTAATTTCCTAACAGGGTTTTGCAGTATGGTCACTTTGGGATCAGATGTGATTCATTATGAAACAGGCTGGGATGCTGTGGGTAGACGTGTTTGAGATCACCAGTGATGCATTTAATTATTTTGATACAAAATAAGGGGAAAATTATTTCTTTTCTGGGAATTCCATTTAAAGGCATACAATATGTTGTGATGAAAGCTCTCTAAATTCAAGAGCCCTCATGTTCGTAATAAAAAAAAAAAAAAGATTCTTAAAGTTAGACATCACATCTATATCAAAAATATCCCTTGCTGTGGTTTTGTTTTCTTTCGCATCTCTTCCTCCCTTTTTTCTTGACAGTAAATTTCCTGGAGATATGGGGTGGTGGGTTTTTTTGTTCTTTTTTCTACAGTTCTTATAGTCTGCTGGAGGATTCTGAACTAACTCAACAAGGAAGTTACTCACTTGATGGCACTCATCACTTGGTGAGGGGAAGATTCACCATCCCTTGGGATCAGGCAGGGAATAAGTAATAATCATGGACTGTCTATATTGCTTTTCATCTTATTGACACTTGACTTGATCCTGAAAGATGTTGAATGCTCTGGTCCAGGTCCAGGAAAGGCATGCTTAAGTGTTTCCTTGGATCAGTGCCAAAACACTCACAATCTTTTAGGTTAAGACCCACTAGTTAAATATTATCCCCACTATCTTTAATAAAAGCACATGGGAGAGTCAGGTGACTAAGATTTGACTTTAATTAATTAATTTTTACAACATTCCCATGAAGTTAAAAAGTATTACTATTTTTCAGAAATAGAAACTGAGGCAGCCTTTGGGAGTTTGCCAAGGCAACATAGCAATTCAGGCTTAGAGCCCAAATCAGAAATATACGTTGTGGCTGAGTGCGTATTTTTAAAATTTTTTTTCAGAAATTCCATTTTCAGAAAACAAGAAAAGTCACTTAGGAGACTACATTTCAAATGCATTAAGACTCCCAAGTGCCTATGCTTATTTCTCTTTAAATTTGAGGCATAAGCTTCTAAATCAATTAGTAGTTTCTCTGAATTTTACCCTTGGTCTTGTGTACAGGCCATATAATAATCCTGTTTTTACTCAAGACCCTGTCCAGCCAGGCTACTTAATAAAAAAGAAAAAGATTCCAATTTCCAAAAGCAGCAAGACCATCACCAGTCTGAAAGTTTAGCTATGTTTGCCATGTGCTGTCATTCTGAGGTCAATAAATGTTTTTAAGCTTCAGAACAACCTGGCCAGTCAGATAGCATCTGAGCAGGAGAAGATGGACTAATGCACGATTGCTGGCCAGCATCTTGGCTGCGTCTTGCTGAAAGTACCATCTCTCTGGAGATCTCTCAAAGTTCTAGATATAATATCTAATTTCAGGAAATTGATCAGTGGTGAGCATCTACAAAGATTTTAAGAAGGACAGTTAGGCTTTTTAATGTTAATTTGACATTTGTGTCCATTTATTTGTAGAACTTCCATTCACAGCCCCCATTTTCCCTTTTTTTAATATACTTTTCTATACTGTAGTCTTGGACCTTACCGTGATTATTAGCATAACTTATTGCATAGATAAAAGCTACAAGCATCAGTTTTGAATTCAAACAAGTAGCTCAGATAATTCTTATGAACCAGTAGGAGCAATCTAGTGTGCTTCCAACAATAATAATTAGCAATACAATGTCAAACTTTATTTTATGCATACAGAAAGCAAGAAGCTGACACTACCTTTTAGCTCCACAGTTCAAGCATGGCAATAAGCTGTCATTCACTGGACATTTGACATTAATATCTTCAAATGAACTTTGACCAAACAAATGCAAAGAATTTAATTAAGCTTCCACTCTGCTGTGGTACGATAGGAACTCCACCGTAAGTTGGAGTCTGAAATAATCAAACAAATCTCTCCTTTGGGACACCTTTTGAGACAGTCCTATGCAAAGGGATGCACTTTAGACTGACACCAGAAAGATAAAAGTTTCTTTTATCTGTCTGCCTATCTCTTCATGAAAAATTACCGTAAGTATTTGTCATGTATGTTTTTGAATCAAGGAGACTAGGATGATGCAGTTATTAGGTAGATGTCTGAAACTATAAAAATTCAAGGGAATAGAACTGTTCCCTTCTGTGAGCCACCCTGTTAAACTAAATTATGCTACGCAGCTGAGCAAATTCACCTATAGTAGGTTTGCACATTTCATAGCTCCCTTTTGATTGGATTATCACTATCTAGAACTACTGTCCTCATTAACTCAAGAATGTGTATAATATACTTATCTCTAAAGTCCCTTTTTTACTTGTATTTAATAAGAGAAAAATCTATGGTCTGTCAGATACTACTAGGTGGTAGTGACTGACAAATGTTAACATGGTAGTGATTTCTGCTATAAGTCACATTTCCATTTCTATGATACCCCTGAATAATTTTTCAACATGTTTTCAAAAGTGTTCAATCTATCTAGGGGTCGTTTACAATAAACTTGCCAGGTTTTTCCACATTTCTTTCCTTTAATGCAGACAACTATGTTAAGAAAAGTGTAATAATATTCCAACATTCAAGTATTAAAATAGTGAAAAAAATGCCATTCACTGCAAACGTATACACAATATTCACATTTGCTGACAGAGAAAGGTATATCCCTTGTCTCCCCAGAATCATGAATTTGACCATTACTATTGTGGTGCTGTTCCTCATTTTTTAATAGCTCTGACTTGGTCATGGAAAACTAGATTTTGTTCCATAGTGATTCCTTGGCCACCTCATCGGACTGCTTCAGTGAGGAGTTACAGCATAGTATTCAAGGATTAGACATACATGATCTTCTACTGGAATGATCACTCCAGTTTTCCATGGTATCTAGAAAGTCTAATCACAATAATTTAATTAAGTATTTGTTGAATTTTGTGGGGGTTTTTTTAAAGTTACTCATGTATTCGGGATAGGGAGATTGCCAATTGATACAGAGACAGCAAAAAAATCTTTGTGATCGTAGTCAATATATTATGTATAACATATAATTAAGGGTCTGACATAGGGCATTTTAAAAGTAAAGTTCTGTTAATGTTTTCACTGTTTTCTAAATTTAATGCCCCACTGAAAATCAAGAAGAGAACTTAAACTTTTCTGTCTGTCTTAGTTGCAACCAGATACAGAATATTTCTATCTGCAACTTACTACTATGAATAAGGAAAATGTGAGTAGCTTTACTCCACTGAATAGTCTGTTTTAATCAGCTAAAGACTAGTCAGATGAGTACAGTCATTTGCATGCTGAATAATTTTTAAGTTGGACCTACAGCCTTTAGCTCCTAATGACATGTAACTTTGAAGAGCCAGAGCTGCAAACAAGTGTGTGAGGATCCTTAACGACAGGTATGAAGATGTTTCTTTTAATGACTTCCACGATCAGGCTTCATACCTGTAGCATGAAGAGTAAGACTAAAATTATTTCCAAACTATTGAAAGGTTATCCGGAAGCCATATGAAAATGGTCTGTAGCGTATAAATAAAAGTTTAATAATAGCAACATCAACAATATTGTAAGGTCTCACAGCACGTCAGTATGACAGTGTTACAGTTGTCATAAAAAGGTGAGGAAATTACACTGAGCTTGTAATAAAGAGTATATGCTTATGCATATTAATTGGCTATTGATTCTGCAAACTATAAACTTTATTTGCATAGAATTTGCATAGAAGATATTCTAATTTTATCTAACATGATTTTGCCTCAACTTTGATCTGTTTGAGGAGGCTGGTTCAGGTGCTGGTTTTCTGCTAAGTTTAAATTGTGCTTATTAAAAATCTAAATCAAAGTGTATATTTCTTCTGATTCAGAGTTTTAATAGAAAGTAAAATCTTAACAAGTAGCTGCACTGCCTAAAATGTGGTTAACCATTAATAAGCCAGCCTCAGGGAAGTAAATAGGTGAAAGAGGAGAGAAAGATGGCAACTCAAGAGAGAAACTAGATCTCTACAAATAATAGAGTGAGCGCTCTTCCAGCTCTGGATATTTTTATATTAATTCAAATTTATGAATATATATAAATTATGTTACTTTCAAGGTACAAATTATTTTCGATATTGACTGTATGCCAAAATTTAATCTGCACTTTAAAACAATGTTAAAAAGAAAATTTCCAAATAAACATGTAAGTGGAATACTGTGTGGGGCACTTTTCTGGCCTCCAACCAAAATACGATTATATGTGCATTTGGATGAGACAAATGGCAACTGCTAGCACTCCAAACTGAATGACTTCTAGGTAGCTTTTGTTTTTTTAACATCTGCCCAGTAAAGCAACACATACCAATGTTACGGCACCATCTTTCATTCACATACCATTGCCTTCCTGTAGGCCCGGCTGCTGTCCTTCCTTGTACTAGTTTTTTTTCTTCACGCAAAAATATTTTCAGTTCTCATCTAAACAGGCTGCCTACCCTGAGCTGATGTGGGGAAGTAGCAAATGGAAACAGAAGTCCTCACTTGGTTCTTGCCTCTGACTCTTCTGCAATGCTTTTTAATTCACAGACCCTTCCCCCTCCCCCCCCCCTTCAGGGGATGCCTTCTCTCCCTCATGACTTAGTAGCGCAACATCAGTAACATTTAGAAAGAAATACAGTAGGGATGAAGGAGGGAGAGTTGGTACCAAAGTCCCAGGTAGACATTTTGGTGCATAGGAAAATTTTTCCTGGGCTTTCTTCTCCATCTTTCTTAGTCCCTTTCCAGCCACCATCGTCCCACTCCCCACCACAGTCGACCTGCAGCGCTTTTGCTAGGTGACAGCAGTGGTGATCAGCAAGCCCTATATTTGCTTGCATTTTCTATCCATGTCAAAGGGGGGTGGGTATCAAGGTTAAGTGTTACTCAATCTTGTCGTAGTGTGATTTGTGCAAACCCCTGCCCGATACCAGCTCTGGTGACACGGTGCATAGAATAACGGTCGTGCATAGGGCTGTGCATCTCCCACCTCATCCCCAGCTCTCAGCACCCACTTTCAGCACATCTCCCCCAGAATTTTTCATGAGTAGGGAGTAATAAATGCTTTGACAGCTTGGATGCTTCATGCCTTTTTGAGTAAACAGGCAACTGTGTAAGGCACTTGACTTAGTTTGATAAAACAAACCAATTCATAGTTTACTTTTGGCTTGAGGGACCAGGAACGAGCATTTGGCTTGAAATTTGGTCATTCCCATGAAACTCTTACAATATAGCTCTTCACAAAAGAAAAGATAAATTTTTGTGAGTGTGGTCTTGCAGATTTGCTTAATGTGTCTTTCTTTTTTCCTTTTGTTCATTATGTTTGTGTTCCATGCAGACTCCCAGGCCTTTAAACATCATTAAGCAGAACAATGGTGAGCAGATCATTAGGAGACGAACAAGAAAGCGCCTTAACCCGGAGGCACTTCAGGCTGAGCAGCTAAGCAAACAGCAGAGGGGTAACAGTGAGGAACAAGTCAATGGAAGCCCCTTAGAGAGGAGGTCAGAGGATCATTTACCTGAAGGTCATCAGAGAGAAATTCAGCTTCCCAGCCTCGGTAAATATGAGGCCCCAGGTTCATTGACTAAAAGCCATTCTGCTCAGCAGCCAATATTGGTCAGCCAAACTCTGGATATTCACAAAAGGATGCAACCTTTGCACATTCAGATAAAAAGTCCTCAGGAAAGTACTGGAGACCCAGGAAACAGTTCATCAATATCAGAAGGGAAAGGAAGCTCAGAGAGAGGCAGCCCGATAGAAAAATACATGAGACCTGCGAAACACCCAAACTATTCACCACCTGGAAGCCCTATTGAAAAATACCAGTACCCACTTTTTGGACTTCCGTTTGTACACAATGACTTTCAGAGTGAAGCTGACTGGCTGAGATTCTGGAGTAAATATAAGCTGTCTGTTCCTGGGAATCCACACTACTTGAGTCATGTGCCTGGCCTACCAAATCCTTGCCAAAACTATGTGCCTTATCCCACCTTTAATCTGCCTCCTCATTTTTCAGCTGTTGGATCAGACAATGACATTCCTCTAGATTTGGCGATAAAGCATTCCAGACCTGGGCCAACTGCAAATGGTGCCTCCAAGGAAAAGAGTAAGGCACCACCAAATGTAAAAAATGAAGGTCCCTTGAATGTAGTAAAAACAGAGAAAGTTGATAGAAGTACTCAAGATGAACTTTCTACCAAGTGTGTGCACTGTGGCATTGTCTTTCTGGATGAAGTGATGTATGCTTTGCATATGAGTTGCCATGGTGACAGTGGACCTTTCCAGTGCAGCATATGCCAGCATCTTTGCACGGACAAGTATGACTTCACAACTCACATCCAGAGGGGCCTACACAGGAACAATGCACAAGCTGAAAAGAATGGAAAACCTAAAGAGTAAACCTTAGCACTTAGCACAATTAAACAGAAATAGGTTTCCTTGATGGGAATTCAATAGCTTGTAATGTCTTGTGAAGACCTATAAAGCACTTCATATAGAAAGCATGCCTTATCCAATATTAAATCCCTTGTTCTTTTCTTTTTTTTTTTCCCCTTTTTCTTCTTTTTTCTTTTTTTTTTTTTTTCCTTTTAAATGAGTGGGTTACCAAGAAAAAAAGAACAGTTGGATGGTGGCCAGAAGGGGGAGAAGATAATTATATGGGGCACGGCCCACCAAAGCTAGCCAGAATGCAGTGAATCATGGCAAATAACCTTGAGAAAATTTTACCGGACAATTAATACCTTTGCTGTTGTGTAAGAGACATAACTGGCAAGAGTGCAAAGATGTGTATATGTATATACTGCTGCAGGGGTGTAGTGAACATATGCACATTGTATATAAGAACTAGACTTGTTAAATATACAGATGTTAAAAGGTCATTTTCTTTTCTTTAATTTGGGCTAATTTCTGCCCTACAACATGCCTTAGGATCACTTTGTCCTCAAAGCTTTGGCAGCAATTTCATCTAGATGTTTCTCAGACTCAGCTGATTTTTAGGTACCATTTTATCACTACATTCTTTCTGGCACACTTTAGGAAAACCATTTTGTGCAAGTGAAGTCTCTAATACAGAAGCCACACTCCGGGTTTAATTTGCATAGAACAAGGTAACCTGCTGTATTTTATTATAATATATTTTTAATATATTACATTTCTAAACCTTAAAGTCTAAGGTTACTTCTCCACAGGCTTAACATTGCTATACATACCAGTCAATCCCTTCAGTAGACTTATACCAGCTTTTGCTAAGTAGCATTAAATGTCTTCATAGTACTTTTTAATACTTAAAGCTTTGTAAAAACTATCCATGAAGGGAAAGCTCCTCAGCATAACTGCTCAGGGAAATAGGGCTACATAACTAAATATTAAATAATTGGTTAAAGGTGCTGTTAGACGAGCCTCCATGCTTGCTACAAGGGTGTACAAGAACTGACTTTAATCATTTTCATTATAGTGTCCCAACCAGTAGTTTATTATTTGCCACAGGGATGTAGAAGATATTACAAGCTACTGGATGCACTGTCAGATTAACTTATTTCATTAAAGAAGTTGGGAGAACAAATAGAAAAAACCTTATTTTTCTAGTAAATATTAATGTATTACATTTCAAATAATGGTGCCTGACATATTGAATAATTATTTTCTACAGTGTACGTATGCAACAAAGATATTCCATCATGCATTAGAGTCAGTTCTGGCTCTGCCTCGCTGTTTACATTTGCAAATGTAGCAAACAAGGTAATGAAGCAACTATTTCTATTGCAGTAGGTATCTTTTTTTCTGTGTGTGTGCATTAAAGTTGTAAACGATAACATGAAATGAATGAAATTTGTTGATATTAATGGTATGGAAAAACAAGAAGGAAATGAAAATATTTTTATGCCTACTTAGGAAAAAAAGGGTAGCACTATTCATTCCAAGTACTTTTGTATTCTTAAGCTCTTAACTCACATTGTTATGCTTAAAATGATAAACATATATCCTCTTTTTATTGCTTTGTCTGTGTTTCAGAAGAAACATTTCAGAAATTATTTTGATAAGTGCTGTTTGACGATGCAGCACTGATGTTTTATTGCATTCTGTAGTAGCATTGCACTCCATTTTTACAATATTACGCAGTTGCTTTTTTGTTCTGTTTGGGTTTGTTTCTTTTTCGCAGTGCAGGGTCTTAGTTCCTTATGGTTGGATGGCAGGTGTAGCTCAACTGGTTCATGAATGTTGCAGCGAATGAAGTTTAAAATGTCTTTCTGATATTATGTTGTCTTTTATTTCTCCATTCATGCATTTTATTTTTTAAAATGTTCTATAAAAATTTCTCTGGACTAAGTCCTCATTTGAGATTATATGTAAAGGGTCCTATTCTGATCTCACTTACATGCTGCCTTTCTCAGATTTTCATGTAATTGAAACTAAAGCATTATAAAAAAAAGTTCTTGTATTTAACTTACCTGAATCTCACCACTCTCCCTTCTAGAATTTGGTGCACTTATAAGATACTTAACCATATAGACAGGGAGGTGGAAGATAAAAGGAGAGGTGATAGGAAATGTCTTATAGGGGTTGGCAAAAGGAAAACCAGGGAGGAACTGGCCTAAACGTTCAGCACTTTGATAGGCTTTTGAAAACTGATGTGCCTAAGGCAGCCAGCAATGAACATCACCATGCATGAGAAGCACTTACACAGTTGATCACCAAAGGTCTTGCTGACCTTGGCAGTATTTGGGGTGTTACATTTTCACACAGATGAAACGTTATTGCACAGTGTCTCTGACTCGTTAGGCACAGACAGGCTATTGTTCAGCATTAGGCTTGCATTCCTTCCTGCTCCACCCATTGCTTCTATACTGGTGAGCAGCATATGGAAAGTCCCACTCAATCTGTTCATGGTTGAGTTCTATAACCCTTCAATAGTGTTCTAGGTTAGCAAAGGATATTGGGCCACATTCTTCTTCTTCTATTTTTTAGATGAATCTCCAGCTTGATACCAGTGCCAGACAAAGTCTGGTTATGTTTTTACTATTGTTCTCCAATAATAAGTTCTGACTTGGTTTTTGTGGATTTATTTTTGTTCGGTATTTTTTTGTTTCTTTTTTTTTCTGTGGGGACTGAAATAGATTGCCCTCGTTTTGTTACGTCAGGGTCCAGTGTATGTCCTTTTCAGCTTTTCCAAGAAACATGTTAGACTCACTAAGCAGTGATTTTTATCGGCTTCAGAGGTAGCTGCCTGCCGGTTTTCAGTAGTTACTGGTTTGACTTACTTCATCTAAGACCTACCGGTTCCTGTGGCTTCTTCATTGAGAGAAGCTGCATCTTCATGGCAAAATATTTTAAGGGGGACATGCACATTGTAAGACTTGAGCACCACCCTGTACTTCAGAACACCTCTTGCTAAACTTGGAAGCAGAGGCCAATAACAGGAAATACACATATCAGGGTTTGGGGATGAGGAGAAATGAAATCTTATGAGTGCAAAGAACAAGACAGATGTTTGAATGTTAGTATTGCACACCTAAATGGAGCAAATAAAATTTGAAAAAAGTTCATTGTTCTTGCCATGACATGTTGAGATGTTCTAAGATTTCTGCTATGTAAGAAATGGGATTTTGCCATAGCCTGTTCTCTTGATTGGGGTGGGGGGAGCACAGTTTTGTTTCTTAACAACAGAGAGGGGACTCCATCCCTCTTCCAGACCCCCTCACAAAGGATATTAATCAAAAGAAAAATAAATCCTGACATTGAAAAAGAATAATCTAATTTAATTACTCTCAGATGGAAACCAAACTTCTTGTTAGCACACACAAGTCATTACTGCACCCACTGCATTTCGATCAACTTACAGCACTAACAACTGAACTTTCAAAGACTTCTTCTTTGTTCTCAATTTGTCAGTGTCTTCAAGGTGGTGTACTTCTCTTACTAAGGAATGGTAGTTTGAGATCTTAAAATGTATCTCAAATTGGACCACAAAATAAGTAGATGGATCAAAACCAGAGGATTTGTGGTGCCCATCATTAATGAGATTGCAGAACAGGAACAATGTTTCCATTAACACCCTATAGCAGAGCCGTCATGCAGCATCTTCTGCAAACCGGACTGTCTCTAAGCTATCACTTCGTGGCTGCTGCCTTCTGGGTTAAAGCAGCAGGAGACAAAGATTTTCCAGAGCACAGTTTGCATTCAGGTGCTAAACTCAAAAGTGCTTTCCAAAATTAGTTTTGCACCTAATTGCCACTGTGCTGATGAAGCTCCCCCTTTAATTTTTCATGGACCGTCCAGAAAGGGGGAGGGACACTGGATACTGGATCTCGGTTTTGTCTAAAAAATGTACTGTTGCACATTGTGACAGTTTTAAAGAGAGAGAACATAGAGACGTCTCAAAAAGTTGAGGCACACTGTGAGCAAGAGATGATATTTGCAGTTAGAGGGGCAGCAGGACAAAAGTGACTGATGCTAATTGTATACAGTGCTGAGACACAGTGGCTGTGCAATGGGGAGACCTGATTTGGCAACTGTAGATTAGTACTCAGTTCAGGGACGGACTTTCAAGACCATCTTTAGACTGGGCAGTGTTGCTTTTTAGTCATAACTATTTGCTTTATGTGCTAAGGAGTTGTCTGCCATCTGCTTTTTGCCCAGGATGTCTAAATATATTCCCGTTCTTGCTCCCGTATTGATTTTTCTTGGCTGACTTAGCATGCTAATTCCTAATACTGGTCAGGAAAAGCCAAAGAGATTAGAAGTTCACTTCTGTTCAGCCAGAAGGGTAGATATATTTCCTTCTGCTTCTGTGGAGACAGTTATGCTTGGCAAAGAATAGCGAGCAATTTGTCAACGTATCCCAAATGTGATAGATAAGTGAAAAATCCCTTCTAAACTTTTCTATAAAGTGAAGATGGGCCAAGTAGAATGATTTACATAATTTCCTCACCTCAGAATAGGATTCCTCCCTACCCTCTCCCTCACAATTCCATTTCAGTCAGCAAGCTCTGGAAAGCTGGCAGTTGGTGAGATGCTACCTATATAGTAATCACATATACCCTGATTTACCTCTTTTTAAGAGGATGAAAGACAATAATTTAATGGCTGCCAGCCAGATAAATACCAGTTTCTTTTGTTTTTTGATTACACATAGTAAAGTAAAATTCTTAGAATAAACATTGTAACAGCAACCACAGTTTTCCATTGCTATCATTTTGGCCTCTGAGCTCTATGTAGAAGGAGAACAGGAGAAAAGGAAACATCTCAAAATGCCATTGTAAATTTAGCTTATAGAAAATTCACCAGCAGGAAAAGGAAAAAAAAAAAAAAAAAAGAAAAAAAAAGTACTTCATAAAGAATGACTTCATGTTGCTAAAAACCATCATTAAACTTGTAGCCCTGATTTGACTCTAGAATGTTGGCTCTTAATGTTTTGTCCTTACAACACATGGATGTGTTTTTTGTTTTGTTTTGTTTTGGGTTTTTTGTTTTGTTTTGTTTTTTGGTTTTCATAGTGCATGTTCATTTCTACTCACAAACATGTTCTTGGTGTATTTCTTATGCAAACAATCTTCAGGCAGCAAGGATGTCTGTTACATCTAAACTTGAATAATAAAGTTTTACCACCAGTTATAAATCAGATTCATGTCATTGTTTCTTGGGAGAATGTAATGTCATAGTGTTACTACACCGTAGCGGGACTGGGGAGGAAAACAATCCGGAGTCGAGCTGCACTGAGAGCATGACGGGGCGGCTGGTGATTACAGCTGAAAGGCAAAGGCAGCATTGCCCAAACAGTAAATGCATGAAAAAAGGAGCTCCTTCAAAAACAGATTAGCCTTATTGCAGTCCTTCTACATTAAGGACTCTAGATGTGAGCAAAACTCATTCAAGTTAATGACAGGATTTAGAGTGAAAGTCTATTTCAGTGGAGTTCAAGCTTTTTTTAATACTCCAGCAGCCTGGCATTACACTACTGGTTTTATTCTGCCACCCCAAGGAGGAGCAAACACTGGAATAACTTTGAGAAAATACCTAAGAAAGGCTGATACTGAAATGTGTTGAGTACCCCAGGGTTAACAAGTCTACCTTTCACACAAAGTCCATGGTGGTCTTTCAGTAATTCCTGATGCTCAGGACCATGGGTTTCACATCATGCCCACAACTCTTCCAGGCAATCTTGCTTGCTCCCATCACACAGGTTATTGACCCAATGATGACTGAAGAACAGAGAGTACCACCTGCAACGTTGCCACTGCCACTGCCTCCAGCAACCGCGGAGGTTTCCTCAGAGAGCCCAAATCGGAGCACTGACCAAATCAGCTCAGCTTGGCATTTCTGTTTGGATGAGCTCACAGCCCAGGGTGGTATGGCTCCCGGCCATCATTTCCATTATGCTGTAATTTCCTTTCTCCATAGGTTTTTGTCTCATCTCCATGGTTGAGAGACTGTTCACACTCATACAAAATAATGTTTTAAAGAAATACAAAATGGTAAAGATCTGTTTATAATGTTAGAGTACAAATGTTCTAGACTTAATTTTAAAAGCACCATGCCAGAAATAACTTCCCCTGCAATTCATTCTTCCAGTGAATTCAGATGCAGACCCTATGCATTTTCAGTCTCTTTTTAATTTCCTGAGATTAATAAAAATAATAACTGTAGTAAAGAAAAAAAAAGAGAAAAAGCTTTCAAAGGCAGGGAGAACTAGTTTTGGAGACATCAACTTTAGGCTTAAATTTTATGCATTTTGAAAAAGATGCTATATGCAAAAGCTGGTCTATATGCATTGTGTAAGACTATATACATATATACACACTATATATGTAAGAAAAAATATATATAAACACTATATATGTACATATACAGAGATTTACGTATACATATATATTCACACAGAAAGAGTTTATATATGTACAGAGAGAGAGAGAGTTTAAAAATCAAATATTTTCACCTGTTTTAAGAGCACCTTTTGAGGATAACAAGATTTAATCCAAATTTATGTTCTTGTTATAAAACTCTCCCTGACCAATGCAGTCTGTCTTTAATCAGAGTTAAAACCAGTGTTTAATATTGCACTTCTGTCTCCATATACTTAAGTGAGCTTATAATTGTAGGAGCTGATGACCTCAAATTTTCCTTTGTGGTTCTACTATTTGTATAGCCTACTTAGAGTGTTAATGCCTTCCTCTTATAACAGCAGCTCCACATGTAAGCAGCTCATATAAGTGCACACTGACATTGTTATCAGGTCTTAATATGCAATTACAAGGTTTAAATTTGTGCCAAGAATCTAGGGACTTCTTGTTCTAGCAGCAGTATCCTTGATTATTTCCTATTTGGTTTTTACTACTGCTGTATCTTGACATAGGTCAGAACTCTTCTCCCAGGTACAGCCAGGCTGAGAATATACAAGATAATACATCTGCTGGTAGCAGATCCTGACCCTCATCAAAGAATATTTATAAATGTATAAAGTAAAGTGAAAAAAAAAAACAAAAAACAGGAATAGGTCCTGATGCAGAAGAAAATGGACAGAATGAATAAGCAGTGTGCTTCATTCTGTATGAAGGGGAAGTGGGGTGCTCTCAATATTATACTATTAATAGAAGACATGGCCTAGTTATCTTACAACCTTATTTATTATAAATCACAAAAAACACTGTCTTTGTAAAATTGTGTTGACAGTGGGTGTATAAAATCAACAAAACAGCAGAATGTCAGTGAAAGTGTTCAGTTTATGTGTCCGTACTGGAAGTTTAACTGTGATGGGCAATTACACTGGACAGTCGGGACAGCTGAAACCTCTGAAACCTGATGGAGGTAGAGTTTGTACTGACACCAGCTTCCCTTGATTTCCCTGAAGAGGCTGACTAATCCTTGTGTGCAGAACAACAAGAGTATCAGTGGGTCCTTTCTGTAAATGAAAGTGTCTCCTGCACATCCAAAGGAATAGAAGTGTCTTTCACACATTGTGGTTACAATGTCAGTGGAAGTGCCTGATTCAATTCCAAATGCTACTGTGGAATTGACAGCTTAATGGTGAGATTGATACGGTGACAGTTCTGTCACCTACCTCCAAACAGCTCCATCAGTGCTGACACAATGTCAGTGGAGTTGTTGGGAGAAGAAGTATGACCATTTAAAAGAATAGAAAAGAAATACATTAGAAAAGAACAAAACTTCTGTTACAACACTGTAAAGACGATTACTTGAATCTGCCACAGAAAGATGTTAGGCTAACACCTTGTTTTGCAAAGGGAATACAGCTGCTGTGGCCTCACTTCTGAGTGGAATAATTTCTTTTATGATCTGTAGTACAAAAAGCAAAGTCCCAACATAAACCTGGCTCTCTTCTCACAGTGGCATTCTTTTAAGAAAACAAGATGATAAAGGAGTGTAAAAATGCATTAAGAAGGCTTTCTAAATTATCATTTCAAGGAATAGAACTAGATATTTTCTTACCATTTATTTTTGTAAAGAAAAATCCTTGCAAAGCAACATGAGAATATTTTCTTTCTCTTTTAATCAGAATATTTTCCTCACTGATAGAATCTGATAAAACGGGAAATGGATTTCAGAGTAAGAAAGTATGAGATGTGGAAGCCTTTCAGAAAGGTAAAGTGATTTTTCAAAGTTAATGTTCCCTAAAGGTGCCATTCACATTTCCTACTTTGGACACCCAACTGTAAATATACATTATGATCCTAATCTTCCTGCAGAGACAGTCAGATGTTCAGAGCAGGAGCTTGTTAGACATTCATAGCCACCCACAGGAGGGGTCCAGACTGGATGATCTCTAGAGATCCCTTTTAGCCTAGATAGTTTTGTGATTATAAATGTTCACAAATTCAGTCAATTTATGTTTCTCCCTTACGAGTATAGTATGTACGGCAGGGAGCAATTGGAGACAAAGGCCAACAAAAATTGAAGCACATCTGTAGATGGAAATGGTGGAGAATATCAAGAGCTCTCTAATACACAGGCCTTTGTTGCCAAAGCTGGATGCAAGTACAAAATACTCTGTTAAACACATGGCTCTGAACTGGAGGGCAAAGGCTCTTCCATCTATTTACATTTCCATAATAACTCACTGCAATAAATCCTTGGTAATTACATATTAACCTCCACAATTAAGCATAACATGCTAGACTGCTGATGCACTGACATCACTATCATACTTGTCAACACAACTCTTTGGCTAACTTCTATATTATCTATAAATCAAGCCGGGAATATTCACAGGTGTTGGATAATGACCGCCTGCAAGGTTTAGTGGCTGGCATGGTCCCTGGCACACGTTGGCTGGGGCCAGCTCCGTGCTTCCGACCAGGGCCCGGGCACACAGCTGGGGAGTTACCACAAGGGAGACCATTCCCACTTCTCAGGGGAAGGAGTACGAATGGGTCTGTGTTACTTGTACCCGTTCCCTTGGGAGCAGGTTTCCAGCAGGAAGCGCCGAGAGCCATGGGGTACATCCTGAGCCACCCGCCACGCTGCTTCAGTGTGGGGGCACGTTTCGGGGGGACAGCAGGTTTGCCAGTGTCCTCAGACCAGAGAATGGCCTTGACCATGTCTAATAACTAACATTGTCATTGCCTCTCTTTAACCATTCCCCTTGTCTGATGAGGGTGGCTGGAGCAGGTTTACCTCATGTTTCAGTATCCGCAATCTGCTGTATTTGACTAGGTAAGCTTTAAAGACAGAAGCACTTTTAGAGTCATCTTATATAGAGGTATCGACTTTAGGAAGGGGACAATATTTCCTGGTATGGGGTGGGAGGTGATCTTATTTAGCTCAGTTGTAGACAGAGCTATACAGTATGTACATAATAGATGTCTGCACTTGATCAAATAGATCATATTCCTGTTTTCTGATGTCTTGCATTATAAATTTTGCGGGCAAATCTTCAGCTTCTAGTAATACAAATAAAGACACAACAACAATGAACATTCCCATGTGTCCAGTTTCATAGAACAGAACATGGCCATCCATTCCAAGCTGTTATAATTGCCGACACTTTTGAGACAACCCAGTTTTTCTTGCCCAGAAAAGGGCAAAGATTTTTTTTCTTAATACAAAATGCTTCAGTGCTGTTGTGAAAACTTTGTTTCTCAAAAAGGACTTGTTTCAACCCATTTTTAGTGAGCTTTACTTAGTAAGTTTTATTTCAACTCACATTCTAGGAAGATTTTGGTTTGACAGTAGGAAGTCCCAGTCTGTGTCTATGTTCCACATTTAAATGAGTATTCTTGCTAGCTCTTTCATGGAAGCCACTCTACAAACAAATCCTGAACTACCTTAATTATTTAGTGAAAAAAAAAATCTAGGTGCAGATTTTTAACAAATTGTATAATTCTTGTCTTTGAAGATGCACTTGATCATTCTCTGACATCACCTACAAACCTAAAGCCATAGATTACTGTGATGTTTTTTGTCATCTTCTCTGTGTGCTAGGCAAACTAGTATATTAAAAAGGTTTTCATGGAAACTACCCAACTAACTCTTCTACATAACTTGTTTCAAATTAAGCAGAACAAAAAGTAATAAGATTAATTTACCTACACAGGCCACCAAGTTTGCACTTAAGCCAGCTTTCTCCATTTCCTGAAGAGAGACTGCACTGCTGGTGAGACATGGAATAACACAGGACAACTGCCTGAATTACTGGCACATATAAAAGGGCAGGCTTTACCCTGTGTACAGTCAAAGATGATAAAGACATTTGGCAGCAGAACAACACCAGAAAGCCTAAATATACAAAAAAGATAGGAATTTTGGATTGGAACATGAGGACTGGAAAAAGTATTTATGGAGCAAGAGTGAAATGTGCGATTATATTAAAAAAAACTCAGCAAAACTTAACAGTGGTCAAACATGTACTTAACAAAGGTTAATCATAGCAAGCACATAAGACCGTTTAACACACAAGGATAGCAAAGTTCCAGGGACTTTGGGAACTGTTGGATCTGACTGCTACTATATCAGATATTGTCTGATTTCTGGGAACAGGCCTTGGAAAAGACAAGGGCCTTTTCTCATTCTCTATCAACTGCCTGAGGCCACAGTTTCAGGAACACTTCAAGCTGGACATGCTGCCAAAAGAAGTAGTCCCACTCCTATCTGCCCTGTGCTGCTCCCTTCCTTCTACTGGCACAAGTATTTGTGTTTCCATGAGATGTACCAGATCAGGGAACTAATTGTCTCCCACTTGCCCCCAAAAAGGTGACTTTCAACCCCATTAATTCCCCAATCCAGTTCCCAGCACAGTGACAGAAACACCTGTGTCAGCGGTAAGTATGTGGTGGTAAAATGAGCAGTCAGCGATGTGGAAAAAAGGCGGTATGGGGTTTTTCTTGGCAGCTAATATCAGTTTAAAGTGTTCAGAAACCTATAGTCTGGGGGGCTGTATTGGTCCTGGTTTAGAGCAGATTCTCAGCTGTACATCAACACTGAATTTTGTTCCTCATGGTCTATATGCAGGGCGGGGATGAGGGGCAAAAGCTCAGCTGCGACACCCTGAAGACCCTCCTTTCCCTGTGCTGGCAGCTGCCAGAGAGGTGGCCTGAGGTTATCAGGTGGACATTTTTTTAGTCTGTAGTTTTTTTCTTTGTTCCTTCTTTCTGCCTCCCAGTCTCTCCTTTTATTCCAGTCTTCCCCTTACAGCTCATCACTGATGACTGCATTATTTACCTGTACATAGCCTAAAAATGCTACTTTTTCTTTGACAATGAAAGACTCCCAAATATCCTCCCTGGCTTTGCCCATGGAGCCACGGAAACATTTAATTTGGATCAAAGTTGCAGGCTCTCTTCAGTTCAGGGTATTCCTCTTCTCCTTGCTACTGCTATAATGATTAATACTAATTTACTAAGGTAAAGTTTTTTGATTGCTCATTAGACACCTGAGACTGGAACTGCTTGACTGTTGAAGCACCAGTGACACCAGGAGATTGCACAGATGGAGGAGCTGCAGAGGGAGGGCAGGTGCTTTTGTTTTGTGCAACAGAGTCAAAACTCAGCATCATTCTGCATTTTGGCCTTTTAAATAAGAACGCAACCAGTTTGATAATAGCAAAGTGCCTATCTTTATCCACCTTCCCAAACTGATTTGCCTCTGAGGATTCCAACTCCAAACTCCCTAAACTATTTATTGCCACTGGGGAGAGGATTAATCTGGGACAAGCAGTTACTGCCCACAGCTGCATTCCTCCCCCCCCCACGCCCCGCAGAGGTAACCTTTGCTACAGCTGGAATAGTTGGGTTAGACCTATTTTGACATCTTATCTGCCCCAGTTTATGACAGCATAACTGTAGAGCTTTACAGGACTGTGAAATGGGAAGGCTTGGGCACAGGAGGCTGCTATCAGCTCTCCCTGCTCATGGACCTCTGAGAGCGGAGCAGGGAGAGGGCTGAGGATGGGTGGGTGGGTCTGGAGTGTGCATGGGGCACAGCAATGCAGCAGTCAGATAGATCTGAGGATGCTGAATTTCCTTCATCCTGCCGGGCACCTTCTATTGCCTGTATAATCCATTCTCATCCCATAGACCCACCCACATCACATCTCTGTGCCTTGCCCAACTGCACCAACACCAGTCTCCGGTTTGTGTACTATTTTCGTTGAGTATAGAGGACAGAAGGAAACAGGGGAACAGAGAGGAAGTAGGAAAAACTAAGAGCTACAGATCCTGAATACCAAAAAAAACCACCACTGTGTAGTAAATTTTCCAATTATAAGACTCCCTGAGGTCCCACTGAAAGCAGAGAAGCAGAAAGGAGAGAAGGAGCTACAGCCAAATATTACAGATCTGTAGCACTACTCCATATATCCTTTAAGCACACAGTCTTTAAAAATGAATGTATTTTGAGACTCTACTTCAAAATAAATGACAGAACCTGCTTTTTCAACAGCTGAACAGCTAGCTTTTCCTGAAAATTGGACCTCTTCTTAAGGTATCTGAAGTTGTGTGACTAAAACACATGGAGAATCTTGGCCTAGAATATTTTAAATAACTTCCATAATTAATATCATGAGATTTGAAGACTGGATAAAAAAGACAAAGCAGAGATACAGCAAACATACAACATGCATCTTGTGTTATTGTGTCTGTGACTTCATACCAATTGTATTGGGTTTGTGTGGCAAGGTTTTGGTAGCAGGGGGTTACAGGGGTGGCTTCCGTGAGAAGCTGCTGGAAGCTTCCCCTATGGCCGATAGAGCCAATGCCAGCCGGCTCCAAGTCAGACCAGCCTCTGGCCAAGGCCGAGCCCATCAGCAACGGCAGTAGCACCTCTGGGAGAACAGATTTAAGAAGAGAAAAAAAGTTGCGCCAGGCACAGAAACTGCAGCTGGAGAGAGGAGTGAGAACATGTAAGAGAAACAGCCCTGCAGACCCCCAGGTCAGTGAAGAAGGAGGAGGAGGACGTGCTCCAGGCGCCGGAGCAGATTCCCCCGCAGCCCGTGGTGAAGACCATGGTGAGGCAGGCTGTCCCCCTGCAGCCCAGGGAGGTCCACGGTGGAGCAGATCTCCACCTGCAGCCCATGGAGGACCCCACGCTGGAGCAGGTGGGTGTCCGAAGGAGGCTGTGACCCTGTGGGAAGCCCGCGCTGGAGGAGGCTCCTGGCAGGACCTGCAGATCTGTGGAGAGAGGAGCCCACAGAGCAGGTTTTCTGGCAGGACTTGTGACCCTGCGGAGGACCCACACTGGAGCGGTCTGTGCCTGAAGGACTGCAGCCCATGGAAAGGACCCACGCTGGAGCAGTTCATGGAGAACTTCAGCCCGTGGGAAGGACTCACATTGGAGAAGTTCATGGAGGACTGTCTCCTGTGGGAGGGAACCCACGCTGGAGCAGGGGAAGAGTGAGGACTCCTGCCCCTGAAGAGGATGAAGTGGCAGAGATGTGTGATGAACTGATTGTAACCTCCATTCCCCGTCCCCCTGTGCCACTGCAGGGGAGGAGGTAGAGAGAACCAGGAGTGGAGTAGAGCTGAGAAGGAGGGAGGGGTGGGGGGAAGGTGTTTTAAGATTTGGTTTTATTTCTCATTAGCCTCCTCTGGTTGATTGGCAATAAATTGAGTTAATTTTCCCTCAGTCGAGTCTGTTTTGCCTGTGACAGTAATTGGTTGAGTGATATCTCCCTGTCCTTATCTTGACCCACGAGCCCTTTGATATATTTTCTCTCCCCTGCCCAGCAGAGGAAGGGAGTGATAGAATGGCTTTGGTGGGCACCTGGCGTCCAGCCAGTGTCAACCCACCACACCAATGAATCTTAATAGTGTGCAAGAAGGATTTATCTGTCCACCTTCTTATAGTAAGTGAAAACACAAGGCCAACATACTGATTTCTGCTTCTCAATTTGGATTACAACAATTTTGTGTTTTATTTATAATGTGAAAATTTCTTAAGGGATTACAGAGCTTATTCTCTGGGAGGTCTTCAGAACCCCTTGAAATGTAACTTTCCATAGAACATTCTGGGTGACATATCTAACATTGGTTTTAACAGAACTGAAAACCAACTTAGTCAATTAGAAAAGTACATGAAATTTAGGCTTGAAAAATGTTGGTTTGGATTTGAGTGGCGCAGGTTTTGGTAGTGGGGGAGGAGCTGTAGGGGTGTCTCTGTGAGAAGCTGCTGGAAGCTTCCCCAGCTCCAAGTCAGCCCCGCCTCTGGCCAAGGCTGAGCCCATCAATGACAATGGTAGTGCCTCTGGGAGAACAGATTTAAGAAGGGGAACTGGTAGTGAGTAGGGAGATTGGAATGTGAGAGGAACCCCTCTGCAGACACCGAGGTCAGTGAGGAAGGAGGGGGAGGAGGAGCGGGGGAGGAGGGGATGCCCCTGCAGCCTGTGGTGAGACGGCAGGCTGTCCCCCCCCAGCCCGTGGAGGGGAGCGGAGGCCCACCTGCAGTCTGGGGAGAGGACCCCATGCCGGAGCAGGGGGATGCCCCCGAAGATGGCCATGATTCCATGGGAAAGCCCGTGCTGGAGCATTCTGTGCCTGAAGGACTGCAGCCCGTGGAAAGGACCCATGCTGGAGCAGTTCGTGAAGAACTGCAGCCCGTGGGAGGGACCCCACACTGGAGCAGAAGACTGAGGAGTCCTCCCCCTGAGGAGAAAGGAGCGGCAAAGACAAGGTATGATGGACTGACCCCAACCCCCATTCCTTGTTCGCCTGCGCCACTGAAGAGAGGAATTAGAGAGAATCAGGAGTGGAGTTGAGCCAGGAAGGAGGAAGGGGTGGGGGGAAGGCGTTCTAAGGTTTGGTTTTACTTCCTAATATCCTTATTTTGATTTGATCTGTAGTGAATCAAATTGACTTTGTTTCTTCCCCAAGTTGAGTCAGTTTTTTTGCCCATGACCATAATTGGTGAGTGATCCCTCCCTGTCCTTGTCTCGACTCACGAGCTTTTCTTTATATTTTCTCCTCATCATCCCACAAGGACTGGGGTGGGGAGGAGTTAGCGAGTGGCTTTGTGGTGCTTTGTTGCTTAAACCACGACAAATATCAGTACTTTAGCCAACATCTGGCAAACCTATAATTCTTTCTCCTGTGCTTACAAAATGTGAAGGAAGCTAACATGGTCCCATATTTATAGCACTATTGCCTCGCCAACATTGAGTTAAATGAGCCAGTTAAATGAAACTATGTGCAGAACTTGACGATGTGGGAACTATTGCCTAGATGCATAGAAGAGCATATGGAAATATGAGATGCAACGGCAAACACTAGACCAGATATATACTGAGCCAAAGAATATAGTTTATTTATGTATTTATGTAGTTTTATGGATATCAATAGATAAATAGATAGATAGATAGATGTATATAGAGAGAGATAGTTACATAGTTTTATAGAATATAAAGTTTAACATCTTTGTCAGTGACATGGACAGTGGGATTGAGTGCACCCTCAGCAAGTTTGCCAGTGACACCACGCTGCGTGGTGCAGTCAACACGCTGGAGGGAAGGGATGCCATCCAGAGGGACCTTGACAGGCTTGAGGGGTGAGCCCGTGAGAACCTCATGAAGTTCAACAAGGCCAAGTGCAAGGTCCTGCACATGGGTCGGGGCAATCCCAAGCACAAATACAGGCTGGGTGATGAGTGGATTGAGAGCAGCCCTGCAGAGAAGGACTTGGGGGCGTTGGTTGACAAGAAGCTCAACAGGACCTGGTAATGTGCATTTGCAGTCCAGAAAGCCAACCATATCTTGGGCTGCATCAAAAGAAACATGGCCAGCAGGTCAAGGGAGGTGATTCTGCCCCTCTACTCTGTTCTTATGAGACCCCACCTAGAGTACTGCATTCAGGTCTGGGTCCCCCAACATAAGAAGGATATGGACCTGCTCAAGTGGGTCCAGAGGAGGACCATGAAGATGATCAGAGGGCTGAAGCACCTGTTCTATGAAGACAGGCTGAGAGAGTTGGGGTTGTTCAGCCTGGAGAAGAGAAGTCTTGGGGAGACCTTGGAACAGCCTTCCAGTACCTGAAGGGGGCCTACAGGAAAGCCAGAGAGGGACTTTTTACAAGGGCAGGTAGGGATAGGACCAGGGGTAATGGCTTTAAACTGAAAGAGGGTAGATTTATATTAGATGTAAGGAAGAAGGTCTTCACTGCAAGGGTGGTGAGGCACTGGAACAGGTCGCCTAGAGAAGCTGTGGATGCCCCATCCCTGGAAGTGTTCAAGGCCAGGTTGGATGGGGCCTTGAGCAACCTGGTCTAGCAGAAGGTGTCCCTGCCCATGTCAGGGGGGGTTGCAAGTACATGATCTTTAAGGTCCCTTCCAACCCAAACCATTCTATGATTCTATGAATACTGCTTAAACTTATTATTATAGTAGTATGTAGTTATAAAAGCATCTTATTTTCTCCTAAAGTCATAGCTACCAGTACTGGAATGTAAGTGAAATGGATACTGTGACATGAAGATATAAAGATATATGAAATTACTTATGTCAGCAGAATGACTTTGCTTTACATATGATGTTCCATTCCTCTAGATTTAATCCAGGCAAGCTTTTTGAGCTAAACACTGAACTCTGAGGTAAGGGCTATATGAGTGCCTATGTGCATATGCATTTGTTCATGTACATGAATTAATTCAGGCATATTCACTTTAACATCTGCTAGAGGAACATTATTATTCTCTAAATCCGAATAAGTGTTCTCAACTTCTTTATCCTGTGTCTTGTTTCTGTACTCTTCCACTGAAAAAGAAATTTTCCTTCTCATTATTTCTCCCCTCTCCCTGCAGGATATTAATAATATTCTCCAAGTTTGGTGTTTCTAATATTTGAATATTACCTAAGACTGAATAAAGTGATCTTCCAACCTAAATAACCTTGCTTTAGTTAAAACTTTTTTCCGTCATAGCTGTGCTAGCTAACAGAATTAGATATTAATAAAAGCACTCAAAATTACCTATGCAAGCATTAATAATATATCACTTGTCACTAAGTTTTGCAGTTCTCCAAAACTTTTAAGCACATTTTAGTTTAACCTGAAATTATGTGAAACAGAAACATGATTAAACTTATATGCAACTGCCTTGGTCAGTGTTTTAAATTATTCAGCTTGGCCTTCCTTACTGCCTGCATTTCAGTACTGCCATCTTGGGCAGATCAGCCTGAGCAGCGAGCTCTGGTTTCATCTTCCAGTTCCATCACCTAACTTTGATCTAACTATGTCATACAGAGTATTTTCCAGATGGAAAATACAATTATCTGAGTCAGATGAATATTCAAGAAAAAAAATACTTATGATATATGCCCTAATGCATCTTGTATGTCTGTCTCGAATACAAGAGTGAAGCAGAAGGCTCTGCACATTTGCGTAAAAGCAGATCTTCATTTGCTGGATCGTGAAATAGTCTCACCTTTTTTGATGCATCTTATTTTTGCCAGGAGAATGGTGTAAAGAAAAATGTTTCTGTAACCACAGGCTTTGTCAGTCTTCTCACTGTACATATTCTCAAATCCTTGTGTGCTTGTTCAAGCAATTATTTTAATCTAATGTTTCCAGGAAAAAAGTGATATGTCCTAACAATATAAAATGATATATTACTTAATGAGACTAAAAATGGAATAATGCTAGAAGAGGAATATGTTTAGTTGATTAAAAAGATTGGTTTTCTAGATTAGTATAAGTTATGCTTCCCAAAGATTCATAACTCAAGGAGTCAAACTTCCCTAAAAAGTACAAAGCTAGTCTGAGAAACACCTTTTCTATTTAGTTTAATCAGAAAACATTTGGTTTTGGTTTCAAGCAACGTAAACCTGAGACTAAGGAATAGAGATTTCTTAACCTTGTCCATAATATCCCAATCTAATTACATAGATGTGGGTTATTCAGACATTTTATTGGTGATAATTGTTACCTTTTACTTAAATTTCATATAATTATCTTAAATTTAGTATTGTCCATGCAATGAATTGAACTGAATTTTATTACATTTTCAGTGGAATTAGCCATATTAAGCATATAAACATATTTTTAAAGGCTCAGAGCTTAAAGCCTGTCAAATAAAGGAATCTGATATATCAATGGTTTATCAACACTCAGACAAAGTTTATTTAGATTTTTTTTTTTTTGCTTATTATCTTGCTAAAAAGAAACCTAAATGGGAAAAACTTAACCTGTACTAAAGAATGGGTCAAACAGGCTTCATAACATGGATCTGCTTTTGTAGGACTTCTTACATCCTCTTCAGCTGGATAGGAAAGGATCCTAAGGTCCCAAATACTTAATCCACTTCAGAAACAATGTTTTACCATGACCATTGCAAGTGTAATTGTAGCTGCAGTGTCTATTTCATCTCTTGAACATCTTCCCGTACAGTCTCAACTGATAAAAAAAAAAAAACCTTCCATTTTTTAACTTAAAAATACAATAGATTTTTTGCTGTGTGTTGCCCTATTGTTTCTGTGATTTGATTTCAGTCATATGTAAGAGCTAAAAGATGTGTCTAAATGGATATGAAATTGATTAAGGTGATTTGGGATGAAAAATGCAATAGATATGTCAACTATTGCTACTATTCACTTCATTAGTGGATGAAACTAGCACAGACTGTCTGCAGTCACCTTCTCATTTAAGACATTTGATTATTTTCTTAGTTATTTTGAAAAAAGATAAATCACCCTGGCTTAACTGGAAGTTGTCTAACTCTTTGGTTTGAGTTGAAAATCTAAATCTTATGTTTTTTCTGGGGACATTGAGTCTGTTGTGAGTACATGTGAAACTCCTGAGTGCATTAAAAAAAAAAGGTAGCTGGCATTCACATAGTTCATTATATTTCCCTAGAACACCAACTATAAATGGTTAATAGTTTATTGACTGCATCACTCTAATTATGGGTAATTTTCCCTCTCTTTTCAAAATAGCTGTCATTGGTTTGTTTCTCAGAAATCTATTTTGTCTATTTATCAGCAGTTTCAAAATTTCTTAGAATTTTTGTGGCAAGTAATTCCAGCTAGCATCTCAGTGTACTTCATTAAAAAATTGGCTCTCTTATTATTTCAGTTAGTCTTTGCCTAATATTTGTTTAGCACCTACATCATGTTCAGTTTTGACAAATAAAAAAATATAAAGACAGTCAATTTTCTGAAGTACCTCAACTCTAAAAGCCAGGCACGCAGAAGAGGGATGCACTGGGAACTCCAGAAGTAAGGACAGCATCTGGACAAGAGGATTACTTGAGGAGATAAGTGTGAGTGGCAGAAATGTGGTCTAGGATTCAGCTTTTTAAATTGCAATCAATCCTTTTGTGAACATTGTCAAAGAAACAGGGAAAAATCAGCCCTGTTGATGTCAAAGGCAAAACTTCAATTGATTTCAGTACGGCTCTTTCTGCTGTATAATTTAAGGGACTCAGAGGGAGAAAGAATAATATTGGAGTGACTGGAATGTGGTGGACTTCCCAGCAAATAGATCAGGGATAAGTTCATCATTTTCTGAAATATAAGATGCTGTTGACTAAGTCTGGATACAGAATAGTAGTCTACGCAGGCCCTTTGATCTGCACATGTATATAAAATACTTTCTGCCTCCACAGCAACTTCTAATCACATTTTCCAAGTCTTGTAATCTAGCCAAAACAATAACAGTAAATCATTGATATTCAGATATTAGGCCTGTATCACAATAGACAGGCAATTCTCCTGAAAGATCTAACTCATTATATAGGCTGACAAGGATTTGATCAGTGCTTTTATTATGCCTAATGCAGTTTCTGCATTTGAAAGAAATGGTTGTAGGAATCTTTGAAAGATTTGAAACCACTGAATAAAAGCTCAAAGACATTTTTTTCCCTTGCCTGCTTTCAGTACTTTCTTAATCAATGATTTCCATTTGTCACTGCTAATGGCATTATTCCTGACACCTTCTCCTGTGATTTTTTTTCCCCTGCTTAAAAGCTTTCACTTCTATTTCTGTTATTTAGCCTTCGTTTTCCTTGTTCTGCTGACAACTGACTTTCTTTCATAGTCTTTTTCCTGGGTTTTGCTAGCTATATAACTCTTTCAAAGCACCAGGTGTCAGTTCAGTAGTTCTGCAGTTCTGAGGTGGATCGGGGAGGGATCTGTCACGTTTTAGCACAACTGTCACTTTACTGTCAGTTACAGTCCAGTCTTCAGCACTAGAGTAGATGCAACCAATATCAGCATTTTTTCGAAGTTACTCAGAAAAACCTGTCTTTCAAACAAGTCCTAGGATCGTGTGCTGACCTTTCCATGTGTTCTGTCATGGCTTTCAAATAATTATTGTCCCTTAAATTAATTTTTTTTTTCTGCTTTGTTTTTATCCTATTAAATGAAAAATAGGTTGAAAGGATCTTGTATTTATATCCCCTGAATGACAGTTTTTGCTTCTTTGAATTTAACTTTACGCTATTTGGGGCTTATCTTTTAGGAATAAAATACACATTCCTACCTCTATGACAATGACATTTTAAAAATGCAAAAAATACTGAGGCATCCCTACATAGCCTCATACTTTTACCCTGGCGAAGCTTTCTCTCAACCAAAAGATGTTTCTTTTAATTCCTGTTACTAATCAATTTATAGGTGATGCAGCTCAACACCAGTATTTATAATCAAATTAAATAATATCAAATAATATAACATGATGATTTCGTTTGAAACCCATTTTGTTAGTATGGAGAAGAACAAAATTAACAGACTAAGCAAATCACAACAGCTTTCTTCTTAGGGCCAGGAAGATTTATCGATGACATTATCAGAATTCTGACTTCTTCTCTTCTTCCATCCCCATCTACTTATCTTCTATCTGCAGACCATAAGGTTCAGGGCGGAGACAACTGTTCTACCGAGGGCTACTGTGGTGTTAATGTACACTGGGGTCTATTGCCCTCTACTGGGTTGCATTTCACACCTGTTTTACTTCCCATTTATCCCTTGGTAAGTCCCTGGAGTGGTTTCTGTAAATCTTGATCTGCAAATTGCTGCACATGTCCTGGAAATGCCTCACCTCCTTGTTAAGAGTAAAGGATAACTGCCAGTAACTGCCAGTGCTTGGCATTCGGTCCAAGATGAATGAATTTCTCCAACCTAAGGTTGCAGATTATCTTGGAGATGCTGGAGACCAAAGGCTTCAATGTGTGAGTGCGGTTGTGTTGAGATTGTGAAGTTCAGTGGGAGAATTTCTGCAGATGCATTCCTGAGAGATGGTGTCTGTTTGGTCGTGTATGCAGCTAGGAGACAATCTTTCATTGCTTTCTCAGGTTAATTTCCAGCCAGATGATACTGATGTAGATTAGAAGTCTTTGAAGTGGTTTTAAAGCAAACCTGTAATTGATCTTCAGCCGCAAAATGTGCATGAGATGGTCTACTTAGGTTGCAGTTACAACTTTATTATATGGGGAGCCCAGGACTCTTTGCAAAGTCCACGCTAGATACCAAGTATGTGAATTGCTCAATTCAGCAGAAAGGATTGTGTAAGGCTTGTGTTTCTTCCCTACTGATATCATGGGTGATGTTTAGAAGATTTAGTATTGCACCAATTGCAAAACTGTTCTGTATCCAGTTGCCTCTCTTCAAGCTAATTCCAGGAGAAACTGAAGAGGAGGGAGTGTCTAGCAACTCCAACTAACTGCATTAAGAGCTTAATGAAATATGAAGAAAGAGGGAGAGATTGGGCATCTTCATTCATATACTGCATATCCTCAAATTCTACATAAGTTCTAGGCTCAAGCCACACCTTTTTGTGAGATAGACCTAGCCGAACTTGACAGGAGACTTCAGAGGAATGGCCAGAAGAGCAATGTTTCAAGAGTGTTCTTTCTGGAGCCTCTAGTTCATGGCTTTTCCTGCACAGCAAAAATATTATATAGTAAAACTATATTGATCTTCCTTAGAAAAATCATGGTTATTCTCAATGCTTTTGTGGTGCATTGACATTGGCTGGTTGCCAGACACCCACCCAGCCATTGTCTCACTCCCCAATCTCAAGAGTATGAGGGGAGAATATAAGATCAAAAAGCTCATGTATTGAGATAAAGACAGAGAGATCACTTACCATTTACCATCATGGGCAAAACAGACTTGACTTGGGGAATGTTGATTTAATTTATTGTCAATTAAAATAGATTAGGATGGGGGACACACACACAAATTAAAACAACACCTTCCCCCCCCCACCACTTCTTCCCAGGCTCAACTTCACTCCTTCATTCACAACTCCTCTACCACTTCTTTCCTTCCCTGAGTGATGCAGGGGGCTGGGAAATGGGGGCGGGGGTTTTGTTCAGTCCATAAGTCTGTCTCTGCTGTTCCTTCCTTCTCACACACTTTCCCTGCTCCAATGTGGGGTCTCCATGGGCTGCAATTCCTTCAGGGAATATTCCCCTGCTCCAGCGTGGGGTCCTCCCCGGGCTGCAGGTGGAGATCTGCTCCACCGTGGACCTCCCTGGACTGCAGGGGGACAGCCTGCCTCACCAGGGTCTTCACCAAGGGCTGCAGGGGAATCTTTGCTCCGGCACCTGGAGCATCTCCTGCCCCTCCTTCTGCACTGACCTGGGGGTCTGCAGGGCTGTTTCTCACACTTTTTTCCTTACTCCCCAGACTGCCATGAAGCATTTGTCCTTTCTGAAATCTGTTTTCCCAGAGGTGCCAGCATCCTGGCTGACAGATTCAGCTGAGTCCTGCAGTGGGTCCGTTGGAGGGAGCTGGCTGGAGCTGGCTGTGCTCAGCACAGGGCAGCCCCTGGCCACTTCCCACCGAGGCCACCCTGCAGTCCCCCGCCACCAACACCTTGCCATGGACACCCAATACAGCCGTACAAACATCAGGTAACTAACTCTTTCTTGGGAAGGCAGGCAAACTGAGCTACCGAAGCCCCTTACAGCAGGAATTGCAGCTTGACCTATTCTTTGCCTTATGTGCAGGCCCAGGCCACGTTTCCTCTGCTTGTCGGTTCCAAGTACTGTCTTGTAAAGCTGCCCTGGGTGAAAGGTAGACTGGGTGTTCGCAGCCTTGGACGAAGAAAGATTGCAGCAGGAAGCCATCTGAAACAAACCACACAGCCTGCTTTGTTACATGGAAACGTTTTAGAAAATGGCAGGCAATGCTAATGGCATTACTCTAGTGATTTCCTCAGGAGTTACTTTAGATGATGATGTATCACACTGATCCACATTTTCATTTAATTTAACAGCAGAAATTGACATTTGAAAATGAAAGTATTAGTCTGGAGTCCACAGTGAATGGCTGCAGGAGCTAATGATTGAATGCTTTTCAGAGTGCTCTAAGAGAAATAATCATTATGCCATTTCTGCTCTTATATTATTGCTAACACAGTACCTATAGTATTAATAACCTATTTAGAAAAGAACTTTGAGGACTAGTTCTTGTTTTTTGTTTTAGTTAATAGGACTTGCATTTTTTACAAGTGAAGCACAGAGAACATGTTCTATGGGTTTTATCTTTCCAAGACAAAATGCAGATGACCTTTCCATGAAGAGACTATCTTCTAAGAAAGGTGGAGATGTAGTAGGTAAAAGGCACTGGGATACTTAGACAACAACTATGGGAAGATTTTTATTTAATTTACACATATGTATGTGTTTAAAAATTATCATACTGAGTCACACAGAGAGAAGGCTTTTAGGAACGCTTTGAAAAAATGGCTTGAGGATTAGCAGTCTGGAACCACTGTAGACTCAGAGACTGGAGGCCTGAGTGTGGCATTCTAGTCTTCATAAGAGTGGCTTTGTTCCCAGGGAATAACAGACTTGGGAGCTTGTAGAGGTTTGTATTTATTTCAAGCTTAAAAGTTGTGTTTTTAGAGTGGAAGGTCATGTATTTTACGGCCATGATTGAATGTCAATGGAAGGTACAATATGGTCACAGTAACCATAGAGATGGTATGTGGTCATTACATGTGTCATTCTGTAAAACCAGTCCTTCGAGTTAAATTTTATACAACTAGAGGTTTAGGCTGAAAAGGGAGGATGAACTATATTGATTAGCGTGCGATTCGGGTACTGCCCTTGTCGTTATTGAATTGCCATTTCACATGATTGTGTTGCCCTCTAGAGGTCGGTCCCCAAGTGAAGTCTGCAAATGGGTCTTTTCCTGAGATTCGCATAGAAGGCCTCTCTGCCTTTGGAGAAAGAAGTTCTGCAATTACATCCCAGTTAACACTTGTAACTCAATGAATCAGTGAAGGTCACAGCTATGTTCCCTTCTTCTTAACTGCTAATATTTTCTTGCAGTCTAATTTCTCCAGTTTTTTATTAAGATTGGGCATCTAGATTCAATGGTTACAAGACACTGAACAAATCTATTTCAACACAGAAATCAAAGACAAGTAATGAAAGCAGGCCTTAAAACCTCTTCTACCAGGGACGATGGCCTTTAACTTGGCCCACCAAAGCATATTCTTAGAAGAATCAACTCTGCTGTGAAAACAATCAATAGAAACACTGAAACTATATCTAAACTGGTAAATTAAATTATGCCAGAGAAGGCTCCTTGACATTGGATGTCAGTCATCTCTACTTTTCAGTTTTTAGACAAGTCCCTGTAAAAAATATTGTCCTTGCCAGCTTGCACTGTCCCTGAACTATTCCTTGGAATGTTTCAGGAATAATCACAGTCTAGTTTTCTCAATGTTATCTGTACTTGACCATCTTGTTTTGCAGCTGAAAAGATTTGATAGAATGGACAATGGCTTTAGCAGACCACTTTGTGTGTAAAAGTGGTCCTGGGCAGGTTTAACGTCCTAGTATAGCCACAGGTGGACTAATTTTGAACTGCTTTAGTGAAAATGTTCAGGCTAGAAACACACATTGTTTTTTCCCAATAAATTAAAGGAAAAGCCTTGTTAATGATAATGATGCATACTTAAGCTCTAAAGTTACCGAGCTATGGACATTCTTTCAGAGTAACCCAAATAGAAGACTTTTGAATAAAACATTCTACCCACGCTTCACAAAACTATTGCAAAATGGTTCACCTATTTTGTTTACTGTTGTGTAGGGTTTTTTTGATTTTTTAACAACTGGAACCAAACACTTTCTTTGAGTGAAGAGTCAAAACACATTTACATGCTAAAGGGAAGAGAAACAGGCCCTGACCTAAACCTGAACAATGTGGGTGTTTGTTGTTGGCAACAGTGTTTACATACTCAATAGCTAGACACTTTTAAACCAAGTTATTTGTTAAATAGGGGCACCATTTTGTTCACTATTCTGAGAGTTATGATTGTCTTGCATTTTATTTTTCATAGCAATTTTCTTTCCAATAAAGGGTGAAACCAGCTTTACTCAACTGATTAGATCTGAGTTCTCTGGCTTATTACACTGTCCTTCACCCTGCTCTCACAAGGGACAGGTGGTGTTACCGATGTTTACAAATGGATGTGAGCTCAGAAGTAAAACAAAGAGCTGCATGTGAAGGGTAGGAAATAGAGAGAATATAAGTTTGTACTGAAGCAGAGAAGTATTTTCCTGCTGTAGTCTTCTCTGAGGCTGCTAGTATGGGAACTATAATGAATGTCTGTTACAATTTATTTAAATCTAGTTTGGGGTTGAAAGAAATTGTCTCAGAGTAATGCAGCATTGACTTACATGTCATTATGAGTGGATTAATGAAAAAACCCAACCTGTAACTTCTTTTTCTGGTGTTAATTTTTTCTAACACATTCAATCATATACCTTCTAGCATAGAAATATTCCTTCCAATATCAGTCCTACAAAATTATTTGTATTTTTTCATTGAATCATACAATCAAAGAATCATTAATGTTGGAAGGCATCTCTGGAGGTGTCTAGTCCAACCGTCCTGCTCAAAGCAGGAATGACTACAGCAGTTCACTCAGGGTCTTGTCTAGTCATCTATTGGTAGAAAGCAATTATTGTTAGCAAAATAGAAATTTCCAAACTTAATTAAACCAACATCAATCTAGTCTAGTATTCTATTTCTCACAGTTACTGGCTGCTTCGAAGGACTTACTAAATGCAGAAAGTCTATTTATCATGTGACAGATCTGTAAACATCAGAGGCTATCTTAAGCCATGAATTATGTTTGGGTGGTTGGTTTTGAAATAATGTTTATTATCAGTTAATGCCAGATTTGATATTAGTTATGACTGTCTTACCAGTCATCAGTCTTGTTATTAATCTAAGTTATATCTAAGTTTTATACACACACACATCTATATATGGCAATATAACCACACCTTAGTGATCTGTAGCAGGAAAAAGTACTTCCATGATTCTTTCTGAACCTACTCTTTTCTAATTTTATGTAATAATCCTGTGGAAGAAATAAAAGGACTGAAGAACAGAAGACTATTGTTTCTCATACACATTTTTCATTGCTATGTGTAATGTTATCAAATCCCCTTTAACTGTGCAGGCAATACTATATCATTGTATTGACATAATCTTCTTTATATATTTCATTGTGCCATATACACCATTTAATCTAAAATATTTGTTTTTCTGATCACAACTGCACACAGACTGCGATTTTGCTTTGATGCCCATTTCTCACATATGGGTGACTTTGACCCGTGTCAGATGGATAGACAGTTCATTTGCTTGTTGCCTCATTAATTTATTTTTATGGCCAGTGTGCATCACCTTGCATTTATCAGTATTGATTTTCATTTGCCTGTACACGTGGCTGCTTTGTCTCACTGGAGTTTTTCAGTGTCTACCCCAGTGTCTACTCCAGACTACGTAATTATGTGAATATCTTGTTACTCAAAGGTCCTAAACTATCAGGAAAGACAACAGCCTGTTCTGCATTTGTGAGACGGATATCTTCTGAAGTCTATAGGCCAGTTATTTGACCATATTAACTGGCATGGCATCTCTGAAGTTAATGTAATTTGGCCAAAAAATTTATGCCAGCTGAGTATCTTCTGTGTCTCATGCAGTGAATAGCACTATTAGCACAATTTTAGTGCCTATATTCACATTTTCAGCAGTATAAACCAGTTTCCTTTTCAAACTTTTAAAGTAATATAACTAAAGACAGTTGTTGATGTTCACTGGAAAAAACTTGAAATGTTAGTAGATTGCAAGTGACACGTATCAGTTTGACATTTCAGACCAATTCCATCCAGAAATAATGCTATATTACTGAAGAATTAATGTGAAGTGTGTGATTTTGGCACCAGAAAGATCAGTGTATAAGACCAATTAGAGATAAAAGAAGTCACTAAACTTGTTTACACAGCTGGACTTTCAGTCACAGGCTGATCTCCTCCTTTCATGTGCTTCTTTTTCTTTTTTTCTTTTGCTTTCTTTTCAGGGTCTGAAATTTAAAGGCACAGAATAGCGTATTTTGAAAGTCATTTGCCATTACATTAACTTCATTTTCTCCCTGGAGTGTTCAGTGTCCTAATGCACCATTACAAAATCCTATGAGTGCTCTTAGCTAATGGATATGGTAACTGCAGACAGATTATATAGCAAAGCAGTAGATTCCTGGGGGTTTCTAGGCAGAAGACTGACCTGAAAAATAAAATTCAGGGAGAAATTTTCCTGCAAATAGTGCTTAGCTGCCCTCATTCTTTGGACTCTGTAGTGTGACTTGGAAAGCTCAGATTTGGTCCCAGCTCCAATTGCTATTTAAAGATGTTATGCAAAATGGAACTCCTTCAGCAACAGTCACTGGGCAAACCACACTTTTGAGTGCCATGGGACCAGAGTCAAAGCACCTTTCAAAGGGGTAAAACACTTGATTTTACATCCTTGCTCTAAATAAATACAAATTTGTAGTAGCATGAAGCAAAGTATTCATCACTGGCATCTCATTAGTCGGACACTCCAGCCGTCAGTAATATCACACATAGATGCCTTTCCACTAATAATCTATCTTTGAATACTATTAAACTCTGGAACAACCTGTGTTTTCCAAGGTTCAACTTCAGGTTGGTACACTGAAGGTAGCCTACCAGATTTCTTAGAAATAATCTGACTGAAGTGTGGCTGCATGATTTTTGTATCTCTGCAGGTGCATTAACCAGGCAAGCATGCTTTTCCTGTCCTTGCTCTTTTATCTCTGGGGAACTATTGGTACTGTCAGAGTCAGGGCTCTGGATTGGATTGACCTTCAGTCTAAATCAACCCATTCCTGTGTCAGCTCCTGACTTTTGACTTTGGCAGTAGAGAATCAAGTATTTATTTTCCTCCAGTTAATTTTTTTTTTTTTAACATGAGCCAAGAGATGGTCTCAAAGATACCAGTGATATTTGAGTACTCATCATTTCAGACATGCACCATCAGTTTGTCAGAAGCTGGCCTGGCGTCATGCAAGGCTTGGCATGGCAAAAAAAAGACCAAGGCAAAGGGAAAATATTATTCTGGAGCTTTCTGTCAGATAAAATAACTGTACAGTGAGCGACTCTGTTTCTTTCCTCTGGTAAAGCAAATTTTTAGTGAAGCTGGATTTATATCCCATGCTTACTAGTACATGCTCCAGGGAGCAATAATAGGATACAACTCTTGGTAATAAGGGTTTTCCCTTATCCAAGTCATGTAGACTTGTGTTCAAGTCATGTAGACTGCATCATTCACAGAGTGACTGTTGGGCCATAGTTTCTGTATGGCTATACCTATAGTAGTAGAGGGGGATGCATTCTGCACAGCAGGCCACACCTACTTTGTTATATGACAATGGAGCATATGTGGAGCTGAGGATGTGTGACATGGATGTGACACCTCTGAAATGCTCTAGTAAATCATCTAGCAGTTGTTTCCACCACTAGCACTGTTATGTCTCCAGAGCAAGAAAATTTCATTGATGAATGTAGACTGCAGCATGTTAGGCTTAGGCTATGATACTCGAGCATGTTCTTGAAAGAGGTATTTTCCCCCAGCTGCTTTCCTAAAAAAAAAAAAAAAAAAAGAGTCCATATAATACATAGAGATGTCAAATTACTGCCCTAAGTGTACCAACAGGATCCGCAGCCTCCATCCACCCTCTCAGGGGTTTGGTTCCCTGTGCTCAAGGCCAGATCTCACACGGTGCAGCTGTAACATGGATGAGTGACATAGGTATGAGATGTCTCTTTGGGGCCTCCACTCTTTGCTCAGGAGCTGCATTTGAGCTCAGACATTTTCCCCTGGTCTTTGCCTGGGCTATGCTGCAGGGATGCCCATGCCTGGCCATGTCCCTCACTGGTCCTGACCCTTCCTTGGTGTCCTGGTTGGACCTGGGATCTGCCTGGTGCCTGTGGACATGTGTGGGATCTGGGCTGTGGCTGACCTTCATTACCGTCAATGGACCTGCTCTGCAGGAGAGGGCACTGCCTGGCCAACCTCGCTGTCTTCTGTGGCTCCAGGCTGCCAGCTCCCCTGCCCTTGCTGAGCAGCCTGCTCTTGCTGCTCCTGGCAGCAGACCTTTCTCTCTGTGCTGTCTGGGCACCCACGTGCTAAATACATGAGTTCATCAGTTCCTGTTTACCGAGGTAAAGTTAACATCACTGATTCTTGTAGTCTGTGAAATGATGTTCATCACACCTGATAATCTCACACACACCCCCCCCCCCCATTGGCAGAGTGTTCTTTTGCTTTGGCAATATTATATTTCACTCTTAAGGAGAAACTCCTTTGCCTATGTAGAACATATTCTGTAGGCTCTTGAACATTTTGGCAAATATATTTCATTTTCTGCATCTTTCTTCAAAGGTCAAAAGTTATCTTTACTTATTTTTTTTACAAGTGAATGTGTACATGTTTACATATATTGCTTCATGAGCTGTATTTTAGAGGCTCCCAGCATTGAACTCCTCTTGCCTTTCCACCCTTGATTACTTTATTTCTTATGTTTTGAATTTTCTATGATATCCACCATGTCTGAATAACAGTCTGTGGGCTTTGGCTTGAACTCATTGGCTTCTTTTGCTATCCAAATTTGAATTGGTTTTTACATAGTTAATTTTGGATCTTTCAATAGCATCTCTCTGAGTGTTTTGTTCCAGATCCCATTCAGTGTTTCGCCTCTTGTCAAGGACTTCATCCCCTAAAATTAGGGCTTGGGTCAAGTCAGTTCTCTATTTTTTCAACTTCTAGTATCCTCTGTTTAAAATCATGTTATTCATATATTCTATTTTTAAGTGGAGTGCAGTTCTCAAATGCCTGCATTACAGCTTTAGTGTTAGCCTTGGCTGGCTAAGCTGACTGAAACTATTAAAAACATCAAGTGCTTCAAAACAAGCTATCGTCAGAGATAAAGCTTCCTCCTGACTTTTTTTTTCTTTCTTTTTTTTTTTTTTTTTTTTTTTTGTGTCCATTTTGGTTTCCATTGCTTGCAGATACAAAGTGAAGCACTGGGTTTAAACTTCCCTGGTTGTATTCCACATTTCTAAAGTGTTTCAGCTCTGGTGTGGTTTTTATCTGCTCAGAATAGAGTTTTAGCTCAGGCAGTGACTGCTGTTCAAATAAAGGAGTTTGACACTTGGGGTCAAAGCTCTATCTAATCACTTTAACTGGTCTCTGCTTAGAGCCAAACAGCTCTTTCAAGCTTTTCTTAAAGGTAGTGCTCTACAGAGGTGGCAGGAGATGGGTCAGCAACACTTTCAGTCCTGTAGTTGAAAGCAGTGTTTTGTAATGCAGCAATGTATGTGTGAAGTGTAGCAAAACGCCCAAAGTATCTGATGATCAGCACTGTGTGTCTGTGTGGGTAGGAGGGTGATGTGTGAAAAATCAATACAAGCCTGCCCTTCTTTCTATACATATCTTGGGCAGAGAGAAGAGCAACTCTCTGATATAATCTTGCCAGAGGGTGGGCCTGCGGGGAACCAAAGAAGATACTATAAAGGCATTACTGCTTTTACAGGGAGCAGCTAGATGCCAGAGCCTGGAGGCAAAGCCCTACCTGCTGAGATCTTCTTGGATATTTACTTAGGGTTCTGGCTTCATCCCACCAAAAGTCCATAATGGGTTAAAAAGGGTAGAGTCTACTCCCCACCTGTACAGACCAGTATCTCATCTACTGGGAGTGAGCATTCCTTGGCTCAAGAAGAGTATATAGTGGGTACACACCATGGGCCACCCTGTGGTTTTACCTGCATGACCATGGAGAGGACATGAAGAAGCGGGATGGAAAATCTACCTCGACCCTACAGGCAGAGGTGCATGAGTTGCAAGGAAAAACAACCATGAAAGGGGATTCTTCCAGGAAAACTTCTGCTCCAGTCTCCAGTGGGCAGTTCCCCAGACAGAATAGAAGGGCTGATCTTACTCCTGATCTTAATGAAGGTACTTCTGTTTCATATTTAGAAGAAGTGAGTAGCAAATACTCTGACCAGGACTAGAGCGGCCCTGCCTCCAGCCAGGTGGAGGAAAGGGACAACCGGGTTTTCTGGACTGTGTGGGTTCAATGGCCTGGCACGTTAGACCCCAAGGAGTATAAGGCTCTCGTAGACACTGGCACACAGTGTACCCTAATGCCATCAAGGTATAAAGGGGAAGAACCCATCTGTATCCCTGGAGTGACAGGGAAATCCCAACAGCTAACTGTACTGGAGGCTGAAGTGAGCCTGACTGGGAATGAGTGGCAAAAGCAACCCATCGTGACTAGCCCAAAGGGTCTGTGCATCCTTGGCATAGACGACCTCAGGAGAGGGTATTTCAAGGACCCAAGAGGGTACCGGTGGGCCGTTGGTATATCTGCCTTGGAGATGGAGGAAACTGAACAGCTGTCCACCTTGCCCGGTCTCTCGGAGGACCCTTCTGTTTCAGGGTTGCTGAGGGTCAAAGAACAACAGGTGCCGATCGCTACCACAACAGTGCACTGGCAGTGGTATCATACCAACCGGGACCCCCCGATTCCCATCTCTAAGCTGATTTGTTGACTGGAGAGCCAAGGAGTGATCAGCAAGACTCACTCACCCTTTCATAGTCCCATACTGCCACTGCGAATGTCTAATGGAGAGTGGAGACTACCAGTAGACTATCATGGCAGGGTGCAGGCCACAGATTGCTTTCACTTGGAGGGGCGTCCAGTACACCTGGAATCGACTGCCCCAGCGTTGGAAACATAGCCCCACCATTTGCCATAGACTGGTCCAGACTGCACTGGAACAGGGTGAAGCTCCAGAACACCTGCAATACATTGATGACATCATTGTGTGGGGCAATACAGCAGAAGCAGGTTTTGAGAAAGGGAAGAAAATAGTCCAAATCCTTCTGAAAGCCAGTTTTGCTGTAACACAAAGTAAGGTCAAGGGGCCTCCACATTTTTTAGCAATAAAATGGCAAGATGGACATGGTCAGATCCCAAGGGATGTGATCAACAAAGTAACAGCTATGTTTCCACCAACTAGTAAAAAGGAAATACAAGCTTTCTTAGGCTTTTTGGGTCTTCAGAGCATGCACATTCCAAATTACAGTCTGATTGTAAGACCTCTCTATCAAGTGACCCAGAAGAAGAATGATTTTAAATGGGGCCCTGAGCAGCAACAAACCTTTGAACAAATTAAATGGGAGTTTGTTCATGCAGTAGCCCTTGGGCCAGTCCAGGCAGGACAAGATGTAAAAAATGTGCTCTACAATGCAGCCAGGGAGAATGGCCCTATGTGGAGCCTCTGGCAGAAAACACCAAGGGAGACTAGAGGTCAACTCCTAGGGTTTTGGAGTCAGGGATACAGAGGATTCAAGGTTTGCTATACTCCAACTGCAAAAGAGATATTGGCAGCATATGAAGGAGTTTGAGCTGCTTTGGAAGTGGTTGGTACTGAAGCACAGCTCCTTTTAGCACCCTGACTGCCAGTTCTGGGCTGGATGTTCAAAGGGAAGGTCTCCTCTACACATTATGCATCTGATGCTGCATGGAGTAAGTGAGTTGCACTGATCACACAATGGGCTCAAATACAAAGCCCCGGTCACCCAGGAATCTTGGAATTGAACATGGATAGGCCAGAGGGCAAAGATTTCAGAATATCACCAGAGGAAGAGGTGACATGTGCTGAAGAGGCCCCGCTGTATAATAAACTGCCAGAAAATGAGAAGCAATATGCCCTGTTTACTGATGGGTCCTGTCGTAATGTGGGAAAACATCAGAGGTGGAAGGCTGCTGTGTGGAGTCCTACATGACAAGCCACAGAAACTGCTGAAGGAGAAGGTGAATCGAGTCAGTTTGCAGAGGTGAAAGCCATCCAGCTGGCTTTAGATATTGCTGAATGAGAAAAGTGGCCAGTGCTCTATCTCTGTACTGACTCATGGATGGTGGCAAATGCCCGGTGGGGGTGGTTGCAGCAATGGAAGCAGAGTAACTGGCAACGCAGAAGTAAACCCATCTAGGCTGCTGCATTGTGGCAAGATGTTGTTGCCCAAGTAGAGAATCTGGTTGTAAAAGTACGTCATGTAGATGCTCATGTACCCAAGAGTTGGGCCATTGAAGAACATGAAAATAACCAGCAAGTGGATCAGGCTGCTGAGATTGAAATGGCTCAGGTGGGTCTGGACTGACAACATAAGGGTGAGTTATTTATAGTTGAGTGGGCCCATGACCTTTCAGGCCATCAGGGAAGGGATGAAACATACAGATGGGCTCATGATTGAGGGGTGGACTTGACCATGGACACTATTGCACAGGTTATTCATGAATGTGAAACATGTTCTGCAATCAAGCAAGCCAAGCGGTTAAAGCCTCTTTGGTATGGGTCACGATGGCTGAAATATAAATACGGGAAGGCCGGGAAGATTGACTATATCACACTCCCACAAACCCTCCAAGGCAAGTGCCGTGTGCTTACAACAGTGGAAACAACCACTGGATGGCTGGAAACATATCCCGTGCCCCATGCCACTGCCCAGAACACTAGCCTGGGCCTTGAAAAGCAAGTCTTATGGTGATATGGCACCCCAGAAAGAATTGAGTCAGACAATGGGACTTATTTCTGAAACAGCCTCATAGACATCTGGGCCAAAGAGCATGGCACTGAGTGGATATATCACATCCCCTGTGATGCACCAGCCTGTGGGAAAACTGAATGATAGAATGGACTGTTAAAGACTATGCGAGACCAATGAGTGTTGTGACATTCAAACATTGGGATACACATTTAGCAAAAGCCACCTGGTTAGTCAACACTAGAGGTTCTGCCAATCAGGCTGGCCCTGCCGAATCAAAAATTTACGTACTGTAGAAAGGGATAAAGCCCCTGTAGTGCACATAAAGAATATGTTAAGGAGGACAGTCTGGATTACTCCTGTCTCAGGCAAAGGCAAACCCATCTGTGGGATTGCTTTTGGTCAAGGGCCTGGGTTCACTTGATGGGTGATGCAGAAGGATGGGGAAGTCCTATGTGTACCTCAAGAGGATTTGATTTTGGGTGAGAATAGTTAATGAATTAAATTGTGTGATGTTAATATAGTCATTTCTATGGTGACTATATGCTGTATCAATGGTATTACAGTAAGAATCACCCACATTAATGAAGAATGAGCTTTGATGAAACTGAGCAAAGTGCAGCAATGATAGAATCGGACAAGTGCAGAGATAATGGAACCAGAACTGGCTTCAGCATGCAATAATTCAACACCATTCACCATCTTTCCTCCCCTGAAGGACTGTTATGACAGATGGAGCCCAAAGTCATGGACTAAATGAACTTAACAAACATTTTATAGGGATGGCCCATAGACTAAGGGAATGATATTTGTGTGTATATATCGACAGACAGGAAAAGTGGTGATGATTAATTGGAATGTATTGGAAAGTGTGGGACCTGGGCATGACGTAGATGGTACAGAATAAGGGGTGGATACTATCCTCTTTTCAGATGGAATAGAGTTAATTTTCTTCCTAGTACCTGGTATATTGCTGTGTTTCTGATTTAGTATGAGAATAATGTTGATAACACATTGATGTTTTAGTTGTTGCTAAGTAGTGCTTACACTAAGTCAAGGACTTCTCAGTTTCTCATGCCCTGCCAGCAAGAAGGCTGGAGGTGCACAAAGCTGGGAAGGGCCACAGCCAGGACAGCTGACCCAAAATGGCCAAAGGGATATTCCATAGTGTGTGATGTCATACTTGATATATAAACTGGGGGGAGTTGGCTGGGGAGCCGGAGATTGCTGCTAGGGACTGGCTGCGCATCAGTCAGCAATTGCATTGTGCATCACTTGTTTTGTGTATTCTTTTATTGTTATTATTATTTTCTCTTCTTTTGCTGCCCTGTTAAACAGTCTTTATCTCAGCCCACAAAGTTTACTTTTTTTTTTCCCCCTGATTCTCTTCCTCATCCCACTGCAGAAGGAAGGACTGAGTGAGTGGCTGCATGGTGCTTAGTTGCTGAATGGGGTTAAACCATAACAATTTAGGGTCCTGGCTACATCCCACCAAATGGCTATGATGGGTTAAAAAGGTATCTTCCTGGAGCAGAAGCAGACCAGTGCTATAGCAAAACCCAAACTGTATTACTCTATAGTCAGAGACTGAATGCCATTACAGACCACTCTGTATTTCCTATAACTGCCCAAAGGGCTGTTCCATCCAAATGTGCTTTCACATTCAAACTCGGCTCCCCACCCATGTTCAAATTAATTGGAGTGGAGGACAGAAACCACAGTGCCCTGCCTTCCTAGAAGCCAGCGGGAAATGCGTTTCACCTTACTGTTTTAAATTATTCCTTGTATTGATTTTTTTTTCCCTTTTGATCTATTTAATAGTTAAACATACTTTGTTTAAAGAAAAAAATCTAGTCTCATAACTTTAATGATTTTTGGACTCTGCATTAAAAAAACACTGTAATTCTAGAATTTCAGTCTGATTTACTCCTTTCTGCATAAACGGCTGCCCTAGATGACCCTTCCTCATCATGCGCCTTTGGGGATGTGTTCCAAGCATATTTTCTAACAGCTTCAGTAGCAGTAATAGTAGCATCCAAGCATCAGTTAGCAGTTCTACAATGTAATGTTTTTCATCTTCAAAGCACTTTACAGACATTAGTGAATTAATAATTGAGCATCAGATACTGAGCAGGCATAAATCTAAGGCATTTGCAGATCTCGATGGAATCGTATTGAGGATAAAATCATTTTGAAAAACACTGAAATCCTGGTCATTTGCATGCTCTGGAAAAGAAGAGGTAAATAGATCAACATAACAGATGCTCTGTGCTGTTAAAAATGTAGGAATTTCTCAAACCTGTAGGTGAATTTCAAGCAGAATCACAATAAAATCTGACCACACAGTGGTACATCTCCCAGCATAAATTTTATTTGGTTAGAGGTTTAAGCATCAGATGTGAAATACTTAGACTCCCTGGAACGTGGGTTGAATCCCAGTAGGGTTGACTCAGCTCTTGATCCTGCAATGCAGAGAAACTGAATTATAATCATTTTCCTCTATGTGACCTGGATGAGACGATGCAAATAAAGGTTGTCTCAGCTTGACATGGAGAGAAACCCCACCAGTAGGAACCACGCAGGTAGATAAATTAAGAGCCACAGTTTCAGATGCACCTTATTCTAGCTTTTAGTTTTTGCAGGAACAAACCTGCAAATGCAGATTAGCTGTGACTATTGTTTTGCACACAGACTCATAGCACTGGAAAGAATCCGGAAGGCTCATGTAGTCCCTCTTCTTGTGCCAAAGCTGCATAAGCACTACTCATGTCATTACTGTCAGATGCTTGTCTAAATGGCTCTTAGAGCTTGCCAGAATATAGCCCTTTTCAAGTAATCCATCACTGAGATTCACTGTTCTCACTGTTAAAAAGTTCTGCCGAGTATCTAATGGAACTTGTGTTTGTGGCAGTTAAGCCTTTTTTTTTTTTTTTTTTTTTTAATGTCCTAGCCTCCACCTCTGTGGAGACTGCTCCCTTCTTTGCATATTTGAAGGTAATTCTCATACCTCCTTCATATTCTCTTCCTTCAGATTTGGCCATTTTCCCATGGAGAGTTCTTGAGACTGTGAGATACTGTATTAGAAAAAAAAGCAGTGGGTGAGTAGGAGCTTACTCTGAACTCATAATAAAGAGCCCTGCTGCTCCAGAAGCAGCCTAGGAAGGAAGTGTGATTCATGATGTCCCTGTTTCTTCTTGAGCTTCCAGCTGTTCCCCCCACACCCTCCTGTACTTGCAATTTGCAGCTGTATTGAAAGGCTCTTCCTGCCTCCACATGCTGCTGCCAGGCATCTTGCACCTTCTGCCCTGTACAAATATAAAGGAAAAAGTATCATTGTAATCATATTCAGATACAGCCTAATTTGGGGATGGCTAAGACTTTTGCAACCTTTTTGCATTCAGCTTTATTAAAGGTTGGGGGATTTACTTGGTTTTATTTTTCCTCTTTAAAAAAAAAATAATAATTGGATTTTATTAAGTGCAACATCCTCAATATAGACCTTGGTAGGGAGTAGATTTTGCAGTATTAAAAAAGTGTTTCACACCCACATGTAAGCAATTTCTTTTAAAATTAATGTTGAGAATATATTTCTCCCCCTGCCTCTACTCCTACACAGTGAGCAGAAAGTCCACAAGGCATTTGATGATTTTTTTAGTGGAATTGCTATAGCTTTATTCTGAATACCAAGACTTCAAGAAAAAAAAAGCTACATTTTTTAAGTCTGTGTCCAGGAATTAAAAAAGAAAATCAGAATTGTTTTCTTTTTAAATAGAAAAAAAAAGGGGAAAAATATTTAACTGGAATTAATATACACTCTTTTCATGTGATAGTTTTAAAAATACAAAGGAAGCCAAACAAAGTAGCTGGCAAATTTCTAGTGAGTATAATACTTAAGATGTTCACTGATTTCCTCTGTATTACCTTGAGAGTGTGGCATCAATCCCAAGTCAGATGCCAAATTTCCTAGCAGCCCTTGGGGGACAGGCTCTACCGCAGCTCAGGTGGTACAACAAGGGGTAAATCCTGAATGCAGCTTCATGTGACCAAAGCTGGGCAGACAGGGCAGCCTGGAATACTTCATAAAAAAAGCAGCTGCAAAGGCAGAAGCTTCACAGGGAGCTTGTGCTCAGCATGCCTTGCCTGGTGAGAAAAAACACAGAGAGACTATTGGGTCCTAAGCAGGGCCCACACTTAGAGGTTGATGGGACCTGCTGGTCAAGCCACTGAGCGCTTGATGCTTCTTACACACTTGGACCGGAAGGCAGAGCAGCAATGTTTGGGCAGGTCAAATTTCCAGCTCCCATCTCCAGGGGTTTATTATCCTTGTTTGGGAATCAATTTCCCCAAATGCCCTGGAAACAGAGGTTGACTTGGCATCCTCTGCCAGCAGCAAGCTAGCAAAAGCCACAGTGAGAAGCAGTAGGTAAAGCCCATTTTGATAAGCTTTCTTCTGGTTTTGGATTCAGGCAGATGTCCATGAAACATGCTTGTTCACATCATTATTTATTTATTTTTTCTTTCCTCATAACAGTTAGAGCTAAAAATACAGCTTTTTTTTTTTTTTTTTTTTGTTCCTGGGAAAAAAGATGAAAGATATGAGCTAATCACTGTAGAATCAGTGTATTGAAATCCAGGGCTGACCGCTCATTTTTCATAGTACTCCATGTAATAATCTTAGCCACCATTGATTTAAACTGTATATGACATATGAAAGTGAACTTACTAAACTTGTATTTTAGTAGTATATCCATAAGTTTTTTATATGTCATTTGGCAGTTTTGAGAAAGCCTATCCTATCAGAGGAATCATGTAGTGCAGAAGGAGAAATATCTAAAAATACATAAATTATGTAAACTTGAATTTTTTCTCCCTCAAGGATTAAGCAACTTTGTATCAAACAAACAAGAAAAAAAGACTCTACAAACTGATATTACTGCACATTTTGGGAAGAAATTCAATATCCACATGTAATCTGCCATAGTTGGTATCCTAAATAACAGAGGAAATAGTAGACAGTTGTCCTGGTTGCAGCTGAGATAGAGTTAATTGTCTTCCTAGTAGCTGGTACGGTGCTATGTTTTGAGTTCAGTATGTGAAGAATGTTGATAACACACTGATGTTTTCAGCTGTTGCTAAGTAGTGTTCAGTCTAAAGTCAAGGATTTTTCAGCTTCTCATGCCCAGCCAGCGAAAAAGCTGGAGGGGCACAAGAAGTCGGCACAGGACACAGCCAGGGCACCTGACCCAAACTGGCCAACGGGGTATTCCATACCATGGGAAGTCACATCTAGTATAGGAACTGGGAAGTGGGGGCAGGGAATCACCGCTCGGCGACTGGCTGGGTGTCAATCGGCGGGTGGTGAGAAGCAATTGCCCTGCGCATCATTTGTACATTCCAATCCTTTTATCATTACTGTTGTTATTTTATTAGTGTTATCATTATCATTATTAGTTTCTTCTTTTCTGTTCTATTAAAGTGTTCTTATCTCAACCCATGAGTTTTACTTCTTTTCCCGATTTTCTCCCCCATCCCACTGGGTGGGGGGGGAAGTGAGTGAGTGGTTGCATGGTGCTTAGTTGCTGACTGGGGTTAAACCACGACAACAGTAAATGCAATTTCTCTCTACATGGTACATTTCCACTCACAGAGGTAGCTTCTAAAAATGGCAGAACAACTTCCTCACCTCAGTGTTAACAATAGAGCACCAGGAAAGTACCTGGTGATTGTTTCCCACTTGGTGGGAATGAAGTGATTACAGAACAGATAGATGGCTTGCATTTATCTGTGGACTAGTGTGGAATTTAAAAGAAAGGCTGAACACCCCCCACCCAAACCACCACCACCACCACAAAAAAAAAGCACCAAAACCCCAAAGGAAAAGATGCAGAAGTTGTAACTTTAAAATTTAGCAAGTAATCCTTACAAACCCCAGAAGTATCAGATATTCTTGCCATACAAGCATCCTGCCCTAACAAGAATGACGTACACATAATGTAGGATCTATCACAGCAAATATATTTTCAGCAAAATAGAACATTGAGACAAATTTCCATTCAACATGTTGTTGCTAGAATCAGCTTCTCGGTCCTATCTGTGTTTGCTGCCTCTCCCTCGCTGGCCCTTCCTCACCACATCATCTTCAGCCCCTTTCTCTTTTTCAAGCCCTAAGCATTTAGTCTCACACTAGCACATTTGCTAATTTATCAGGGTTCAATCTTCACTCTATCAGCAGTGGCAGCCACAATTGCCTGCTTATCTGTTCCTTCCTCAGGCATAAAATCCCGTTTTAAGCTTTTCTGCACTGTGTCTGCAAATTTTCTCCATCTAGCACTGACTAAACAATTGGTTGAAAAACTAATACTCTAAACCTTGTTAATGACATTGTATAAAACCTACCTGCCTCTGTCTTCCATCGGTTTCATATGGCATCTAGATTGTGGGCTATCTGTGGGAGACACAGTCTTAATTACTTATTCTCAGAGTGCTTACCATGCTGGAGACTGGTTCATGACAGAGCTTCCTTGGAGGTTACAAAATTACAAAAATACAGGTTTGCAAGTCAGCCATTATTTCTGGTTTCTGAGGATATGCACGTGTCTTCACTTCACAAAGAAAAGCATATTAATTTTCAGTCTGAAAATATGACTTCCTGTACATAAGATACATAAGTGTCAGATTATTTCATAAGTGTTAGATACATTGTGTTTTGGATATTAACTTTAAAGACAACATGTTTTTGAAACTATCCAATTTTTTATTTAAATGATTAATATTGTAGATGGCGTAACAGTGAGTACCTTTCCCAACAGAACTCAGTCTGATTTCCAGAGCCTTTTCCAAACTCATTCTCCATTTTTCGAATTTCCTGTAAATCGCAGGTGATAATCACGTCATGCTAGATCTGCTTTAGTAGTAGGAATGCAAGGTGGACTACCCAGCTACTAGACAAACATAGTCTGTTCAACATAGGTCTGTATGCACAGTAAAGCTGTATCTCACATCTCCTCCTTGCTGTAACGTTGGTCTGTGGTACAGAGAGCAGTACAAGCTTCTTTCCAGTGCAGTGTTACAAATCCTTTTTGCATCTTAGTGTATGTAAGTGTCAGGCCAAGGTCTGAGCTTGCTGCATGCTCTGCTGACTGTAAGGTCTGGATATGGGCCTTTCACGTAGAAAGTGGAATGTGTAGAATAAATTAAAAAAAAACCCCAAACAACCCAAACTACCAGAATCCAAGTCAGATTCAGTTGGCAACCAAACTTCTGAGGAAAAAAAGAGATTCCCATTCAAAAACTGCAAAAATTATTTTTCTCATACTTTGGTTTGTAGTGAACTAAAAGGAATGACACTCACATTTCTTTCATTCCTTCATTGGTAAAGTAAAATGCATCTTTTAGTATTTTCTCAGTTAAAGTTGTCTTTAAATTTAACATCTGGATTGACAAATATTCTATCCTTTTGCCATAATTAATTCAAACATTTTCAAAGAGTAATATTTTTTCACTATCTGAAGTGGTTTTCTCTTTTCCAGTTTATTAGCAGTTGTCCAACTTGGTGTTTAGTCATCTTACTTTCTTGCCTTTCAAACAAGAAGGAACTTCTCATATCTTCTAATTTGTCAAACAGAAATAAAATAATTGTTATTGATTCACGTTTGCAGCACCTTTATAAGTCTGCTCCACACCAAAGTTTCATATAGTTTTATAAAGTACAAAATCAATTCTTTTTAACAGAGTAGTTTGTCCTACGTATAAAACTATATATTCCACAATTTCCTCCATTGTCTCTGAAAAACAAATTTTGAAACTTAAACATTGTAGAAACATATGCAAGAATATGAAAATAGGGGATGTTTTTTTCCTAACTTGGATGTCCTGTGCAGCAAAAATGATACGATTACATTTATGAATTATAAAATAGTAAAAAATCCATGTGGACAAGATAATTTTCAAGCTTTGATATTAATCTGGAATCTAAATAAGAATTTAAATTAGATAGAATAAAAATCTGTATGTATTTGCTATTCTCTTGAGGTCAATTTTAAATTATAAACAGTGGATGGCCTACATTTATTATTTATTATATATATTATAGTATTTTCTGTATTACTTGTCAGATTTATATTATTACCCATTGATTTTAAAGGGAGTTGAATCAGTGTTTTATGTTGTAAGTTACTTGTAGTACTGACTTTTATTGATGCAAATTACAGATAATTTAATCCATAGGAACTGCAATATTAATACATTTTATATATATAAATTCAGATGAACATACAAAGAGAATTTTGCAGAAGCAAGAGGGGACATGACTTATCAACTCTTACTATAGGCAATATTGTATTTCATGTTTATTTCTTATTATTTTTGAAAATGTACATGGAATTAAAAACCAGGGAAATATGATTTTCAATCAAAATTATATAATTTTCATGACAAAGTTTCATAATAATTTGCATGAAAAACTGCAAAGTTAAAAAATCCATTGTGTTTTTTTTAATGACTTCCAGCCTGATATGAGTGCTCATTTCCTTGACAGATAGGCAATAAAAAGTTACCACAGTTGGCAGAAGACATGTTTCTTTTCAACTTTTCTTGTTTATTTCTTCAGATTAGATGTAGAGCAATGGGGTTAAAATTTCTCAAAGTGGCCTTTGATTTTTGCACAATGGAGTATAAGCCTTCACTTTTCTGAAATTGTATTGGCAAGGTGGGAGGAGTAAAGTGGAACAAAGGTGCTTCCCAGTAATTTCCTTCCCAGTATGAGACTGAATAGAACAATCCTCGTTTCTTTTTCAGGCAACTTTAACTTACCTGCTAGCGACAACCCCCACATGACAGGTGAGCAAAGTTACAGACATATCATGAATGTCCTCTTTGGGGATTTGGGGAGTTTTAGGCTGAAGGGTGTTGTTTTATTCTTGGGTTTTTTTCTTTTTGCACAAAGGGGGAACACAGGAACCAACAGCAATCTGAATTTGTTTCCTGTTGGAGACTCTTCCAGGCTGGTTTTGTTTTCTTTAGTCTATCTGTAGAAGGAGAAGTCTGAAAGTGAGAATCTTTCCCTAATTAATTATTTCCATGGTGAGTTTTGAAATGATTGCTTAAATGTAATTCAAGCTTGTATTGACATTTTTTTGTCAAGATTACAATGAGAGATCAGCTTTCCTAAATGAAACAGAAAGCAGGACTTGAGACAACTGTTCTTGCTGCTTAGGTTGCTGCCAGGCATCAACAATTTTGTGCAGTGGTGCTTTGAGTTTTCTGATGGGTAATATGAAAATTGAGTAGTCTGACTAGAACTTTAGCTACTAGGTTTAGGATTCAAACCTGCAGAGAGTTGTACAGCATATTAGTGGCCCCAACAAGATACAGAAACTGACCTTTTCTTAAGAATACTGTGCAATCTAACAATGCCTAACTGTAATTGCTCTCCTGTGGGTGCTACTCTTTCAGGCTTTTAGTGTGAAGTTTTTACAGAATGTGCTTAAAATAATCACATCTTATTTAGGGATCTGCCTGTATATCTTAAATCAGTTCATTGTACTTAAATAATGCCAAAGTTATTGACACAGTTGAGAATGAAATTGAAAGTGAAGAGCAATATGCCAGTTTTGATGATCTTGATCCTTCTTCCCTGGATATCTTATTGCTTTTCATGGATGTCAGTAGGAGTTGAACCAGATACCTTGTCATTAATAAAAGTAAAATTAAACTGAAAAACAGAGCGTTGAATGAGAATGAAAGAGTCTATTCAGAATTGCACGTCCCTGCTTTGGACAACTTACATCATACACCTACGATTTTTGAGAGGAGACACATTGAAACAGAAATAATTTCAGTTCATTTTTCTTCCTCTTTGCTGTAATAGGCACAGTCTTCACTCTTCAGCTAGATGTTGGAGTAATAGAGTTGTCATCAGTACTGGAAGGTCAATGGTCTTTGTATGAGATACTCATCCTCTCCTCAGGCTCACTGGTTGTCTCCCAGTTCTTCCCACAGAAACAGAACCTGTGAGTCCTCTCCCAACAATGCCAAGTGGGCCTGAAGAATACTATCACAGTGATCCCTAATGTTTTAATGCAGGTTGAAGTGAGATGTCCTAGGAACTGGAAAGATAAAGTTGATTTTACTCAGCCAGCAAGTCCATTCACTTTACTGTAAATATGGTAAATCAAACTATGACTTTAAGGGAATGTAATGAAGAAGTTTTTCTTCTTCCAAAGAGCAGTTGAAGAAAATGAAATGCATACTCTCATGACTCCAACAACTACAAGCAACTTAATGAAAGAATTTATGCAGGAAATTAGAAGTCCTGTAACAAGAATTTGTAACATCAGATTAAGGGTGGCAACACACAGTCAGACAACTTCAGTTCAGCTGCCTAATTATGTGGGCGAATGAACTTATCTAGTTAATGTAGAGAGACAGATGCTTTCAGAAGGCTATTTAAACCAGGAATCTTACTTATGTTTTTGAATCATTCTTAAGTGGAGTCTATTCTCCGTTGCCTGTAGTGGGAAATGAGGGATGCTAGATGGCCAAGTGCCTGAAGCTGGATGAAGTAAATATCCTAAAGAGAAAAAACAACCTAGAAACTTCAACTCTGATGTATTAATTTCAACAGAATGAATTACTGTTTAACATATTATGATGATTTGTTCAGGGCATGATGATAGATGGAAAATTGAAATTGCAGCATGTATTTACAGAAGACTGACTGACGCAGACAAAGTTGGTATCAGCACTTGGTAGAAAAAGACACCATTGAGAAATTGTGAGGTTCTAAAAGATTTGGAATTCAGTATAACACGCAATAAAGTACTTTGTGACAACTTAGGCACTAACCTTGAAAAAAACTAAGCAAACACAGCCCCAAAGCTGATCCTTAACAAACTCACTTAGTAACCATCATCCCTTTAGACTGTTTCTTGATCTGTCTTCCTTTAGCAAGTCATTTTCCCAGCTTATAACTTCAATAGTCTCCTGTTGGGTGTAACATCAGAAACCTGGCAGAATATTCCTTAGATTTCTAATTCAGTTTTATATAGACTGTATCCTGTCACTGACAGCCGTGTAAATCAGAAGAAACTCTAATGAAATCAGCAATCCAACAATGGCTTAAAACATGTGTGAGAGGAGAATCAGATCCTCTCCCGCTCCCTCCCCCCTAAGTGTCAGCTAAATAAGCTTTCAGGCTTTTGAAATAAATTCAAAGTTCAAATGTTGTGAGAGCTGACAGTGCCAAGATCCTATAGAACACATCTGCCCTTCATTGTGTCTGTTCAGCATTCATCTGAAGGCAGAATTTAGTTTGTATGCTGAACTGGGACAAACCTACAACACTTATTAGTATCTTTGGGCACTGGAAATACATAATGAAACTGTCAGCATAATCTAAATTATGAGATAGATAATTTATCTGCTGTAACACTGAATGAAGAGTGTTCTCCCCAGTGCTCAGAATAATTCTCTGCTTTATATACTTGTCTAAATTCTGACCACATGTTGGGCAATGTGTTTGTAGCATTTGCCCCAGTATTTGATTTTTGAACTGGCATGCATTCACCACTCCAAGTAAGTAAAATAATCCAGGGGAAAAGCACAAAATACCCATTAAAGAAAACAATTTCAATAACAACTTGAGCCCCTCGGGGACTGAGCTATTAAAAAAAGCAATCAGAAACTTGGAGGGTGGGATTTTGTGCTTTTATTTGTATTTAAGATATCCACAAGGCCAAGACACAAAGCCAAAGAATGGGGCATTTGGTTGAAAATCTGAAGAAAGAGAATTCATTTCTTTGTGAAGTTAACAACTACTGTAGATTAGAAAATGAGCTCTTACCAAAACTGCCAACTATAGAAAAATATTCCTTTGTTCCAGAAATCCCTCTGGGATGACATTCTTTACATATGTTAATTTCTGTTAAGTTATATGATGTTCCACTAATGAATGGAACAAAAATGGTTAGATGGCAATGAGAGAGTAAGCCAGCCAGGAATCTTTCATTATTTAGAGCTATGCATGAAAGGCTGGTCAGCATTTCCATTAAAACTTGCTATTTTCAGGGGTTTATGCTCAGCTGTAAACATTTTCTCCGATTGACAATTTGAGGGTTTCAGTGTGAGTACATGGCCTGATTTTACTGATTATGACTTAAAGAAGTGTGATGTAAAATGAAGAAGAAATGGTTAAATTTGGCTGAGTTAGTGTTATTTAGTTGCATAGTATTACAAGATGTGAATTCTTAAATGAAATGCAAAAAGCATAGTCTATATCTGGACCTCTAAGAAAAAGGATGACCTTGTAGATGAATTAGTTTGCAGTTCATTTTTCTGGCAGTGACTGTGGCACAGGCTTTGTGAGTTGTTTAGGGCAAGCCAGTTGACTTTCTGTGTCTCAGTTTCTGATTTTAAAACCTGTTTCTGAAGGAATTAGCTCATTAATGTTTTTAATTGTTGCATGGTGGTATGCTAATGTCTTATATTAAGTTTTCTTTTTTCCTTTCCCTTCCCTTCCCTTCCCTTCCCTTCCCTTCCCTTCCCTTCCCTTCCCTTCCCTTCCCTTCCCTTCCCTTCCCTTCCCTTCCCTTCCCCTTCTCTTTCTCTTTCTTTTTCTCTTTCTCTTTCTTTCTCTTTCTCTTTCACTTTCTCTTTCTCTTTCTCTCTCTCTTGCTTTCTCCTGTCATCTTTTTCTTTTTCCTCTTTCTCTTTTTCTTACTCTTGCTCTTTTTCTTTCTTTCTTTCTTCTTTCTTTCTTTCTTTCTTTCTCTTTCTCTTCTCTATCTTTCACCAACTTCCCAATTAAAAAGGTGTGATTTCCAGTGGCAATGATCAGAAAGCCTGTTTTCTATACTGCAATATATAGCTTCTGTAGTCTCTTGTGAATGGTGAATATGTCTGGCTTCTGGACTACCCTTTTCTATGGTAAAACCACTATTTTTAAATTAGATTTCATCCTGTTGAAGTTCTGCAATGAGTCTCCTGTTTCTCTCAGATGTCTACGATCTGTTTGTCTGGCTGTTGAATGGTTTTGCAATGTGCTTAGACTCATCTTGTGAATGGATATTCATTCCAACTATTCTTGTTAAAGGGTCTTTGCAAAGCCCAGTCTTCCCGATGGTCTTAAAAAATTAAATAAATTGCATCTTTCTAAGCATACTTTGGTAGGTCTTTTAGTCTATTGTCCTGAGGCAAACCTAAACTCAGGAAAGTAATTAGGAAAACTAATTTGCCTACTAGATTTAGTCCAAAGATATAAATATGTGGTATTAGGCTTTTGGGATAAGATTCATGCTGAATAGCATGAAAGTGATCTGGGAGAAGTTCAGAGCGGAAATCTAACTAAGATGCTTTAAACTTCCTGTCTGCAAGAGTGTTTCTTTCCACTGATTATAGACAGAGTTTAGGAAGAATAATGTGTAGTGTAAGTACTTGAATATAAGTGCTGCAAATACCTCCGTAATTTCTTTTCCTAGAAAGAGACAGATCTCTGTGCATTCTTTATGCTCTTGCTTAAAGAACGACTAATAGATTTGATCCATTCTTTGCCCCTAAAATGGGACACTGGCAAGTGAACTCATTTTTTGGGTACAGGAATGCATATTTTCTATGTATATTGATGAACCATTAAGAGAAAATGATTGATACAGTACTCTGTTCAAGTTGTCCGACCTTCAAGATCCATGAATGAAATAATTCTTGCTGTGTCTATTTTTACCTGTTGACTTTATCCTGCTACTCATTTGGTCTGGTGGTTGCTGAAAGGTCAGATGAAATGTGAAGATGATGAGCTGTCTGGTGTATCTGTTTTTTTTCTGCTGTCATGTCCCATCTCCTTTTCACCTGAGGTTTGTGTTTTTCATTATAATTACTCCTCAGTAATGCAAACACATGCAGAAAGTGGGATGGGGAAGGTTGCAAGTGGGATATGTACAAATTCATTAGCCAAGCAGCTTCTTCAAAAGAGATCATAACTGTAAGGAGATGTCCTTCTCTCAGACAATGGTCTCTGTTTTTTTTTTTCCTTACTAGTGCAAGCACGTTACTTACATAAACTTAGCTTAGTGTAAACAGGAGTGAAACTTGGTGTCCTGGTTTCAGCTGGGATAGAGTTAATTGTCTTCCTAGTAGCTGGAACGGTGCTGTGTTTTGAGTTCAGTATGAAAAGAATGCTGATAACACTGATGTTTTCAGTTGTTGCTCAGTAGTGTTTAGTCTAAAGTCAAGGATTTTTCAGCTCCTCAAGTCCAGCCAGCGAAAAAGCTGGAGGGGCGCAAGAAGTTGGCACAGGACACAGCCAGGGCACCTGACCCAAACTGGCCAACGGGGTATTCCATACCATGGGAAGTCACATCTAGTATAGAAACTGGGGGGAGTGGGGGTGGGGGGGGTCGCCACTTGGGAACTAACAGGGTGTTGATTGGCGGGTGGTGACCAATTGCACTGTGCATCATTTGTGTATCCAATCCTTTTATTATTACCATTGTCATTTTATTAGCGTTATCATTATCATTTTTTTTTTCTTCTTTTCTGTTCTATTAAAGTGTTCTTATCTCAACCCACGAGCTTTACTTCTTTTCCCGATTTTCTCACCCATCCCACTGGGGGGGAGAGGGGGAAGTGAGTGAGTGGCTGCGTGGTGCTTAGTTGCTGGCTGGGGTTAAACCATGACACTTGGGAATATGATTTCCTATCTTAACTTCTTATTGATCTGGTACATGATTGTGCAAAAGTAAAGGATCTCCCTGCCACCAAAATCCTCAACCATTACGAAAAGTGTTTTAAACTTAAAGTAACTTCTTGAATACATCACTCTCCACCATCCTCATCCACTCATTTCAGCGTTCATAGGTAATGTGTGACATCCTCTAGCTATTATATACACCTGCTAGGCCTTCAACAGAGAAGACCAAAATATCGACAATCATTATTATCTGGGATATGTATTGATATATACTCTAAAATGAAATTTCCACTAACTGTCCTGGATTAGTGAACAAAAAACCTGTAAAATCTACACTCTAGCAAAGTTCACCAATGCATACAAATGCCATGCAATTCACAGGTACTTTTTCATCTCCTAACAGTGAAGTATCTGTAGCAGACTGAGTTGGCTATTATCTAACTGCTCATTTACCAGTGATCCAAATGTACATCTTAATTTCCAATATAGTTGTCTCAGCCTGTTACTGTAGATAATGACTGCAAAGAACAGAAAAATAGTTGGCAAATCAAGATTAATTTTTATGAAGTACTTCCACAGTTTTCTGTACAGGGATCAGTTCTTCCATGCCATTTTCTTTCCTAATGTAAGTGCAAAGACAGACTGTATTTTTTCACTCTATAATTAATAACACCTACCTTGACTCTTTCAATTGATTGTTATGTATTTTTATGAAGTGATGATTTCTCTGCTTTTCTTCATTATTTTTCATTCTTTGACAAATAGCATTTATGAGTTGAATAGGACCTGTAGATTTTCACAAATTAGTTTGAAACAACCCTCTATGTTACTAATTTGATCTTTGTGAATGTTCATCTGAAAAAGTCATGTGATTTCTATTACTTTACTGAATGACCTGACATTTATAAACAAGAATAGTGCCAGAAGCAATCATTAGGACACTTCGTGTCTCACACATAGTATGGAGGTGCACAAAGAGCAGTAAGATTAGCAGATTAAGAAAATTTCAGGGTAGTACATCTTTTTACCATCCTTCTACTTCCACAGGGAAAAAAATACCTGTTTATCTACAGATGGTCTCTTCAGGTTTAAAATAGTTTATTTGTTTGTGACTGAAAGAAAAGATGTAGATTAGATTCATTAATCTTTTATTCATCTTGTCAGACTGTTGAGATGACACTTTCATCCTATACTGATGCGTGCATTTGTCTGTCCTGTGGAGCAGGGCCAGTGCATCCTTATGAATATTCTTTACCCTTCATAAGCTGAAGATATTGTAGGTCCTCTCTAATCTTTTTGTTATTACTGGGGATTCTGGTAGTGGTAAAAGCTGTCTCCTGCTCCAGACAAGCTATTCAAGACAAATACCTTCCTTTTTCCCCTGGAAGTTGCAACAGAATTCCTGTAGGTCATAAAGGTTAAAAGAAGTACTATTAACGCTGAAAGAAGCAGGAAAATATTCTACCCTTTCAGTTAGATTAGTAAATTATATAGTAAGTATACACATATCATAGAATCATAGAATAGTTTGCTTTGGAAGGGACTTTTAAAGGTCATCTAGTCCAACCCCCCTGCAATGAGCAGGGACATCTTCAACTAGATCAGGTTGCTCAGAGCCCCGTTCAACCTGACCTTGAATGTTTCCAGGGATGGGGCATCTACCACCTCTCTGGACAACCCGTTCCAGTGTTTCACCACCCACATTGTAAAAATTTTCTTCCTTATATCTAGTCTGAATCTACCCTTTCCAGTTTAAAACCATTACCCCCTGTCCTATCCCGACATGCCCTACTAAAATGTTTGTCCCCATCTTTCTTATAAGCCCCCTTTAAGTATTGAAAGGCCGCAATACGGTCTCCCTGGAGCCTTCTCTTCTCCTGGATACCTCTTCCTGAACAGTCTCGGTGTTAAAACCTAATAGGGTCAAAGTCACTGTTTCAGACTCAGACTTTCAGTAGTCTTAGGAATTGTGATTCCCTTATTGAATAAAAAAATGGCAAAGGCAGGTAGGTTCATCATGTCTAAGGTTCTTATTAATAATTATCTAAACTGCTATGAACCTCTTCTCAGGAAATCTCTGTGCTGAAAAGAGCTCTTCTCCTTCTAGAGCCTGTGGAATATGGATTACCTATCTATACCTATGTGTATGTTACTTTTGTATGCTTAAAAACTGTTGAAGATGAAGCTAACTTAACACACACACTGTACAAATACTTAGGGAGATAAGGTCCTTGCCAAAAGAATCAGTATATTTAAAATATTTAAGTTAAATTGACATGTTAACTATCACATGAACTGAAAAATGAATGGACCTCCTTTAGATGGAAGGGCAGACTTCCCAAGCATTTATGTGACTTCCAGATTGGTCAACTCTGCCATAGGTTATCTTGCTCATATAATACATAATAAAAAAAACAAAGAAAGCAAAGCAAAACAGCAAACAAAACAACACCTTCAGGCATATTAATAGCAGCTTATTTTTGGATATAATTGTGGAACTTTTTATATCAGAAATTCTTGTCTGTTTTTCATTCAAGATACATAGATAATTTTATGTTATTTATAGTTTCCCTGGATTATAATGAATCTCTAAATGATTCAAATACATTGTCTGCTTCTTGCCTGGAACAGCTTGAGCAAAACATGTATCTGCTGTTCTTTAGACAGAAAAAATAGTCATAGAGGAGGTCCAAAGATAAGCCACTTTCTCATTTCATTCCTGCTTAGGAATCTTCCTGTTTCATCATAGGAGTCTTTGGGACTGTAGTATCGGAGATAAGTTTTTTTGGTTCACTTCTTAGCTTCATCTCTTCACTGAGATATAACACTTAATAGACATTGACATTTCTTAGGACTAGGTACCTCGTCTGATTTATAAAAGTGATTTTCACCCATTTTGAGTTAGTGTCTCTCATTTTCAGACAACTAAAAGCAGGCATTGCAGACTCAGGACTTTGTTGACCCTAGTCTGCATTTTTCTGCCTTAATACTAACTTCACTGTGCGAGGTATGTGATGAGTTTGTGAATAATCCTGACATGTTGTTATTCTGCCTTGAGGTGCCACTATAGTGCTAGTGGAAGAGAGGACAGCAGCTTCATCTTGAGCAGCAGACGGAAAAGCAGCATTTGGATTGTGTGCCATTTCCCTCTTTATTCTTAGAATTATTCTGTAAAAGACATCAAAATGCTGCTTGTTTGCTGTATGATTATGTTCTCTGAAGAATTAGTAGCGAATGACATAGCATGTAAATTATAGATAATGAAGTACATATGCATAGACCCTATTTGAAGTGCTCAAGGTTAATTTCTGTGTAAAATAACGGTATGTTCACTTGAAAATTGATCAGTTATATGCAAATCAAGGAAGAAAACCCCTTTAATTATGACATCTTTATACATTAATCAATGTACCTATTCAGTGACTATACATAATAGATGCCCCATTTGAAATATCTTCAGGATGTATATAAACAATGCAAACAGCATCAAAAAGCAAAGTTATTTACACTAATCATGTGAACCGTTTTGTTTTGTCAACCAGATGCTTCAGAATACAAAAAGATAAATTGAAAAATTAAATCAATAAGAGAGGAAAGATCCTTTTATGGCTGAGGCAATGGATTGGAAGTCAGGAAATTTGATTTCAATTTCTGACTCTGTCACAGGCTTCCTGTGTGACCTTAGGTAAGTCATGTTTTCTCTCCAGACCTTGGTTTCTCATCAGTTTAGAGGAAAGAGTTATGTCCTTCCTTCTGAACTGTTCTTTTTTTTTATATTTTTTTTTTTGTAACCTGTGCTATATGCAATGTTACGCTGAAAACTGCATTAAATGCTTCATACTTTAAATTGTAAGGTCTCAGCTTTCAGGGGAATGAAGGCTCTTTGGGGCCACACGTATTTTATGGCTGAATTTGCCTTTTGAACATGGCCTCAGGCCAGCACCCACTTTCAAACTCAGCACACTGTAATTACGTCTATCTGGCTAAACCTTTTCCCATACGCACTGCAGGGCCTTGCAGAAGCTTCCATATGACTGACATCAAACAGATGTGTCAGCTGTGTTCCTTCATCAACTATATAGTAATATGCTACCTAAATCTTGGTGCCTTGTTTTCTTCAGGAACCTCTACACACTGGACTAATACAAAGGACACACAGTGAAATTATGAAAGATCTGATAGAAAAATAATCATTAATAGATATTATTTTCCTCTGTAATGCTTACAAACACACACATAAAGATTATGTAGATATGTAAAACCACTCACTTCAATTAGCTATTGTGACACCTCATGCTAGATTGGTCATCGTCAAATATTTCCATACAAAAATTAGAGAGAAATGTTTGAATGAAAACTATTGCTTTTTTGAATAAATATGAGCAACTGAATTAATGCTCTATTATAAGTAATTAGTTTATTGTAATGCATTAATATAACAGATATTCTTTTTATCTTTTAGCTATACAAGCATTGAAAATAAACAGTATTTCTGAGATTGTAATCAGTACTTTCTTTGTATTTTAATTGTTTGTTTTTAATTTAGATTTTATATGTTGAAAAGACTTTTTAATTTACATATGTGACTTTCTTTAAAAACACGAATAAAGCCCCAATTCTACAACAGTAAAATGTGGTTGAATTGATATGTCTTAGAACTAAACATACTTGTAGCTATGTGCACAAAGTTTTCAGAGTATGTTAGTGTGTGTTTGTGTACACACAGACAAAAACACACATATATACATTGACTGTTTCAGTAAATATAGGTCTTTATTTCTATCTGTCACTGCAAGCTGTGTTCTTCTCTGTAAATCTGACACTTGTCACATTACATGTAAATATCACCAAAAAGAGGAATTTAAACTGGAAACAAAACCACTGATATCCCATAACTATGATAAATCAAGTTTATTTTCCATTTTGAAAACATAGCAGGACATTCATTCCTCACAGTGGCAGATGTTTTAAAATACACAGAAAAGAATATTTAAAAAATTACTTCTGTTCGTTGAATCTCCAAACAAATAGTGGTTTCCCTTTGTGGGTTTTACACATATAGATATATCTGCACCCAGGCTTGTTATCTAGCCTCCTTGTTTAGACAGTTGGGGGAAATACCACTCTAAAGGTGTGATATATCTCATTTTAAGTCAACATCTATTTACTGTCTGTTTCTCTTCATAATGCAGGATTTCTTCTCATAATGTAGGATGTTACCAAGTGTAGCTGATATGGAACTTGATACTTGGAGTGAATGTTTTACATGTTCCTACTTACAATTAATGTTTTAAACCATTTAAGCAGTCCATCAACACTGAGAGCTGGGCATCCACACTTCCCAGACATCTTTCTAAAAAGGCATTCTTTCCAAAGTTAAACAAGGGCTAACACTTTTTTTCTAAATCAAAGTAAGACTCCACTATTTTTATGGATGCCAGGAAGCAATGAATCAGCTTCAGTTCAGCATATGAGCTGGGGAACTCACATCCTTCACACTCTTACTGAAATGTGGCCACTCCTGATACGGGGACCCATCCTCTGTATGTGGCAAGTCCGTGGCACTGTCCAGTGTAAAGCAACTACATCCTCACCTTTGTCAAATCAGCAAGCGCCTTTTGTTTCCTTCATGGCTCAGAAACTACACTGTATTGCAGTTGTTCTCCAAGAGATATGGACAGTCATAAGTAATAAAGGTCTCTCTTAGGGATTCAGGGATCATCACACACTGTAGAATGTAGAAAAGAGTGGAGAAAATTTACTTGCAGTCCAGATCAACATATGCATCTGCTATTTAAATGTTCTTGATTTATAGCATAAACTTTCATGAGGCTGGTGCAGGAATCATCCCCTTAATAATCATTATTTCTCTCTTGTTTTTTTTCTTTTTTTTTTTTTTTTACCTCCAGCCTTCAAGTGAATGAAATATTATTTAAACAACCTTATTATGTTGTTGTAGTTTAACCCCAGCCAGCAACTAAGCACCACGCAGCTGCTCATTCACTCCCCCTCCATGCAGTGGGATGGGGGAGAAAATCAGGAAAGGAAGTAAAACTCCTGGGTTGAGATAAGAACAGTTTAATAGAACAGAAAAGAAGAAACTAATAATGATAATGATAACACTAATAAAATGACAACAGTAGTAATAAAAGGATTGAAATGTACAAATGATGCGCAGGGCAATTGCTCACCACCCGCTGACCAACACCCAGCCAGTCCCTGAGCGGTGATCCCCGGCCCCCCCTTCCCAGTTCCTATACTAGATGTGACTTCCCATGGTATGGAATACCCCGTTGGCCAGTTTGGGTCAGGTGCCCTGGCTGTGTCCTGTGCCGACTTCTTGTGCCCCTCCAGCTTTTTCGCTGGCTGGGCATGAGAAGCTGAAAAATCCTTGACTTTAGACTGAACACTACTTAGCAACAGCTGAAAACATCAGTGTTATCAACATTCTTTGCATACTGAACTCAAAACATAGCACCGTACCAGCTACTAGGAAGACAATTAACTCTATCCCAGCTGAAACCAGGACATATGTTTAACCAGAAGTTTTCATAGATACATAGACTACCTTAAGGCCAGAAGGGACATTACATCAACTACTTTGACTTGCATAATGCAGACTGTAGAACCACATCAAGTTTCTCTTGCAATGAACTCTGTAAACTTTATGACTGCAGCTCATCTCCTACAGATGCATTTTGTCTTAATTTGATAATACAGAAATGGAGAATCTGCAACTTTTCTTGGTAGTAGTTTGTTCACAGCATGAATTTTCCTTGCAGTTAAAAATGTGTGCTATTCTTGCTGTGGCTGAGCTGTTGAGGTTAATTCCAACTTCCTTAAAGTTAATTCCACCTTCCTTTTAATTTTCTTTTTAAGGATACTTAGGGCTTTGTTAAACAAATTCCTTTGGGGCTGCAATTTCCATGGTTGTTTGCAGCCTTATGTTTAGTTTGCTCATTGAAGAAAAGCACAAACAAAATTGGCTAAGTGGGGTCTGACTTATGGCCCTGAAAAATAAAAAAAAGCTTTTATTTTTCTTTCCTCCCCCCCTTCTTTTTTTTTCTTTCCTCCCCCCCCCCCCTTCTTTTTTTGCCCCTTATTTTTTTAATAGTAACAATGGCTGAAAGCTGCAGTCTGAAAATTTGGGCTTTTGCATAGTTGCTTGAGATCAAAGGAGGAAGATGTGTTTAAAGGAAGGCATTTGCACAGCTTTAAAGTCAAGTATTTACAATCAGAATATCATAGTTTTTTAATTAAGTGAAAGCTAGAAACAGACTGGCACTCATTCCGTCAGGATACGGCTCTTGCATATCTGAGTACCTCAGTGTCACCAGTATTGATTATATGGAGTTAAGGATCCACTCTCACAATTCATTTGGTGGATCAGAAAAATGTAGTGTTATGCTTTTGTCTCTACTACTTCTCAGGAAATCTGGTAATTTCTTAGTATTTTGACTTTCTAATGATTTTAAGAAATAGACTAGAATTAAAAAGTAGGTAGGAGACATAATGAAGAATGGGAAGTATTTTGAAAGGAGTGCAAAGCATTTGAAAAATACAGTTTATATGTATGTTTGAAACAAGCTGGTAGAAGACTTGGTATTTTTCCATTCATAAGGGGAATTCTTTCTGAATATTTCTCTGTGAATATAATGAAGCTTTTTTACCCTAATGAAGTGCTAGTCGCTGGGAAATAGTATAGCCTGAGATGAATTAGTAACCTTACCAAATCAGCACTGCAGTGACCACAGTGCTGTAGGTGGTACGGGGACAGAGAAAGGCTTTGAGAGAACCCCAGCTCCACTGGACTTTATAATTCCCATGAGCTTCAGAACCAGTCAACTCTGGAAACTAAACTACAGAAAGTTTTTTTAAAAAATATGGTTCTTGTTTCATCAGCCCCTACAGCTAGTTATTATTCGGATGAATACAAAATGTGGCAAGTTTATTAGCACTCTAAAACTTGTAATGGAATGATTTAAATTCAAGTCAACTCTTTCAGATGAGAAAAGTCTGTGCATCCTATCCGCCAAGGCCAGGTAAGGCAAGCACAGAACATTAATTAAAAAAAAAAAAATCCAAATTTACTGTTTTCAAAATGGTGCAACAGATGCATTTCACTTACAGTTCAATTGTCATATGTTTGACAGATATGAAGGACTTTTTTGCTTTCTTGCTTGTTTTCTCTTTGTCTCTCTCTCTTATTGTATTTTTTTCTAGAAGATACTATAATGCCAAAGTTTGTTAATTAAAAGTCAAATGTTATAATTTTATTACAAAAGTGCAAAGAACTTTTTGTCATAATCAAAGAGAGGCTAGAAGAGCCTTTATGAAGGAGTGGTAAATCATGGGAAAAACTGACTCAACTATTTAGCAAATCTGAGAGTGGAGAAAAGACTCTGGGATCCAGGAAGTTCTCATCCTGTCTGTGATGCTGACTCTATCTTCCCAGACTGAAACTGGATGCTCAAAGAAAGACGATGAAATTGTCTCTGTTTCTCTAAGACCTGCTCAAGTTATCTGGGCTGGAAATCACTGTGCCTCAGTATTCTACAGTTTCCCATTTTTAATAGAAGAAATGAATGCTGATTATCAGACTGGTAGTCTATGAATTCAACACTAGTCAGCAAAAGTTTAGGAACTGAACTTTGAAAGTGCTTCTTGCCTTGGTGTGACAGTGAACTGCTGCATCACTGTAGTTAGCTTATTAGCTTGTTTATGAAAAAGGAAATAAAGCAGTATGTAAACACGTCAAAATTAGTATCGGTGTTAAACGTTCCCATATACAAGAAGATAGAGTTAGCAGAAAGCCTATGTGTTAGTTATAGCCTTCCTGAGCTTTAATTTTGCTTCAATTCTGGAAAGCTGCATTGCATTTTTATTCCTCTGTCACAAGGCTATTGTGAAGATTAATTACTGAATGTTTCTAAATGGCTTGGCAATGATAACTATCACTGTAATTTATGATAACTGAACACCTATAAACTTTTTCTCAGTAGCAGAAAATTTGAAAGGTCAGTATCAGCCTGGACTTGGCATAGAATTCAAATCTTCTGGAAAAAAAACCCAAACCCAACAAAAAAACCTCAAATCCAAAACCAAACAAAATTGAATCAAGTAAAGGGGATGGTAATCAGAAACTCTGAATACAAATGTTTTCTTCCTTTAGGGGAAAACTCAGTTCATTCATTTTACATTTTAAACATCCCCTTGCAGAGATGTGAATTCAGAGCAACATTATTGTTCTTGGATACATTCTAAGAAATGAAATGGGCTATAAGAAAAATACCAGACTGCATTATTTTGCATTCTGTGGGAAATGCAAAAGGACATATGATAAAACAGACTTCAACAGTGTGACAATGGATACTGAACTAGGACCTGGAAAACAGATGAGGGTGGAAAGAATATTTCAGTTTTACTAACATGAAAGCTTAAAATAAATTATCCAGAATTGTTTTTAATTAAAATCTTTAAATATAGTCTTTAATCATGATCTTTCTTTTATTTTGTTGTTTGTTTTCCTTCTCTCTTTTCATTGATTAGGAACCTGAAAAAACTGTATGGGTACACGCAGTTGCCTAAATACCTTTATTTGCACACTAGCTACATTTCTGTGGTTAGTCCTACATGACTTCTAAAACACTGATGCAGTGCCCTTTGCATATGGACAGTTTTGCAGTTTTGTTACCATAAGGAAATTAATGTCTTATTTCTGTGTCCTGTGCTCTCTGAGAACTAAACTGGTAACATTTAGGAAAGGAAAATATTTCATCTGCAGACTTTTTTTTTCTGCTTGAGCCAAAATTCTTTGTCATACTTCTCTCTGTCAGTCAGTTTATGCTGTTACACACAAATGTACACAGACAAGAAGTTCAGTACAGAAACCCTAGTAAAAACAGGTTCCAGCCTTAAAAAAATAACTGTTGACAATTTCTTATAATGGAGAGTATAAAGAGTTAACTGCTTGTGGAATGCTGAATATTTGTAAAGCTCCTACTAGACACATGTTTATTTTTTATGTTGGAAGGTTAATCATACCTGCCTCACACCTGGCTTTCTGTCTGCCTATGGAAGCTTTCAGGGGTTTCCTTGGGCCTGCCAGCAGAAACTTACTACTTCAGTCTACCTGCCAGGAGAAACTCACTGCTTGATTTTACCAACTCCATCCCTGGACACAACCACCATAAAATTATGTTGTAATGAGCACAGGAGGAAGAGATATGGCTCTTGTCCAAACTGGACATGGGGAAAGCAGTTAGTGAGTTGTGACTCTGCGTCTCCTCCTAGTTTGTTTGGATTACACTTGCAACAAGAAATATGATGATAATAATAATAAAACTTAATTTAACCATTTTTCCCTAAGAAGCAGGGAGACGATCAATGCATAGTTCTTTGTAGCCACAAAAAAAGGGGGGATCTCAGACCTCTAGTTTTCCTCCTGGTGCATGCTGAGAGGTGCAGATTAACATCAGCACCAAGGGAGTGAGGTGGGACTCTTTCATAGAGAGTGTGCTGTCTGCAAGAGGGTGGAGGTTATGCCATTTTATATTAAATTATCACCACTAATAAACATGTCTCCTGAACCATCACCACCCACTTATTCTAAGTGGTTCTTTTAGGGTTTTTACTCCTGCTCTTTGAATCATCTTGTCCTAGCTTGCACCACTTAGGTGTAGACAGGTGTGAGGGTTTTACCGTCCTCACTTTAATTATCACTGTTAATGAATGAAATACCCTAAACCACCACCACCCTCCCACTTTGAATGATTCTGCAGTTTTAGTCTAATTTTATACTTTCAGCCATCATGCCCTAGCTTGTACTTACCTATTAGTATCTTCTTCTTCATCATCATCGTCTTCTAGTTCTTTCTTTTTCCCTTCAAGGCCCAGTTCTGTACCTTTGTTGCAATCTCCTGAGCAGCTTTGACTCCTTCTGAGATGAATAGAAATTAAGTTCTTTAAAATCTACACCTTTCTAGGTCTTGTTCTCCTGTTGAACTTCTTGCTTCTGGCTTTGGATATTGCAACTTTATCTAACTGGCCTAATTGTCCGGAACAATTTGAAACACCAGCACTGAATTTTGCATTATTAATGGAAGATCTTCCTCTTCTTAGTTTGTAAAGCACAAGTATTGACACAAGGCCATTGCTAAAGTCTCAATTTTTCTTCTAATTATTCTGTTTGAATGTTGAACTATAAACAAGTAGTTGTGACAAACTGGAATACATGAGGGGTAAAACTAGTGACATGTTTGAGGTCTGTCGCAAACTGTATTCTACTTCTCTTTAGCTAAACTGTTGTGTCAGCACAATGGAAATGTCTGCCTTTAAAATAAAATAAAATCATTATTATGGCATATCAGGTATTATCCATTTAAGGCACTGTGTATCTGTAAACCTATTTAATCTGTTTACCAATATCCAAGATTTGTCTATGGTAATTAATTTGTTTATGAAATTTGTTTTGCCCTAAGAAGTATGGCTTAAGCAGTAAATAATTCCCTATGAACTGTCTGAAAACAAAACTTGGAAAAAATTAAAGTCCTTCTACAAGCCTTTTTTCTTCTGTATAAGACTGACCCTATGATGTTCCTGGGATTACATAAAACAGCATGTGAAAGATCCAAGCATAAATACATGCAATTCAAAGCATTTAACACCTCCATATTTTGGTGAATAGTAGCATGCAGCTGTTGTTGTTTGTTTTAGAAAAGACTGCAGTTAAAAGGTTCAGATACAATATTCTGTGATAATATTATATTCAACAGTTTTCAGAGCTAGGATCGGACTTGGAGATTGAAGGTTCAACTGTTTCATTAGATGTTAAGACTTCTACAACACCTCTTTTCTTTTTGTTGGTCTTGATTCTGGAGTCCCTATTTACATGAATAATTCCTTCAATGTGAACAGTTCAAGGTAGGTACTTAAAAGAGAAGATACAGTCCTCTATCTTAAAAATACATTTCTAACTGTGAGTGCAAATATATAAAAAGGCTATACATGAAGGAGGTTTCTTTACCTCTCAGAAATGTAGATTTATGTGAACAGTTTGCATTTGCGTGTCCAATGTATAAAGAAAATTTTTGTGAATACACACCTCCTGATTTTAATACATATTTGTATGGAGATGTCTTAATGAGTACTTTTTAACTGCTTCCTTAACTCACACAAGTAATAATTACCTTATCAGCGAAGTATTGAACTTGAGTGCTTTGGTGACGAGGACTCCAATTTAAGGAGGGTTTTGAATTCAGTTGTCCAGGGCATTACTGACACAATCTGACCAGGATATGTTACCTGGAGATGGATTAAATTTTTGACAAAGTTATTTTAAAATTTAAGCCCCCACAGATTTCACCCAAGTAGTTTTATTTTCTATTTTGTAAATTCAGGGTTTTTTCTGAATTTTTTCCATTAAGGAAGCCCACAACTTCAAAAATTACACTTTCAGAGCAGCTTTCCTCCCACTATTTTAAAAATGCAGGATTTTGATATTCCCATTTGAGAAAACACTTAACCTTGAAATTGTGAATATGACCCAATATATTTCAAAACAAAGTAAAAATATGTTCCAGTAAAATGAAATTATTTATTTAATCCAAAATACACTTTTCTGTTCTGCCCATGAATCAAACATTTCATTATCTGCATTACACTCAGATAACTTTAATCTTCACACATGTCAACCTTGATTATGTCTTTGATGATCTTCAACCCAGATTTTAAGATCTAAAGCTTTCCTAGTCTGTCAGTGATGTAGATAATGAACGAGCTTAATCATGGGCAAGGACTCTGTAGCAGAAGTTACGGGTGTGTGGCTTGTGATGACAGGTCTCTGAACATCCAGACGATTTCTCCTGTTGTTGTGAAGTGGCATCTAGAGCTTCCATGAGCTAACTCTCTCCCACCTGTTCCCCCTTTAGTCCATATACATATTCATTTCCCAAGCAGCCCATCCACTGCTGTGTGCTTGTGGGTGCCCACTGGACGTGCTGCAGTGCGTATGGCCCCGGCTGTGCCCAAGGCTGAGCTCGCAGGCAGGCACTGACCGCGATGGCAAACATGCCTGTTGAAGCGAATGTCTTCTGGAGAGCTCTCCTCAGCATGGAGGGGAACTTGCAGCATCCCCCTTGTTTTTCTGAAGCTGGCCTTCTGATTTCAGGTCTTATGTTAATGGGTCAGTAGAAAGGAGCAGTCAAGAAAGTAACTTAAAAAGACCTAAAGGATGTAAATTAAGAGACTGCCCATTTGGCAGGACTTTTCTGCTTTCTACCAGCTGCTTCTTTTTGTCTTCACCGTCATGATTAATACCATGAACTGTGTATATATATGCATCAAAACAGCGTAAAGGAAGAGAAAAATGTCTCCCTCAGTCATGAGTATGAATCTTATTCATGCTAATATAAGCAATACCTCCAAGTTCGAGAACTATTGAAAGTCAGTTTCCCATTCATAACCGTTAAGGGATAAGCTGCTGCCCGAGCATTCACACACCAACCAAGGAGTCGCGGCACACCACTGAGACTTTAAGTGCTTAGACCGGAGTCCCTTCGCAGCAGGCGACTCCAGGGAGCTGACGGGTGCCCCTTCCGACTCCTCACACACACACACTCACCCTCGGGCACTGCTTCTCCCCTTAGGCTCAACCCTAGGTTCTCTGAAGCAGAATGTCTAATCAAGTCCTACAAAATAGAAAGCGTGATTTATTCTATCTCTGATGCACAAATCTGGACAGCTCAGCTGGGCGGCTCTGGAGAGGGACCCCAAACGCTAAACTTCCTGGGCAATTGTAGCCTTAGATTCTAAGCTCCTGCCCCTCACACCATAGTCTGGTCCAATAGTAATATTCAGGTCTGGGGTCGTCTTCTCTCTCATTGGGTCCTTTTTCTCATCTCTAGGTGGGTTCTTTCTCTTTCCTGTGTTTTAGTCTAGTGGTTACTATGTCTCCTTTTACTGGTTTAAACTGGCTCTGGGGCTTTCTGAATCTTCTTACTCCTCCAATCAGAGAATAGGTGAGTGTTAAATAAAAGCCTTAAGGAAGCTATGAGTTCTGCTTTACCATGAACGACTACTTTTAAGCAGCTAAACAAAGTCCTTAAAGCCCTCCAAAACATGTTAACAGCCTCTTAATTTATAGACATTCCTGTGCTATCATAGCCTCACAATCTTATCCCACTATTGCCACATACTGTTTACGTCTCATTCAGGTGTGGTCCACATACTTGCGTAGGTCAGCTTGCCACCTTCCACAACAGTAATGTGGCTGTAATTTTCCTTGAATTTTGAAGGTTAATTATTGACCCTTTTCATAAAGAGTTAAAACTTAACATGGATATTATTAGTGTTTTGACTGCATAAAAATAAGTATACATAAAGAATCATATCATGTCACCTAAAGATAAAACAGGTTCTTAAGAAAACTATCACTGCAGCTTGCTTGTTCTCTTGCATTAGGTAATCATAGTGAGATTAGACAAGGTTAAAATTAGCATAAGGGGAAAAAATGAACTGGTCTACTTTTATAAGCTGTTCCTTGACATTGTATTCTATATCCTAAAAAAAAAAATCACAGATTTAGTCAAAGTTTCCAGGACAGTGAATCCAATAAAAAGTACAGTTTTATGAAAAGTTGAACATGTAACTTTTTGCTAATGGCAATTTGTGAAATTTGTTTCAAATCAGAAATGCATTTTTCTCCTTACAAAGTTATCACACCTGCTAATTTTAATCACAGTCATCCCACCCAAAGTTTGTTTTTTCCCCATGCCTCATGATGTTCATCTTTTAATTTCCTCAGTGCTTTTGCTCTAAATAATTGTAGTTGCTCCCCTTAGTCCCTGCAAACTGGATAATAGAAGTTACATAAGAGGATTGCTTTTTGTATATATGAAGCATTTCCTTTGTAGAATATTTTCTGGGTTTTTTTTATTGGGTACCTGTGAAAATGCAGTGTCCTGGAAATATTTAGCCACATGTACAATATTTTCCTGAAATCTGGATAAATCTGCAGACAGTTTTTTTCTTAGCTAATCCTTTATTTCTTATGTACTTAGCCTCCTTTGGGTGCCAAATTAACATATTTTTTTCAGGAAGCTTAACAACAAATGTGTAAGATACTTTTTTAAAAAAAAAGTCTACATTCTATAACTCTACCTACTTGTAACCCAGGGTTAGATCATATCATTAACTTAAGTTCTAAAAAAATACATATGTAAGAGAATGACCCTCTCTATAGGCAGTCTGATGAAATTTGGTGTGTAGTCCAGTGCATTGGTAATATTTTTGTCTTTGCCTACAAAAAAGGAAAAAAGTAACCAGTCAGTTCATAGCGACTAAAACTGTAAACTTTTTTTGTGTGGGCAGGACAAGGAATAGGAGGGCTCTTGCCATGTATTCACCCTTTTACAAGAATCCATGTCAACCTTGTCTTTTGGAAACAAGTACCTGACTCTGCAAAATACTATTCAGCCTGTCCCCCATTAGGGGATTTCTAAGGTCACAAAAAACCAAAGAATCCTTCAATGTTCTTCTTGTCTCTGTAAAATCTAATCTCATATCTAATCTCTGTCTGGACAAATTCTTACTTTATGGTGGATCACATTTGTAATATTTCTATAGCAAATAGCCCTCTAATTCTGAACTTGGATGACAAACTCAGCAACACACTCAGAAATTTCACAGGCAGCAGTAGGATTAGTTCAAGCTGCTGAAGGAAGATGAGATTAAATGAGAAAAGTTGTGGGAAGAAATGCAGCAGGAAAGAAGTTCAGTCAAAAAGCATTACTAAATGTGGAAGAGTAGATGAAGGTTGACACTAGAAGTTTCCTGCTGTCATTTTCTCTTCAGAGGATGAAATGGAAGACTCCAGCATGGATCAGAGAGTTACACATACTGGCATTTTTTAATGGCTTCTTAACTCTCCATCTTGTTCACCTCCCTCCCTTTAGTTGTAGAGGGATTTTTGCCAGCCTTTATGATGGCATGAGCCAGGATATTCTAGTGAAGGCAAATGTTTCATATTAGAAATCTGAACACCACCATTTTGAAGGCAGAGCTGTACTCCTACTGCAGGTGTTCATTCTAGGTTTTACGTCCTTTTAAGGTCTGCCTTATGGTCCCAGCTGCTATACTGAAAATGGCACACTGCAAATATGAGATTGCCTTTGGTGCCTGTTTGAGTACCCCTTCACCTTTGAGCTGTCTGGACTGTAACTGTAAAAGGCACAAGAAGTTATATAGATTCATGGGACTGACAGACAGTCCTATTTTACTGTGGTCCAAAATGGCTTTTGCAATTAATCCTTGTTATTCATCTATTTAATCTTTTCGGCATTTAATGCCAAAATGTATTTATTTTCAATATTATCTTTGCCATCATTATTACCACTATTTTTTTCACCATCCTGAGTCAGTTTCTCTTCTGAAAGACCATTTCTTCCTGATATGCCTGGAAATGAATGACATATGAGTATCGGATGCTAAAATGTAACAAGAAATGATGCACACCTGGATGCAAAGGTAATAAATCCAGATCATCTGGACAGATGAGAAGCAGATGTTAAAGTTCCTGTGGGATTTATTTTTTTTTTGTCAACTAAGGAATATTACAGTCTACTGACTGACTGTAATATGTCCATATTATTTTTGGCTAGTTCACTTGATATGTGATGTTGATCTGAATTGATGTTTCCAAACAGACCATTCACGTTGTCGATAATTCAGATGCCAGTGAGCTGTCTTGGTATGCCAGACTGCATATGCTAACATTTAATGCCAGACTGAACTTGCTGTGCTATTCAGCAGGATGAATCACCATAAGGGAGAATGGGTCCCCAGGTGTATTGTGCCATATGTTTCATGGTGTAGTGAGTAAAGAATCCAAAGTGTTTGACCCACATCTTTCAGTGTAACTTCTACCATCTTCCTTGGCTTAGGTTCTGGGAACTCCTTTGATAGTAAATGTGTTGCCTCAGAGTAAATAAATGACACAGCGCCGACTACAGCAAATCCCAGTGATGTTTCCACTGAAAATCTTGAATTCACCTAGTTGAAAGAATGTGAGGCATGTATTTACAAAACCAAGACAAAGAAAGGGTAACATAAGCTATAAGATATGTGCAAAGGTCAAAATCCAGAGATCCAGGAAACTGGGATGTTCAACTAGGACAACTTGGGGTTCAACATAGCTCCAAAAATATGCTTCAGCATCCCTGTTCAAGAAAAATCTTTGCTTAGCTCTCTTGAAGACAAAATACATTAGGTTTTCACTGTAGTAGAACATGAGGACTTCCAAAATTAGTTTATTTCCCTAATGCAGTTTTTCCCTTTGAAGGGAGAAAGAAGACGTTTTTTGTCTTGAGTGCTTAAACATTCATGTTGCCATATAGGCACGCTGATGTCACTGTTATCTCTACCTCCCTCCAAAGTGATTAATTTTCTAAAATTTCCTCTTCGTATCAAACTGCTGGTTCTTGCAACAAATAGAAGGTGATAAACAATTATTTACATCTGATAAACCACCCTGAATTGTTAACTTTAAATTGAAATATTATGAGAGACTGGTGTAACACAACTGTTTATCTCTTCTCTTGATCACAAATTGGACAAGTTGGAGAGTAGTCCATCTCTAGCCACCATCTGCTTGTAAAATATCTGTATGTTGTATTTTTTGCTTTTTTTTTATTACTGATATTGACACAGTAAAAAAATTCATTTAAATAGCATGAAGGTTGTAACACAAACCAACAAAATGTATATAGTTCATCTGAATTGTGCCCTCTTTAAAATTATTCAGATGGCCCTTTTTTTAATGTTTTTGGCCTTCTACTGTGTCCTGTCATTTGTTGCATTTCAAGCAGGTATCCAGCAGTGATAGGCACCCATGTCTTCCCTATTATGGGATATTTTTAAACCTCTTCCTCTTAATTAAATTTTTAATGCTTTACTGGAATGACTGTATCTTTTAAACTTTCAGCTACTAGATCTAGTCCCAAATAGAGGTATGGTGCTGTATGTCTGAAATTATAAATGTCCCATTGCCTTCAAAATAGGTGGTACCAACCTGTAGTCAGTCTATGCTTTGCTCAGTTCTCAGTTCTGTCTGGGTAAGCTACTGTTTCCTTTTGAAAATTGTTTGTCCTTCTGTACTATTTTCTTCTTCCTCTGCCTTCAGTGACTAGGAGACTGTCCCTTACTCTCTTTGCAAGAAACCTCCAGAAATAAGAAGCTCAGCTTGATTCCCTCTGGTGCTTTTTTGAGAATAATGTCATGGCACGGAGTTCAATTCTTGCTGTATGTCATATTCTGTAGCACTTGCTGTTATATTGTGGAGTTGGCTTCAACTACAAAAATACATAAATAAATAACAACTGTCCGATGATTCAGTTCAGGCTGCATTGATTGGGACAACTGATTCCCATGATTCATATCTTCCTAGCTCGTCCACTATTTAAATGCTAGCATAAACACATTGAAATTCTTTCAGACTTCTGCAGCTCCCCACAAGTGTGAGCCTAAAAACCACTGCTGGCGGAGTGTCCTGATTGACAGTCCTTCCCCCAGAGATAGTAGAATTACATTCAAGCTCTTTCCAGTGAAAGAGCCAGAGGAAGTATGTTTGAAATTATCACTGCATTTCACCTTCCAGTATTTTCTTATATGAAGATGATTTCTGAAAAAACTTGTTTTCTCAGAGGACCAGATGCTTTCAGAGTGATGGCCAGATGCAAATAAATAAACAAGTATATTTGTGGAGGATATTCATCTTTCGCTGCAGAAAAACCTAAAACCTAGAGCCCTTATAAGTGTCACTCAAGTCCTAAGGGCTTACTTATTAAGGAGCATAATGTTTGTGCATCGCTTAAGTGCCAGTATAATTTTTTTTACAAAACAGATCTCCAGAACATGGCACTTACACCCAAAAAGTCTTGCCCAAGAAGTTGCACTTGTTTACTCAGTGCCTAGCTGGAATCCCAGGCAATATTTACTTTAGCTAAATTTAATGCTCTGAAGCTGTAGATGCAATCTCAGTTAATATTATGTTCTCTCCTAAAATTGCAGTCTTGATAGAAAAATATTGTGCTGTACAAGCCATTAGCAGATCCTGCCTATGGGGTGGGACACAAATAATAGAGGTAAGCAAATTATCTCTTGATTCTTTGCAGTTGGGAGATACTGCTGGCATTTAGATCTATCTGTCCAAGTATAAGCCTGCACTGATAGTTTTACAAGTTCCATGTATCTAAAAATACAAGGGCTTGTTTAGTACACTGATGGAATTAGATGCCCAAAGATAATCAAGATTTTTGCAGTGCTTTAAAATTAAAGAGTTTTAAAATAATTCTGCAAAAGCTGCACTGTTTTTGCAAAGTTTATTTTCTGAACAAGTTTATACTGCTACACTAGATCTTTTGTTTGACCTCCAAAGAATGCTGTTTTCTCCTAGGAGTTTCTGTGCCTGGATATCATGTACAGCTGTCATCTCAACCATTTTACTTCTATTACCTATCATTCATTTTATATCTATTATCTTTGCAAATAGTCTTCTCTGTTCCTACAGTGTCCTTACTGTGCCTTAACTGCCCTGCTTCTCCTTCCATCCTCACTCTTTTCCATAAAGGCAGTGGTTGATCCGCTTCACTTTTTTCATCATTTTGGTTCTTTTCTTCACCTCTTCCTCTTTGCTTGACATGCAACACCATCATGGGGAAAAGTGCTGTGTGAATTTCTAAGTGTTTCTTATCTATAGTCTAGTGCTCAGGTTGTGACATGTTTCCTGGTTTATTGGCTGTCATGACCAAAGTTCCCTTGGCCATGTACTTGTAATTTCTGGTTACTTTCACTGTTTTTCATATTCTCTTCTTTTCATCAACTTAGATCAGATGAAATTGGGCCACTTAATAGATTCTTATGCAGGTGCTTCATTCAGGGAGAGCCACCCAGCCCTCTTAGCTCCACACTTACATTCACTTTCTGTGGTGCTAGAACTGCTTGCACCAAACCTCCTTTTCTGACCTTGCAAGTCTTGTGTGAGATTGGATGTATGGGTATAGCTCTGTGAATATGAACAGTTACTAGTGTAACTGCAGAAGAGAAGAGGAGGAAAGGGAACAGAGAATATACTGTGTTCTTTGTAGATCTGCACTCTACGCCTTTCTTGCTCAAATTAAGGCTGCAGCTTCCATGTTTTTTTCTTTTTTCTTTTTTTTTTTCATTCTTTTTTCCTTTATTATCTTCGTTTTAATCTTCTCCCTCAGTTTTTGTAGTGGTTATGCTGACTCTTCAGCAGTCTTCCCTGGCTGTTCCTTTAGGCATCATTTGAATAGATCCTCATTTCCATTTCTTTCATTCTTGAGTGGGAGAATGGATTTATCAGGGTTTATCCCTTTCTTCTTTCACTATTGCCCTATGTGACACATACTCCTGTATCATGTTTTATGGTTTTGCTTTCTTCTCATTATGCTTTCTTAATTCCTTCCATTCATCTGTATGTATGATACCCATCTTCCTTCAGTCTTTCCTGACTTCTCTAAACTCATCTAGGTACAGGTTTTTTCTCACCTCTTCAGATGATCACCTGCTACTGTATTATACAAGACAATACTGGAAAGATGTATTTTTAGATTCTGTCTCTGTCCACTGTCTTCTCTGGTTTTGAATGTCCCCAGCAATTCTTCATTTTTCATCTGGTCATATTCAAGCTCTGAAACTCTCTCAAGGCTTCGTAACTTTGCCCTTCCTCCATGTCCATATTTGCCTTTTTACATTATCCCCTCCCTTTTTTAGTGCTCTGCATGTCTACAGTTTCTACCATAATGGTCTGCACGTCTTGCCAGTTTCTATCATAGTCATGATTCCTCAATGACCCTCACACATGATTTGGAGTGACTGGACTGGGCATCAATTTCCCATCAATGGTGCCAACTAACTTTCATTTCCCTTGTCATCATTCCCATTTTTTATCTTCTCTGAAACTAGACTGGACACTCTTTAGGATAGGAGATTGATGGACCTATTTGAGCATCTAATAGAAAAAGGCCTTGGTGCTCAGTGAAGCTTCTCGTTGCAGTAGCAGAGCGTCAGTACAAATAAATAAGTGTTTTCATTATCTCAGTGGTGCTAATTGCTCTGAATTGTACAAGACAGGCTGAGTTTTGTTTTTCAACTTGCCTTTCTTTTGCTGACAGGGAAAATAAACAGGAAAAATATATCTCTGCAGCCCGAGGAAAAAAACCCAGATGATTTTCCATTTGTTAGCCGATACTTGTTCTTTGATTAACTAAATGAAATAATGTGCTATACATTACATTAAAGGGCCTTATCTGGATTTATGTACTCAGAGGCTTATTACTTATAACAGTCAGAGATGAATTGCCATTTAAATAATGACTTATGCATTAATATATGCACTGAAGTACATAGTCATGTTATGGAAGAGCTCAAACAATTATCATGCTCACTAATAATATCTCATAATGAGCTGGTACTCAATATCCTGTTGACCTTTCTGTACTGTCTGAAAATTGTTAAGGGTGAGAGAGGTGTAAGATCTCCTAGAACTTTTTTCCCAGAAATGTAGTTCCAAAAGATGTGATTAAGCAGTGCACCCTCATCCATTTCAAGGAAAAATAGTAATGGGTGTTGTTTATGGTTCTGAAATAACCAAGCAGGCCAATCAGACCCATAAGACCACAGCTGAAGGTAGTGCATTAACTATTAAATGCAATGAATAGCAGACTAGATTTATAAGTCTGACGCTTTTGGTAAAAAATAATTTTCTTTTAATCAGAAGTGAACCAAAAGGATACTTTGTTTTAATTTACATTTAGTATTAAATTAATTGTGGAAATTACCTTCCCCTTATTTATTTCCAGTCTATGCAGACCTGACATTTCCAGCGTTCCTGAGGGCTTGCAGACCTGCAGCGTTAATCTATAAGTTCAGTCTGTGAGAGATCCAAGGCTGCTGCTGGTTGTAGGCACCCGGCAGTGTCTGCAGTAGACTGCTCTTCCTTCTTCCCCTACCGTTGTGTAATAAAGTCTTCATTGCTTAGATGGGTAACTCACTTCAGTGATCTGACAGCTCAAAGCCTGTGATTTCCCATGAAGCTACACATCAATTAGCTGAGCTCAGAAATGTGAAAAATTAATTCCAGGCTTTTTATTCCTATAGTCAGTGCCAACACACCTATATAAGCACATACTTGTCCACCGCCACAGTGCAGTATCAGTATTTTGATGAGACAACATCCATTTCCCTTGAAGGATCTGTGGATAAACATAAGATACGTCAGACCACAGTTTTGGACCTCAGGCAATGACGCTTCTGGTGGATAAGCTTGGCCACACTGAAGTTGTGGATTACAACTGGAAAGAATGAGATGATGTCCTGGTCACCCAATCCTGGGGGGACTTCAAATTCACATAGTCTGTTCTAAACTGAAACAGGAGGTTCCAGTCTTCTTCCAGAAATTGCTTGCTTGAGATATATTGTTAGACATGTGTCTGATTCTAGTTTGGGTGGCTGATGTGTACTTCTTACCAGTTCTTTCATTCGGTGTTGATAATATAAGGAAATAATGATCCTCCTGGTCTTGGGAATGCTGAAGAAATGTTGTTTCACAACTTTCACTGAGCACTGGAAACTGCCATTCCGGCCAAAGGTTTTCATACTGCTTTTTCAGTATATTGCATGGGCCTCAGGTACCTTCGTCTGACAACAGTGCTGCATACCCAGTGAGGTTGCTCTTGTGAGTCTGGTCTCCCTATCTTAATTTCATTAGGGATGTAAAGCTCTCCTTCAAGAAAATTGTGCTTTACTAGAGAGTATTTCTTGCAGTCACCTGGTATTACTATATATATAACAAACATGCAAGAAAGAAGTTATTCACAAGCAAATTCTTCACAGTTGTTTTACATATGTGTATCCATATATGTGTATAGACACACACAAAATGCATGCACATTCAAAAACACTGTCTCAGAGAGTGAGAGGGATTTCAAATGACTTTTATGAGAGAAACTGAGGGAGACCGATGTGCACCCCTTCTTTGTGAACCAGAGGTTAGCACGCAGAGGAGCAGGGCTGGAGCACACAGCTGCAGATGCTGCTGAAGGATGAATTCTTTGGCTAGTGGAGTTTTCATATGTGAACACTCCAAGTGGAAATGTCATCAAAGACACCTTGAGAAAGAGTAGTTACAAGTAAATGGGCTCTGTTTTCTACAGTTTAAAAAAGGACTATTTGTACTCAGAAAAATTAGATCAAGCATAATATGACAATCTCTTTACAAAGGGCAAAAGTGCTAGCATTTTAGAGGCAACCTATTTTGATGTACATTGCTATATCCCTGTTAAAGCTCATGCAGCTATAAGAAATATACTACCTGCAATGTTCTCATTTTGGTTTTAGTACTCTTACACAAATGCATTTAAAACAAACTAATGAATCTCTCAGTGCCCAGCAAAATTTAATGAAAAAATACAGAGAAGATTTTACATTTTAGGAATATACCTGCCCTCCATCTCTGTGTATACACACATGTATGTACATAGAAATGCACCTCACCACCCGCAACAAGCCTCCAATTCTTTTCCCTCTTGCAGTATAAAAAAACCCAGTCTGATTTTCTCCAAGCTTTGTTATTAAAAAAATGGCTTTAGGGCAGTGCATGCCAATTTTCATCTCTCGGCAAATGTTTATAGCCAAGATGTAAACCCCTGAAAACAGGGGTTTATAATTTAAATGCTGACACAACCTTAACTAGAGCAAGGGGAACACTGTTGCCATAATAACTGCCATTCTCTGGAAAGTATTTATGGCAAGGCTTCAACCTTTCTTAAAGCAGAAATTCAGGCCTTTGGCTACCACTGACTGTGGGTAATGGCAGTGAGATCCAGATTCCTGGGGATGGAGCCATCAGCACTCAGAAACTGAAGCCATTTTAACATGTCTGCTAAACCTGTTCGTGACCTAGGCATGTGCTTGATCCTGCAGCCCTGAAGCCAATGGAAGTTTTTTCCAGTGGTTTGAACAAGAGCAGGTCTGAGTCCCTTGTGTCCATCAATATCACATTCTTTTGTTCCTATCAGGACCCTCCAATAAAACCTGTTTATATATCTGTCTTTCCTAATTGAAACCAGAATATATTTCTTTGCCTCCCACTTAAACAATGCTGGAATTAATATCTTTTTACACCATAAAAAGTACAATGTTACAATTCTGTAAATATACTGAAGGAAAGACTGAATATGAGATTAAATTGTGACCTCTCTTTATAAAGCCATACTTGTATTATAAATTTCTCTTGTGCTTGCTTGCTCTTTCTCCCTCATCCCCCTCCTTGTCCTTTTCTCCCTTCCTTGTCCTTTTACTTCTTCCCATATGTCAAACAAAAATAATAATAAACCTGTTTTTTTAAACATGTGAAATAAGGAAGATGGAAAAGTCTTATGTATAAAAGTATTGCATAATTGTAATGTGTAAAAAAGGAATATAATTACATGTAAGTGTACAGTCTCGTTCAATTAGAATTCAAACACTTTTTTATTCTCAAGGTGGTATGGAAATGTCTCAAATCCACACAAAATATGAAAAAATATTACATGAATTTTTGCAATATGCTGTCCTACTGGTGAAGCTTACTTGTTCCCAAATATTCTGGCCTCAAGTTTCCAGCACGAGGATGGCTCCTTGCCATTGTCATGGCTAAAACCAGAGCTAAAGTTAGTGGCTCCAGATGCCAAAAGATTTTCCAAGCTCAGAGGGACAGACCCTTGCAGAACATTTCTGATTATCTCCCTCCTAACTCTTCAAGGCCAGAGCTGAACTGTTTCTTTTCCTGTATTATCAAATCTTGCCCTATTGATAGCCAGTATCAATTACAGCAGCTTTCAGTTTATTTTCATTTGTGATGGAGAGATTAGACCATTGTTTTTCAGCTTTAGAATTTGTGGCATCAGAAACTCATTGCTGTCACCTGTTTCCAGTTTGAGCCACTCTGAGGAGGAGAAGAGGGACGTTTAGGAGAACAGGAAAGTTCAGATTTTTGGGACACAATGATGTAAGGAAATATCACATTGCCACTTCAATTTGGCAAACTGTCCCTGGTAGGGAGAAATGGAGAAAAACATGCCAAATTAGTTTCAAATTGTAAAATGGGACAAACAGTGTATTTCATTCACAGATAATATAGCAAATATTGTATGAGAGGAACAGTTCCTTCATATAAAACATTCTGAGGCTTTGTGAGCCTCATGGGACTTTATATACAAAACTCTGAAGGCTTGGACACATTTCAGAGCATGGCTGCAGCTCTGAGTTTGTATTTTGGATTATAACTGTCATTTGTAATAGCACTTTCTAGCTTATAGCACCACTGTAGGATAAGACAAACAAGATGAAATTGCCTCTAACTAAGGCTCTACCTGTTTGGTGGATTAAGAAAACTGCTCTCTTTAGGAACACCACTTTGAAATTTCATGCCAGCATGAAATTCACTCTTAACCAGGCATTCCTGTCTTTTTATGGAGTCTACAATTTTTAACATTATTTTTAGTTCTCTCAGAAATAGATTTGAGCATTTAAATTGGGGTATTTTGTTTTCCCAAATCTGCAAGGAGGATCAAAGTTAGCATATGAGTTTGCTGCTTCTTTGTAGGTGAGGTCCATAAAGACATTGCAGGGGTGAAATTTATCAGCTCAAACAATATTTAGAGTATGTAGAAGTGACTACTTTTATCTTCTTCAGGAATATATCTAAGCCAGCTTCTATGAAGTGCTGACTATGTTTGAAACCCTGTGTTTCTCTAGGCTTTGATACTTCTCTGCAGCTGTGAGTCAGGTGTCTTTTTGTACCCACTAGCTGAGTTCAGGATTCAAGATATTGTTCTTGAATATTGAACACAGGGTGATGCTTTCTTATCATAAGAATGTCTCCTTCACCATCTATTGGCTAGTTTTATGCCATGCCGGCTTTACGCCTACCCATTAGAACAAAGCCCTCATGCAAGAAATGGTGCCAGAACTGGGGCCAGAAAGAAAAAATAAGCAAAAGAGGCCAACTGTGAGACAATGAGATGTGTCCATTGTGGAAACAGGAAAGTTCCTGTGTTTCAGTTTTTCTTCCAATATTGCTAATGCATTTTATCCTAAGATCATTACATGGAAAATACATATTCTAAGCAGGCCCTTGGGAAAGAACTATTTTAGGTTCCCCTCCTCTCCAGCAGAGTGTTTTGCCTATTAGATTACAGAAATAGACTCCCCTTTGCAATTTTCTTTGCAGGCCAAACAAATTCCACATTCCTGGCTGCACGAAAATGGCACAGCTTCAACAAAAGCCATGTGGCTAGGGCACTCTCGAAGAGATGGGAGCTGTGGATTTGTATTCACTCAGGCTGATGATGGTATAGTTTTTCAATTTCCAGGGCAAGTCCTCTAAGTAGAATACTATGATTTCAGCAGGATGTGGCAGTACCCTGCCTGACAAGTGTTTTGATGGATTTGAATGCCATGCTGTACTGCATTCAGAGTGTTCTGCACAAATTAAAAAGGTTCAGAAATTGCTTACTGGCTCCTGTTCTCATGGCCATTAATACCAGGTGCCTTGTTTCGGTATCCCAGATGATTCACAGAGGAGGTAGGTGTCAAACTGCTCAACTCAGCTATGATGGAGACAACTCTGTTTTCATGCCAGAGCAGAATTTAAGTTATTGAAGTAAGTTCTCTTGCAAGATGTGTTTCTCTATAGCCTCTCACATGTCTAAGTGATTACTTGAAAGAGAGTTGTGATAGTTTGTGGCTCACTATTGTGAACAAAGGCAAGCACATTTCAACTAAGTAGTGCTTTAGGAATCTGAAGTCTTCTGAGCTCTCTGTTTTTATTAAAAAGAGCTTGTATGAGGTTAGGAAATTATTAGAGAGGGATTTTATATATGCTACAACTCATGGGTCCTAAGTTACTCTGCAGCTTATTCAGTGCGACCACCACAATTTCCTCAGGGTCCATTTTATTTTACACATAACAAGGAGAAAGAATAATATACTTCCCCCTTTTCCCAATTTGTTTAATAGCTGTAATTTAAGCTACTGAAATCTTGATTAAGGAGTTCAGAAGGTGGAATTAAAAGAAGCCAAGGGGTAGAGTCAAGGACTTCAAACACCTTAAAAAACCCCCTTATTTTTATAAAAAGAATTATAACTTTGAATTAATTGATGCTTTTCCCCAAGGATAATCTATGAGATTTTATCAGGATTCATTATGTTCTAACTTCATCTTTGAACCCTGGTAAACTGTAAGAGTTCCCTAGTCTTTTGAACACAGAGATTAGAATAAACAGCCAAGTGTGAAGCTCACTAGTGTTTGCTACGAAACTTGTACGCAGAAAGAAAAATAAACGCTTTTCCTTGGCCACATCTGGGCTCTGTAGCATGAGCTACGGTATATGCCTGATCCTTTAAAATCAAATCTGCGATCCATTCTTGTGTTTTTACAAAGAAATTATGCATAGAATATTTGCATTTTAAAATCTGCTTATATCCAGACTGTGGGGAGGGAGAAAACTGCTTGAAATCTGCCTGTGAAAGATGTGATCATGGCTGAGTTCTGCTTTCATGAAACATTCCCTGCAGAGATCATTCTTTATATCCTAAGCTGGGTCTGTGTGGGAGAGAGGTGCCTGCTGCTAGTTACTGTGGTCTGAAAAAAAAAGACAGCGTCACACTGCATCTCTCTCACTGTCGTTGACATACTGCACACTGCAGTGCACACATTGCTTTTCTTACTCACCCGGCTTTAAGTTCTCGCCATCTTTTCTCTTTGTTTGTTAAATTACTTATTCAGCATCCCTGTTCATCCAGAAACAGTTGCTGGAAGGTACCTGGAGCTAAGTGGAAGTAAGTTTGCTGTTGGGTGTACTGAAGACCAGCTTCTTTTAGGAAAGATCACCTAAGTCTGTATTCATATTATTCTCAGTTTAAAGGAAGAGTCTATAACTGTTCTATGATCGTATATCTGTGTTACATGTTTCTTCACAAGCTCCTATTAAGATCTGTATCTTAACAAGGACTGCTACTTTTTTTCAGCCAAAGATACCGGGACTGTTGGGCTTCAAAAACTCTGGACATTTCCCCCACTGCTAGCAAAGCAGAAAAAAATCCACCTTCCTGTTTCTTAGGCCAGTAGAAAAGGAAATAAGCAAATGAAAATAAGCTAGCTGCAAAACTAAGAAAACTGTAAAACTGTATTTTATACAAGACAGCTCCTCCACAACACTTATGTTTTTGCTAGTTCCAGTCAACAGTTGCCACTTCTACCTTTTATCCTTGGCTGTGACTCAGGAGGGATCAATGCTATCTCTTCTCAAGGTCTGCACAGAGTGTACTATTTTGCTGTTCACCTAAGGCCAGGCTTACTGAAGCTGTGCACATGGCTCTGGCAAATGCCTGACCCCCTTCACACTTCCTTTTGCCTACCTTTCTATCAAAATAGCCCTCTACATTCAGACACACAAGTAAATCCACTTATTTTTCATATCCTTACTCCTCAGATTGCCCAAATAAAACAGTCTCTCTGAGAAAGTTCACTAAACATGTGGAGGGTATGGGGCAAACATATTATTTGTCCTTTTTCAATGCTATCTGTTCTTTTACTTTGGCACCTCCACCCTGAGCTGTTCATGATCCATAATGAACCCTCTCTCACTGTGTGGGCCTCCGCGGTTTATTTGATTTGGAGCAGTCTAGGCTGAATGCTGGCAAGAAATTAAAATATGAATGTAGGTAAAATAACACTGCATTTTTGTCTGTTGTTAGAGATTCTCTCAGGTCACTAAAAAAAATTGTGAACACCCACTCCAGGATTTAATTTTTGCTGAAATTCATTAAAATAAAAAAGTTTTGGTATCAGCAAAAGAATATTTAAATATCATTAAGGTTTTGACAGAAATCTACAAAAGCATGGAAATGCCCAATTAAGGCAGAAATGCACCATATGGACTTGGATGTGATAAGTAGTAAGCAAGCTGTTATAGTGACACCCTGCTGTGGTTAGGTGTGGAACACATATGTCCCTCTTAGGCTTTATCTACAGATGTTCTTACTTTGTAGCTCTGTTTGTTCTACCAGATATGAAAGGATTGAAATAGAGGGTGGGTGAGATTTTTTGCTTTTGCTTCCTTGGTGCCTTTTATTTTCATATTTGAATTTATAAATATTATTGAACATACTCATATGGAGTCACACTGGGCTAGGAGCTGTTCCCTGCTTGCACACTTGTTCACAGAGTTCGATTAACTCAATAGAAAAAAGTGCTCTGCTCTAAGATGCCAGGAAATCCATGGAAAAAGTGGTAGTTGCTCAATTTCTTCATCCTCATCCTAAAATTAAATCTGGAATATAAAATCAGCTAAGCATAAATTATTGGGCTTCATGCCAGGATAATCCGTTGAAATTCTGTGGCTTGAGGGAAAGATGGCAGAACCTCCACTGGTCTCTTCTGGTTATCAGTTCCATCACTCAATTTCCAATAAGGATTTGTGAAAGGATAGCCCATTTGTGAGCAGGCTGTTCTAGGAATGGCCACAAGGATATGGAAATCAATGTCACATTTGATACTCAAAATACTTCCGGCTGTATTTCTGCTTACTTATCATCTGAAACTTTAAGAATGAAGATTGATCAATATATTCCAAATGTACCTGTCCAGGTGGCAGAAAAAATATTCTGGTTTACACAAAATTTCATGGGAATTGTGCTGACATTTATGTGTCACAACATTTTCCACCTTTATAGGAATCCTCATATTCAGCATCTCCAAAGTTTCTGTTCGTTTTTTTGTGTTGGGTTTTTTTGGTTGGTGGGTTATGCTTTTTTTCTTTTTTTTTTTTTAAACTCAATAGTTGGCAAATACTTGAATGCTGGGAGCTGGAATTAGTACAATATCCTCCCACTGAATGTGCCTGAATTCCTCCCCCCATATCTGGAGCAGGCAATAGACTATTCAGTCACTTTCTCACTTCATCCTGAGGCTGACTTTTTTTTTTTTTTTGTAACTCTAGAAATGCCAAGAATAACTTCAGGGTTCTCCTCGATCACAAATTGCCTTTTAATCTCCAATGTTGTTTTTTTTCCTGGTTCTCTGCACTTCACGCTGTATTTCTAAGGTCCAAGGACATGTGATTGTCTTTAGCCAACTTTCACACACTTTTTACAATGCCTATTTAAGAATTAATCCTACCAATATGTTTCAAATATCACAGCAGCACTTAGTGAGATATGATATTAAATATGTCTGGCAAATAAATAAACAAACAAACAAATAAATCTTGGCATCGGAGGAGATTAATTTCCTCAACTTATTACTTATGTCTCTTCTTGTTCAGCTCCCTTTTTTGGATCTCTGTCCCTAGAAGCAAACTCCATGTGACAATAACAAGTTGATTAACTTCCAGGTTTGTTGATCTTTTTCTCACCTTACAAACCGAAAAAGCAGAAGAATATAAGAGGGGACTGGTGAAAATGTAATATATATTTTAAGAAGTGCTTTCCTCTCACAAAATTTAATGTTAAGGACGTAGGAAATCTCATAAGAATAAGATATATCAAAGCTCTGCAAGCCAAATGTATCCACAATTTTAGTTATTTGCCAATCTTGGAATTTCTACTCAAAAAGGAGAACACTAAGCTTACTAAAAGGGTAAAGAGTACTGTTTTGTGTACAACTAGTAACGCATGTTTGAAGCAGGAAAGGCAGATACACTTATAGAGGGTATAGGATCAAATAATAACAAAAAAGTCACGAGAATAACAACCTGCAAGGTTTGCCTGATTCTGTGGGAATGTCATTCTGATGTTACAGCTGATGTCTTAGCTCCAAGCAGCAAAGGAAATAAAGGGCTCTGTCAGGGTGCATTAACTGAGCTACTGCCTTAGGGCCACCATATGCCCCTTTGTAACACCAGGAGAAATCAGGACCAGGTTGACAAGCACTTCCTTTGCACATCATCTTTGTGTCTCTTGCTACTGTCTCTTCTCCCTTTTTATAGATAAGGCAACAAGTATATGACAAGCCTAAGAAGCAAAGAAGGAACTGGTTTACATTTACCCTTTTTCTTAACCAGCCTAGCCTCTCTTATTCACAGGGAAGTAAAATAACTATGAACATAATATAGCAAAGACTTCTAGGATTGTATATGTATAGCTGCTGGTGATGAGTAGACCTTTCTAGTTTCTGTCAAATTTTAACAGAGAAGGTGATCAGACAGAGTCATAATGGGAGTTCTATGAGTAGTTGGATGTGTAAGCACGGGCAAATCAGGATGTCTATGTAAATTATGATCAATGTAAGAAAGAAACAATTTTAAGATTCTTATGAGGCTGTCTGCTATTGTGCTTAGAGAAGGAATTGAATAAAAAGAGTTGTTTTGTGGTTAAATCATGGAAAGAACATATGAATATAAAACTTTGGCTCTCATGAAGAAAATGGCAAGTCTCCCAATAATTTCAGTAGTGTTAGGATTTCACCTCAGCTTCCTGTTCGAGTGCTGTTAATAACTGGATATATAACCTGGGCCAAATCTAATGGCCTACACGGGTCTCTTCTATAATCATTAAAATGGGAAACTGTACTGTTCTTTTCCTACTTGTTCAAAGATAATGGAGGTCCTTGCACAAGAGGTGTTATGTATGCCCATGCGCTGATTCCCATGATGGCTCTATAGCAGGCTAATGCTAACTATCTTTTTTAGTTTCCATTTGACTTTGCCAGTTTGGTGTCTTTATGACATAAACACGCACAACCAAAATGGCAATGGTTCACATCCTTATTATGAATAAACACCTTTCCTCAGCAGAGAAAGGCTCTCACTGAGATTTCTCACAAAATTTAAGCTGGCTTTTTAAGTTGGACTTTGAGCAAGCTGTAGGGATGAGAAGAAGGGTGTGGGGGTAAGTCCTCACTGGGATTTAAGGAACACTGGCGACTGACAAATCCAAAAGCAGGGGCGGATTCTTACCCACTGTCTTTCAGATTCCATCTCTCGCCTTTCACCAGGGAAGTGGTCTTTGGTAGCCATAGTATTTCAGCTCCATTTTCAGTTCAAGTGGTCTTCCAGAGTGGTGGTCTGATGTGGGTTGTATATTGGACATCCATTGACTCCTTAGGATCCTTCTTGAGGCAGGCAAGATTTTCAGCTTTGTTTTGATCAGCTAATCTGCTGCCTTATGCTGCACTACTATTCTTTCTCCCAAGTTATCAATTGCCTTCTAGGCCTCTTCCTCATGTGAGGTCCTAGTTCTTTCCAATGTTTAAAGTCTACCCTCCCCCCAGTCCAGGATCAAATAGGCTGGCAATTTTCACAAGCACTAAATTCATCTAAAACATACTTATTAAAAAACCCTTTCAAATTAGAACCAGAAATTATTGTGGGGAGATGGGGAGGGGGGGAAGAAACCCTTGGTGGTTTAAAACTAATTTCATGAACACTAGAAATATAAAGGAAAGGCTTAAGCATGAGAGAATTTTCTATATGCTGCATATTGCAGTCACAGGAGGACAATAACTCAGGCCCTCTCCATCAATTCCAATCTTTTATAGTCAGCCATTGTAAAGCATTTTGCGCCCTGATTACACAGCAGCTGCTGAGACCTGAACTTCCTGAAGCTCAGAACAGCTGATCCCAATGAATAAGTAACCAGTCTGCTAAGACTCATGGCACCTGACCTACTTTTCAGAACTTTTCCCAAAGGTGTCACATACCAGTATATAACTCCCCCAACAATCAAACCATGCAGAGCTTTTGATACTGTTCCATACGCAAAACCTCCCTTTCAAGAACCTCCTTTCCCAAAGATCATTTGTATGTTGAGTCATACATCATGTAATAATTTTTGTCCATAATTGCTCCCAGTTGTGAAGCTCTCATATATACTGAAAAATCAAGGATAGGTGAAAAACTAAAGATCACCATGCAGCTTTGCTTGCTTTTAGGAACCCTTTGACTACTCTTTGAAAGTGCTTGGAGAGGTATTTTTTCCCCACTTCCCTTTTCCAGCTTGGACTAGAATCTTTAACCTACAGCAATAGAAACAATGGCCTTTTGCCTAAGGCTCTGAAATAAGTTCCTGGAGACTGATATTTAGTTTTTGGCTTTGTCACAGATTTCCTGGCTGATCCTAGGGAATTCACTTAGGACTCAACCAAATAAAGGGATGTAGAGCTTTTAAGTCTAGTGCTGCAATGCCTAAATTTTAGGCTCCTGGCCCTCAGATTAAGCTTTAAAACCTGGAGCTGGAAATACAACTACACAATGCACCAAGAAAATTAGATTCATGAGTAAAAATATTAAAGAAATCTTGACAATAACAAGGTGAAGGATCAAGTTGAAGTGGACAGGAGAATATCCCTAGAGGTAGGCACTTGTTAATGCTGAGCATAAGATTGCATATGGAATTTCAATCTTTTTCATTGCTTCTGGCAGGGATTTTGATTGCAGAATTCTCTTATAAAGGTAGATGCCTACAATTACTATTTGAAAGAATAGGGTCTTGTTTTAAAGGCATTGATGCTACTGATGCTTGTCTTTATGTAACAATAGGTTAGTGCATTCATCTGAGAGGCAGGAATTTGGATTCTCTTCAGCTTAGCAAGGTTAAAACTTCTTTCATGAAGGATCTACAGTCTACCTTTTAGGTGGGTACCCAATATATGTGATCTGTTGTACCATAGTTAGTGCTGTCCCATGAGTGGTAAAGTTAAAATTCACAGTCTTGAAAGGAGGGGCTGGAAACAAGTACTACCTTCTTGTAGGTGGGTGCATGGCATCGTTCTCTCTCTTGGAGTTGGTTGGGGGTTTTTAATTTTTTTTGTTGTTGTTTTATTGTTTATTTGTTTGTGGTTTGTTGTGGTTTTGTTTTGTTTTGTTTTGTTTTGTTTGTTTTTTGTTTGTTTTGTTTTGTTAACTCTATGAATCTCTCATTCCTCTACAAGGAGAAAAAAAAAAAGCTGTCATTATGCATCTCCCAGTGTCATGGGGCCTTCTTTGCAGCTAGGCTTCTATATTTTGCTGCAAGCAAATAATTAAAACAGTCACAAACACTGCACAACAAATTCTTTCTGTAGTATTTCCAACAAGAATAAGAATAGAAGGCACTACAATTTCCACAAAAACCCCTCCGAGAATTGCAGCCTCAGTTTCCTAATTAGGACACTAGTGGAAATACCCAACATCTGAGATGTAAATTTAAAATCTCAGCAATTGCATGAGAAAGAATTCATAGAACCAATGTATTGATCACAGTAGTTAGAGCTGAAATTCAGTTTTCTTTGTAATCTACCTTGACAGCTGCTTGTACAAAAACTTATTTGTTTTGGTCAGAAATTTGTACTTTTGGTTTAATATCAAGCCAATGGTCTGATCTGTTCTTTCGATTGATAAATACATAAATAAATTGAAAAGATCTAGTTATTTCAACATCATTATTAGTCTTACTGAAACATTCAAAGCTTTGAAGCCCCATCTCATTTTCTTGTGAAATGTTATTTGTTCAATGGATCTCTAGTGAACATAAAAATCAGGCCAAGTTTGAAGTCTTTGACATAAATCAATGTACATGGTTGACTACAAAGATGAAGGGATAGCATGGTCTGGCAAAAACATTTGTGTGTGTGCTTCAGTTTAACTTAATCCTAAAGGGACTTAAACACTTTAAATTGGTTGTGTAGATGATTAAATGCTTTGAGGAATCAAAACCAGAGGTCCACTGACTGCACCGGATACCCACACAACAAAAGTCTGGAATGAAATGTTGGACTCTGGCAGAAAACACAGAAATAGAAAGGAGGTACTAGAACCTAAAAAAACCCACCCCAAAACAAGCAACCAGACCCCCCCCCCCAAAATATTAAAAGAAAAGAATAACAAAAAATAACTTCACCCAGCGTCTGTGAATATTTAAAGTATGAAATTAATTTTCTTTCAAATAGTTTGTTAATGAGGAAATTTTGAAATATTGCCTTTTGGCAAAATGTCTGTTTACTTTTCACTTTCATGAGCAAATCTGTGAACAATAACGCAAAGCTTCAAAGTTAAGATAAAACAAAGAAAAGCCTAAGAGGAGGTAAGCGGAACTGAAAACTAAATTCAGCTTTTCAGCATTTTGCAAGAAAAATTCTATAATTAGGATAATGGACATTATCAAGGAAGGCAAGGAAGGATTTAGTGTCCCAGAACTTTCCATCATCTTCATTAAGCCAGAAGCATGTGTGCACTGCAGCTGTAGAAGAACTTCCCAGATTAGAAGAAAGGAGGGAATTCTAATTTATACCTACTTTGGTGAAAATGGTGAGAGATCATTTTTACAAGGAAGTGAGTAAAATAATGGGCTGGGACTTCAGATCCCTGCATTTAATTTCCTGTTCTGTACACAAATTTCCTGTGTGTATTGGAACAAATTGTTTAACCCCTCTGTTCCTCAATTTCCCTCTAGAAATAGAACTGACAGCATTCCCTTACTTTGTGGGAAATTCTGTGAGGGTAAATATTGTCAGAGATTTAGGAGTCTGTATAGTAAAAATTGCTCTAGGTAGGCGTAGCCAAAGAGGTTCTTGTCCCCAGCTGTGTACTTGCTCCTACTGTCCATATCAGGTTGGTCAGCACCTCAAAAGTTGCATTTTTCATACAGTTGCTGTTTCAGTGTTCAGACTCAATACAGAATTGACTGTAATTTGAGTGGATAGACTATTCTTTTCCCAATCCATAAAGCTCAGGCACTACCCGTGAATGCCTGTATTATAACAACCGGCACATCTTACTGACAGCACAGAAAGCTGGACAATGGAAACTTTTATCTTAAAAAACAATCCAAATACTTCCAAGTTTAAAAGGGGCTGGGTCATCTGAGGTTGTGACCTCAGCCAAAACAAATTAAAAGCATCCTAAGGCAGGTCAGGTGTTAGTAAGGTACCTGTGTTGGGGCTGTATCTTAAATACTGCTCTACAACAGACGACCAAAGAGTGCAACCTAATCATCACCCACACCCAGCACAGGTCCCTTGATCCTTTTTTTTGTGCTCTCAGAAAATGATTCCACTGGCCATGGTCAGATGGTGGGAGTGTGGAGGCCTTGAACAGTCTTGGGTTTGTATATGTGCACATTTCATGCTGGAAATACATCTCTATAGTTTACTTTGGATTAGGTTTGTATGTTTTAATTTGTACTTTTGGCAGTCAGGGACTGACATGCTGGACTCAGCTGTGTAACTGTTCTTAGTCTGACCTGAGGAAGCAAAATGAACTGTTAAAGTCACACAATACACAATGAGATGGAGTTTTAGACTACTCTGTCCTTCTGTTTCTAGGTTTTATTCTTGTCAGATCTGGTTGGAAACAGAAGAATAGTCCCCAGATCCATTAAAAGCGATTTCTAAGTGTATGTTCATAACCTTTCTTCCAGACTTCTGAGCTAATCATGCAGATGTTTTCCAGGCATGTGAAGGACAAAAAAGCAATTGGGAGTAGTCAGCATGGATTCACAAAGGGCAAGTCATGCTTGACCAACCTGATAACCTTCTACAATGAAATGACTGTCTTGGTGGATAAGGAAAGAGCAGTGGATATTGTCTACCTTGATTTCAGTAAGGCATTTGACACTGTCTCCCATAAGATCCTCTTAGAGAAGATGATGAAGTATGGGCTGGATGGGCAGACAGTGAGGTGGATTGAAAACTGGCTAAATGATCGGGCCCAGGGTGTGGTGATCAGTGGCATGAATTCTAGTTGGAAGCCAGTCACTACCAGTGTACCCCCAGGGGTCAATGCTGGGTCTGATCCTGTTCAACATCTTCATTTTCTGCAAAATCATGACTGTGTGCCTTTGTAAAGTGCCTGTACACTGATTCCTGCCTCATGGGGAGCAAACAGGAGTAACCAGAGGTCGTTGTGCAGTTGCAGGGCTGTGATCTCATTGGGATCACAGAGATGTGGTGGATAGCTTACATGACTGGAGTACTTCCATGGATGGATAATGACTCTTTAGGAAGGACAGGCTGGGACAATGAGGAGGGGAAAATTGCCTTTGATGTGAGGGAACAGTGGGAATGCATGGAGCTCTGCCTGGGGAAGGACGATGAACCAGATGAGAGTGTATGGTTCAGGATAAGGGAGCCACCAACTGGGCTGGCACTGTGGTGGGTATCTGCTATGGACTGCCTGATCAGGAAGAAGCAGATGAGGCCTTCTTCAGACATCTGGGAGAAGCCCCACACTGGTTCTCATGAAGGCTTTATGAATTCTTCAAGGTTCTCATGAAGGCCCTGGTTCTTATGAAGAGAACTGAGTCAGCCTGAGATCTGCTAGAGCAGTAACACAGCAGGGCACAAGCAGCCCAGGACGTTTCTGGAAGTTGATCACAACTTCTTAACATATATGACTGAGGAGCTGATGAGCAAAAAAGCTCTGCTGGAGCTGGGAATTACAAAAAAGGAAGAACTATTGAAAGCTTGAAAGGGATTGAAAGTTTGGGGCAGCCTTGGCCACAGTGACCATGAGATGGTGGGGTTCAAGATGAAGACAAGAGGCAATAAGTAGTAATTGAAATCCAGGGAATTCTACTTAAACATAAGAAATTTTTTTTTACTCTAACGGTGATCAAACACTGCAATAGGTTGCCCAAAGAGGTTGTAAAGTCTTCTTTCTTGAAGGTACTCAAAACCTGACTAGACATGGCCCTGAGCAACTGGACCTAGGTGAACCTGCTTTGAGAATGTGGGGTTGGACTGGCCAATGCCCAGACCTGCCTTCCCACCTCACTCTTTCTGTCATTCTGTAATATTGCTTTCCAAACCATGTGTTTCTGAAATTTCTGAACTTGAGACTGATATCATGCTCCATTCACAGGACAGAGGAATAAACATGAGAGAACCACCGGTACCCAGTGCTGCGTGGGGGGATAAATTTGTGCGTAGCTCTCAGTTTCCAGCTCTCTGTGCCACAAGATGGCACTCTAGAGTAGTTTTGATTTGGTCAGATGTCATTGCAGTGTTCCGAAACCTTATAGCTCTCTGTGCTAAAATGGTATGACGGTTTTCAGTATGACACATTAAACTGACTCAACATACCTTTCTATTTTAAACCTTCTCCAACTGGGACATAACAGAGAACCATTTCTGAGCATGTTGAGGTTGAAAAAAATAGCATAAATGTTAAAAAAAAAAAGGAAAAAAAAAAGGAAAAAAAAAAAAAATTTGGCCAAAGCCATCCCACCTGTAACATGGGACCTAAAGTGGATGGGAGATGTATAGGCTTCAGCATAAGTGGAGATTTTTATACTAGAGTGAGTTTCTTAGAACATGGAAATTTGTGATGAGTGACAATGGGAAGCCTACACAAAATAATCAGACCTAATTTAGGGTGAAAAATCAGTGTACATTTGTAATATATTATAGTAATGAATGAAATGAACCAACAAATGATGTAAAAATTCTAGTGCTCTACATTAAGCAAGAAGAATGGATGAGAAGAAGAGCTACAGGTTCATAAGAGATGTTACAATATCCATTCTGCTGATCAAAGACATGATCAAACTATACTCAAGGCTATCATAACAGATATTTGGAAAAATGATCTGAATTTGAAAGCTGTATCTAGGATACAGTTACATCTAGGTCCAACTTTTTATTGCTTATCAATATTGTTTACCATTTCCTATCTCTAAAGTAGGAGTAATAGTACCTTCCTTCCCTGTAAGTGTTTCAGAAAAGAAATCTGTTAAAATCTAGTATGACAATGGAAGTAACAAAGTAATTAAAACAGAAAGCAATGAGATCACATATATCTTTCCCCTTCTCTGGCAGGCTTTGCCACCAGCAGTCCAAGCTGACTGTCAGGAAAAGTCACCATCACTCTTGACCTCACAAAGTACTTAAACCATTGTTAGGTTTTTGCTGTGGACATTAAGTAGTGAAAAGGGAAAATGAAACAGCTCCAAATTTAGTAACTCCAAGTAAACTTGCAACAGTTCAGGCTGAATGGGTTTTTGAAATAAGGATTTATTGTTCATTGCAGGCAAAAGCCATTCCTCACTGAAGTGAATGGCAAAATTTGAGTGTAAAAAGCAAGAACAACAGAAAAATTCAAGAAGTTAAGTAAGATTTCATCCCTTTTGTTAAAATGAATGGAGTGGAAAAGAAGGGAGTAAAATGCCCAGAAGACATTTGGTACTAGGTACTGTACTAAAAGATGAGCATGTGCTTTTAGAAACTCTGCACTGGGTAACCTTAGAAGTGGAAGCTTGTAAAAGCCCAGGTCTCCATTGTCTTTAAGAATAACCTATGGGCTTCCTCCAGCAAAATCCCTGAAATGAATAAAAAGTGTACTTTTATGTGATAGATATATACTGCAGGAAGGCAATGTTACCACAAGCAGTTTCATCATAATTAGCTCTTTCCTTCTGCCAACATCATCTCTCCTGCCATTGTCACTAATTGCATTGTTACGGTAAGTAATTTTAAACAGGATGCCAACAGACAGTATTTATTAGATAACTATTACATTGAAGAGGTACTCATAGCATAGACAGTGATGATGGTATACTAAATAATTGTTATTGGTCAAAACTTGTAAATTAAAGACTTCATGAAAATTGAGCAGTTAAATTGCAGGGTACTTAAAGTACCCCTACCTGGACTTGTAGGTTGGTATATTTTATCAGTATGTTAACTCAGTTGAAGATAAATTCATTGTTAATGCTTATCTTTATGTATTGTAGTAACACTGGCAGGCTCCAGCTAAGAGCATTATTTCATCACGTCAGGTATGGAACAGGATGTAAAGCTTGCTAACTAAAAGAAAGAGAAAGCTGAAGGTAGGAGTGGTCATAGACAACTAACAGAGGTGACATTATTTGACTGAATACACATTGTGAATTTCTGATAGAGAGGGAAGTATAACTCAAAATTCCTAAGTCCCACTCTAGCCTCCTGTTCAGTGCATGATGTCATTAGAAGTAATGTCTTCTGAGGGAGCAATTCCACTCACAATTAGTTACAGTCAACAATGTTTGTTCTTATTGCCTGGTGCTGAAAGAAGAAACTAAGGCTGTGGTCTATCTCAGCTTGTTCTCCAGTCTCAGAGTACTCACTCCACATGACAAGGAAAGACTGAGGCACAAAGCTCTGATTTTTTTGGCCACTATGGCTGCAACTGAGCAGAAACCAACTGGGGTGAGCTTGGCTCAGAATAGCATAAAGATAAACATTGCAAAGTATATACATCTGAATGTATTAACTTTCTTGTTCGTTTCTCCTTTTGGTTTCTGTGCTGTCACAGAGTGGGAAATGCCAGAAATACCATAAAAGATGGGTTTATGACTTTTTTATGTTTGTGATACTCCAAAAAAATCTCTAAGATGAATGTCTTTGGAGGATGGTCTTTGGAGAATGTCTTTGGAGACACATTGTGTGCTTATTTTAGGAATTTAAACCTTTGATGTTTTTTAGATTTTTTAACCAGTATTTAGATGGCCCTATGGTGGTCCAAATCCCTGTTTTCATGAGTGCTGTACAAATACAGAACAGAAAAACTGTTCTTACCACAGAGAACAAGTAGGAAGTATATCAAAAGCAAGCTACAGTGGATGTGGTAATTTAGGAACTTCTGAAGATCTCTGAATGATTTAAAGCAATATAAGCTTTTTGCTTTATAATTATGCTTTTAGAATTAAGGCATTTAGTCTAAGTTAGATGAAGAGATTAAGGGAAGAAGAATCAAAGGAAGTGATAAAAAGATTTCAAGTGAATGAACTTTCTACCTTATTCACATAGAATCAGTTCAACTACCAGGTAGAGGATGGGGTGGTCCACTTAACAGTGGGGGAAGAAAATTAGGCATAAATTAGATCTAATCTGCCCAGAAACTCTGCAACAAATTAAGAACATCCACTTTCTACATCTGTCTGAATGCAAATTCACATTGGAGACTGAATGACAAAAAACTGGCTCTTTTATCAGTGTTCCTTGAAAGTTCAGTTCTTGTTTGTGATGAGATTTCCAGCTGAGAGCACAATGAGTCTCATTCTAATTCATGGCTTCACATCTGATGTTTGAATAAGGTTTATCTCTAACTGTCTGGCCACTAGTTAGCTCTTTTAATATCTCAGGATCTATAAATTTCAGCAAATAGGGTTCCTTCCTTATTAGTCCATTTATAAGGATTTTACACATATATATATATATAAATATATATATGTCATTTATGAAGCGTTTGTTTCACAGCATTTGCTGTAATCCATGGTAAATATTTTCAGTAAAATTCTTTCCTAATTCAGGCCTTTAGAGTATTTGCTTTCCTGAGAGACATCTTCCTGGACTCAATTTTTTTGCTTGCTTATTTCATAGGTCAATACATGGGATTTGTACTGGTTTCACAGCTCACCTATCCCTCTTACTTTTGTAGTCAACAGAAGACCTAGGTAATGCATATTTTTTCCTCTGGAAAATACCCTAAATACTGATTGCAGTTTGTAAAATGGATAAGAAGCCACTGAGGCATATGACTTCCACAGGTTGGTTTCCTGAAATTGCTCAAAGTTCTTTGTAAATTAAATGTCAGATTTAAGAAATTATTAGAGAAATGATCCTCTATTTACAAGTCTCTTGATGTGAAGGTGGACTCTTACATACTTTGAACTGTTTGTCCAGCTCAGCTTGGGCATTTCATGGTTCAGAATGGTTAACTTGGGAATTCTCAAATTGTTTATTTGAATAGTCTCCAGATACAGCATGGAAAACAGTGGTTCAAAGTAACATAGAAATATATAAGTTGTATCCAATGTGGTTAGAGTGCTCATTCTGGAAGGAGCAGTACTGTATTCTGGTCTCAGCTCTAGGCATTATATTTAGTTCACATTATTTAATATCTGTTTAGTGCAAGACATGGAAACCCTTTTGGGATCCAAATCTTTTGCTGAGCAAAGTCCTAAGTATCATGTTACAGAGCCAGGCTTCCTCACATGCGCTTTCTCTTACCCAATATATTCTTTTCTTCACAACGGAAGAAAACAGCTTCAGGAAGAGAGGTAGAATGTGCTCTTCACTCTGTCATCCAGACTGGATGATAATCAGATGGTTGGGCATTGTCTCAGCAGATGTTGGTCTGTACATTTGAACCTCATCAGTCAGAGAAGGGCTTAAAATCCAATTTTTTAGCTCTATGAGTGAGTATTCTAACCACTAAACCGTTATACACACAGGGTCCTTTTTCTCCAGATAGCTTTTTTTTAAAAAAAAAAGAAAAGCAAGCAAGCAAAAAAAACCCCCAACCAACCAACCCACACTCCATTTATCAAAGAAAGAACAGTTGTAAATACCTACTTTCCAAAGATCTGGAGATCTACACCCTAACATAATTGAAGGGACCTCCCTGTATTTTGAGATACACTGCTTGAATACATAACAAGTATTGTACTATATATAGATATTCTGGTTTCCTTTGAACATCTAGGAAAGGGCAATTCCCTTTTCCTCTGTGTGTATCTCCTGCACAGTCATATAAACCAAACTATTTTCTACAAAAAACCCTTGTGAAATGTATTCAGAAAATAAGGTATTTGGTGTTTTATATTAACAACATAAAATCAGGGCAACTGAAAATCAATAAGTAACTACAAAGATTCATACTGAATACAAACCCTCAGGTTTCAATAGTTGTTCAAAATGACGACACTGTGTGGTTGGTTATTTTGTGTAGCTGGAATATGTTCATTTTAATGGGAATTTTTTAGGCTTAAACAAAGGCTTTTCTAAGAAAGTTTAAATTGCGCTGTGATTCTTTTTAAATAAACTTATTTTGATAATTTCTTTTTCAGGTTTCTAGTAAAAAACAAATTGATTGGCTTATTTGTAACCGAAATACAGAGAAATCCAGTCTTCTCTATTTATTAGTACCTATCACTGCTGTTGCCCTTCCAATAGCAATAGCTCACTCTGAATCTAAATGCTCATTCTTCCTCATGGCACTCTAACCTCTGTAAATGAATGGTGCACATCATCTTCTTCCAAAACACCTTGACTAATCTAAAGCTGAAGTACTTTGAAAAGTTTGAATTACTCACTCTGTCTTTCCTCACCTTTGCTTTTACTGGTAAGGTCTGCTGCTGGCCTTGTAGATCCGTGATCCTGGAGGAAAAGGTACACATCATGCCCACCTTCAAGAAGAACAAGAAGCAGTATCTCAACAGCCTAACCTCGGGAAGATTATGGAACAAATCCTCCTGGAAACCATGCCCAAGCACCTGAAAGCAAGAAGAGACAGGCAGTATAGATTTACAATGGCAAATCATGCCTCACCGTGATAAATTCCTAGGATTAGATGTCTGGTTTTGTGAAGGGGGGGAGATCAGTGGATGTTGTATATGTTGAACTTTAGCAAAGCTTTTGATATGGTCTGCCATAGATTTCTGTTAGCCATATGGTTGAAATATGGAATGTATGAATGGACAATAAGATAGGGTTGGAAATTTTATGGACCTCCAGGCTCATCAATATTATGAAGTCTGGCTGGCAGCTGGTCATCAATGGTGTTCTAAGGGTAAATACTAAGGCCAACACTGTTTAACACTTTTAGTAAGAACATGAATAGTAAGACAGTGCACCTTCAACAAGTTCACAGATGATACCAAACTAAGCGAGCAGTTCATACACTGGGGGCAGGGCTGCTCTTTAGTGAAACCTCATCAGAAGTTTGGAGAAGTGAGCTGATGGAAAATTCATGGAGTTTAACAAGACCAAATGCAAAGTCCTGCACCTTGGACAGAATAACCCCATTCACCAGTGCAGGCAGGGGGACAGCTGGCTAGGGAGCAGCTTTGCATAAAAGGGCAGGGGATTCTTGACAGACAAAAGTTGAATGTGAGTAATCAGAGTGTCCTTGCAGAAGAGAAGCCAATTAGATCCTGGGCTGTACAAGCAAGAGTGTAGCACAAGGGAATGTCTTCTCTGATGCACTTGTGAGATCACATCTGGAGCTCTGTGTCCAGGTTTGGGCTCCCTGGTACAGAAAAAGACACTGGCACACTGGTTTGAGTCAAGTGGAGAGCCACCAAGGTGGTCGTGGGGCTGGAAGCACATGGCATACAGGGAGAGGCTCAGGGAATGGGGTTTGTTCAGCCTAGAAGAGAGGCAGCTCAGAGGGATTTTACTGCTATCTATGACTGCCTGATGGGAAGGCATACAGAAGACAGAGCTGGACTTTGCTTAGAGGTGGGCAGGGATAAGATGATGGTTAACAAACACATCTTGCAATAAGGAACATTTAAATTAGATACTAGCAAAAAAAAAAAAAAAATCATAATGAGTGTGGTCAGACACTGGAACAGGGGCCCAGAGATGTGGAGGATCCACTGTTGGAAATATTCAAGGCTTTCCTGGTCAAGCCCTGAGCAATCTGATCTAAGTTGGCCCTGCAGGTGGGGGGTTGGAACAGATGATCTCCAGAGGCCCCTTCCAGTCTAAATTGCACTATCACTCTACAGTTAGATTTTCACGCTGAAAGAAACTCATTCATCATAAAAAATGTATGTGACACTATGGGGATCACACAGCCAGCTCCTCTCTCCATTTAGTGTGATGTTCTGACTATGCACTGTTTTCTTCCTGCTTGTGTTGTGTAGTTCAACTACCTTCAGCATTTTCATCTCTTGAAAAAAATTTTTTGATAAATCACTCCAGGCTTCTTCATACTAGGTTGTATATGTAGTTGTCTTTCAAGGTCCTCTAGTTTATTGGAGGCACACAGAACATATATAATTTGGTAACATTTTTCTCCCTGATTAAAAAGCCCAATAGCCAAATATGCTTTATGAAGATTTCAGATTTATGAACAAACATATTAGAAATACCATTTAAAACCTGAAACTTGGAGAAGCTTGACTTCATTACACACTGAGTGATTCACATTCATCAAAGCACTAGAGTTACAATTTTAGTTTACATCAGGAATGAATCGTCATGATCAGAGCTGATGAAGAACAATTTATATGTTAGAAAAGTTATGACTTGTATTACACGCATAGAAAGTTTCTTTCCAAAGTTTTATGTATGTGAGTATTCTGTAAAAGCTTTCTTATTTGACAACTGTATTCCCATAAAAGTGAGATTTGCACAATAGGAGTGGGCTGGTTATGACAGTTTGAACAGGAGAGTGGTATTAGCATTTTGGTTATTATTTTCCTCTTTAGAAGGAAGAGAGTTTTTATGTTACTGTTGCAGGACCACAAAGAAGATTAATGAAAAATACAAGCCTTTAAAACAGAGATTACAAAATAATGACCTTATATTTACCAGTGATTTATTTGTAGGCCAGGAAATAAAGAAAATTTCCCTTTCTAAACATTTGTTCCTCAGTTTAAACGTGCAAGAAGTTCCTATCCAGGGAATTTACTGATCTTCTAGATATTTTTTTTCTGTGGTTTCACATTATTATTTGATAAATACATTGTGACAAACTGTTGCATCTCAGTAAGGACTTAGAGGTGCTTCTCCCTGCCTCCCCCCCCCCCAGCAGTAGGAACTGAATAGATAAATCAGAGATAGAATAACATATTTTGCTGGTTTTGTGCTATTTGACATATGTCACTAGGAATGAGGAAAAGGAGGAAGAATTCATTAATTATAATAAAGCCTTGGTTTGCCTCTATGTGTTTTCTGATCTCTGACCTATGCATAATGTTTTTGGTTAAAACTCCCATCCTTTTTTGCTGTCAGCGTATTTATAAAACATAAATACTAAAGTTGCCAATCAAAATATTATAATGAGAATCAGTTACACAATTTTAATTCTTCCTTATTAAAACAGGTGCAGGTACAAAATAATAAAAGATATAAGCACATTGAAAGGAATTACTCCATTTACCATGAATATTACAGAAATTGAATATTAAAGAAAACAAGAAAGATGTAATGAAATAGAAAGGGAAAAAAGAATAACTTATGATTAGGTTAATACTAAGAAGACATAAAATTTTATTTCTTCTGTGTATTTAATGAATGCAACTCATTTCCAATATCTTTGGTTTGAATATTATGTTTAATAATAATGGATTTCTCTATAGACAGGGGTTTCATCATTTATTAATGGGGACATGAGTGCTTAAAGATTAGTCTTCAGTTCTTCTCTACAATATCAGAAAGAAGCAAGTCTTTTTTGTTCCCCTGGTGTGTATGATTTTATATCTGGTGAAGTTTCATTATTGCATTTTTATTTATTTATTTGCAAACATAAAATGAAAATGAAAAACCAATACCATTGGTGAGACAATCAGTTTAACTACTACCAATAGATCTTTATGAATTTTTTGGTGGTCAGTAATGTAATAATGAACATATGTAAAGGACATCTAAGGGAAACTAAGTCATTTTGCATGGAGGCATAAATCGCATCTCTACATAAAAAGGAGCATGTAAAACAGCTTGTAGACTCAGTGACTGGTTGTCGTGGTTTAAGCCCAGCTGGTGACAAAGCACCACGCAGCCGCTCGCCCACTCCCCGCCCCTGCCTCCCCTGGCCACAGTGGGATGAGGAGGAAATATAAAGAAACACTCGTGGGTCGAGACAAGGACAGGGAGGGATCACTCAACCCTTATGGTCACGGGCAAAAGACAGGCTCAACTTGGGGAAGAAACAAAATCAATTTAATTTACTACAGATCAAAACAAAGCAAGGATATTAGGAAGTAAAACCAAACCTTAGAGCATCTTCCCCCACCCTTCCCTCCTTCCCGCCTCACCCCCACTCCCGGTTCTCTCCCTCCTCCCCCCGGCGGCCCAGGGGAACAGGGGGTGGGGGTTGGGGTCAGCTCCCCACACCTGGTCTCTGCCGCTCCTTCCTCCTCAGGGGGAGGAGGACTCCTCACCCGTCCCCTGCTCCAGCGTGGGGTCCCTCCCACGGGAGACAGTCCTTCACCAACTTCTCCAGTGTGAGTCCTTTCCATGGGCTGCAGTTCCTCACAGACTTCCCTGGCGTGGGTCCTTTCCACAGGCTTCAGCTCTTCCCGAACTTCCCTGGCGTGGGTCCTTTCCGCGGGCCGATCTCCAGTCACAGCCTGCTCCAGCGCGGGCTTTCCCACAGAGTCCCGGCCATCTTGGGGGGCCTCCGCTCCCCCGCTCCCCTCCCTGGGCTGGGGGGGGACAGCCTGCCGTCTCACCATGGGCTGCAGGGGCATCCCCTCCTCCTCCGCTTCTCCTCCTCCTCTCCTTCCTCACTGACCTAGGTGTCTGCAGAGGGGTTCCTCTCACATTCCAATCCCCCACTCACTGCAGGTTCCCCTTTTAAATCTGTTCTCCCAGAGGCGCTACCATGGTCCCTGAGGGGCTCGGCCTGGGCCAGAGGTGGGTCCGACTTAGAGCCGGGGAAGCTTGCAGCAGCTTTTCACAGGAGCTGGCCCTGCAGCCCCTCCCCAGCTACCAAAAAAACCCCATGTCACCTAAACCCATAACACTGGTTCACACTGAAAAACTCATGATGTTGTTAGCAATCTAGTTCCCACCACATCTTCCTGAGCAAGAAAAATACTACAGTCTTCCGTTTCATTTACTGTAACATGCAACATGGTGGACAGAGCAATGATTCCCAGGCTGACCCAGAAAGAAGTAAACACAAAGAAGTGGACAGGAAATATTGGGCTTCTGAGATGATGAACACATGCATTAAAAAAAATTAATGAAATAGACAACTATTGGATGCATGGTGTGATACAAAAAAAAAAAGACTGAATTTGAACAAACTATCTAAGCTACCACACATTTATCAATATGGCTTACAATACTGAACTTCTTTTGATGTTCACCCATCATTAGAATAACCTTTCCAGGAGCAGAAAAACAGATATGTCAATGACCTAACAATTAACAGATATCAATATATTCTTGCTGTTTAGGTGTGTTTGCTCTTTAAATAGGAAAAAATGTAATGAATAAAGGAATAATTGCTCTTCCATGGATATTACTTCATACAGTGGCAGAAAAACAGTTTCCTGTATTTCAGTTTGTGTCCATTGCCTCTCATACTGTCACTGGGCACCACTGAGAAGAGTCTGGCTCTTCATGCAGCTTTCAATCCACCTCACTTGCTCCTCATATAGCATATATTTCATTAGCTTTTCTAGGAGGATGTTATGGGAGGATCATCAAGAGTGACCTCACAATGACATTGGCCAGCTTCCTCAGTACTCATCCAGGTTTTTTTAAATGTTCCTTATCCTGATCGTCCTCCACCAAGGAGCCCCCTCCAGGTCCTTTTTCATCCAGTCCTGTGTCCAAATCAGCAGTAGGTCTACATTTTCCCTAGGCTTTCTTTTGTTGGTGATGCAGCTATTGAAGCCCTTCTTGTTGCCCCTCATATTCCTCACTAGATACAACTCCAGTTGGGTTTTGACCTTCCTAATCCTGTCCTGAGATGCTTGGACAATGTCCCTATATCCTTTCTGAGTTACCTGACCCTGATCCCACCTCTTATGTGCTTCCTCTTTATGTTTTTCAGGAGCTTCTTGTTTATCCATGCAAGCCTCCTGCCATCCTTGCTTGCTTTTCTGCACATGGGGATGGACTGTTCTTGAGTTTGGAGGAGCTGAAAAACAATCAGTTCTGCTGGACTGCCCTTCTCTCCAGGACCACCATATTCTGTGGGGTTCTTCTAAGCAGATGCCTGAACAGGCCAATGACATGCTGTCCTGAAGTCCAGAGTTGTGATCCTGCTGTTTGCCTTGCTCCTTCCTCTTGTGATCCATCTCATGGTTACTGCTGCCAAACTTGATCCCACCTTCAATCCCCAATTAGTCCTTCCTTGTTCATAAGTGCCAGCTCCAGCAGTTTTTTCTCTTATCAGCTCCTCAGTCATCTGTATTAGGAAGTTGTCACCAATGTACTCCATAAAACTCCTGGTTTGCTTGTGCCCTGCTGTGTTATCACTGCAGCAATATTGATCATGAGGCCTCTCTCCTCCAAATCACCCTGCACCCTTTGCTTGCCAGCCTGGTCCACCACTTCCTCATTTTACTGTTGGCTGTCATTTTCTTCTCCCCTTGTCCCTAGCTTAAAGCATTTCTCACCAGAGTGGTCACCTGTTGGCAAAGGTGCTTCTGCCCTACTTTATCAGATGGATGCTGTCTCTTCCCACTGTGATCCTCCAAAATGGTTCCATAGTTGTAACGGCCAAATCTCTGTTGTCCACATCTGATGTGCAACCAGGTCTTGACTGCAGGATCCATCCAGTCCTCCTAAAGCTCTTTCCCCTTACCAGAAGGATCAAGGAGAAAACCACCTGGGCTTCCATGCTCTTGGTTCTTGCTCCCAGTCATGTAGTCACATTTGATATGCTCCAGGTGCCCCCTGGAAGTATCTGTACACACACGGAAGAGCAGCAGGGGGTGGTAGTAGAAAGACTAGTCAGCCTCAGCAGCTTCTCCCCAAGTTCATGGATCTGAGTGCTAATAAGCAGCAAATCTTTCTAGGGGAGAGGTAAGCTTAGCAGGTGGGAGCTACTACTAATTACCCCTGCTGCTCAGGCTCAGCCAACTTGGGTGTTTTGTTTGACAGAGCTCCCAGCCCCTCATCTGCTGCAAGGGCACTGACCCACTCTGTAGTTGCAGATTTTCAGGGGGAACAGAAGCTGTCCTTCTGGTGCCAGATGTCACAAGCTTCCAGCCTTGGTCGTCATGGAATTCTTCATTTCCTACCCAGATACGCACAGATTCTGCCTTTGCCTCTGCCAGTTGGATTTTCAGGCTCTTGTATCTTCAGGGTCTTGGAGACGATCCAGTGAACTTCTTTCTCATCATCTCTGACGCTGTGTAGTCTGCCTATCTCCTCCTGCAGGTCCTTTCCTTGGCAACACAGACTGTTCATCAGCGCACACTTCCTGCAGGCAAGGAGTCCACCTTGCCCCCTGATCCAAGTCCCAGTGAGAGGCCCCAGGCACCCCTGCAGCCCCACGCCTGCAAGGCTGCATCCTCCATTGGGAGCTCCTCCATTGTGTCCTCCATCTGGGCCATGACCCTGCTGTTACAGGGACAGTGGCTGGAACTGTGTCCTGTGGCATGTCACCACCACCACTGAGACCATGTATGTTGCCCTCAGCAAAGCTCCTGGCTCCCTTCTGCAAAAATTTCCACCTCTGTTAGCTGCTTCCACCTCTGGAAGTTGTGTCTTGAGCCAACACTTCTGTAAACCTCTCCCTAGCACCTGCTGAAAGGGTACTTGATCCTCCCTAATCACGAGTCAGTTGGAACAAAAGCTGAGTGCACCCTTTGATCAAGAACGGCTGACAGAGCTTGTTGGAAGTTGCTAGAGCTAGCTGGAAGTTATGGGCTTTGGTAGCTATGCTTTCCTGGCAGCAGTAGGCACCCTTATGTTTCTCAAAGGATTCCCAGGAGTACCCTGATGATCTCAAGACAAAATTCCCAGAGCATCCGGGTGACCCTACAGTCCAGAAATGCTTCCACTGAAATGCTTCAGTTGAAAGCTTGATGAGGATTAATTTGAATCTATTACTCCACCATATTAATTGCTTTAGAAGGAGAATCTTTTGCTGATTTTAGGTATAAGTTGATGTACAGCTCTCTGGATTGAAACCAGTTTATACTAACTCCTTTGCTTGTTTCCAGGGCACTAAAACTCTGAGTGGTGGGCTGGGAGAGAACAGGGACAAATAGCCAAAATGTACAATACTTGGATTATTTTGGCTATAGCTATGCTAATAAATGTGCCTGGAACTGCTCTTTGGCGTTGAAATCAGCTGGCACCAAATAGCTCATGGCCAAATTGTTAAACTCTTTTTCCCTCCAAACCAGGACAGCTGCATCCAGACTAAGAATGGTCCTTGGCCTATGCTAACTCCAACACTGTGCCGTGAAATTATTTCGCAGCACACTATTTGGCCTGGCTCAAAACTGTTGGAGGAACTGTTATAACAATTTACCAGTGTGTATTATCAAGTTCCAATGCCTGTGAACATTCCCCAACACTATTTCAATTAAATATCTCTTGTACATTATTCTCTTATTGCCATAATCACCAGTAACTGACTGTAACAAGCTTACAGGTCTGAACAGCTTCTGAGGACTATAATCTCTTGAAGCTGAGTTAAAACAGGATGGTGTAGTTGGGTTTGAATGCCTCATGCATATCCATTGAATAAAGTCACTAGTGTTTCCTAATACCAATAAACTCTAAAACAGATTTATCTTACACAAGAAGATACAAAATGAGAGGGAAAACTTACATTATAGTATCTAGCAAAGCAGTACAGGACTATATGGATAAGAAGTATATAGGCAATGTGCTTCTAGGTAACCTTTCTCAAGCAAATGTATACTCTTAGGACCTTGTTCTCACTTGCTGTAGCTTTACTGGGAGAAGCAGAAGCAGACTTAACCATCCTTCACCATCAGCAAATGCAGCATGACTGTAAGGAAAGGGCTACCCTCCTCTGCAAACAAACAACAGTTCTAGTCAACTTATTCTTATATTCAGTAGTAGTTTCTAATTCGAATTTCATAATGGGCAACCCTGATATAGCAGTTCCATACCATTGCACTTTGCTGATTTTTTTATACACAGGTTTGAAATTTTATTTTTCTCTTTCAGTAAGAGGAGAACAAAGTTGTGACATGATGCATGGAAAATATCACTGGAATTTCTTTATGGACTATTATGAATTTAGAAATCAAATTCAGCCAGTGTCAGAGGCTTAAATAATTAAAATTGTATAACTACAGCAATTATGTTATATGAAATATGTTTAGTGTAGAGCACCGGTAGAGTTATCCTGTTGTAATCAAAGATTTCTTACAGAGTCACTTTGAAAACTTCATATCAAGAAAGCAAATGGTTGCCTTTCTGTGAACCCACTAAATAAAATAAGCTAAATGAAGATATGAAAGTGGGTGACACATAAGTGGAATTATCATCTACTTGGTTGAAGATTACAGATAGTTTAGTTACAGTTTATGAGTGAAAACCTGGAACCGTTCTAGCTATTGACAAAGCTCCCTCTGTTGTCAGTAGGTCCAGAATGTCACCCTGTATAGCCACTGGAGATCAATAAGAAAGAAATCTTAGCTCAATTGCTAAAACCCCCATTTGGATCATCATTCTTAAGAAAAAATAAAATTACTAAAAAAATCCTCCATTATTAATGCAAAGAAAGTAAAATCGAAATAAATTAAAAGATGGTGCTCATCTGCCTTTCTGCTGGAACATATTTTCTCACCTACAAGTTAAGTTAAATGTAGACATTTTTACATCATGTATTAATGCATATTTTTGGTGGAAAGTGCTATTTTTGACTTAAGAATAGATGGGCCATTAGATCTGATTAGTTCAGTTTGACTAAATGCAAAAATGATCTAAATGTAGTAATTGATGCTGTATAAAAGAGAAGTTGTTTTTTTTTTTTAAATGGATTTTTGAGAACAGTAGCTTATGTATTTAGCCTGCCAAAAATTCTGCTTGTGGCTTGTCAATACTGACACACATACTTCCCCTTAAGTTTATTCTAATAAGCACAAAGCTTAGTTCTCTCCACTGGGGGGAGTGGAGAGAAATGCATATACAACATAGTCCACACTACCATGTCTATGGAGGAGTGCTTTAGGTAATGCATAACCATTTTTTTTGTAATGCAAAATACGCAATTCTTCCAGCCATCCCATTCATAAATATTACTGCAAAAACTATTCTGCAAAAAAAGTTATTTCAAAGCTGAATTTGATACAGAATTTGTATATCGGATAAAATTGAATTTCAAAGTCAAGAGTGTTCCACTGCAAAACCAACAAATAATATCTTACATTTACCCTCAATTATAGTACCGGTTGACACCATCAGTTCATATTCAGCAGGCGCATATGAACAAATGAGAACACCAGCCTCTTCTTAATCAGAGAGTGGGTCCTAACAAGACATGACAAAACCTTTATGGAGAAGTCCTATGAAATTTAATAGAATGAAGCCAGCAGTAAGTTGTATGGAATTTTAATGAAGTGTCAGGATCTGCTCTCATTAAAGTTAGCAGGAAAACTATTCTGCATCTCAGAATGTGTTTTAAAAGGCCATAGAAATTCACAAAGAATTATAGCCGATGTTCAACCTTTTAAGTATCTTCCAGACCTTGATAATTGGGATAATACTCTACTCATTAATTAAATGGTTAAAATTTGGGCAAAATATCTATTTTGTTAATTAAATTTTAGAGGATTTTTTCATAAGTGATAACATTACCAGGCTTTATTTCTTAATAGGTCACTGCTTTTAACAAATGCATTAGAGTTGAGCAGACTAAATTTACTTAACACTTAATAAGTTTTATCTTCAAGATATATGGAAAAGATTAACTTTTTTTTTTCACTCTTCAGTTCTTTGCTTCTTAAAGAAGGGAAATAGAGATAGTAACAACATTTTCACTGTAGGAAAATTTGGGATTAAAAAAATATAAAGAATCCTGACTTAACTGGTGGGTTTTTTGCATTTTATAGTTGAAATGTTCGTGAAATAGGAGATTTTTTTTGGCATGTGAAATCTGAAAATGAATAAGCAGGTAAGAAAGTAATGCCATTGTTTTGCAAAGTTTGCTTTTACCAGTAGTAGAACTAACGATATCAAACTCAACATTTTATTACCGTTAATGTTTTCTCTATTCATAGAGAAAATGATTGCTCAGTACTTGCTTTCCTATGGATGGTTCTTAGTACAGGATAATCTACACTAATATATTACACAGGGGAATCTTATATCATTAATTTAACAAATTGTAGAAGATACTTCCTATTTAATGAGGAAAAATGTGCCTGGCCATAACAGGATCAAAGCTGAGGGCATTTCTGGCAAGTGAAGCCTCGTGACTCTAAATCAGAGTTAAGTGATGTCAGTGATGTATGCAATGCTGATGAATCGAAACACTGAAAGAGATGACTTCACCATCTTTTTTTTTTTTTCTTTTTTTTTTTTTTTTTGAGAGGCAAGAAGAGACAACATAATACAAAACATCATGGTTACACTATTATGATAACAAGCTTTTACCTCAGCAGAACCACTTGTCTTCTTGGAAATATTTCATTAACCAAGACTGAACATAGACTAAATGAGGTACAATGACAGAATAAGTAACAATTGAGGGAAATTAACCAGCCTTCTCTACCTAACGCTATTTGAAAATTTGTTTAAATTAAAGTTGAGATCTGGGATGATATTTAGAAGAGAAAGGTTTCATTCCATATTGAGTGTCATGGTGCAGCTAGGGGTGGCTGCACCGCGAGGGGGCAAGCCAGGAGATGAGGGTGACCCCACGGAGCCCAGCTGGGGTCAAAAGGAGCCAGGGCCATGGCCAGGCTGGAGACAAGATACGGTGTAGTCTGAAGTCCACCTGGTGACGGTGTCAGACACAAGGTGCCTAGAACATAGCTCCGAGGTTCACCCAGGAAACCAGAGAGGACAGGGACACCTGTGACAGCCCAGGCCAGGGCCCATGGCCTCGGGCTGAGCTGACGTGCAGCTCCTTGGCCTGTGGGCAGGGGGTGGGTGGGGGTCTCTGACCACACGAGAAGCAATGCAGTCCTGCCTGCATGCTGCCTGACTCAAGAGTAAGGAGGACTCCGGCAGGTGAAGGTGTAGGTGTGCTATCTTCAAAACGGAGCAGGGCTGCTGAGGTGAGGCTTTCCCCCTTTTTAGTGCACCAGCATTAGACTGAAAGAGCATTTAAGGATTGCAGGCCTCTGTAGGAGGCCTCTGTTGCGTTTGGCACAAGACTAGTGAAAAAGTACATTCAAATGAGTAAAACGAAAAATTGCAGTAGGCAAACTCCTTCACTGCAGCTGCCTGTAACCTCCCAGATACTAAAGGCAGTAATGAGTGTTACGGTTTGATACTTCTCTCGCTTATAGCAGTTTGACACCAGAGACTCCACTGACTTCAGATTAACACTCGCGTGGGTGGGAGAATAATCATGCTTTTGGCATTCACAAAGCTCTTTGCTTTTGCTCCACTTTTAACTAATCGCAAGAGCACTTCTGCAGGGTAAGCTATTGCCTTTTCCTCTAATTTAAAGAGAAAAAGGGGAACCAAATCTAAATTCACAAAGTGCAGAAAGCAGTGATTAGGAGTTGGGAGTTTCTGCCTGTTTGCCTCATTCTCTCACAGTGAGGCCAGATTCTAGGAAAAAACATGCTGCTCTGCTTTGGGGGTCTAGTGATTTCATCAGCTGTGCTGCTGCAGGAGAAGCTCAGGAAGCTGAACTCAAATCTCAGCAGGTAAAGGGACCTTTTCAGTTTATCTTTCATTTAACTCCCAGGAACTCCATTGCACCCTGATGCACAATTCTTCAATATACCACGAGTACCTCCAGGATACTCATGTTCAAGCTGCCCCTGGTGTACTTGCTGTGTGCCTTTGGCTGCAGGGTTCTGGATGTCGTACAGTTTTAATAAAGTTTGTTTTTTATAGCTTGCTTATTCCATATACAGTCCAAAGTTGGGGATCAAAAGAGGCTTATGTAGATGCTCTGAGACAGCAGCTGCTAAATCATTTTTTGCAACTGGATCCATTACTGGAGTGTTATTTGATTATATCTATTGTTGTTCTTATTCTCCAGTTCATGATAGTCACCAGTTTCCTTCCAATTTGCTTTAGCTGTAAATACAAAACAGGAGGAAGAAAACAATCTCGCCTTTGTGACACACAGTGAATTTGGCACTGTATGTACAGTATGTTTTAAACTCAATTCCCTTAGAAGCTAGCGATTAGCAGATGTCAATGCCCAGTTTGCAAGTGAAAGCCAAGACAAAGACTAGAGACCTTCACACCAACAATCTGGATATTAAGTAGGAAAGAAAATATTTTCCAACCATATTACTTCTCTTTGTTTCCTAATGTGGTTGTAGCAATGAGGATTCAATTGGAACAGCTGTGCTGAAAAATCAGATTTTTATCAATCTGGCATCTGTCTAGGAAAAATACAACACTGAGACTTAAGAGTAGAGCAGGACAGGCAGCTTTAATGCACTATTTCTGCAACAAATGACACTTAAAATGGATGTGCTTTGCATTCTGATTTAGCTGGGAAAATGGTGATTCCCATCATGGGATTAATTGCATGCTCTTTGCTGGAGGAACAGTTCTCTCTCAGAGGAGGAAGCCAAAACCTGAACATCACTGGCCTATGCACTGCGTGATTCCTTAGAAGCTGTGAGGCCCCTAAGTATTTATTCTAACAGCTTCTGGACTCTCCTAGTGGCTGTTGCCATTAAAATCATTGAATTGCTGAATTGCTCAGGTTGGAAAGGACTTTGGGAGGTCTGTAATCCAAAGCCATTCTCAAAGCAGGGACAACACTGAATTCAGACCAGATGCCTCAGGGCTTTGTATGGTTGAATTTGAAAACCTGCAACCTCTCAGGCAACCATTTTCAGTTATTATCCTCATAATTTTTTCTTCTTATATTCAGTCAGAACCTCTCCCATGTCAATTTATGACCATTGTCTCATTCTTCTGCTGTGCACCTTAGTAAAGAGTCTGGCTTCATCTCATAGGCACTGGGGAGCTCTTGTTAGGTTCCCTCCAGTGATCCTTTTCCGGGCTGAACAAGCCCAGCTCCCTCAGTCCCTCTTCACAGAGTAAAAGTGATCCAGCCCCAACTATCTTGGTGGCTCTCTGCTCAACCTGCTCCATTTGATCAACACATTCCCTGTATTGGGGCCCCAAAACTGGAAGCAACATTCTGGATGTGGTCTAGAAAAAGGCAGAGTAAAACAGCATAATTACTCTTCTCATGTACTCACTATGCTTCTGTTAATGTCACCCAGAATGCTGTTGGCATTTAATGCTGCTAGAGCCACATTGTTCCCAGTCATTTTCCACTCCTTCAGGAGCCTTGAAATGGCCTTCAGGAGGACTTGCCCCATGTTTTTCCTGGGGATTGAAATCTGTCTAGTGATAATTAAAGAAGTTCTAAAATACAGAATGGAGCAAAATGAGAGTTAAAATTAATGTAGGTAATGGAGACAGTCTTTCTTTTCCTCAGCCTCATACATCTAGGCAATACTGCATAAGTATTTTAAATCTTGCTCTCCTTGAGGCTTTTGCAGCTAACAACTGCAAATTTTGACTCGACACTAGAGCTTGAATCCCTTTTATAAAGATCAGGGTTCTTTCATTTTGTCCGATGTGGATTCACAGCTTGGGTCTATCTTATGCCTTGGAGTATTTACATTGTTCTTTTAGGAAGAATACTAATGTTTTCCTTTTAAAAAAGAGTCAGAGAGGAAGGTTATTTTTTTGTTACAATTTAATAGTAAATTTAGGGTGTCAGAAGATCTGGAGTTCCACTCTTTATTTCATGGAGTACCCAGTTTTTCAACCTTAAGGATATTGGGTAAGGCAAGAATGAAGTAGAAGCCTCTGCAACATATTGTGCAGATTTCTAAGAGATGAGAAAGAAAACATTCTGGACTCATCTGCCTAGAGGTCTCCTTCAGGGTCCCTGTGCCTGCAGTACAAATATTTAACATTTTTTAATGGCAAATATTACTTATACAAGTATGGCCTAACAGTTTTGAAAATGCTGCATTTAATCTTTGCAGTGATTTCTCATACAGGAGTTTCTCCAGACCATTAATCACACCTGCCAATAATTCTTGTCCTTCTGCCTTTACAATGCCTTTTTTGAGATGATGTCCAGATTCTGCATGTGTAAAGAAAAAGTTTAATGACTGTATATTCTAAACTACCTATTTTAAGGTGAGAAAAAACCTTTCTCTCATCTACACCTTTATTAGGACCACATATCTGTGTAAAAATGCAGAGTATAAAAATACATTTCATTTTGAGAAAAATCACAAAAATTGCTGTTTACAGTTAGTCATAGCAATTGTGATTAATGATAAAATAATAATTCAAAGTGCTACATTTATACATCAAATAAGGTTTCAGTTAGCTGTAACATGCAATTCTGATAAGCAAATAAAAATATGGAACAGCTTCTCCAAAATATTCCATTGGTTAGTGCTTATTTGTACCTCCCCAAGCTGAATGTAGAAAGATTGTAAAAGCATTGTCATTATTTGCTAACCTCTTATCACCATTTTGCAAAGCTTTTTCTTAATTTTAAGGAAAACGTTCAATAAATCTTTCCCAATAAGTCCATTCTGGTCCTGGAGTTCTTATCTCTGTGATCCAACAATGTTTTCTACCAGCTTCCCCCTAAAACATACAAGCACTTCTTTAAATCCATCTCAGTTCAATACAGCACATCAAGTGCAAGTCATTTTTAAAGAAAGTGAGTGATAAGAAGCATATGCATAATTGTTTTACTGAATGGTGACTGCAGGGGCAGGAAATAGTATATATATATATATATAAAAAACATATATGTGTGTATCGTTTCCTGCTACTAATCAAACCTGAAGCATTTGTCTTACTTTTAGGTTGGATAAGACAGAAAAATAGGAACTGCCAGCAAGGGCACAACAAGGCAAACATCTTTCCTTCCTGATTCAGGGAGTGCCCAGTTATTGTTTTTAATTGACCTTCATTAAAGTTTCATTGCTACTTCCAAATACTTCTTAAAATTCTCAAAAGTACAGTTTGCATCTAAAAGGTTAATAAGTTTGCCCATAGAGGTTGTGCAACCTCCATCCATGGACATATTCTGATTTAATGTCAAAGTTACTCCTGCTCTGAGTTAGAGTTTGGACATCACTTTCTGAGATGCTTTCCAATATAAGTTATTCTATAACTCTATTTTATGTTTTTTTGATCCTATACATCAATGGTCATAAAAAACATCAGAGGAGACAATAGGAGAGGATAAAGGTGCAATTTTGCACCGAAATTGCAGATGACACCAAGATGGGAAGGGGTGTTGATCTGCTTGAGGGTAGAAAGGCTCTACAGAGGGATCTGGACAGGCTGGATTGATGGGCAAAGGGCACTTGTATGAAATTCAACAAAGCTAAGTGCCGGGTCCTGCACTTGGGTCACAACAACCCCATGCAGCGCTACAGGCTTGGGGAAGAGTGGCTGGAAAGCTGCCCGGCAGAAAAGGACCCGTGGGTGGTGGTCAACAGCCGGATGAATATGAGCCAGCAGTGTGCCCAGGTGGTCAAGAAGGCCAACGGCATCCTGGCCTGTGTCAGAAATAGTGTGGCCAGCAGGAGCAGGGAGGTGATTGTTTCCCTGTACTCAGCACTGGTGAGGCCGTACCTCGAGTCCTGTGTTCACTTTTGGGTCCCTCACTACAAGAAAGACATTGAGTTGCTGGAGCGTGTCCAGAGAAGGGCAACAAAATTGGTGAGGGGCCTGGAGCACAAGTCTTATGAGGAGTGGCTGAGGGAACTGGGGTTGTTTAGTCTGGAGAAGAGGAGGCTGAGGGGAGACCTTATCGCTCTCTATGACTACCTGGAAGAAGGCTGTAGCGAGGTGGATTTCAGTCTCTTTTCCCCAAGTAACAAGTGATATGATGAGAGAAAACAGCCTCAAGTTGTCCCAGGGGAGGTTTAGATTGTATATTAGGAAAATTTCTTCACCAAAAGGGTTATCAAGCATTGGAACAGGCTGCTCAAGGAAGTGGTGGAGTCACCATCCCTGGTGGTATTTAAAAGACATGTGGACATGGTGCTTAGGGACATGGTTTAGTGGTGGACTTGGCAGTGTTAGGTTTATGGTTGTGTTTTGGGTTTGTGTGGCAGGGGTTTTGGTAGTGGGGGAGGGGCCGCAGGGGTGGCTCCTGTGAGAAGCTGCTAGAAGCTTCCCTGGCTCAAAGTCAGACCTGCCTCTGGCCAAGGCTGACCCAATCAAGGACAGTAGTAGTGCCTCTGGATTAACAGATTTAAGAAGGGAAACCTGCACCAGAGAGGGGAGTGGAATGTGAGAGAAACCCCTATGCAGTGTCCTGGTTTCAGCTGGGATAGAGTTAACTGTCTTCCTAGTAGCTGGTACAGTGCTGTGTTTTGAGTTCAGTATGTGAAGAATGTTGATAATGCTGATGTTTTCAGTTGTTGCTCAGTAGTGTTTAGACTATAGTCAAGGATTTTTCAGCTTCTCATGCCCAGCCAGGACAGCTGACCCAAACTGGCCAATGGGGTATTCCATACTATGGGAAGTCACATCTAGTATAGGAACTGGGAAGTGGGGGCAGGGTTTCGCTGCTTGGGGACTGGCTGGGTGTCGGTCGGCGGGTGGTGAGCAATTGCCCTGCACATCATTTGTACATTTCAATCCTTTTATTACTACTGTTGTCATTTTATTAGTGTTGTCATTATCATTATTAGTTTCTTCTTTTCTGTTCTATTAAACTGTTCTTATCTCAACCCAGGAGTTTTACTTCTTTTCCTGATTTTCTCCCCCATCCCACTGGATGGGGGGGGAGTGAGTGAGCGGCTGCATGGTGCTTAGTTGCTGGCTGGGGTTAAACCACAACAGCAGACATCACAGTCAGTGAAGAAGGACGGGGGGGGGGAGGGGATGCCCTTGCAGCCCATGGTGAGACGGCAGGTTGTCCCCCCCCCAGCCCATGGAGGGGAGCGGGGGAGCAGATGCCCACCTGCAGCCCAGGGAGGACATCACTCTGGAGCAGGTGGATGCCCCCAAACATGGCTGTGACTCCATGGGAAAGCTCGCACTGGAGCAGTCTGTGACTGAAGGACTGCAGCCCATGGAAAGGACCCCCACCAGAGCAGTTCATGAAGAACTGCAACCTGTGGGAAGGACTTGCGCTGGAGAAGATCGTGGAGAACTATCTCCCATGGGAGGGACCCCACGCTGGAGCAGGGGACGAGTGAGGAGTCCTCCCCCTGAGAAGGAAGGAGCGGCAGAGACAAGGTGTGATGAACTGACCCCAATCCCCATTCCCCATCCCCCTGTGCTGCTGGGGGGAGGAGGTAGAGAAGTTGGGAGTGTAGTTGAGCCGGGAGAGAGGGAGGAGTTGGGAAGGTGTTTTAGGATTTGGTTTTACTTCTCATTATCCTTATTTTGATTTGATTGGTAGTAAATTAAATTGATTTTGTTGTTCCCCCCCCCCCCCCCCATTGGGTCTGTTTTTTGCCTGTGACCATAGTTCGTGAGTGATCCCTCCCTGTCCTTGTCTCGACCCATGAGGGTTACTTTATATTTTCTCCTCCCCATACCACTAGGAGGGAGGAATAAGCAAGTTCCCTACTTTGAATGGAAAGGCCAGACAGCTGTGACCACACATGGTACATCCATGTACTATGCTGGTTGACTCTTGGAAAGGAGGGGTGAAGAGTAGTTTATTTTGACTCACCATAAATCTGAGCTTGTTGAGTTTTAGTATTCTTTTTTACTAGCAACATTAATTTCCATTTTGACTGATGCCTTTCTTTTCCAGCTTCAAGTCTTCTACCTGCTACTATTCTGAAGAGTAAAGAAGTCCATTGTTTTGTTCCTGGTCCTTTTGTTGAATCAATAACATGTAGATCTGGGTTTATCTAAAGTTGCCTTTTTCAGTTTGTGGCTCTGAAGACATTGTTTTATTGGTATTGGATTGTCAATTCAATCAGAAAGAGAATAGAGTTATGCTTGATGTGAGGGATAACTGTACATACAGAATATGAAGACTCAGAAAAGTGTAGTTCACAAGTGGAATGCAGCTTTGGAAAATTTGCAAGCATTCTAGCCATTTTATCATATATACTCATTTTTCTTTCTCTCATTAATGCTAGCAGCAACTTTCTGATATTCTACTCTGTACAACAAAAAAGTAATTATATATGCTTTTGGCAGGATGCTACCTGTGGCAATTAATTTAGACTGTCTAGTGATTTATGAGTGTTGTCTCTTTGTGTACAGGGTTATGATGCACTTAATAATCTTAAATGATTAAATCAAATAGGTTAGATAATTTTAATTCAGCAAGAATATTTTACAATATTTAAAGCAAATCGAGTTCTGACTGGGTTTAAAAGTTCTCTGAAAAGAATATTAATTAAAAAAAAAAAAAAAGTCATGGCAGTGTAGTTCAAGAGAGGAGATCTTGCCAGGATATTCCAGGATTAGATTGCATAAAATGATTTTTCATTCCAGCATAGAGCAATGGAAAAAAAGATAAATCAGCAATATTGTAATTATCCATCAGAAAGCATTGCCCTTCTCTGACAATGTTACTGCCTAACTGTGACTTTGCATTTGGCATGAAGACTACACTACAAATATGTAAATGTCTGTGCTAGGAAAAGTGCATGAACAAAGCATTTTTCTGGAAATCCTTTTTCACTAACACAGTTATGTTTTCATATGACCAGAAAAAAATTTTGTGGCTTGAGATAGGTTTAGAAATTTTTAGGCACCCATCTCAAAAACTATCGTTCATAGAACCCCACTGAGCTTGCTGAAACAGGGGCTCTAATATCTTTAAACACACACTTTTTACTCTAAAATCCTGACCTAGACCTTTATCCAGGACTACAAAACCATGTAGTCAACTACCTGTAGCCAAATCATATCTGTCAACTATATTCTCCATTACTGAACTCTCACTGTTATGGATTTGAGCTGAGGTTTTTAGAGCATACCTTCTACACATTGATGGGTTTCCTCCTAAATGCAGTTTTAGATCTTATTTTAAAAATAGATACAATCAGAAAAAGTGTCATCATGCTTTATATCTGTTCTTTGTTCCCTTCTGCTTAATAATGATTGGTTAGAGCTATTTCAGAGGTCTTCATGAAGGCTTCAGTCCTCTTCTGTCTCTAAGAAAATTCTAACCTTGTTTGCCCATATTAATATGAAGAAACCAGTGGACTAAGATTTTTTTTGTTTTTAATATGTGGGAAAGGAGACAACCTCATCTCTCTTGTGAAAGCTGGGTCACTGTGTAGAAAGCAGAAGGTTCAATGCCTTTTCCATCTGAAAGGATATAGATTATAAACTCTCACTCTCCAGGAAACTCTTGAAAAAGCTTCCTCGTGGTAAAGTCATGGCACCGTGTATGATAAGAAGCATGTTAGGCCTGCCATTTAGACATTACGCCTGAGGAGCAGGAGAAGGGGAGAGGAGAAAACTCCTCTTGGATTGTGTGTAGGTTCCCAAGGGCTCAAGGGCTTGGTAGTTCTTTGGTGTTTCTCTGTGAAGAGGTGTCCTGAGCTTTTGAAATGTGATTTTCAGCAAATGAGTGAATTTGGGTTTAATAAGGAGAAGGTTCTGTTTGGGAAATGGGGAGTATTACTGTAGACACTACAGGCAAGAGTTTTACTTATTTTTAGGTTATCTAATCAAAGCATTGCTATCTGTGCATCATGGGCAGTGACAGAACTGGGCAAAGGGGAAATCAAGGTAAGTAACTGAAGCCCAATATTGAAAAATCTATTTCTGTGAGAAAATTTATAATTTTATGAGTTAATTATTTTCTTGAAGCAACACAATAGGTAGAAAAACAATAAGTATATTCAAAATGTATTTATGAAACATACTTTACATCTTGTCTTTTTTTTTAATCACCTCTGACTTTTTTCTTTTTTTTTTTTTCCAGATGGCTTTGTCTAAATGAACCTTTAAAAAGAGAAGATACAGCTTTTCTCATATATCAAGGAAATGAGTTTGAATCAAAGTCTCAGGAAAAAATTGAACAGAATATTAGAATTTGGGCCATCTTCTCTTACCTTTTTCCACCATACCAAACCTTCATGTTTTCTACTATCTGAATATCAGATTTGTGCAGGGAAGTCATGAGCACAGGAATCTTTTCCCAGACCCTTCTTTGGCTATGTAGAAAAAGTGGCAGGGAATCTATTAGACTACCTGAATGTCTACACAATAGTTTTGCCATTTTTATGTTGATCATTTTCCTCTTACTGCTTTCCTTTTTTTTTTTTGCTTCATTTGTTTCTTCTGTTCATCTTATTTGATGCAAGATCTTTGGAAGGTCTTCTATTACATGCAGGAGGTTGAAACTCTGGTTTCTAGGTAGTCCACTTATGTAAATGTTTATGAATGATATATAGATAAGAAACCCTCCTAGTGCTTGCAATATATATCGTTTTGTTTCATAATAATGTATATCGCAATTCAACGTCTTGATCATGGATGTGATTCTCTTATGCGTAGTTTTAGAATGACTTTTAGTGATCAATATAATGCAAAGCAACTACATTGCAGAGTAAATCTAGACTTAAAGCAGAAAACAATGCTATTGTAATGCTATCCATTATTAGTGAATTGCTGGTACATACAGCATATGGGAGATATGATGCAGCTGCTTTGCAGTTTGACTGGACTCCCAAGAAATAATTTCTTTTCGGAATTCCAATCTTTGTTTTATATCCATATATTTATTAAGGTCTGTCTCTGAAAGCATTAATGTTGTGATGGCATTAAATTCAAATTTATTTGTATTTTAAAATCAATGAGATTAACATTTAATGAGAAATATTTGTGAAAGTATCCTTCAATAATTCATCATGCAATCACAGGGTATGCATAACATTTGCACATAATTTATATAAATATTGCTGTATTTTTTTACTTTTGCAGGCAAGCAACATTATTGTGACATAACAGCTCAGAAATCTGGAAGAAGTGTACTACCATTTAGAGAAAAATAAAGGAAAAATACCTTTTAAACTGTATGCAATGTAGTCCTTATTTCTTACATGCTGAGCTATTACTCTTTTAACTGGGGACCAATGGTGTGTTTTAAAAGTGATTTTAAGTTTCTAAGGAGCAGTAGGTGTACTTGGAACCTGTTAACAGTCTTCCAAACTGTGGATGTAAAGAACAGGAATTTTATTCAGTGTCTCTTAATGTGATTTTCCTGTAAGCAAGGTTAAACTTTGTCATGCTTCTCAAAAGTAGAAAGCATAAAACTTCAGGTTAATATGTAAATTTGCTGTAGGTTTTATAGATATTTCTTTGCCAGAGAACTCACAGATAATTTAAATCCTGATGTATTCCCTACCTATATTTGTTATGGACTAGCATTATATTTGAATTAGATATTACTTAAATTTTACTGACTATCAAACATAAAGGAACAATCTGTTTGATGGTAATTCCTCAAAGTGTGCTAAATACACCATTACCATTATGATGATTGGTATTTCAAACACACAGCTACATGGACTCTGCAGCTACACAGGGCTCACTGTGGGAGGGGGATGACACTCAGCTAACGTTCTTATGCTGGTTACCTGGAGATTGGCTCCAGGCATGATGCTGGGCTGTGTGCTATGACCCTGGCATACCCCTTTTCTCTTAAATAGAGTGGGCAGGAAAAACATGGCAGAAACCAAATGCAAAAACTAATGAAGCTAAGGGGCACAGAGGATGTCAGAACAGCTGTTGGCAAAGGCAAGGTCAAGAAATAGATGGTAGAGAAGAGCGAGTTTCCCTAGGATCCAGCAACACTATGTGGCCCTAAGGGCTTAGGGAAATTAAGAAATAATGGAAAAATGTTTTGTTGTTGCCTGATTAGGATTCCATGCTGAGTTCTGGCATGAGATGCTGGGAAGCAGCAGGTAGGGGAGCAGGGAGAAAACAGGCAAGTCCCAAATATTTTGCTTCCCTCCATCCCAAGACTAGAATCCAACTGGGTTGTCTGCTGGAGTGAATCACCAGCTGAGTCTTCCAAGATGGCAGAATTTAACTGTATTTCAGATTGCCAACCTGAGTTTTGTGATTACTTCTGTAGCACATTCTGCTGCATGATCCCAAAGAGTTTATCAGCTCTAATGAACGAAGCATCTTGTGTCACTGGTCTTCTCCATTTGAGTGATAAGGTTAAGGAGCTGTGTTAACATGCGAAGAACCTATCACCTCTGAAAAAAAATAAAAATTATTCCTGAGTCTCAAAGGTATTCTTACTCTGAAAGCATTTCCCTGGAAATGAAGCTGGTTTAAAACCAGTGCAGTACTGATTAAGTGGATAGAGACTTGAGGTGCAAACCACCGCGCACCTTCCCAAAATATTGATGGAGGTCAATAGCTTACAGTGGGTTTGCTGCCTCCAGAAAGAGAAAATGTAATTACAAGACAAATGATAAAGTTGTACACTATCTGATGTCTAGGGAGGGACCTGGCGGTGTGTAGTGAAGATCCAAGCTGATTATGATCCAGAGAGATGTCAAGGGAAGGCAGAAAAAGTGTATACTGAACAGGTGCAGAGTGCACATTAGGCTTGTACTCAGGCAAACATGCTAACCTTTTGCACTTGTGGGATGTTTACAACTAATTTCAAAGTCCTTCAGGATCATGAAAAGCTAAATTTTTGTAATTTTCCTTGTTTGAACTTCCCTACCTGTCTTAAAGGAACTACTTACGTAAGAAAGATCATGATTTGGCCAAAACAGCTTCCCATTTCTCTCAGCAAGTGGTGTTATCCCCTTCAAAGTGATGTGGGATCTAAGATATAGAAAGGGTAAAATATTAAAACTTCTACTGCATGCCTGGGACAAAATCCTTTACGTCTGGCCCCTTGAGACAACAAGCTGGGTGCATAAAAGAAGTGGACTGAAATATGTTACAATTAGATATGTTTCTTAAAAGCCTGTGGAAATCAGTGGAGGAGTTTTTCAGTTGACTACAACAAGCTTAATTTCTGTCCCCCATATTGTTAGCTATTACCTCAAAAACTGAGCTCAGAATAGCTGTGATGTAAATAAGAAATAGTTTAGTTTACAACCGTAAAAAGTGTTTCTGTTAGCATATTACAGTTTGGTGATAGTAAATGAGATTTCCAGAAAGAGTGATGTATAAGGTCATTGCACTGCATGACCATGAAAAAAAACCAGTGATCCCTAAAAGAAAAAAAGAAATTTGAAAATGTGAGATGAAAAAAGTTCTAAACCAGAGATGAAATAAACCTTCTAAAGAGAATACTGCATCAAAACCTTGAAATATGTCATTAGCATGATTTGTTTGTTTGTTTGATTGTTTTTAATAGGAATAGCAATTCTTTGTGAAGTACCCCTTGCTGCTAACAATTTTGTATTGATAAAAACTAAGGAGGAAATTCAAAATTTTGACTAAAGGTCTTCCTGTTCCTACCATTTGGAAGGTTTACTGAAGATTATAACATTTGGAGAGGAAACTTATAGCATCTAGCTCACTCCCAAGTTTATAATCTGTATCAAACTATAATCAATCATAGACTTATTTTTGGATACCTACCTTATCAAACTTTGCAGGATTTGCATTGCAATTTTATTTTAAAATACAACTGAAGGAGTAAGCTCTATCTGTATCTTTCATCTGTATCTTTCATCTGTATTCAATGTTTAGTCCTTACCTTGTAGGAGACCAGAATTCAGTTTCTTTTGTCTCAAGATAATGAAGAGCACATTTCTCACCACACAAAATGCTCTCAGCTTAATTCTTGAAAAGTGAGTGTATAGGATGTACTGAGATGGAAGCATTCACAAGCCCATCTGCTGAGACATCCATTGTGCATCAACAGAAGTCAAGAATCAATAATTCAGAGAGATATAAAAAACTAGATTAATAACCAAAGTATTTAGAAGGAAGGAGAGTCTTGGATTGAAGTCCAGGAACAGTGGTACCTTTAAGCACCTTCTTTCCCCATGGAGACATGGAGAGCTTCTGGCTGTAATATTTCTGCGGGGAAAAAATGACTTCTGGTAGAGTTCAATAAGAGGCAGAATCTGCAGAGAACACAATTCTGAGACAAAACTCTCTAGCTGACATCTCCTTTTCAGCTTCCTACTCAGATGGTTTTCTTGAGACAGTTTTTTCTTGAAAACAAAAGTTGATTTATAGTGATGGACTGTGGAGAAACAGTGGAATAATCTCCAGATTTATAACGTGATGAGACTTTGCATGCTATTTTATTAGATTTATTTTTTTTTAAAAATCTGTATTTCCTACAAACACTACAATAGTCACACCATTTGATCCATTGCTATCTGTGTTACACAATCAGGAAAGAGTCAGATAGACAGACCTTTTCACCTGTAAACCCAAGAAAGCAGATTTGTGTAGTAAGTTTATAGACCTTTTTCCTGAGCTGATGTTTCTGGCAACATCCACAAAGAAGGAAAATGACCTATGTCTAAATCACTAGCCTCAAAAAATAATTTTACTGAATAGATTACTTTTTTTTTTTTCATATCTCAATGATTTCCTAACTGTGAATATTATATTCAAATTGGTTTTGGACCACTTACCAATGCAGACTCCAGAACTTTTCCTCAAGTTCCTTATGGCTTCAAGAATATCTGTTGACACCAGCTGTAAGATTCCTTACCACACCCTAAAACTAAGGCCAGAATATTCTCCAAAGTACTTATTACCACTACAACAAGCCTGTCATTTTTCAAAGGGACATGATTTCTGCTCTTCATCTTTCCCAAGAGTCCATAACAGGATCAAAACCTGAAAATGGGACATTTTCTTCCCATTGACCCTGAAGGACCAACTGAGAGGGACACTGACCAAGATGACTGAATTTTTGCACAGAGCTGTTATCACTGCCTCATGTCAGATGAAAGCAGTGTTTAGAAAAGGAGTAAAGGATGCCAGAAGTGGAATATGTTTACCAAAAAGCCACCTATCATAAAATTCTTCAAGCCTGAAACAGCACAAAGACCAGATTTGGTCATGATAGAGACATTCTGTTAAGATGTAGGGAAGATGTTGATACCGTATGTTCATGCTGAAAATCTTGAGTTTGTTCATGTGTATTCGAGAATCCCTAAAGATTATGGCTTCTTAGTGTCAGTATATGTACTGTCTGCTGCTTCCAAAAATTACATTGAGATTCTGCCATGGACCATGCGGACCCTGGAGAACTGATTGAATTCTTAACAGAATTCACACAGAGATGGGACAGACTGTCTAAGAAATCTGGAATTCAGAGAACTGCATATACCTTCACAAATTGTCTGAACTGGTGGCCAGAACAGAGAGTAGTGGCCATCACAGGCATGACTGAAGGTTGGATAAATTTGATATAATAGCAAATACTCTGTTCCAGAGAAGGTCATGGAAGTAATGAGATATATCAGCACTGAGCTTTTTCACAAGGTCATTAAATCTGCAGTGTGACTGCAAAGGTCCTGTGACTGAATACCTTTCACTTAAACAAGAGCAACTTGATCCTGATCTAAACATGATGTTATCTCCCACAACTGCTTTTAAAACCTGACCTCTTAATAGTCTGTCCTTGTCTAAGGTAACCTAAGCCCCACTGCAACATCCCTGTACAAACAGATTTTTTTTTTTCCTGCCTCCTCCAGATCTTTTGCTAATGCAAATATCAAGTTAATGGAGAGGTTAAGAAGAACAGGTGTGTAGGTGTGTGCAGACACACGCCTACCTGTGGTACCATGGAGAGGGCCTTATGTTTACAGGGTTTAGCAATTCACCTTCTTCAGTCAGGAACCTCTGTTATCAGATGGTTATTAATAGAGAGAGAACCTAGGCAAGCTTTAAATATTTCCTATGAGTGAGATAATTAAAAAAAAAAAAAAGAAGTAAGGATGGATAGGTTTTGGAGCTGGCATAAATGTATGGGCAAAGCAGGCTACAAAAGCAAGTGGGTCTTCACATTTAGAATCTTTATACAAGTGTGTCCCATATTGAGGATGAAGTCACTTTTGTGGGTGAAGGTGAGATACCGATGAGCATCCATGAGTCATTCATATCTCTAGTTTTTATTCAGCTCCTTATCTGAAGTCTGGGTGGAGTGCAAGGAATCACTTTGATGTTTGAGGTGCTGTCTTTCAGAGGGGAAAAAATAGGTCTTTGCCTGCATTCCTGAATGTCAGCTACTGTGGCAGTAGGTCAGCATCAATTTCTAAACTATATTCTTCAGAATGAGAGGTAGGGTATTAGATTCACCTTGAAAAAGTACGTGAATTCTCCCACAAAGTCCTTCACCAGTGTTAATAACAATGACTGAATGACATGCTCAGACTTTTGCACCTGTGTTCAATCTTTTTATTACTTTCTCTCTAAGACAGCAAGAGACTAACTTTTCTGCTTGTTCTGCTATCATTGCTTAAAATTCAGTACTGCTTTTGTGACTTTCACATGACCTTCATCCTAGGAAGCAACATAGGGTTGTGAAAGTTCTGGAGACAGTGAAGTCTTCTCTTCTTCATTTCTAAGCCTATCTTATTTTTTGAAAACCTGGAAAAATTGTGGAGAAAGAAACTCATTATTTGCAATGAGATGGACCCAGATATTCCATGAGTCCATGGCTTTGATTTAAATATGAATTATTTATCTCCCTTGTCCTTATGCATAGATATACATAAAGCCAGATATGTGAATAAAATACAACACAAATTTGCTTATTTTCTATTAAAATATTTAATCTCTCCAAACTCATTAGTTTAAGGCTTTATCCTTCAACTCCTATTATTTATATTCTACATCTGTGCTACTTTTTCTGTCTTTTTTTTCTTCTTCTCCACTGATTTGCCACAAGGCTGGCTGAAAAAATAAATATGTTTTGGCATGTGACCAAAACACATGAAAGACAGGCTGTTGTCCTTATGTAGGGGTGCAGCATCTGAAAGTAGGGAAGCTGTGCAAGAACTGCCCACCTTATACTGGTAGCACAACCTAGCAGTTTTGTAAGAATTACCCTTCATTCAAGTGCTTTTGACTTTAATTTATCTCCAACTTTTGCCCTGAGATTCATAACACAGTAAAACCCTTTAATAAAGAGAATGCATCAACTTAGCCTAATGTCTTAAAATCCATTAAACCTGTTTGGGGATATAATTTTCCAGGGACTTTGTAGAAATCAACTTTTTATAACATCAATTCCTTTACTTATCTTTGATAAATGATTTTCCATGGTATATGCACTGTATCATTGCTTAGCAAGGGATCTTTGATACATGCTACTCCTACTGTAATTTCTGAGATTTCTCATATTTTGCACTTTAAAGTGAACATAACAGAAGAAAGAAAAGGTAAAATACAGTAGATTCAAACCAAGGCCATGCTTATTACAGTTCTGAGAAACAAGGAAGAAGCAATGCTGAATTTAATGTGTATTTATAATGCACAAAAAAGTCCAAATAGCAAAATTTATAGGACCTAAAGGGTAAAATTAACACACTTTCTCTGCTTTCTGTGGTCTGCCCTAAACATAACTCAGCACTGAACAGAAATATCAAGTGGGGTAGGAAAAACTGAGGCATATTGAACAAACAGCAGCCTGGTTCAGTAGCTTTCCTTGTGTTTTTTCTGAATCCCTCCTGAGCATTATCTACTTGTCATCACATTAAAAAGTTTTTTTAACCTCCTTAAACTTTTTTTTTAAAAGTTACTTCATGAGAAGTAACATCAGATCACTAAACTGAGGGCTGAAGTTTTTGCCCATTTTATGATACATCTGGTTGCTAGACTTTCACAGTACTCTTCCACACCTTAGTATTCTGGGTGGGAAACTATTTAATATTGGAGAAGTTTGAGCAGAGCTGCTTGTTTCAATTTTTCAGGTAAATATTGGAGGTGGAAGACTGAGTGTTTGGTTTCAGACCAAAACTATGGGCAGATGGTTACACAAATCTATGCTCCTTGCAGTGGTGAGAAAACTGATATTGGTAAGAGCAAGATATCTCTGCTCATGCAGCATAGCAGATGTCTGCCCCTTCCTGCTCCCTCACCAACAATTCTGTACACCAGCTGTTCACAAAGAGGTCCTGATGAAGCACTGAAGTGAGGGCAGAGCTGATTTCCATGTACACCTGACTTCAGACAAAATTAACAATGTAACATAGATTCCAAATACACCAAATGCACTAATATTATAGCTATGCTATATTTCTTAATTTTAAATCGTGTGAGCAATGTATTTTTATTATTTATGGCAAACTGCCTTAAATAAGGAGGTTCATAATAAGATTGGAATAAACTTGGAATATTATATTTCATATAGATATCAATTATGCCGATCGCTTGCTTTTTGTGCTTGCCTTTTTTTTTTTTGACAAATACATTCTGTCCAAATTTATTAATGAAATATATAGGATTTCAGTTTAAGAACAGATATGCTTTCTTCTTTAAGGGTTTACTATAATTTTTCCACATTTTTTCTGTGAAATTTACATTTCTATTTCATGCTGGTATGCTGGATGTGCTGAACTTTCTTTTTATTTTGTTGATCGGTCTCAGGACTAAAGTAGCCTGAGGTCTGATTGCTTTCCAAACTCATTTTGGTTTTGGAGGCTCATATCTTGGAATGAAAAGACTCTGGGAAGGGGAGGGGAAGTCAAAGTGAAATCAATTACTTTTGCACAGATTTTGGTCATAACTGAGTAAAACCACAACAGTCTGCCTGGTTTCCACTTGAATGTGCAAGTGAGGGGACCATTAATTTAACAGGTTCCTAGAGCTTAAGGTCAGGGGAGACCTTTAGATCATTTCTGACTTTGTGTGTTCGTACATTAACTTACAGTCATATACTTCTATAGGAAGCCAATGGACTTTGATTAGACTGAAGTATTTTGATCTTCAGAACAGTGAACAGCTGAGCCACAACAAACTATGAGTGAGAAAAAGTTCCACCATTTACTAGTGAGATACTTCAAGATGATTGCACCTTACCCAGCATTCAGTAGTTAAAAATCCTATGAAAATACTACCAAACTGAAAAGAACAGCAGTTTCTTTGTTATCCTAATGAAGATAGTTGTTATGAACCTGAGAGAAAGATTTGTTAACCATTCACCTGGAACAAACATTCTTCCACTGCAGAACAAGGTCCACCCTTCCCAGTCTTTCAGCTCCAGGGAAAGACAGACATGTGAATGGTAGGAACAACCTCCATCACTCTCAACAATGCAAAGCAAAACAAAGATAGAATACTTTTGAACACCTGTGCATTATCAGGGGGAAAAAAAAAAAAAGGAAAAAGGAAGAAAAAAGTCCCAACTCTCATAGAAAACCATGAAAACCATGTTAGTTTCAGTTTTTGTCACGATTACCGTAATTTCTACAGACATGTTAACATTAATGCAGGCTGTCCTTTTCTGCAGCTCATCAAAAAATAGAATGCTGATGATGTCTCTCCCCCTCCCCCAAAGAAATCTCAACCCCCAAATTATTCAATCCTTACTATTGCATCTAGAAAACTGCATAATATTTTGTGCCACTTTGTCCAAATTCGAAATGGATGCTACCTGATTGTTGAACACCTTTGTCAGATATCTCTTCCATCAACAAGTACATGCATACAGTAAGGCATTCATCCACCTTCTCTTTTGTAAGCTGAATAACTGGAGATACTGAAGCCTCCCACACTAAAGCTTAGTTTTGCATGATTTTCATGGCCTTGCTTGGGCTCACTCAAGTTGGATTTCTTTTGATTCCCATTGTTTCATGTGGTGTGGGAGTAGAGCCCCTAATCTCTGAAGACCCCTGCATCACTCCATGATGTGGTTGGATGCAACCTTCTGTTAGAGCTTGAGTGGCAGCAGCACCACTCTCAGGTTCAATCTGAAGAAGCCACTGTTAAAGACAGTGGCATGAGGTCCCCCCCCGGCATCCAAAAAATCTGCAGAAATTGAATAAACTGAAGGCAAACTAGATGAACTGTTCTTGTCTCTTGAAAAGATAAATGATGTGGCTTAAAAGAAAAAGATTTATCAAAGAGAAAGAGGAAAACAACCGTACTGTAGACAGCAATCCCTTTCTCAACTAGAGGAATGTTAAAGTCTGTGTAAGACCTTAACAACCACACTACTAGTTGAGACCAGACTACATCAATCAGGTCAACTGTCTAGTTTTCTGTTCTGTCTTTAGCACATCATGAGTATAAGAGTAAAGGAAACACATAGTATTGCTTCCATAGGCTATCTTATTCCTCCTATTTCCAGCAATGTGCAGTTGACAGTCTGCCAGAGTGCTAACAGCATGGACGACCACATTTCTGTGCTTGAGCCTGTACCAGGGATCTATTTCATTTGCAAGTATAGACGGAGCCTTTCATTTCTGCCTGTCCTCTATCAGTTGACAACAAAGGACATCTACTTCCCTTGGACCTGCCTGGGAAGGCCTGCTCTTTACTTTTAGGCCTTGCAACTGGCCTGGCATCTTGTTGGTACTTGCCACTGAGCCACATGATAATTCTGTTACTAGTCTGCAGTGCATATCCTTGCAGTATAGGGGGACTTTGAAATAGGAATGATGATAATATAGCCAGTGTCAGCGAAGCCAGAAAGAGTTTAAAATGCAGATTGAATTCAGTGGTAATAGTGTTAGGGATATGATCACGCTAAAGGTATATACTGTCCTAATTCATATTTTTATTCTTATTGGAAATAGGCACATCACCTTTGTAGTCTGCACAAGGAGAGAACTTAATGGAGCTTTTTGACCACTTTTGATGCATCTGAATTTACCAAATAGGAACTACAAATTATTACAATAGATACAATAGCAAAGTTTCTTACTCTCTGGGAGAAGAATTAGAAATGGGTGAGATGTGTGGCATTATGAAAAAAACATCTGAAAACCAAATATTTTCTTTTCTGGCTGTTTTTATAGATCATTCACACATATGTAGTTACAACATTTTATGGTCTTGAGAGCACTTCTGAATTTATTTTTCTCAAATGGGAATTTACAACAACTTAAGCATGCCACATTTCATGGATTGTATTCACTATTTTGCTGGAAGCTTAGTTATTTATCTATTCTATCTAATCTATTTTCAAGGTACCTACCTGTTTAACCTATTTAAGCTGTGTGATCTAGCAAGAGAGCTATATAAGACACAGGTCATATCATGAATGTAACAAAAACTGGGAGTAGGCCTAGGGTTGTAGTTTTACATGTTTAATTTAACAGTGCAACAGCTCCATGCTCTTTATAGTATCCCATCTCAGAAGGAGAGATGCAGTCTCTGTCCCCTACTCCTGCTGTGCCCAATGTGTGGCTACTGAGTCACATGCACTTCTGATCAGCATAGGTGCAGCTCCTACACCTTGGCTATGTTGTGTGATACGAAATGGGAATGTGATAGCACTGGGGTTACCAGGTGAGAAAAAATTTTGGTATGTAGGGTGATTGAGCCAAAAAAGACTCATAACTGGGTTGAAAATCATAACTCATTCTCCCTATGGAAATCTTTAGTACTAGGAGAAACAGTTACATGTTCTGAAAAAAAAGTGTTAGCCAGGGGTAGATTACATTAAAAATCATTACAGAGTCAGTCTTAAAAAATCATCATTGTCAGTGGAAGATGCTAAGGACTAAAATAAAATCACTCTGAGGTATCAGCAGAAAATGAAGTTGTGTGGGATCAGTTTAGTCCTCATACAGCTTTCCTCCTCTGAAGGAGCAGCCTGAATGGTTTTTGCAGTTGTGGTATCTGCCTGTGCTGAAGTATATGTGAGAACATGAAAATTACTTAGCGTTTTCATGAATTTATTGTAAAAGGTGAAATTACTGAGTTGCAATATTCACATTCTGGTGATTTTCCCATGTCTTCTTGTTTCCCTGGCAAAGAAAGCTTTCAGGGTATAGCTTACTTATGGCTATTTCTCAGCTGCTTCAAGATTATTCTCTTGCCTGGTCACGACATCACAGTTCCTTTCAGACACAATGTAGTTAAAGAGGATCATTGGCAGAGTAGTGCATTGTGTATCCTCCCACCTGATCTCCACATCTTAGCCATCAACAGCTTTTACTTCTCAGCTCATAACATGAGATTAATTGCCTCGCTCTCTTTCATGCATAGGTATTGGAAGAGTCAAAAAGGGTTGTAAAATAAATGAAAGTGGACTGTATTGTGATTGTACTTGTACTATACATATAATTTAATTTCAATGAAAGGAAATTCACATCTAGTCATTTCAAACATGCTGAGCATACCATAAATGCTACTTAACTTCAGCTAGCAGTACAAGAGGGCTGGTAGGTTACTCATCTTCTTTTATGGCAGTGACTCCTCAAAGTACATAACTCATTGCAAAAACAAGCCATAAACCTCTTTCTTTGTATACATTATACACAAGCAACACCATCACTGTATCTTGCTATATAAATATCCTTTCTGTATTTAATGGCTCCATTGGGCATCTTCTTTGCTTCCTAGCTGCTTGGATTAAGGACTGGCAGAAGTTTCAGCTCCTGGCTGTGTTAGTTTAAAACAGACTCTTAGCTTCCACTTTTAGTAAGTAGCTGTCTGCACAGATAGTGGCTAGCAGTGGCCAGCTGCATCAACGCATGGACTCATGACAGGTGTTTGCATGAGTAAGCTTCAGAGTAGTTCATGCAACAGCTATTGACAAGTGTGTGCACTCAACTGTTTGGAATACAAAGTTGGGACTTGAACATACAGTTAGTTTTTACTCATTTTTACTGCTGCTGCTAAGAAATATCTTTTTTTCAAAGAGCTCAGTAATGTCAGTGAACCCCTAAGTGCTGGAGAAGCAATGAACCTTTTCTATTAAACAGAATATATGGAACTAATCTGTTTAAAATGCTTTCAAAACTAATTATTTGAACATGAACATCTCCTTTACGAGGCTATGAACTTACACTGCAGATACTGTCATTTTGCAGAGAATTAAAGTACTTTTTTAAAAATAATTTTCTTTTGCAACCAAAAAACCCAAAAGATTTTTAAAAATAAAGTCAAAAGCACCTATCCACTAAGAACAAAGGGACTCACATTGTCCACAGTTGTTCTGAAAGGGTAATTTATTTTTTAGGGTGAGGAAATTCTAAGCAAGTCTAACTGTATTGCTGATCAGACCTTTGTACAAGCTTGCAGTAAATGTTGAACACCAGCCTCCAGCCACAGCTCTCTAAAACCCTTGTCAGCACAAGGTAAGGAAACCTCAGCAGTGTTAAATAAGTCTGTGAAAATGCCCATGTGAAGCAGCTGGAGGGAACAGAATGTGTGTAATGAAAATGAATCAGTCGGCAATGAAACCCAAAGAAGGTTAGGAAAGTAACCCTTAATTAACAAAATTTCTTAAAAACTTTGACCATTGTGCTGGTTTGGGGTTGTAGAGTTTATGTGCTTTTTAGAGTACAGAGAAGGCTTGAAAGGGAAAGGAAGAGAAAGATTCACAATTTTCCATCCAAATATATTATGACTTCTTTGTATGAAGATCCCCAAAACTGTGAATTTGAAAACTGCTTTCTCCTGATCCACATACAATCAGCATGCACAAATCATTGCACTGCCTGTATTGTGATTTGATAACAAAGCTGCATTTGATTTTGCATCTAATGAAAAACACAGATAGCTAGAAATACTTTGTTAGCAATAAAAACAAATTAACAGCCATTACTAACTCTTGGAATTGTCCTACTACTGATTAGGAATTTCTCCATAAGAATTATCTATCTATCTATCTATCTATCTGCCTACCTATCTATCTATCTATTTTTTTGCAGTTTGGGATAGACTACTCCTCATTCATCTACAGTCATATTGCATAGCTGTGAAAGCAGGACTTTTACACAAATAATCTTACTCTTATACACATAGTCCAAGAACATTTGAGATAACTCAAGTGTTAATTCCCCCAACTCACGGTTTTGAGGGTTCCTCACAGCACCCTCAAAACAGACCAAATGGGCAGATTGTAATAGGGACTGCCTGCATATGTGGGAATGTTCTGTACCACCACCTGGGAAAGGAGGGCTGAAAAAATCGCAGCTTCATACTGAGCATCTCCGTACATGTAATCTTCTGTAGTGTTACTGTATCATGAACTGGTGGTTCAATACCAAACCTGGACCACAAGGAGAAACTGACACTCATTGAAGTGAGGGACTCACTACACTAGGCAAAGAACAGGCACGTGTCTTATAAGTGTTATTGTTGTTGTTGTTGTTGTTATTATTATTATTATTATTGCTATTAGCCTAGCAAATGCTAACTACATATTAGTTAATTATAGTTCTATGGGTCATGAAAAATAAAATAACTTAATTATTAGCCTGCAAAATGTATGATTTTGATACTGAATTATCTAGCTGACATATGTTGGTAAGTTCAAATTTAGCTAGCCTATTTCTGCAAAAATTCCTATTGATTTTGAGTAAGATAAGTAAAATGAAAAACATTTTACTTTCAATAGATTCATTTGCAGTATAAATGGCAAAAATGAACACCGGCTAGGTGACTTATTCCTTGGTACCACTCACAGTTAAGTTCAAGCAGTATAAGATGACATAAACAGGCCTACGTGAAGACAAGTTGAAGATATATTAATGTAGAAGACAGAAAATTAGAAATGGCTGAAGAACTACTTTTGGGGTGGAGGAGGAAAAGATTTACTCTAAAAGATTTACAAAGTAAGTATTGGCAAAGTATTATCAAAAATAATCAATCACCTTTACAAATAAATGTTTTCTTCCCTTGGACATCAGCCAATGACCAGGGCAAGAATGGACTCTTCTGAAGAATTAAACCTGTTAATGTCTACAGTATTTATTATGCATATTATTACAAAACGTTCCTTCATAATGTAACAATTTCCTGAAATACTTCCTATAATTACATTTTGTGTTAGAGAAGTTTATCTTATAAAGCCAAAAGATAAGGACTATTTTGGCTAAATGGAACATTTTATGAATGGTGAAGGTTTTAATCTTATCTCCCTTTTCCAAGTGTTGTTGGAATTCAGCTGTCAAAGTAAAGGGGCCTTACTTTCGTCTTTCCTTACCTTCCAACCTCAAACTATATATGAACTCCCCGTTTTAACACAATAGTAAAATAAGCTTTCTGCTTATACAGTTCTTTTAGTTTTAAAGTCTCTAGTACCAGCAAAATTTCTCTGGAGTAAATGCAAACCACTTTACAGAAGGAAAGCTTACGAAAAAGGTAGCTCCTAAGAAAGCACACAGGCAGTAGACTACAATACTGTGTAGAAAACTCATATTTGGATTTTGCATATGAATGGTCATTCATATATCCCTTAGGCTCATAATTGCATCGTATTTCCACTTGTATTCTCTTGGAATGATGAGTACTTGGGAGATATTAGCTGGAAAACTACCAGGGGAATTCTGTGATTTTTGATGTACTGCTCTGCAGCGGTTCTGGATAGGAAGAAAATGCCTTGTGCTTTGTCCATGCCTTGTTCTACATAAGTCTGAGGTTTCCACTGGATGGTCTTACATTTTGATGGGAAGAATGTGACAGTTTATTCAAAGATTGTGAAATCTCATATCCTGATGATGCAAGTGCCACTCATACAGTGCTAAAAATTCATGTTTCGTCCAGAAAAATGCCACTCATGGAACTTCTTCATGGCACTGTAAATCCAGAACGATGCCATAACTTTTCTGAAGGAAGTGATTTTCCTTCATTTATACAATCCAGCAGACTTTGCACTGAGTGTTAACCATTCTATTAGCTGACTTTGGGTCTGGCTTCCTCACAGTCTGGGAAGATGAGCTAAACAAAGGCATATATGTATTTGTTGCTTCCATATCATGAAGGGTATGCCTGATGATTTTTATTATGATAGATCCTCTGCTGAATTTTCCATATGAATCTTCTGTTTGCTAATTTGTAGAAACTTGTCTTAGAGCACCTTGCTGGCAGCAGGAGTCACCATATTTGCACAGATAGTCCATGCAGGTGCTGAGGTAATGATCTCTTCCTTGAGGATCCTAGAGAACACAGGATATGTGTCCTGATGATCAGTCAGTTGTGATGTTCATAGCAGGGCTGTTTATTGGTTAGCTAAAATGTCTTTTCATTAGTTAGCCGGTCTGCATTTTCAGCCTTGCTTGTGGACACAACTGGTGAGGGTACAGGTGATGTAGCGACTATGGTTCTACTGGTAGAAACTATTTCCTCAGAAAACTCAAGTCCAAACTGAGGAAAACTAAGTCAATACAATATAACAGAATACAAATATAAAATATATATTAAAGGATTTTGGAAAATTTCCTTCCAAATATAACCATAAACCATGTATCCTTGTTAAGCGTACTGAGGAACTACTGGGGATCCAGGATTACTGTACCATTGTTCCTTAGATAGTTTGATGTATGTATTTAGCATGTATCTGTAAGAATCTGTGGTATGGACTGCTATCTGTTAATATTGCTTCATTCATAATGAATAACTTACTTGTCATATCTGTTACACACACGTTCCCAACAAGACCAGCTTAGATTCTTATTCATTGGGAAATGAAAAAAATATTAAAGGGTTAATTTTACTTGACTGGTCCACAAAATATTGTGACTGATGACAGAACAGGTACCAAAAATTACTTATTTAATTTCAGTTATTGTAGAATTAAAGATTATTCTGTTTATGCACTTGTTATGCTTATGCTTAAAGACTTTAAAATGAGTGGTAAATGTTAGCTAAATAATCCCATGCTTGAAAGTAACTGCATGTGAAAAAATAAATCAATTACTCCTTTATAGAACTGCATACCGATTATAAAAGAATTAACATCCTGTTTATTTTCTACCAACAGTCAGAAAGAAAAAAGGTAATTTTGTGATGCTGCCTGCTGTCAAGGGAAGAGCTCTTGAGGGCCAGATTTTATGGTTTTGTCCAGATTGATCAAATAGCTTGGTACATAGTTACTGCATGCTTGATGAGAGAGGGAGAAAGGTCCCCCCAGCTATCCACAAAATAGAGGCATGTTTATCTAGAAGCATCTGCTAATGCAATGACCACAGCACTGCCAAATATAGAAAATAAGGCTGGGAGAGAACCTGATGCTCAGGGCACTGAGATACATGTTAGGGGTTTCTCTAGTGTGTTCTTAAGGGACTGAAGTATTCCACAGCTATGTCAGGCAGTTTACTCAAGTGCTTCCTTTTCTTGCCTTTTCCTAACATCTGAATCTTAGCTTTCTTGCTGCAGTTTAAGCTCATTACTTCTTGCCATCTCCACCACAGACTTGGAGAGAACTGCACAGGCAAAACAACTTAAGGATTCTCAGTGTTTCCTTACACAATACCTTTTCAACACTCCTGAGCATTCTGACTGTCCTTTAGATCGTCTCCAGTTGGTGGTCTGTATGCCTCTCGTTTTGCAGTTCCTCAGCGAGATGACACCTGACCAATGCATCAATATAGGAATGGTTTCTTCCTTATATTCCATTTGTTCCGCAATTCTTTGCAGACACTTGCATCTGTTTCTGAAGGGTTGCTAGGTCAGTCACTCTCTATAATTTTGAAATGGAAGCTTCTTAAGTGAGGATGGCTTCACGTCACTTAAGTTTTACCATTTTAAAGATCTATAACCTAAGCTAGTTGTCTAGAATCCCTGTTTAGTCATTGCAAATAAAGCCTCTGACTGAGAGAGAAAATCCTAAGTCTCTAGTTTTTCATAAATGCTTCCCAGCTAAGCTGAATTTTGGCTAGACTATTCGAGGGCTAATCGTTTTAGTGAAATGGTAGTTTTGCAGCACACTTATCACGATTTGGATCTGTGGATTATAAGGTAGGTGGAAACTTGGCTGGGCCTCTAGGCTCAGTGGCTTGTGATCAGCAGTACGAAGCATGGCTGGCAGCCTGTCATTACTCAGTGAAGAGCCAATTGGAGCCAATACCAATTTAATATGTTTATTAATGACCTGATAGATGGAATAGAAAGCACTCACAGCAAATTTTCAGATGATACAAAATTAAGGGAGCAGTCAATAAGATGGAGGGCAGGGCTACTATTCAAAGAGACCTCAGCAGACTGGAGAAATGGGCTGACTGAAACCTCATGAAGTTCAATGAAGTGAAATGCCAAAGCCTGCCTTTTGGGAAGAAAAATCCCATGCACCAGTACAGGCTGTGGTCTGACTCACCAGAAAGTAGTTTTGCAGGAAAGGAATTGGGGGTCCTGGTGCACAACAGCCTTCTGGATAATACAAGCAAGAGTGCAGCCAGCAGGTTGAAGGAAGTAAGTCATCCTCTCTGGTCAGCACTTGTGAGAACACATCTGGAGCACTGTGTCCACACACCTCAGTGGATTTTATTTCCTCTGGAAGGGGTAGATTATTAAGGGATGGGGAAGAATGGCCTGTATAACTTCCAAACAGCCGATTTTGGCAGAACATACAGATTAAAAAATGTTATTGCATAGCATGAAAGTTATTGCTGGTGTGGTAATGACTAACTTACGACTCACCCACTTTCTACCTTTATTTCCTTCTCAAAAAGTACAAAAACTAATTTCTCAACAGATTTGGACACAGATTAAGACTAAATGCTTCATTTGAATACCCACTCATAGTGCAGAAGGGTTATCATGCTGTAAATATATTGTATGTATTACTATGTAATTAATACCTAACAACTTGGATCACTGACTGTCTTATTCTGGATTCTGTGTTATGGGTTTTAGAACTTAATGTTATCAATTGCCTTCAGTAGTATTTATTGGATAGCTGTTTTGATATAGTTCCCATACTTAGAAATTGGGTAGGAGGCTTAGACATTTCTCCGTCCTGTCGAACAAAGTGTTTTTTCATTTTCTTGAATTTACTGAATTCAGATTTTTATATTATATTTTGCAGAGGAGCAAAGTTCAGATCATTATCCAGTCATTGCTGCAGCTCTTGGCATTACTGTATGGGCTTTTTTGCCTTGTCTTTGACAATTCTTCCTTCGGTATGATTTTGATGAGAAAACCTAATCGTGAAATTCCACATGCAAGTTACTCAGAGTTTAGCATGGTTGGAAAGAAGACACTTTCAAATGTAGTGATCAATACACACGTACAAAGCAGCTGTTATACATCTTTCTGAATGAAATATTTATGGAAATTTGCTTTTTGCCAGAATGCTCACATAAACCATGCATCACATTAAGCATATTCAAGATCCAGCTCTACTCATTAACATGGAATAGATCTACCATCAGATTCTGCAGGAGTATAACTCAGTACTACCTTGCTATTTATGAAGCCAAACCACACTGAAATCATAGGGCCCAACAAAGTTCTTCTGAACAGAGCCAATCATAGGCTGGTTAATGATGCTGGGAATTCTGAGAGAATTGATTTCCATCCATAAATTTTGGCATTTTCCATAAAAAATTTAATCAAGAGCAGTCAATTTGTTTGGTGACAGAGCATAAATGCCTCACTCCCTACTATACTTGTAATAAATCAATCAGCAGGGAAACTTACTGAAACAATGGTATCACACTAAAATATATTCCAACTGTCTGTTATATTTTGGCTGACCACACAGCACTAGTGAGGATAAAAAGGTTTGATACAGACATAATCACTGAGCTCAAACATAAAAGATAATTCACAGTATTGGCTGGGATTTGTAGGTTATACGTCCTACATTTTCTGGATACAGAGGTGTTATTCAACAGGTCAGATGAATCACGTTCTAAAATTGCCTGCATCTATTCACCTCAAAAAACTCATGGGTAGCCTGCAGCTCTGATGCAAATGTCTCCCTTGTAGGTAAATGAGGTTAAGAATATAAGAACATAGGACAATGACTCCATACTTAATCAGAATAAAGGCTTGTCTAGGCTTACACCCTATCTGCAACAATGACTAATAAAATATGCAAGAGGAATGTAAAGATATAAATATAAAGCAAATATATTCTGGTATTATAATATACAGTACGCATCTTTTCTCACCTCTATATTAGAAGGGAAGAATGTATGCATAGAATAAATATATAGAGATATGTGCTGGTTTTGGCTGGGATAGAGTTAATTTTCTTCATAGTAGCTGATATGGGACTGTGTTTTGGATTTGTACTGACAACAGTGTTGATAACACAGGGGTGTTTTGGTTACTGCTGAGCAGTGCTTACCCAGAGCCAAGGCCTTTTCTGCTCCTCAGCCCACCCCACCAGCGAGCAGGCTGGGGGGGCACAAGGAGTTGGGAGGGGACACAGCTGGGACAGCTGACCCCAACTGACCAAAGGGATATTCCAGACCATAGGACGTCATGCTCAGCATGTAAACCTGGGGGAAGAAGGAGGAAGGGGGGACATTCAGAGTCATGGCATTTGTCTTCCCAAGTCACCATTACGTGTGATGGAGCCCTGCTTTCCTGGAGATGGCTGAACACCTGCATGCCAATAAGAAGTGGTGAATGAATTCCTTATTTTGCTTTGCTTGTGTGTGCAGCTTTTACTTTACCTGTTAAATTGTCGTTATCTTAGCCCACGAGTTTTCTCACTTTTACCTTTCTGATTCTCTCCCCCATCCCACTGTAAGGGAGGTGAGTGAGCAGCTGCATGGTGCTTAGTTGCCGGCTGGGGTTAAACCACAAAAAGGTACTTCCCCTAAATAGTCTTCCGGCATTTGGTTAACTGTGGCCTTTCAACTTACTGAGTCATAAGATAGAGTCCCTTGTATTTCAAAGTCTTTGATGGATTTTTCTGCAGTGAATTTGTCTAAATTTATTAAACCTAGGTAAAGTTTTAGCAATGTTAGGTGAGATACATCCTGCCATAGTTCACCATTACATGTATACTGGATTATGCTGAATGCTGAGATTTTCCCTTGTATATCTGCTGTATGTTTTAATGAAACACATATTTCAATTTTTGGAACTTGGTTCTTATTGTGATTAGATAAAAGATACCTGTTTGTATTTTGCAGCTTAAAAATACATGGCCCTGAGGCAAAGTCAGAGTGAAAGGAGAATAGTTGTAGAAGTCATTACAGAGGACACAATCTACGTACTGTTGAATTAAATTAAAAATGGGTTTAGCCCTGGGAAAGAAAAATCACTCATTTGTCTAATGTAGCAAATAAACTTTGCAGATGGTTCTAACTTCAGGAAAGGCATCTAGACAAATAAGTCATGACTCACATTTTTCCCTTTTTTATTCAATTTCTTACTTCATGTCATGAAAGATTGCAAATGAATAACTGATACCATTAGAAAAACACATGTTATTGACTCTTTCTTTAACTTTCAGTTGGAAAAAAAAATTGCTGAAAAAAACCCCTCTAATGTGTTTGATATTTAGAATCTTTTGAAAGGTTTTGACCTAGTTAATAAATTCTTTAATCTTTTCTAATTTATTGCTAGCCTGTTAAGAATTTTGGGAAGCTAATAATTTAAGCTTTATTTTCTACAAATTCATTTAACAATGCAGAAGGATTCATTCCTCTATGTACTGGTTTTGGCTAGGACAGATTTAATGTTCTTTGTAGTAGCTTGTATGGTGCTATGGCTTGAGTTTGTGACCAAAACAGTGTTGCTAAACCAGCAATGTTTTAGTTACTGCTGAACAGTGCTTACGCAGCATCGAGGCCTTCTCACACTGCCCTGTCAGTGAGTAGCCTGGGGGTGCACAAGATGCTGGGAGGGGACACAGCTGGGACAGCTGACCCCAGCTGACCAAAGAGATATTCCAGACCCTATGATGCTGTGCTCAGCAGTAAAAGCTGGAGGAAAGAAGGAGGAAGGGAAGATGTTCGGGGCTATGGCATTTGTCTTCCCAAGTAACTGTTATATATGATGAAGCCCTGCTTTCCTGGAAATGGCTAAACATCTGCCTGCTGATTGTTTTGTTTTGTTTTGTTTGTGTGCACAGCTTTGCTTTACCTATTAAACTGTCTTTATCTCAACCTACAAGTTTTCTCATTTTTACCCTTTCATTTCTCTCCCCTATCCCACCAGGGGGGAGCGAGTGAGCAGCTGTGTGGGGCTGAGCTGCCTACCAGGGCTAACATGAAACAGTCTATCATCTGTTATAGATTCCCTGTCAAAAGTATTTGTAAAATAATTTTAAGATGTACTTAAACTCTGTATTGGTGTGGGTAGGGCTAAAGGGCTAAAGGATTGCTATGACTGCCAGGTAATACTGGCCTGCCACTTTTGCCCTATAGTATTTCTTAAAACAAAGAATTACTGACATAAAGCTACTTATTAAATGTATTGTGTACAGTATGTGGCTTAGGTCAGAAACTCAAATAAAATTGTTTCTCTTCAGACTGTGGAGCACATACTTGGCACATTGTTAAATTGATTTGGCCCCAGAACTACAGGCATCCTTCCCTAAATCTCTAATGAATCACCTGAAGACACCTATGTCTCTGCATTGTGTCTGCCTAGCTTGGATTGGACACCTAAATTTGGAGGCTGAATTTAGATAAAAATAAATTGTACTTACAATGCTCAGAATCAAAACCCTTAACTTAGTTAAGGGGTGGGGACGTCTTTCAAAGTAATTTCTAGTCCTTCAGTCTCTGACCAGCAAAATAGGAAAAAATATATACTGAATAAATGCAGAAATGTTGCAAAGTACTGAATTCTGCTGCTGTTGCATATCCAGAAGGTACTTTGTATTTTAACTTGCTCATATTTATCTCTGCTTCTTATGCATTGTAATTGTAGAGGTTTGTAAAATAAATCTTAAGACAGCTAAATAGCCCCTAAAATCCGTATTTGGGTGACTTTCCACTTTTTCCCTATCTCTACATTCCCACAAATGATAAACACAGAAATTATTTAGTGCAACAGAAAATTTTCACCGTAGACAGGAGAGTTTGTGGAGATTAGGATTATAACATTTCAGTCAAACTGTGATTGAGAGGTTACCTATCAGACTGTGAATCAGATGTGATATTATAATCCTATACTCTGAAGAGATTCCTGTGTTATTCTAAGTGGTAACTGTGGAGGTGAAGATTTTCCATCACCGGAGAAATGATACGCAGTATACTCAGAGTTTTAAATAGTGTTAGAATCTACAGTCCTTTGAAATAAATGGAAAATATCCTGTTGACTACATTAGTGACTTCAGTGCAGCATTTTGATTATAACATAACCTCAGAAAAAGAGTTTTTCTACATGTGGTTAACATCAGGATTGCTGTTCTAGATCTGTGACAACAGCTGTATTACCAATCATGTTATAGCTCAAACAAGGAAAAAAACAAAAGAAAAGTAAGGAAGTCTTCACTTGACACATTTTTCCATCACTTCAGCATAAAATTTCCTAAATATTAATAGTGCTCTTTTCTCCGAAAACTGATTATAAGAGGGTAATTTTATCTTCATTCCACAGGCCAGTAACTGAACTAAAGTTGTATATTTAAGAATGAATTGTCTAAAAATATAAAACAGATTTGTGGACATTTCCATATAATCTAAGGATGGCAATTCATCCAAAGCCATAAAGACATAAGATATGGAAGTAACAACAGAAAAAAACAATTCTGGAATACTAGAGGATTTAAAAAACAGTAGGACATATAACTTGATATTGTTTTTCTTGTAAATTATCTGGAATATAAATGTCTAAAGAAAATACAGAACCTTTCTCATACACATCTAGCATAATCATTTCTATAGAATCATCAGGAGTTAACTACATCCTTTTCCATGTTTGGATCATAAGCTTATGAAAAGAATATTAACAAGTTATTAAGTATTTGGGAATATGCTTCTACTATGGGCAAGTAATTCTGCTGAAGCATTTGATAATATCAGAGAGGACTATGGAACTGATATACCATTTCTTTCAACTAGTATAAGATTTTTTGCGAACTACAATATCAGTGATATACTTACTATTAGCTGCTATTAAGATAGTCCATGTACATTGGCTAGAAGATGTCAGTCTAAACTAATATTCTTTTTCAATAACTATGCATAGACAAAGGTAATACAATGAACCTACACTACTGAGTTTTAAGAAAAGGCAAATTCTGATTTAAGATGGAGTAGAAGGGGATTAATACTAGAATTGACAGATAGATAAAGGCTACAGAGAATCACGAACAGGAGTTATTGGGCTCAAAAACAATTAAATGAGTGGTTCAGGAAATGGTGTTAGGATCAGTTTTGTTTAATGGTATCATGGTTTTATCTGAAATAATTGTATGTACATTACTGTACTTCCAGGTTATGCAAATTATTGTTAACGTAGGAAAGTACCAGATTATCATACAAATAGATGTAGATAATCTTGTGGATTAATGTAATAGAGATGAGATAACACTTTGGTGGTAGAAATTGTTAAGTCTTTCTGCCTGGGAGTCAGGGAAGAGAGGAAGGTTCTTGAGGTACTAGGTGATTTGAAGATAGCAATGCTTATCAGTGTGGATGCAGTAGACTAATATGACTCCAAAATATAGCAGAATCTTTAGTAGAAGAGAGAAAATATTAGAATCACTTTGCAAAATATTAATGATACTTTATTATATGCTGTCTACCCCTATTCTAACAATAAGAATTTAGACTGGAATAAGTATAGCAAAGATACCTCTGTGTATTCAAATATTAAAGGCATAGAAGAAACACTCCATTATCTCCAATGCACACCAGATTGTGATAAACTATAAAATATATATATACTATTTCTTAATGTATATCATGCATATCTCTGAGCATTTACTTCCCATGGGTTTAGATCAACAAAGCTGCTAAGCAAGAAAAGTAAAAGACTCGCCTAGATAAGCAGTATCCTAACAGGAACTTAAACACAGTTGCCAGATTTATGGCTGTGAGTGCAAGATTCCTCTGTTCCACCCTTAAGGCAGAACTGCTTTGCCAAGTCAAAGAAAAGAGATCAAAGAGCACTAAAGCATTAGGGAACTCCCTGGGACTAGCAAAGGGTAGAGTTAAACAAATGGCAAAAAGCTGCCCCAAAAGTGCAGGAAGTGCAAGAAGGAGGATTAGAGTGTACATTTCAACAGACTTTTCTGGACTTTGGTTAATATCTCTGCAAAGGACTGGACTCAGCCTTTGGGGTCGTTTCAGTTCCTCAGAGGGATGTAGCATTTACACCATGAAATACAGTAAGCCAGGGCAATAAATTAAAACTTGGGTATATTTTCAACTATTCCGTATGTGACTGACATGCAACTTTTGGTGTTGAGGCTATTGCATGTAATATGTATGGAAAGTAAGCCAGAAAATCAGAGAGCTTGAAGTCATTATACAGGAAGGTTATCATCTAGTGAGAAGAAAGAAATATGCAATCATTTTCATTGGCATCCGTTACTATATAGCCTGGAGATGGTGCTGCCAGCCATTTGGAGAATAACTGTTTTCTTCTATAAGTATATAGAGTTTCAATATTGCCTTAGGGATTTTTAAAGTATTATTGTTAATTCAGTTTTCATTTGCTAGGTATATCTTAAATAGGTGCCAAGAGGCAGATATGGTTGTTTGGAATATCATAGGTAGGTACTTCAGGAGGAAAAGGATTTTTAAAAGGGCATTCATTTTGATGGCTGTGATTATTATAACTGCCTCATAGCAAGAGCAGACATTACCCTCTCTCAGAATCCTTTGTGAGTTTTATTCTTTGTGAAGAGGGAGCCTTTTTATCTACTGTTGTTTTAAACCAATGGAAACTCCTGATTTTATTTACAATGAAATAAATTTTTGAAGTCCATGTTCTAATGATTAGATGTTACTATATTATCTGTGTGGTATTTATCTAATTGCCACCAGTGGCTAATCCTGTATCATTCTGAAAACACACAGCACTGATTTTTAGGAATGTAAAATAGGATATTGTTTGCAAGTAATAGACTTCATTTGCTGCTGTCCTTCTTAGTTGCATCAGAATCTTAATTTCTTTCGTGATATTCATGACATTCACTGTTGACATAAAAAATTGTAAGACATTCTCCTAGATTCAAGTCATTCATCCATACCTTAAAAACAAAGAGGCAAAGTCCATATGTCTGATCCAAGAAAAGGATTATAGGAAGATTACACTAGTCCTGACTAGTGATTTTGAATTGCCTTTTAAACTGCATACAAACAGTTGTTAATATAAATACTACTACTGTTAAATATACCTTAAAATGATTAACTTTGGTTCCTTAGTTTCTACTAGGATTTCTCACACATAAGAAACAACATTATTGCTTCAAAAGCTATAGAGGAGACTGTAATTTTAAACTTTTCCTCTTTGGTAAAAAAAGAAAGGGTTTGCTGCCTATCCTAAATATTTTGAAAAGAAGATAAAAGCTTTCCATAAATCATGAAGGATTAGTATAGCATTGTGCTGCACAATACAGCAAGAGTGGGGTTTTTTTTTCCTTCAACTTATCTGAAGTGAGAACCTTCAGAGGTGCTCAGCATTGGCAGCTGTGACTGACATCTACTCAATCGAATTGGTTTATTTTCTTTATTAATTTTGTTTACTCTATATAAAACAATTGCAAATATTAGGATCACAAAATCAAGCACTCAAAAATAAGGTAACGAAGTAATGTCTGGATTAAAGTTGTCTGTACAACCTTACTCTGACTAGATAACAGTAACAAATGAAGTTGTTAGAGACAGGTATTGCAGTTTTAATCTTCCAGAGAGACCACGAATCTGATCTTGGTCCTTCCACAGACATAGTTTCATGTTTACAGTCAACAAACCTTTTAAAATGTAACCTTCACAGTTGTCTCCTTGATCCGTCTTTCCAAAATGATAAGCACTCAGAAAGGTGGTTGCAAATCAGGAAATGTGTGTTATGTAATGCTAAGCACACCACAAACCCAGGTTTCTCATTGGTTGCCCAAATTGTCCACATGCTGCTGATTTGTGAGTGCTATGGTCCTATGCCCAAGCTGTAAGAGCCAGATAGTATCATCCAGTACCCCGTAGTATCGATGTGCAAAGCCATTAATGTCCGTTAAACAGCTCCATATTGCAGCAATGAACAGCAGATGAGGTAAACTAATAATTCAGTTTTCACTGTAGGTCTGACTAATATGCAGGGAAGATCAGGTGAGGTCTCATTTTACACTAAGAAGAAAATAAAACATCTATTGGAAAAGGGAGCAGTATCCAGGAAGGAATAAGGGATCCTATGGAGAGGAGAAAGGGGAAGCTGAATACTTAAAGTCAATCTTGACATCTAAACACGACAGGTATGCGTACATGTTTATGCACAGTGAATGTGCTAATTAAGTTTTCCTGTGTAATCTTAATTATAGCTTTTCTAGACTTTGTTCATTTGTCCTTCTGATGTTAACTTTCTTCTGATGTGTGTCTTTCTTTTTAAAAGAGAGCGTATACCAATAGGATATCACACTGGTGATTGATTAGCAGTAGTGGAATCCAAAGCTGTCTTACTGGGAGATGAGTGTGGGTCCACTTCGCAGAGCAGACACTAAACACCTGATGTCCACTGTAGCCATTTTGTGGAGATTTACTTCATACTAGCTCTCATCTGGTCCCATGGATTAGCTGCCATTAGTGAAAGGAACAGACTCGGGATGCATCTCTTGGTTTAATTCCCCGCAAAAGGAGTCCAGTTTGCAACCACTCCCCAAAGATAATCACGTTACAGAAAGTGGGGATTATTGGGAGATTTATTTCAAAAGCTCACATCCAAACTGTTAAATATTATTCTGAAGCCAGCCTTTATACCAACTACACAAATCCTTACTTTTGGAGCTACCAGAGCAACTGATAGCAATAGTATGCTGTCAGCCTCTCTGTGGGCACACAAAGCAACAGATGTCACACGTGCAGGCAGACAGCCAAGGGCTGGTGAGACTTGAATTAGTTTGACTCTGTTCTAGGCACTGAAGAAGAAGGTGTTTAACTGACCACAGACTCTTCAGCCAGTTTTCTTCCAAGCCTGTCTCAGTACACTCTTTTCTAATGCTGAGTTTCCCTTGTCACCTTCTCTCCTGCAGCTCCTCATGCACTTCATCTCATTTCAGTTTCACTGTTCTTGCTCAGACACATCCTTACTCCTTTCACCTACAGGGAGAAGTAGCTCTTGTCTTTCTCCTGCATCCTCATCCAATCTCTCTTCTTGCCTGCTTAATCTCTGCAGTTCTTGAGCCAAGATTTTTCATTAATGTCACAGAGACAGATGGTTTCTGTTGAGTATGCAGGATACAACTAAACTATTTTAAAAATATATTTTCCTCCTTTTAAAAGGAGAATAAAACTTCACAGCTACATTAGCAATGCCTAGTATTTTCAACACAGAATAGCAGACTGAGGAAATGTTTTTAAACAAGAGACACATTTAACATAAATGATGTAATGAGTTTAATACCGATGAAGTTTCTGTGCTTGCGAAATGTATGTGTTAACATTATTGTGTTAGTTATCAATTTCAACTAATTTATTTTCTTGCCATAAACCTGAAGAAAAGAATGGCCAGAGTGGCTCTTGGGCTTGTGTTGAATTGAAATTGTGAAAATTTCAATACTTTAAGTTATTTATGTTGAGGTACTACTGAAGTATATGACTGAATCTAGCCCACACTTCTTAAGAAACAATGCCATAAAAAGCATTGATGGTATCTTAGAAGATGAGAGGCATTGATGACAAACGATATTCACTCTGATGGCAGGAAAATTGTCTGCAGAAATAAGAGGAATGTCTTTAAAATGGCTTAGAGCCCAGCTCTGCTGGACATTGTTGAGAATTTGTTGGAGGCCCACTGAACTAAACGGACTGAATTCTGTTATCATTTGCATTGGTTTGTGGCCAACACAGTTTCACTGAAGTCATTGTAGTTATTCTGGCTTCTAACTGGTGTGAATGAGAACAGAATTTGGCTAGCAGAGCAGTACTGCTATAAAGCTCCTGCAACAGAAATTGGAAGGAGATCCATATGATTAAAGCAAACTTGACCGAAAAAAATAGAGTAAGGCCAAAACATATCAATTTCCCCACACTGAAAAAGTTGACAGTACCTGTAATTAGTAGCATTCATACACCAACTAAAAATAATTAATACATCATTCTGTTCTAGCTGCTTTTTGTATCATGCTCTCCTGCAACTGAAATCTATTTAATAACACACACATTTGTGATGTTCATTTCTTACAAACTTAAATTAAAAAAAAAATAAATCTGACTCACTATGTTCATTTTCTAACTGGAGCAAGTTTGTTTCTATGCAATCTTTGTTTTACTACTTCTGCATCTAAGGAAACATGCTGTCCACATTGGTACATCAGATCTAAATTCAGACCATACCCCATATTGTTTTGCTTCAATTTGACTTGGAATCATTATGCAAATTACATTGCTTATTCCAGCAGAAAGAAATTACTCAAAAACCTTGAATAAAAAGTTTTTCTTTTGGAAAGTTAACTTTATTAAAGTCAAAATTGTAGATGTGAAAACAGTCAGTTTTGATTACTTTCTTCACTAAGGAGTATGATGTACAGAGATATATTTGCACCTGAAAAAGAATTTATAGGAAACATCTGAATGTAGTGAAATCTAGCTAACCATACTAAAGAAAGGGATACAACTCAAGTGCTGAGCCTTGATGTCTGGTGTTGTTGGCACCAATCATGCTTAACAATGTACCTTCTCCTAACTTTCAGCATTTACTCAACTGACTAGTAAGTTATTTCTGGATCTTATTAATTAAAAATAAATAAATTAGAAGGGAACATCAGAATAATTTATTGAATATTAGTGTTGTGTTAATTTTGACAGTGAAAGTCATCCTTTGTCTGAAGACAAGTCATTCCTGTTTTCAGATGGTTCTGAAGTAAACTGATGTTAAGCCTACCAGCACTGGACATAAATGCTTAAAATGGCTGTTAGATTGCATAAGTTGCTATTGTAGATCTGCCCCTCACAATACATGAATGAGAATCTGTTGGGAGATACAAATTAAAAATGGAATACATCTACTTAATTATAGGAGTTGAGAAGAATAGTGAGAGTCATTAATATTGAGAGCAAATTAATAAAGACTGAGCTATTGGCAGTCAGATTACAAGACACCTGTGGTGTGTTAGCCCCAGTAGGCAGTTAAGAATCACCCAGTCACGTGCTCACTACCCCCCAGTGGGATGGGGCAGAGAATTGGAAGGGCAAAAGAGAGAAAACTCTTCAGTCGAGATAAAGACAGGTTAATAAGTGAAGGGGAAAATAAAGCCAAGGCAAAAAAACCCACCAATGAATTATGCAAAAGCAATTACTCACCACAAGCAGACTGATGCCCTGACAGTCCTCAAGCAATGTCAACTTTGGGAAAACTACCACCCAAGTTTTATGGTTCAGCATGATGCTATATAGTGTGAAATATCTCTTTGGCCATTTCGGGTCAGCTGTCCTGGCTGCGTCCCCTCCCAGCCTATTCACTGGCGTGACAGAGTGAGAAACAGAGAAGGCCTTGATGTTGTGCAAGCACTGTTCAGTAATAGGTAAAAGATCGGACTGTTATCAACACTGTTTTGATTGCCAGTCTAAAACATAGCACTGTATGGGCGGCTATGAAGAAAATTAAATCCATCTAAACCAAACCCAGTACAACAGTCCAGAAGTCATCTCTGGCTCAGGAAGTCCTGAAATTTTTGACTGCTGGAAGCTGGATGCTTATATTTTCTCTCATTTCCCATTTCTTACATATTCTCTAAGAACCTGCTGCTTACTGGTGAAGGGAGAAGACTACATCAGACGAACTGGATCTCCTTCCAGTGGGACCATTCTTCGGGTAGACAGATATATACAGCTGTGTACTTCATTGGGACCACATGGTGATTAAGAATTTGTAGGACATTTTATTTTAAACTGGCATTAGCCTAAAATTAACTACTGGACTAATTCCACTGCGGATTAGCTTGTTTCAACTACCCTTTTATTTCTCTAATAATAATCTACAGCACCATAATCTAAGATAACTCACAATATTTTCAGCTTCTGTCTTTGTAAAACAATGATATTTATATGTATACATTCTCCTGGTAATTATATGGGGCATTTTGAGTTCTGTTTTTTTAAAAGGTAGACTATATTCTTATTGATGTAAAAGATAAGTGTTTCATTACTAAAATGTCTACTATAAACAAGAAAATATGGATGCAGGCCACATACAACACAAAAAAGCATTATTTGTGATGATATAATCTATAGTGTTGAAAAAAACATCCACATGGCAATAAACAGAGACCTGTTAGAGTTTGTAGCTGACTGGCCCCTTACCAGCCCAGTGGCTTTGTACAAATTTATTGACAAGAATGAAGTCCTCTTCCCTTAGTACAGACAACATGATGGCATGTTAGACAAAGACCTAGCAGTGGTACAGGGGCATGATAAAGGGCTGATTGATGTTCTCTTATTTCTTCATTTACCTACCTTTCTGTCTTCAATATAAATACTGCCATCTGAGAAAGAGATACCATATACTCCAGAGTTTTTCAATCAATCTTACCTTTCTTCAGCCTCATTAAATCACTCAGTTCACTGCTGTGAAAATGATTTGAATGTCTCTATTTGTTAAACTCTATGATACTCCAACTGTGTAGGGAAACAGTTTCATTTTACTACAAACTGGTAGCTACTGTAGACTTCATTAATTTAAAACAAATCAGGTGTGAAGGTTATTTATTGCTTGGCAGATTGAACACATTTTGAAAGGTTTCTCAGAGTGCCTTATTTTGCAACCAAATTGTACTCACCAAAATGCTTTTGGAGAGTTCAATTTTTATTTTTTTTTTATTTTTTTTTTTTTTAAGCCAAGAAATCACATAATCTTATCCTCACAAACAAGACCTTTATTTAAAAACTATTGAAGTTTGTTAGGCATCCAGTCAGAAGATGGTTAAAAGTAAGGACTTGACAACTTTTACTACCACCTGATCAGAGACAGCATGTTCCCCACTGACTTTTGTCTCACCATCCAAATTGCTCTATGTCAACATGCTAATCCTTTATATGCCATGAAAAAAACAGAACAATCTCAAGACCACAGGAATATTCAACATATTCAGATATTCTCAGGTATACCTGTCAAATGGACAGATATTTTTTATTTGAAATAGGAAGTTGGTTATTACCTTCTTATAACTGCTGCCCAGCAATCTTTAATTCTTTACTATCACAAATACTGCCGATAACAAGGAATGGTAGCACAAAACAAGAAACTAAAGCCTTAAAGGTGTTAACTTAGGTCAACCTCAAAAAGTCTGAGAGTTTAACTCCTTATACTGCAAGCCTCACAACTGATAGAAAAGTGATATGGTAAGTGTAGATGTTGGCCCAGAGGTATTAGGGTATTGGAAAGAACCTTAGCCTCGAGACCAGTTTTTAAGATGTGAAGTGTGGCTTTTAGAGTAAGGTTGGTAGCAAGACAGGGCGGTATTGAACAGCTGAGAATGAGTACTAAACTAATAAGAATTTTAGAGGTTTTATTTTTTAATTATTGTTGGCACAGTTTTTAAAACAGTCATCCATGGACTCTGTTAGAGTCTTTATGTACGACCCAAAGAGAGTATTGTGTTCAAAAAACATGATAGAGATTTTCATCTTGAGAGACTAGATATGAAGAACTCTTGCACTTGCATTAGGCTGATCCAGGGACAGTTTAAGGAGAGGGAGCAGCTGGGTTGGGAAGTTTCAGTAGAGAGCAGGGGATTTTAATTAATTGCTCAGTGATGGGCGTTCACTCAGTATTAATAACAGAAGAAATCAAGTAAACTGCCTGAATATGAAAAAAACCCCAAAAACCAAACCCAGCCAAAACATTTGAAATTAAATACACTTGGAGTGCTGCAAACAGACTTACATAGTAATTAGTGTGTCATAGCTACCCATAAGACACCACAGCTGACCTGTAGTATGAAAAAAAAGACATTAGTAAATGTAAAATAATCTGACATCTCAAAGGATAACTAGTTAATCATTAATAACCAAGCAGGACCTTTCCACTTTTCTGAGGCTTGAAACACAAGTGCAGCATTGGCCAGAGTATCTGCAGTTTGGGAAGATACCCAAATTTGAAATATTAATCATTTTGCTGCCATAAAAATAATTTAAAATCCATCTTCAGCAGCCCCACAATATATGAGGCAGTGAAAGATGGTTGCTTAAAGTATAAATCTTTAAGTCTGTTGCTGATGTTAAGTTTAGAATTATATACATCTGTTTATGTAACTCTACAAACTTTCTGATAAAGCTATGCTAAATGGATCAGTGACTCTGTCCTGACCTGATTATTGCTGCAATCATCAGCTGGAGTGATTAGATGCAGACTGTGCTTTGTCTCTGCCAGCTTTAACACCCTCCTCAGAAGTTCAAATCCAAGAATAACAGAGACAAAAGATAGAAAAGATCTTCTAGTTCACCTAGTCTTCACCCAGTGCCAAGTTTGGTAAATCCACAAGTGGATGTAGACTTCACACAAGATTTTGCTATACCTTAGGGAAGACTATGCATGGGTTCTGCTCAGAGAGCAGGCATTTGGGGAGGCCTCATCTTTGTCAGGAGCTGTTAGGAAGCTGTTCTACCTGATCTGCATAGACCTGGGGAGATGACTTTTGGGAAGGCAGGGTCTTGCCTCACAGGTGGTTTGCAATTATACTATCAAATACGCCAACACTGTGCAGAGAGTATGGAGAGTCTGCAGTTCATATGTTTTTGACCTGTGCCTTAGATCTTTTTTGCTTTCAAGTGCCATTGAGAATTCTGCTTATTACATAACAATAACATAGTTTTGAAGTAATTAAAAACACCCAAACAACTCAGCCTTGGTGCTGGTTTAGAAATTATATAAACCATCACCATATAGAGCTGGGAAATCAGCCACTACCAAAAATCCATGTGTGGAGGTCAACTGTTACCATTTCAAATGAGGCCTCTGCATTTGATTAAAACTGTGTTATTCTGTGTTAGTAGCTATCACTGAAGAAAAAGGACAAGACATGTCCTTAATTAGTGGTTAAAATGAGCCACATAATAACTAACTAATAATGATGCAGAAAATGGCTTTTACGGACTGGTAAACAAATCTTTCCTGGTTTTGTAAAGCTTTTTGTTATGCAATTGTTAGGCTTTGCCTTTGACACTCTATACAGTATCTAATTGTTCCAGTCAGGTGTGAAAGAAAGAAAACAAAAGATGAGGAATGATACTGACTTGAGCACTGTGATTTCAGGATTAGTGATTAGTCTCATATTGTATCAAATAAAGTCAGCAAAGATAGCAGTATTCAGCTGGGAAGAGCCATTAGGAGAAGTTATTTTTTTAAATTAAGTAATGATGAATGCTTAAAAAAATGGTTCTTAGTGGGATTTCTCAACAAGGGATAGGTCCCAATCTTTCCTTTTAGAGCAGAGCAGTGGGATTCCCATCTGCTGAAAAAGACTCCTTTAAAACAGAATCTTTGGACAGCAGTACAACTAGGGGGAGAATATACATTAAAATGGGAAGAAAATGCATCAGGAATATCCAGCAAAGAGAGGAGAGAAAATAATGATGAAGGGAGGAAAGAAAAAAGAAAGAATATTTCTTTTGAATAAACACAAGAATTTGCTTTTAGGGAAAGGAACTGGCCTGTGGCATGTTCTGAAGCTAAAGCTGTGGTGAGGCACACATACCTATATTTGTGCAATCTGGCATACAGGAATTTATTGTGGACCTAGCCAAAAGTAGGCTTTTCTTCCTCAGAGAAAAATCACCCCTCCAGAAAGAGGGAACATAGCATCCCAATACAGGTGTAAAGTTGTTACTGCTGTTGTAAAGGATAAAATAAGGAAATATGTGTAAAAATGCCCAATACAACTGCTTTGCCTAGAGAAAACAAGTGGCATAATAATCATCCTAATTTCTTACTTCTATAGGTATGACCTAAACATGATCTTGTCAGTAAAGAAGAGAATTTGGATCCTATAATTCATTATATTTTGTGTGAATTACTGAAGGGACAGCAATGACTATTGCATTAATCAGAACACTCTAACTAATTTACTAGAGGTGCAACCAGCAGATTTACCTCTCACTTTTCCCCAGTGGAGAAAAAGAAGATTTTTTATCTGGGCCTGCCTGAGCACAGGAACTGTTAAATCATTAAACCAATATTTTAAGTATTATAATTTTTGTTCTTTTTAAACAATACCTAAATAAAGATCAGATTTTCAAAGCTTCTTTGCACTTACTGTTTCCCAGTATGATGCCTCAGATCAGATTTTCAGAACTCTTAGTGAGTTCTTCTGAAAATGTTTTCACTACATAGAAACAAAAGTATTTTGCAAAGCTTCTCCTAACTATTGTTGCTTTCTAAAACTCCTGACTAAAATCCTTGCTACCTCTTCACAAAGTAATAATTTTTATTTCCTGCTTTTATAATAAACCTGATTTTGTCATGAACTTCTCAGTAAAGAAGAAAATTTGGATGCTGTAAATTATTAAGTTTTCAGTTATTTATTATTATAATTATGTGCATAGTTATTATAACTTCTGCTGTTACTATTACAATTATCTTTTAATTTTTCATTTTTAAAATGTTCTCGTTTGTTTCTATGTGATACTTTTTTTCCACTCCTTCACAGCTTCTCTCAAAAAGGTTAAAATTCAGGAAAAGAAAGCTGGGATAGAACAACCATAAAAGCTAAAAATTCTGTATCTTCAGAATAGAAATGTCAGGGCAAATTCTCTTCCTCCTTGTTAACATAGGATTTATTATGCTGCCCCCTAAAAAGTGTCTGTGTTATCTATAGGTGGTGAAAGTATTTCTCTGTGTCTGCTCGGCATTTTGAGTGACAGGATGGACAGTTGTCTCTATATGAATTAGGCAACCTAAAGGCAGTCCTCTGGGAGACAAACATGTTTAGGGCATGCTCAGGGAGGTTTTTCATCTCATGTGTCAGATGTCTACTTTAGAATTAGACAAATCACTTGCTAAAATTCCATAATTCTCTCTGTAAAGAGATAATACACAATAAGTACTTACATTTGGTTAGATGAATCCCACTTCAAATGTACAGACTAGTAAGCTCTGATTAAAGGTCTTGCTTTAGGCATAGCTGTTGCCTATGGCAGTAGGCATAAGAAAGCAATGACATCACGGTTTTAAGTAAAAGAGAAAGAGGTTTTTCCCAATCTCACAGGTGCAGCTGCAGCTTCTTCAACATGTTATTTCTTGAGAACTTGCCTTCCACAAGCACCACCTTCCCCAGATGGCTCATGTTATAAAGACCAAGCAGACTTCCCAGTAATACATACACAGGGCTCTACTGTCTTCTTATGCAACCTCACCCTTTGCTACCACCACAGACTTTGCTACTAACAGGAATTAGACTATATGAAAGATATTTGTCCCTATTTTGAGAGTGGCAAAATATAATTTTGTTCATTGTAAGGAGAAGTCTTCATCTGTCTGTAGATGGGACTGACAGGAACAGAGCAAGCTCTAGGCTTCTTGCAATGCAAGAAAAACATGATTTTACTGTCAAGGAAGTTCTTGAGATATAAGAAGGGAAAGTCCTCAGTGAGACGTCTGAGTACAAAGTAAGGGAGGCTGAGAGACATCTCAGTGGAGAGAAGAGATGGAGAGGGGTCAGTAGGTTTTCATCAGACCATGCAAGATGTCAGGGAACACATAGGCAGGTGTGTAGTTTCTTTAATTGTCTCCCAGCCACACTCCTATCCCCCTCACCTTCTTCCTCAAAATCTCGGCCTCTTTTCCTCCCTGTGGTTCAGCCCCACTTCTATATTCACACAGGCCTTTATGTACCCACCCTGAGAATGCTTTGCCTCTTCCTATTCCTCCCCAAAGTCCCTGTTTAATCTCTTACACCTCTTGGCATGCTGAGGGAAAGGGAAAGGGAAAGGGGAAGGGAAAGGGGAAGGGAAAGGGAAAGGGAAAGGGAAAGGGAAAGGGAAAGGGAAAAGGAAAGGGAAAAGGAAAGGGAAAGGGAGGAGAAGAAAAGGAAAATGGCTAGGACTAATAGCCTGCTACAAAGGTGTCAGGATGCAGTGGTCCAAGATCCAGGGCTTTCTTCTCCCTCTGATGTCTTTTGTTATATCTGGGGTGGTGTTGCAGAAAAGGTTCATTGCCTGTGGCAGAGACTTAGTTGTGCTTTACATCTCTTTGCTGCCCCTTTCTGCCTGCCTCCACACTTCTCCATAGCACTAATGTTATTTGGGCTAATTCTGTATCTCTGGGCATAAGAAGATCAGAAAACATGCCTGTGCAAAACAAGTTACCATTCTAGGCAGCTGCTAATTCCACCTATGCAATAAATTGGCTTTGAAAGTTATCAACATATTTGCATCAGTTTGCAAGCCCCAGGACATCCCAAGAGGGAAGGAACTGTCTTCTCCTTCCAGCAGGAATAAGAAGGAGACCAGGCACAGGCAGGAATGGTGTTTATCCTCTTGCTTGGAATTTTTTTCAGTTTTGATGAGCTTCTGCCATCCTCCATCATCCTCCTGCATCCAGGAAAGGGCAAAGGTACCGGCATGAGTTGAAACCAAATGAAAAATAGCAAAAAACCAAAAGAAAAATAATAGAAAACATTTTTTTATGAAGCAGAAATCTTTCTTTTCTTGAAGTGTTGACTTTGAGTATAATATTGTGTTTTACAGTACAGACTAACAAAACTCTCCAATTGCCTTCAAAAGAATCTCACGAATTATAGTTTCTTTTTTTCAAGTTTTCAGAAGTGTACATTGATAATGAATTACAGCTAGATATATATTACAGCATATTAGTTATTAACAGCAGCTCTAATCTTTCTGCTTTGCACAAAAAAGTCATGCAAAGAACACTAGCAAAATTACTTTTATAATTTTAAGACATATAGCATATTTTAATTTAAACTGCACAACATAGTAAATTCTTTGACTTCTTAAATGAAGTACTGCAATTTAAAATCATGCAAGGACAAATAACTGGACCAAAAATTCCACTCAGTTTTAGAATTACTCTGAAGTCATGGCCAAAAATTATATATAATTACACATAACTACAAAAGGTTTTCTCCATCTACTGGGTGCCACATTATTTGCTGCTTCATTAGTAATAAGGCATGTTATTCCTTGAGAGATAGTGCAAACTATAATTATAGGTTATTTTGAGGCTTTCATTAAAATCTTCTGGTTTTATGTGCAGATGAATTTCAGAACAATCCTTCTTTGGGGGTAAAATTTTCCAAGTTTGGTCTCGCCTAAATGTTTGGTTTTGTTTGCCTTTTGAGGTATGAAACTTCTGAGGCAAGTAACTCCAGGTGTTTTGGAGGGGAGAATAAATGTAACTCTTCAACATCACTATAAGCTTCTTTTTTCTTAATAAATAGGTATCTAGGAAAAAAATGCCCTCTTAGGCCTTGTGGTTTGGAAGTGAGAGCTTAAAGAAATCAGAATGTTTAAACCATTGACTTGTGTGTTGGCAATGGTGGGATGCTCTGCAGCCCACCTAAGCAGCATTGCTGGCCATGGGCCTCTGCAAGTGAACACATTCCTCTGGACTGTTTTCCAGTCACAACAGTGAATCTATCTACACTGGTAAGATTTACAGCAGTTAATGTCAAGAGAGGACCTCAGCTATCAGACCAATGTTCTGCAGGGCTTGTGCCCGTGTTGTTTCTCAGAGCCAGCCCCCTGAGAGCAGAGAGACGTGTCCTTCTGGCATAGGCTGGAGTCTCTTATTCCTTGCTCCCTTCCTTGTTTCCTTCTTTCCTTCTTTTGTCTCCTCCCTCTTTCTCCTTTCCTTCCGAGTGGTATTGTGTCCTCCTGAGTTTTGGATTAATTTCTGCAAGGATACTATTCAAAGGATTTATGGGGCAAAAGGAGTAAAATCCAAGATTTTACAGTCAGTACAGGGCTGTACTGCCTGTTTGTAGCTTTCCCAGACATGAAATACCCTGAAAACTGCACCCAGGTTTATGTTTCAGTAGCAATCATGCGGTTCAGCTAGACTAACAGAAGAGAGATGATAAGGCTTCATGCCATTCACAGTCTCCCACAAGCAATGTGAAGGGCAGCGTATCCTCCTCATTTCTGCTTCTGCCTGTGGCACCGGGCATAAGACACCAGGCACTTGCTGTGAATCGTTGCCACCAAGTCAAGTCCTGGCAGTCCCACCCAGTGACAGAGGTCAGCACCCAAATAGCAAGTGGCATTACTTTTCAAGAGGTGACAGGTTTCCTCTGCAGGTATAGAGAAAAAACATAACAAGATTGGTTTTTATTTGTACAGCGCAGAGATCAGCTTTTACTCATCCCTAAGTGACAGTGCAGGGCAAGATGAAGCACAGCCCTAAGATGCTGGTGGACAATCCACAGTAAAGGAGACAGTCTTAGCAGCCCTAGGATAACACAGTTATCCCAAATGATCTTTATTAACTTCTTGTCCTATTGTCCTCTTCCAATATCAAGCTCAGTCTCACTGAGATCTGTACCACAGACTGACCTGCCTTCATCTATCTTAATTTCAAGATGCATCTTGGGTAAAAGCTGTTTAGCAAGGAGAGGCAATTAGATTGGCGTTGTCACATAATTTGGACTATTCTGGGGCAGGAGCTTGCCAGCACTTCCTCTGCTGCCTTGGCTGAGGCAAAGAAGGCCACGCTTGCCACTGGTTGCACTCTGAGAAAGTATGTCTCCAATATTGCTGTAACAAGGCAGGGGTTGTGTCAGCTATAGCACGCATAGCCCCAGGCAGAGTCATCCTGCCATTTAAGAGCTTCTACTACTGCAAATAGCTCTCCCACTTCTTTGCAGGGTTATTTCAACTCTCAAATGGCTGTCTTTGGAAATATGTCTTTTTAAAGCCAAAGCTGTTACAGATAAGAATGAACTAACAGCATAAAGATCTCTGGGTTCTCTGGGAAGATTCACAGCCTCATTTAGTTTCATTCCTTATTAAAATTGCCATGCTGATGATTGGTCTGAAAGAGTAGAGGACTTTCTTGTATCTTGTATAATACAAAAATCTTTCTTGTATCCTCTCCAGAGCCAAGTACAGAAAAGGTCTGCATCTGAGCTGTCTGGAAAAGTCTAATGCAAGGACTGTGAGTCTAATATTTTGGGGAAAGCCAAACAAAAACCTAAGACGTGTTTGGATCCATTTTTTGCATTTTGAGTTGCTTTTTATGTCATAGACTACTTTTCTATCTACACAAACTGCTTGAATTCCTGAAAACGACTTCTCTTGACATTGCCTACCTCTTGTGGAGCTTTTCCTTCACAGGAAAGCTAGGTTAGGCTTCATTCCCCTGTGACTTTTGGAGTTATCATGGGGAGATTTTTGTGGCATCTGTCTCACAACAGAGCACTGAACTATAGGTATTCCTGTTATCTGAGGACTTGTCTGAAGACTGTAGGGCAGAGAACAGGAGTGTTCTATTGTAAACTGTCACAAAGTCAAAAGTCAACAGGAATAAAGTGAGTAAAGTGTATTGTGTCCTTTGACCTGCTGACATGGGAAAGGGCCTTACAACCCATGCCTACTGCCTTTGAACAGATCTGCTTTGAATCTCCCAGCTTGCGCTGTGCTGTGCCATACCTCTTTGTACTGGCACATGCCTGGATTCCCAAACACATCTGTAGTCTCCCTCCATGGAAAAATGCTTACGCTTTAACGCACACTAGGATAGACAACTAAAGAACCTCTAGGAACTCACCAAAGTACTCTAGACCCAAAGACAAAAAAAAAAAAAAAGAAGAAAAAGAAGAGAAGTTTTTAGGTGGTCCAAATCCATTACGATGATATTGTACCCCATGTGGTCCCTAAGCTCTGTAGCAGCAGTTTGAGGAAGTCTAGCACCCAATATTTAACATTTGACTCATCACCCAAGGTGTCCCTAACTTGTCCCGTAACTTCTAGGGAAACAGTTTCATTCATTTATGAGGCGTATTTTTGTACTGGATGGTGGAATAGTGTCATGTGGTATAATATGTATGGTTCAAGGGGATTAATGGATGGGTCCTGCCAGGGAGTTGCTACTACTTGCTAGTTTGTTAGTGTGCCCAAACAACTTTCATTCTGCACCACATAGAAATCTCTGCAGTCCCATATGAGCTTGTATGGTGCATGTAGGCAAGTTGTTCCAGCCTAGAGCATTCTTACTTGGATGGAAATTGGGCGAGATCTAGCATAGCAGTGTAGTCTTGGCTCATTTTATCTCCTTTAGGTTTCCATCATTGTTATAACAATATTGACTTGTCATTTTAATAATTATTCTCCTGTTAGAAAGTATTATAAGAAGATGTAAAATGACTTATCTTCTCAATATAGTCTGGTGCTTCAGGTAAATATTATCAGCTCCTACTTTTAAAAGCATACCATGTGCACAGAGGACTGGAAAGGCTATTAATAAGTCTTCTGGTACAATAGGTAAATATTTATAAATAAAACACATATTATTTACCTGATAAATGCCCTGTCAGAGCTGTTCTGGTCTTTTGCACACTGTAAATATGTGTTCAGGTGGATCTCATTATTTTTAATTGTGTATTGTGAATATTTCTACTTTTAAAGATTGCTAAATTGATACCAGTTAAATACCTCCAAAGCTGTGACAGATGAAGTTCAGAACGCTGACCTAACACTGACCTCATCTTCTACCTGAAAGCAACAGCCTTTGAAGGTGTTGAGAACTAGTACATTATTCATTTCTTCATAGGCTCATGTCTTGTTTCAATTTAAGTTGTCATGTTGATTCTGCATAGTGATATATTCCTTTTTATGGCAGATGAAGAGGCTTAGTTAAATCCATTTTATGAAGGTCATCCACAGCCTTGAACCTTGATCTCAGTAGTGAGATGCAAGTATTTTATTCACTGTGTCAGGTTGTCCTTCTCATGTACAGTGGTAGGACATACTTTTTTAAGAAAAGTCAAGCACTCTTGTGTCTGATGGCCCATAATAGCCTGTCATTGGTGTATGTATTAAAACTTTATTAAACAAGAAGCCAGAGCTGCTCCTAGATCTTTATTGCAGGAAGTGTATTCAGGGAATACAATCAAAACTAGTTAAATATACATAGTGAAAAAAATTTAGAAACTGCTGGTCATAAAATATGTTTCCAAATTAAATGTTCCTATGTTTAAATTCCTGCCTTTTTTTTTTTTTTTTGAATTAACAAGGATGATATCTCATTTTAGAGGTGGCCAAATTCATCATGGAGAGGATGTCACTTGGTGGATGCAGCTTTTTCTCTTTCAGGTTGGTTGTTCTGAATATGGTCAGAACATGTTGTCATTTTCTATTTAGGCCATGCACTGTGATCCACATGGGAGGTCTGTTGCACCATTTCCCGGTTTGTTTCATTGTTTGTTTCATTGAGTTGTTACCAGATTCTTTTCTGCAAAAAAATGAACGATATTCTTGGCCGAAACCAACTGCATTCTGGAATCCTGCTGCCTCCCATTGCTTTCAGAAGGTTTTCTAGTTTTTCTTCTACTCAGCTGCTCTTGCTATTTTTGTTTATTTTGGTGCTAAAGAGGAATGGGAGGCACGTTAGTATTGTCTCTGAATTTTTGGCAATTACTGTTGACAAGCTACTATAAAATTCTGATATTTATCAAAAAAAGCACATATATTTCAAAGCAACAAGAAGATAATTGACATACAGAATGCACTAAAGAACACAGGAAAATTTTGTGAGTAGAGAAATGCACTGGATTTTACGATGTATGGGTTTAATTCTCTATTGTTATTTTAGATTCCCATAGTCTTGAAAGCTGTTGAAGGAAATAAACAAATAATGACATTGCACCACAACTTAAATCAATCCACTATTCTAATGCAAGGCTCCCTTAAAGAAAATGCACCCTTTCAAAAAGAAATCACTTTTGGCCTGGTAAAAAAGTAACATGGTTTACTGATTACAATTTTACTGACATATGAAAAGCAGACAGAAAAATAGTCTTCCATGTGTCTGGCCTTCTTTAAAAGGAATTAAAAAACAAATCTTCTGTTTCTAAATCTTACCCAAAGCCTAGATTTTTGACAGATTTTTTTTTCTCTTCTGATTTTTCTTTATAATGGAATATGCCAGCCCTGAGAATTTTGAAAATACTGGTGTGACCAGAAAATGACAGTTCCAGCCAAGCAAGGAATGAAATGCTGCATTCTGACTGAAGAAGCTCACTCCTTGCTTCAGAAAATTTCTTTCTTTTGCTTAATTAGAGTTATTGTATAATTTGGATAGTTTCCAGTATTTGATTGTTATATTCAGGCATGCCATCATGATCTCAAATTCTCTCTCTAAACAAAGAGACCAGGGCAGCAAGAAACACGAAGTGGCTGTGCCTCTGTTATAAGACTTCATAGCTTGAATTCATGATTAATATATCACCAGTATAAGTGTACTGAAAACTGTAAGTTGACTGCATTCAGGTAATTCAAATATTCAGGAAAGGTGAAAAAATCTTTGATTTGCCTGCTGCTTAAGTCTTGTATTTGAAAATGCTGTTGGAGTAGACATAAAGCTCTGCAGGCAAGGCTGGATTTCTTTAACCAAAGCAGAAGAAAGCACAGTCTGATACCATGTCTCCATCAGAACTAAGGGCTCCTACTTCTCAAACTGCCATAGTTTTTCCTTAATTATTATTTTTTTTTATTTACTCACCACTGTTTGAGAGTTAACCTGGAAAATCATTAAAACTTCTTTTGAGACAAATGATAATATTGTATTCACCATGCATCCTTTCATAAATAAGGAGTCAAACACCTTAACAATCTGGGCATGCTAAGAAATATTTTCTATATTACCAGCTTCCCAGCAAAGATGGCTAAAATCCAGAAGAAACTGTTCTGGGATACTTAGTTGTCCCTTCTGGGTCAGGCTCTTGAACTAGAAGATGCAGAGTGCGTGAGATCTGGACCCATAGGAATGGCTCTTATGTGAATGTGCTTCCTTACATTTACATTGTGTTTGACATTTTTGAAGCTGGTTTCTTCTGTGAACTCTTAGCCTATGGCTGGGGGCTGGAATGAGATTAAGCTCATTCCCAACATAAAAGACATGAACAAGGGAAAAATACAAGCCTGTATTTCTGTGTAGCTGAAATATGGCTTTTGGCTTGATTGCACAGTTTTTATTCGTATTAATAAAAAGTTATCGAGGAAAATAGGCTTACCAGTTTCAATAGGAGAAAAAAAAACCAACCACAAAACAACCTAACAAAAACCTCAGTGACTACTGTGAATAAGTATTCATCCACAGAAGCAAGATTTGCACAGTCTAGTCCGGTTAATAGTAAACTATTATAGACATTTACTTGACTATCTTTTGTATGATTCTTGGCCAGAAAGCCTTGAGGACAGAGTACTCTGCTTTTTTGACTGGGGGAAAGAAGAAAAGCCAGTTCTGATCAGCCTTATTTGCATGTAATTTACCCATAATTCCACCTGCTAGCTTTTGATTTTTTGATTTATTTGTGGCAGTGGGTGGTTTGGCACTTTACTGCTCCAAGGAACAACGGAGGTATAAAGTTGGTTTGGAAGCTACCTTTTCTTCTCAGCTGTGACAAGTGTAAACTAAGCATAGCTGAATGCTCTGAGTTGGCCCCACAAAAATACTTTGGCACTTAAAGTAGCATCAAAGTCCAAGCTCCAGTTCAGTTTCTTGCTGCCTAACCTTGCAGCTCCCTCCATTTTTTAGGAATAAAAGCTTCTTGATACTCACCTAGATGCTTAAATGTCTCATTGTGGACACTCTAAGAATTGCCCACACCCAGCCTGTACTGCTCATTAGGTGCCTTGTTCGTACTTGAGACCTAAAGAGTTACAAATTTGACATTTTTTTGACTGTTTCATTGTGGGATCTGCTTAGGTAAATGTTCTGTGAGCACACTGATTAGTTAATTTAAAACATGATGCAAGTGGATAGTGAATGCCTTAGCTCCTGGGCATTCCCTTCTCCTTCCTCCTTAGTATGCTTGAGTCTTCAGCTGCATTTGCAAAGTGGAATGACTGAACAGAAAGGACAAGGTAACGGAGTTATACGAAGAAATGCCCTACAGCCAGCCACTGGAGTACTTATCAAAGGACTGGGAGGTACAGGCTAAATTCTCAGAGAACAGAAGAAAGATTTCATCCCCATATGCCAGCTAAATGCTGCTGAATAAAAAAGGAACACCATCAAGAGCTGCTGGCATATTTTACAAGACACGTGTGTGGCTTAGTAAGAGTTTTCGTAACTGTGAATTGAAAGTAGAAGGAGTTGCCTTCTTTCAGCCAGAGATCTCTGCCTATTCACTTTGAATGGTGTCTTTTAAAGCTCTGCTTGAGAATGTCCCATTCAGCAGTCTGGCTTCCATGGAACTGTTTTGGGCAGCTAACTCTGTCCCTAGAGGCAGATTAGTGGCCTGACTCAGGACTTCGAGGCACACATCTTTGTATAGCTGGCTAGTAGGTTTAGTTACATTATTTATCTCAAGAGAAAGAGATGTTTGGCCTTGGCTGCTCTAACTAAAAACAATCTAACAAGGTTTCACATTATAGGCATTAGGAACAGATGTAACAGTTGCTCACTGATCAAGTGTAAATGTTTATACTGGAGAATCAGACTCCTCTAGTCCTCTAAGATATTCAGTTGCCAATTTTAATTTTCATTAAAATATAGTTTCATAAACTTTCTATAGTCAACAGAATGTACTGCATATAAATAAGTATTTGCTTTCATTGACATTGGTATATTTTCTCCAATAAATTGATTGTCAATAAGTTTTTTTCAGGATGTCACTGACATTTGGTTCATTGTTGCTATGGCAAGTGGTTTAATATGTACAATCATTCGGGTAACTCTAGTACTAAAGGTGGAAGAAAAATCAAGAAATATTTCAAAAGTTAATGTGTTGCTTACCCAGATAACAGCCTTAAATATCTATGTACAGTATATAAAAAACAACACATGGACCAATTTTTCTATGATCACGTCTCGCCTTGCTGCTGCTGCTTTCTGAGGATTTTCAACTGTGCTTAGGCTTTGCGTCACTTTGATCCTAAGTAAATGTTACTAAATCCATTTGCTTAGTTTTAGAAATAATTCTCCCTGACAGATTCAGTCTGCTAAAGACTGGGCACTGATTGTAGGTTTTAAGAGGAATGGAAAATATACTTTCATTGAGGAGAAAACTGCATGCACAGAAGGAGGCTATTTCTTTGCCAAAAAAACCCCAAAACTTCCTGCTATGTACATCATGGGAAAACTTGTTCAATGGTAAATCTGGAAATAGTCATTAGTACAACACTGTTTTGCTCAGTTTACACCACTTGCCCACTGTGAGGTTCCACCTCTCTGAAATTCCTCTCTGCCTCATCAGTTGGAGGCAAGGGAAGGAGAATATGGGTCTACCTAATTTTGTGCATGAAGTTAAGGTATTCATGTTAGGAGGTTCATATTCTTAGACTTCCTTTATCTTCAAGCTAAAAAAGATTATCAGTTAGATGATCCAAAGCAGGAGCCTAAGGCACTCAGATGTGTCTTTTGGAAGCGTCTGTTCATCTCATTCTCTGTCAGCTGTACACAAAGCTAGACGTGCTGGGCCTCTTAAGCCAGATGCCTAACACAGACTGAGAATACCTTCAGTGTCTGTGCTGCTTTGAATTTGGAAGCCAATTTGTATGCTTTATGGGTTATCCCAAGTTTGTTTTTGTTTGTTGTTTTTTTTTTTTTCCAAAATCAGAACTACTCATATTTTGCATTAAAGTTTGATTTAGGAATAATTTAGTATAAATTATTTTTTCTTCTATCTGCATATCCTACAGACTTACAATATAGACAATTATTCCCTGTGTTGTCAAAACAAAGAAGTGGTATGGTCAGGAGAAGGGAAAAAGAAAAGGAAGCAACATACAGTAGAGGAAAAAAGATATTTAAGTGACACAAAAGTTATAGAACAAGTTATTAACTTCAGTTCACTTAGTGCAACTCTTCTTACATAAAAATATGAAATCAAGAAAAGAATCAATATATCACGACTTTTAATAATATTTTTTTTCCTTCTCTGCTTGTTTTCCTTGAGACCTATATGTTTTTAGTGTTTTATTAGAGTCTCAGAAGTGATTGGGAACCCCGTTTTCAAATTCTGCCACCAGTCAGTTGACTGTTTTTTCTCTTGTAGATGATCTTTCTGAATAATAATGATTTTTTTAAGGATGTTCCATCTTGCATCTGTAAAGATTGCCATTTCCATGTCAGTGTGGAAGTCTAAAACAAGCTTGGAGCAATTTGACTGTGAAGGTACATCTTTGATGTGAGCACAACAGAACTAAGCAGTAGCTGAGCAGCGATTTGTGCTGGTCGCCTTCAAATGGTAGCTGTAAGTACACCTTAATCTTGCTGTGAATCTAGCTCTTTGAGTTGGTTTTGTAAATCTAGCTCTTCATTGTTACTTATTTCAACTTGAAGCATGCTTATTATTTGCAGAAGTACTGAATATTCAAGGCTGTAGCTAAGGTTAATAGAGAATCTATTAAAAATAAAAGTTACATAGAATTTGAATTACTCTGAAAAACCAGAGTACTTACCTTGATAGTACCTTGGCAATAAAAGAGTTACCACTTTTAGCTTAATCTCAGTATGCCTTCGTACATTGAGTGGACAGTAAATAAAAAATAATGCCTTGAGTCACGTATAGACTGAAGAAGATAAAAGGAAATGTTCAGCTGTTTCTGGTGTGAGATAAAGGGCCAATGAGGAAAAAAAGAAAACACACAATTACGTAGTTAACTATTTTATCATATGGAAATATACTAGGAGGAGAAATGACGTTGTCTGGGCAACTTTAATTTTGGCATTTCTTAACTTTTAAATGGCAGCTTTCCAATCTGAAGCATAGTTAAACATAAGTACACTAGTTATCAGGAATCTGCTCATCTGTGTATATATAAGCGTCATTTTTAAGTTTATGTCACTAATTTGTTTTCTTAACTGTTTAAGATCAAACACTGAGATTTTAAAAGATACTTTAATTATAGCTGTACTTGTGTATTTTAGACAATGGATTTCAGGTTGAAGGGATAATTGAGAATGACTTTCATGCAGAGTGATGAGCTGTGGGGTAACAGTATTTCTCCCCTGAAAAGCTGTAACTGGTGAAGGGATGCATAAGCATATGTCAGTTGTATCCATGGGAAGAAAGAATGACTGTGAGAAAGGTGTACAGATGGCCAAGGCATTTCAGCTCAGGTGAGACTATCATTTATATCAAACTGTGATCTGGGAGACCTGCATCAGTACTGAGATTGCATACGAATGCTGAAAATTCTGAACAGCTTGTTAGGCAAGAGCGTCAAATAACCTTTGATGACCTTGTTGCTACTTGGACTGCAGTTTGGCTTCAGCAGGCTGGGTTACAAACAAAACGGATTTCTCTAAGCCATATGCATTCTTGGCCTCAGGAAAACTCAGTAAGGGCTGCCTGGCTGACAAATTAATTTATTCCCCAACTTCCTCTCCAGGTTGCTAGTGATTACCGTGATTTTTATGTAAAATCGTAAGACTTGGCTTTCTATTTTACTCTGTTTTTTAAAAGATGCTTTGGATACAAGTAGAAATGTTTGGCTTGATTTTTAACACAGAGCTTCGTGTTCCACTTCGGTGTATTTTTATTGCTTCTGTTCTTAATTATACTTTCATGTCCAAGAACACAGAAATAATTTTCTCAGCACCAGCCTGACCTAGTATTGGACATTACAGTGTATGAAAAATGAATTCTATGCTCTGATTCATTTGCATTATGCACCTATGCAGTAAGCACTTACTATTTTCATTTGATAGTTGTGGAAACTGAGGCACACAGAAATATGTTGCCAAAAGTTCTCCAGAAAGCTGGGGATAAAAACTAGGTCTCCTGAATTCATCTAGGAGTCACTATGCAATCTGTTCAAATAGATGGCTGTGCCCTGCATCAGCTGAAGCTCCCAGTGGCTTTGAAGTGCACGATCTCTGTAGGTTTGAAAAACAGCTTTTCTGAGAAAAGAAAAGGTACGTGCGTGGCTAAGGATTGAAAGCCTTGAGGAAGTGAACAAAGAAAAAGAATGCTTTTCTTCCAGTTAAGCCCAGAAGAAAAACAGAATATTGAACTGTTGTTCCCTGAAAAACTGAATATTGAACCCATATTCTCTTGGGACCCAGGTGTGTTTGGTTATAAGGCACTTCCTCTAACTACTAGAAGAGGAGGGGAAGTGCCAGAAGACTGCACAGCCTTTGTCCCTACTTCAGTTGCTTATGAGCCTTGTACACAGTCCATGTAGGGACTGTCACAGGCTGTTCTTAAAAAAAAACACACCAAAAAACAAACAAAAACTTCTGGCATCCATCACAGACTGTTTCCATTCCCTAGCTAAGGGAGCCTCAGAGAAGTGAAGAATTACATGCCATTTTTTCCAACCAAAGGACAACTTAATTTAACTTTTGTTACAAACAATTTTTCTCATATCCTTGTTTTCTACAGAAGTTACTCATTTGAGTACTGACAAAATATATCTCTGCATTGCCTTCTGACTGTGCAAGATCACAGTCTGAGGACTGTGACAGCAAAAAGGCTATCAGCAGGATTTGATAGATTCCAGTGGGTTTTGGATGAGGACCAGAGAGAGCTGGTACTTTTAATGCAGTTACCTTGAGCTACACATTCTCTCTTCTCCTTCTCTGTCTATCCTTTATGTTATGCTGTAATTTGGTTCTGAATAAAGCTATGTGTGTAAGTCACTGAAACTCATTTTTTACCTCCTAAGTTACTTTTTTGGCTTATCAGGTAGAAGTCTATGCTCTTGAGGCTGGAGGTCATCAATTCTATTTTCAACGCTGAATGCATAAGTTTGCCTGACAATCTTGCTGTTCAGAAATGGACACAGATCATTACAGTGGTAAGGATAGTACAGTCTTGTTTCAGAATTTGTTACTTCAGGGTAACACATCATATCTAAATGGAAAGGAAAATTAACTCTCAGACTGCAGCTTGAATTTCTCAGACAGAAGGCAAAGTGCAGTCTGACACATGAATTCCATACATTTTCAAAAAGTTATAAAAATCCTCTTCACCTTTTACTGATTCTGCTGCTCAGCATTTCTATCGCAAAAAGCTTACTGTATAATTTCACTGATCTGACACGTCTTCCTTTGGGATTGGGCATAATGCTTTTTTTAGCTTTTAAAGATTTATCTATTTTTTTTTTTTTAGAATGATGGAAAGAGGAGCAGATTTTAAAAACCACTGCCATTTTAATGGAAAAAAATCACACACCAGCTGGTTCAAACTGTATGCAAAATATGGCATGTGTAAATGTGCCATTTTACAATGTGCTTATGTGATTTGCTCCAACAATTAATCAATGAAAATTAAGCAGTTTGGGCAATAAGTTGTGCATTTTTGAACTTAAGGTTTAGATAGTATTCTCATAAAACACACAAAAGCTCCAGAGGAGAGTACAGTTTGAAAGTCCCTGTCAGAGGCTGACACAAGCATTTCCTGGGGTGACATCCAATTAGTGGCAGCACAGGCACAGTCAAACATTTTCTTATTGGTCCATCTATCTGCTGCATTTGTTTAATAACTTTATCTGTCTCGCTCGTCACAGTACAGTATCTGAGTGCCTTCAATTTAATGCCACAATCTAAGTAGATTAAAGAAATTTGTTTATTGTCCTGTCTAGGATGAGAGTCCCAAAAGACCCCCAAAATGATGCTATGGTATGGATAAAAAAAGTTATTTACGAAGTCTGAAATACAGAAATAAATTTTTGCAATTCCTTCTGAAGTGTGTATTTTTGTATGAGTGGGTCTCATTACCTAGGCCTCATCTTCTCTGAATGTTTTTCTCATGTGTCAGTCATCCCTTCATTTTTCAGCAGGAAAATAGTTGTCATGAGATGGCTTGATCCATGGACACAGATCAGATGCAGATCTTTGAAAAGAGACATTAGTGTCAGAGAGTGCACCAGCTTTGATCTAACACTAAACTTGTCTTGGTCAAATTACTGTTTGACTCAGGAAAGGTGGTAAATTTCTGAATGTAAGAAGGAAAAAGAATTGTTGTAAGTCTTTTAGTATAGGTCCCAGATGTTCTACATTGGCATTTATTATCTAGAAAAAGTAGAAGTAAGCAGAAACACAGGTGGCCTTTTTTACTGTCACAATTTTCATGACTGCATGCCAACCAAGGTGAAGGAAGAAATGCTATTTTGCCATAACAGATTCTTAGTACTGTGTTTGTCTCTGGAATTATTTGCGTATTCTCTACTTTTAATATTATATATATAAAACATTATCAGCTCATACCCTAGAATGTGGGTGTGTAAGTATACATACTGTTTTAATTTTGGGAGTGGTGGTTGGGATGTAGGTAACATTCTGGTAAATATTGCTTGATAGCTAATCTTAACAGACGTACTGTATCTATTGTCCAAATTACTTCACCAAAGCTCTCCAAGAAGTTATAACAGGGAGAAAGTGAATATTTATTATCCTGGAAGTGTGGTTTATTAGCATGTAATCTAATGTCTGTTATTTCACACATAACAGATGATGATTTTTCATAGCAAGGAAATAGCTAACCAAATCATCTGTTATGCAGTAGGTTGAAATCTGTCATCTTCTAAAAATAGTGGAAGTGTTTTGACTGAGACCAACTGGTATGAAAGACCACCATGGAAAGGTCTTTCATCAACAGTTTTGAAAATAGAAAATGTTGTCATGAGGTCATGTAAGGAATAGGAAGTATTGATCCTGGTAACTGGCAGAAAACATGTAATGCAGCATCTACTTGCAATGAGCGAAATAAGATGGCAGTCAATAAAACTGGTGTTGTATCATGTATCAAGCATGCATACAGAAAGTGCTACCACTTTAAAACAAACAAAAGACACTTTAAATAAGCTAAAAAAAAAGTATAACTTGTGCATAAGAATAACTCATTGTCTGCAGCTCTGGGGAAGGACAAATAAGATAACAAAATCCACAAAATACAGAAGTGAAGCATGTTGAGGGAATGTTAAAAAAGCACCAAGGTATCCAGTACATGCACGGCACAACACGTTGTAGCCATGTTACTGAGAATTTAGTTTTGCATGGCTTTACCCAAGCATGTCGAACAGTACTTTTGTGTCACAAAATCAATTTGTCTATGGCATATAATAGAGTATAAAAAAGTTCAGCTGCAGCCATGCTACTGATTAACAGCTATGTTAGTGAAAAGAAAAAGAAAATAGCTTGAATTCTACACTTCGCAGTATGTCACTAAACTTACAAATGGGAGAAATAAAAGTGAAGCTATCTATTCAAATACCTCTTAAAGTCAATACAAATGTATCAGTTTGGGAAACATTTGATAAGGTAATTAAGGAGCACAAGTTTGGAACAAGTTAAAGGAAAAACACAAAGATATATAATTGTTTTTTCCTGTAATTTATAAATACAATATAATAAGCATCATCCTTTTAGATGATCCCCTAATCTATTATTTGTAATTAAAAAAAAAATCAGATCATCATGAAAAAATTATCATCCTGCTTACCAATATTTATCATACTAAACAACTTGAGATATGTTCTTCAAGTCCTTAGCCAAAGTAAGTTTGAATTTTTACACAATTACAGAGTGAAATGTCAGGAAAGAACACTTCATTATCCTGAGCATCGTCTTCAACAATGTCAGCATATTTAGTATTCCTTTTGTTGTTTTCATTAACTCCTTTTTTTTTTTTTTTTTTTTTTCAGGCAAAGCATCAATCTATAATCCATTTAAATACTAGCAAATGGCATACTGGAACAACATCTTAGCTTAACCATCTCTAGGAACATTTGTGGTACTTTGTGTATCAGGGTATGTTTCCCCTTGGTAATAATACATTCCAACACATTCATTCATCTCTCATTTTCTTATAGGATTAGTAAATGCTTTGTTCAGACATTTATGTAAGGACTAGTAGATTTATATCAGGTGAATAAAAATAAATCTAACAGAACTATTTAGAATTATCTTTAAGACTTTATTTTTCAATGATGATTACCTAAAAATCCTTACTGATATTAAAGCTGGTGCTAAGATGATTTTCTTGCACACTGACCAACACTGTCTCATTACTGAATGTGTCCATCTATTGTATCTTGGTTCAAAATAACAATGTTTTAAAGTTATAACATTTTAATGGCACATTGTCCTGGATTTAACCCATTTGGAAATTATATATTAAAAATAATGAGGGATTGTGTTATTATTTCCTCTGGTAGTTGAGCTAAAACAACAGTGAATTGTGTTTTCTTGAATTACTTAATCTTAAATACAATTTCTAGCCTTCTGAAACAGAAAAAAAATCAAATTGAAGAAAGATAAAATATTGAAGGAATTTGAAACTGTACCTCTAATAATCTAAAACTCTGATTTTTTTTTATGATAAATTGCTGATAACGTTTCTTTGGTATTAATCCATAGTGTTCTATATACTAACTGCAAATACAGACAAAAACAGAGGTAGATGTAATTCTGGAAAGGATATTTTTTCATACTTTTCCGTGGTCAGAGCAACCAAACTATGATTTTACTGTGCCATCCATACTAGCTGTTTTCCCAAGAGTCCGCAGCCCTCTTACACACACTCTGCAATGAAGTGAAGAAACATAACATACAATGTAAGAAGAAAATCTCTGTTAGTAGCAGAGGTACAAGGAAGTAGAACTGGGGAGGACAACACATAGGAGTCCTCGTATTACAAAATGGAACTTGCTCTATCAAGTAGTGTGAAGTAAAGTTTCACTAGACAGCTGCATTGAGAAAAAGGAGCCTGAACTGTAAACTGTGGGATCAGTTCCATATTTAGACATTCATGCCAACTCCTGCTTTTGTACCAAGCACTGAAATGGCACCAGTTAAGACAAGAACAACTGCATACACATCATGCCCTTCACCACCGCTTTCAGGCTTGCGGATAGTTCTAGGCACTGATGCTTAACTTCAGCTGCATGAATCACCCAAAATGCAGATTTTTTTATACAGAAGAAATTTGTATTAGATATACTTTTTACTTAGTGAATACCTCAGAGTAAGCATTCTGTGGAATGTGGTCTGAGAGTAGACCTCTGTGTGTGTGTGTGTACAAAGAATCAGTGTCTTAAAAAATTAATCTGTTTGGGCTTTTTAAACAACTAAGGTGTGATGGTATGACTGATGGTATTACTACTTCATCTGTTCAGTTTGCTGCATGTTCCATTCTGTTAGTTGTTTGTGGGCAGCAGAGATGAAAGCTGCTAGTTTGCCTTGGACACCAGTGAAGTGAAACTCATACGGTAGAAAAGGGAGGTTGCTGCATGCTCAGCTGCTGGGTAAGGAGGGCTGGGGTAAGGCAGTGTCTGGATTTTGGGATAAGGCGGGCAGGGGGTGAGGTAGATGGCGAGCTGGCAGCACGAGGGCAGATGGGAGCCTCCTAACAACAACACATAGCCAGACTTCTGAAAGGGCAGGAAAAAGATGTCTTTTTCTAAAGGCCCAGAGGGGGCTGAATGTGGTTTGCTTGAACTTTGGAAACTACAGAAAGGTGCTAGACTGTAAGTGAGAGAAAATGACTGTCTTTGAAAGGACTCAGGGGAGACACTTGTTGACAAAACCTTTTATATTAATCCATCCACCAAGCAAATCCGAGTCTTCATTATTTTAAAATTTATATAGTTTATACTCTAATAATCAATATCATTAAGTATTCAAAGGCCTTCTGCTATTTCTGTGGCGCAAAACTGTGGCTAATTCAAGGTCCTGTAACAGATAGAAAGATTTCTCTGTCTTTAGCTTGCATTGAGGAAGAAAGATTATTCTGATTGTTTCTAATACCTAAACCACAAGGACAAAGAGGAAAATTGCAAGGGAAGGTAACTGCTATCCCTTCATCTTCCATGTTACTTTAGACTGTTAATTCACAATCCTCTGACTCTGTGCAGCAGCTCTAAAATATTTTTCTTGTGTTTGTTCTTTTGACAGACACACAAATTCCTGCAGTGCATGTCTAGTGCCTCTGTCAGCAATGGCAGCAGCTGGTGGCCAATATGGGGTCTAAAAGTCAAAAACTGTACTGCAAAGATTTCTGCCTATAATGGTGACATGGTGTTACATTATTATCATGAGATGCCCAGACTGCCTCCAAGAACTTGCTTTCTGGATCCTACATGGAAAAGGAATTACTTCCTCAAAGCCTGGAAAAAAGAACTCAAGCATCAAAAATATGAATAAAATCACAAGAAATGGAGTGGCTTAAAAATAGGTTTGTTACATGAAAGATGTATATCTTGTTTTTTAAATTTTATTTTTTTAAGTTCATGATAGCTAAAAAAAAAGAAAAAAGAGAAATTTAAAACTTTCAAGAAACACTTTCTCCAAATATTATAATTTAATAATCACTCCTGCTCCCCCAAATTTTCTCTCAAGTTGGTTGGAAGTAATTTTTCCAGTATATTTAACAAGACCTGTTTTGGTTGGTGGAGTGGGTTGACCTTGGCTGGCTGCCAGACCACCACCCAGTTGGTCTCTCACTTGGCCTCTTCAACAGGTCAGGAGAAGAAAAGAAGATAAGAAAGCTTGTGGGTTGAGATAAAGAGAAGGAGATCACTTACCAATTACTGTCACAGGAAAAGCAGACTCAACTTGAGGAAAATTAATCTAATTTATTGCCAATTAAAATAGAATTGCATAGTAAGAAACAAAGACAAATTAAAATAACAACTCCCCTTCCCCCTTTTTTTTTTTTTCTGGGCTCATCTTTACTCCTTCATTCCCATCTCCTCTACCTCCACCCCACCTTGAGAGGCACAGAAAGGAGAGATGAGGAATGGGTGTTGCACTCATAACAGTTCCTCTCTGTCTCTCCTTCCTCACACTTTTCCCCTACTCCAGTATGGGGCCATAGTTCCTGCCAGGAGCCTGCTCCTGCATGGGATCTTCCTGGGCTGCAGTTCCCTCTGGGCATAACCATGTATTCCAGCATGGGGTCCACCATGGGCTGCAGGAGAATCTCCTTCTTCTGTGACCTCGGTGTTCGTAGAGCTGTTTCTCACACTATTTTTCCTCACTCCTCCCTTCTTGGCAGTGTTTTGCCCTTTCTTAAATGTTTTCACAGAGGCAACACCAGCTTGACTGATAGGCTCGGCTGTGTCCTGTGGTAGGTCTGTTGGACCCAGCTGGAACCAGCTGTGTCCAGAACAGGGCAGCCCCTGATCTCCTCACAAATGCCACCCCTCTAGCACCCCATTACCAAAATTTTAATTTTGCAAGAGGAAGACCACAAAATGTTTAAGGCTTCTTTTCAAGATGCCTGCTTCCTAACTAAGGTGGACACTATGCATCTAATTCTTAAAGATTGATTTACTCTCAACCAACATCTAATTCCTGTGAGTGTTTAAGACAAAATATTTTATTCGTTTTAGAGAAAGATGTTTCTCTGGAGTCAGCTGAAGATGATCAGAACACAATGGCCTAATGATAAAGAAGTTAGGGACACAAGTTCCAACACAATGTGGATTTGCACACAAAAAACTCTTAACAGGTCTCTTGGTCTTTTGTCTACTTTCTTACAGTACAGAATAACTTGCATATAGTTTGATCTTGAACTCCACTAAGATTAGCTTAAAATTAGAGGCGTGACTTTTGTAGAAAGTCTTTTAGGTACAGAGTTCTCTCAGAAACTGATATATCTATGTTGTAAATCATCTCCAGGCCATAGGAGAAAATAAAAACACAGCAAACATATATGATTCCCCAGTTTCCCCAGTGTACTTTCTCTTCTTCAGCTTCATGTTTTTTATCTGTTTATCTTCTGTGGGTTTCTCTTCCAAGTATTTTACTGGTCTTCTCTTGAATTCATTTATGGTTTTGATCTTTAAAGTTTTTTCGTGAAGGCCTCCAAATATTTTCTCCTTGTTGCCCAAAGAACGACCTCCTTTTGTTTGTTTTGTAATTCATGCACAAAATTATCAAGCTCTCTTAAAAAAAGAAAAATGTCTCTTTTTTAGAAGGCTGTGCCAGAACTTCTCTTGAAAGATGATTAAAAAGTCTTCCAATTTCCATTCTAAATGTATTCATGGCCAATCCATTCCCATTTGTTTTGTGCTAATTATCTGATAGTTAATATGTTGATTCTTTCAGAAAGACTTGCTATGTCTCTTCTCAGACATCATTTTGCTAGACTAAACAAGTCAAACTTTCTAGCATCTGCTCACAAACCATTTTTTTTATTTCTTTAACTAACTACCCTGCACCTTTTCTAGTCTTAATTAATGTTTGTTGGGGATTAAAACAGAGATGGAGAAGATAAATAAATCCAGACCTTTGCCTCCTACCCCTAGAGATTCTTTTTAGATGTTATTCCTTTATGTTTCTTTTAACTGTGATATGCTAAAATGCTCTGTGTAGCTAGTGATGGTACCACTCTTATCAGAAAATTTTCCATTAGACATGTTGAAGAAATTAACCATCAGATCATCATTTACCTGGAGATCTGTAAACAGCTCTGGTTGTACAATAAATGAAAGCAAGAGTATATGCACAATATGCAAGGTATAACCCTCAAACAAAAAACCCAGTTGTAGTTAGAGACAGACCTCAGCCATAGCCACTGCATCTTGGTAATCTTTGGAGAAGTTCCAAGTCCAATGCCAGTCCTGAATTTTGTGGCTCGATCCATGCCAAGACACAGGGAGAACAATGTTGTACAGGGCTCAGAGAGCGACCTGGCTTCTGAAGTCTGCCAGAGATTCCCAGAAGTCTGGGTCTATCAGGGTTACTGGCACCCACAGGTGTCTATATGAATGTGTCTGTCTGTGTCTCCGTTTCTATTTTAAACTGCTGCTTCCCCCCCGGGGCAATCACCACATTGACGTCAGAACATTGCCCAGCACCTCATTTATGTCTGAGAAGAGAGGGAAACAGTGTTGAGAAGAGAGCTCAATGGAAAAAATAATATTCAGTGTGTGTTAAAAGCATTGAGGGAGGAGGAGTAAGTGGAAGAGAAGGGAAATTTTAAGTCAGTTTATTTATATTATCCCAAATACACCAAAAATGGTTATTTTGGATATAAATACTGCATTAGTATCTGAGAATACAGTTAGGCAAATTTTTTGGAATATCTGAATACCTGACTATACATGAAATAGCTTGAAGATGTTTCTCATTATTTTTTTCTCCATTTGAGAATATTTTTATAGCCATTAACCAAAGGTCATGATAAACCTATGATGTCTTTTTCTTTCATTCCATGTACTTTTCTTATAGTAATCACACATGTCTTTGCAGCAGATATTAGATATTTATAGAACTCTATCTTGTTAGTCATAACATCATGTACTTATCTGAAACTGTTGTGAGCTCCAGATGTAGCTAGACAGTATCTTGACCAATAAACTCTGGTGTTAATGCACAAATTAGGCAATCTATGCTCATGTGTCTTCTTGAGCCAGATAATGACAGCATGGAGTTGTACTGTGTGTATGTATTTGAATTCAACACTCAATGTCCAACACTTTTTTTTTTAGTAATGATTTGTCTATTATGGTTGACCAGAATGACTTTTAAGAGATTTTTATCATCTCTGTGACCTAAAGCAATATAGGCAAAACACCATGCTACACAACTTACAAACAGCAGTCTGTTTTACATCCTACCTTTCCCTTTTCTCTCTTGCTGAACTTTGTTATCCATTTGCATCCCCATTTCCTGTTCTTTTATTAGATTCATTCTCATTTAACTCTTCTTCTTCCTTCCTAGTCCTGCAGTCCAGTGGGTATGTGAGAATCTTGGCTTTCATTTTTTAACATGGAACTTCTTGTTCTTAAGATGGTGGATCAGGGCCAAATAACTTAACCCCAAAGGAGAGTATTTGAAGCTATTACTATTTGAAGCTTGTTTGGTTTAAAAGCTGGTCTTATAATTGGGAGAGACTGGCTTCATATTTTCTGAAGGCTTGTGGTCGGCAATATTGCATGGAACTTCTCCAACCTTGGGCATCTGTAGAGAGACTGATGACAAAAGCAGTCTTTGTATTCCTCTGATCTTGGACACTGCTCTCAAATATAGCTGGCTGATATTTTCATGGAAAAACTGAGTTTGGTCAACATTTTCATTTTTTTACCAAAGAAGAAGTAAATCTCTATCCCTACTCATTTCTGCATTCTGCTTTTGCAACTTAAGGACAAAGAGGAAGGATATCCTGACTTCCCTTCTCTTCAGTTAAAACCAAAGCAAACTGCCTGGTTTTCATTTTATTGGTTAAATTGCGGAATAAGAAAACAACCTTTAATTTTATTTGAAATGTTGTGGGAAGTTTGTTTTTCACCAAACGTGTAGAATACTTGTCCAGTGTTCCTTAAATCTCTGGACATTGTTGTTAAGTGTTGGCATTAAGAGTCCAGAACTCCGATTCTTCGCATGATTAACAGCTGACAACCCAGGAAAAAGTTATACACACCTTCTCCCGATAACCCAAAAGGTCCCTTTTGCTGTTCTTTGGAAAGTGTGGTGCTTTGCTGAGGGACATTGCCCTCTGCAGCCTGTGCTTGCAAACAGCCATTTGGTGTTGGCCTCGCTCTGAGGCCTGGGGTACCAGGAAAGCTAAGTTCTATTTTGGTTACACTAGCTCTATTTAACCTGAAGTGGAGATTTTGTTGTTGTTGTGAGGGTTATTTTCAGTTTGTTTGTTTGCTTTTTCACTTGTGGGTTCTTTTTTTTTAAAGAAAATGGCACAGAATGTGTAACAACATAGCAAAAGACAATAGAGACTAGTTCTGCAGGTGAAAAAAGAAAAGAAAAAGGCAAAAAAAAAATTAAAAATACTTACGCCTGCCTGCTTTTCTCAGGCAAAGCTACAGTTGCCTGTTAGGTGTGCAAGGAATTCAGGATCAGACTGAGTCATTAGTGCTAAACCCTGAGACACTAGCTGGTTAGGTAACCTGGCAGCCAAGTGTTGGAAACATCCAAACAAGTCTCAAACACAACACAAAAGAGGTTGATTTACTGCTTTCCCTGCAGCCAGCACTTGTTTCCATAGAAATAGCTTTGGGTTGCTTCCTGGTTTCATGAGTCCTTTATATACCTCTGGTACACTGTGTCACAGCATAAGGGGAAAACATGTGGAAACCTGATTCATCGCTCACTTGTAACAACTTTACACTGGTGCTAATCAAGAAATGTGATTAAATTATTCCTGATTTGTAGAGCAGTTCCTCTTAGTGGTCTAATATTGTTTGTTTTCCTTTAAGGAGATGCACTGAAATTATACTTCTTACAATGTATTGAGAAGAAATTAATCTAAAATTTTTTACATTGAAAACCTTATTTACAATATTTTTTTTACCTTTTTGCATGTAAAAGTTTTACCATTTTAATAGTAACTTGGAGCTATGTGATCCTAATATATTCAGAATAATTATGGCAGAGCAAATTTTAGAAACAAGAATAAGCAGCATTTTTCACTGCATTGTTTGTCTTTTCCCTTTTTACATAAATAGGAAAGTTTTATTTCTCATCAAAATACGACATTTAAAGTTATTTGTAAAAGAAAAACAAGCTCATGTACTAGCCTGGTGGTTTATTATGCATAAGTAATTACTTAATTCAGAAGTTTCAAATCAACCTGCTTGCAATGAGTTACCTAAACCTATAATATTTCACCTCAGGAAAGTTGTCAGAAATGCTAAATACAAGAGTCCCCTCTCAAAGAGCCCATGCCCTATCAACTTATAGCTGATGTCAGTATCTTATTTATATCTAAGAAAACTAAGGCTATAATGACTGGAGAAATCAGGTATCATGTTGATAAATACACAAAATGATGGCTATAATTTCTTGATTGGCAGAATAGTACGTTACGTACCAAAGTTATACACTTTAGAGAGTTCAGCTTTTCTTATAATTACTTTGGATGCACTGTGTCCTATGCTAATAACAGACACTAATGCTGGCATACGAGATGCTAATGGTTTGCAGCATTCAATGCCTCCAAATTCAAAATATCTGTATTTCTTCTTTGGTCTGGTTTTGTGGTGTTACACACTAAGGTTGCTAAAGACCCACCTGAAAGCACTTACACACATGCCAGTTTCCATACCTACTTACTAGAGTTCTTAAGCATGTGTTTCAAATCTTCATAAAGTCAATAGGAATTGCACATATACCTAAATAGTGAGATGAGTTTGAAAGGACAGCCCTTATGAGAGGAGAGCTGGTTCAAAACTTAATGAAGTCAAGAAGAACATTTCATTCAGTCTGAATTGGCTTAGGTGGTATATGTATAAGAACAAAACAGTTGCTGCTTCAAAACAGCTCACCATTTGAAAATAAAAGAAAGCAAGCCAGGTGGTTAGGAACCAATGGGTCAATGGACACAGAGACGTAGCTTTGCTGAAGTTCTGCAAAAGCTTTCCTTGTACACAGGGGGTACCAGGAAGAAAGCACAAAACTGACATGAGCAATGGAGAGTAAAAAGACCTTATTGGTATCAATGTGGGTTTTAACATGTCCTACTTTAAAACATACTTTTAACCCCATTGTTTCTATCTCTTCCTCTTATACGTAACAGTAGAAGATGCATGACTGCAACCACTTTTCCCAGTTCCATCCTACATTTTCAAGTATATTTTTTGCCCTATTGAATTTATGCTGCAGACTCTAATTGTCTCTAAGCCAAACACTCAGTGTCCATCTTCATCCCCAGTGTACCTGGCAGATTATTTCAGCCCTTTTGATCAAACTCTTCTAAAATTTGGCTTCATGGCCAATTCTTTCCTCTGACAGTGTTCTTGTGAGTCTATGGACTTCTTCGGTGCATACTTCACAGAAATTTCCTTATAATCTGCTTTCTGAGGTGCTTTTAGTGACAGATTTTCATTTGGGGCTATCATAGCCAGGCCCCACCTCTGAGAACTACCAATGGTGTTATATTCAGCTGTATTTTCCCCATCTTATTCAAACATGGACTGCATTATAGCTGTATTCTGGGTATATATACTTTTTATACTTAATCACAGTGCAGCCTTCATAACACATAAAGATTTAGCTACTGTCTTTGTAGTGATCTATTTAGTTCTCCTTTCCAAAGTAAAATCTTGGCCTTTCTGATGTTTCCTCATGGATTAATTTTTAATTTTTAATTGCACATGTGATGAAGGCTCCACTGATCAGCATGTTTGGTAAATAAGGAAGTTTGGTGCATTTTAGGCTATAAATAAGGGGAGGTCAAACTTATAATTGGTGCAGAGCTGTACAATGAGAAATTTCCAGCTCCACTCAATGTACTTAATTGCTCAAGATGCTGAAGAACAAACCCTCACCATATGACAGCTGTCCCAAATCTGGCTATACAGTGCTATTATGCATAATTTTAATTTTGTACAACAACTAGGTGAGAGCAAACATATGACTTAGGCATTTTACATCAAAATGTTATCTTTAAAGTATAAAAAGAATGTCATTAGAAAAAAACAGAAAAGAGACTAATTTATAAGCAGTTTGGAAGTCTCCAAATACAGCCTGTACGTAACCTGAGGCACTCCAGGATTACCTGGAGTTTTTTGAAAACATGATGACAATGCAAATATTTTGCCTGTGTCAGAAATAACAAGTCAAAAAAAAATAAAAAATCACTGCATCAGAAAACAGGGAAGTGGAAGAAAAATTGTAGTGTGCTCCAATAAAATACATATAATAAAAATCCTCCTTTTCCAGATAGTTGAATTCTTGGTGATAATTGTGCTACAGTTGGGAAGAATGTTGATGTTCAGCTTTGAAGGGATGTAATAACCTATAGTTTGGAAATCACAGTAATGAGAAAATTTTTTAATTCCTGTTTTCAATGATCCTACCACCATATGGAAGCTGGCTTCAGTCATGCTGTGCTACATGAAATAAAAGAGCATCAATATCACAAATAGGCTTGGGACATGATTCATTGTAAGTGAAGTTAAGGGAAACGGGAGCTGATGCTTCCTGAATAAGGCCAAATAATTCCAAGTAAAGAATAATTGTAGAAAACTCCTGCCCTGTCTCTCTGTCTTTGTATCCACTTACTGTGCAGGGACAGTGGTTTCATGAGAATTACTCCCACTTCTCTTTAGTTATTGTGCAATTGTTACTATGCCTTGTGCTGCTTAACATGGCTAGAATGCCACTTGTATCAAAGCGTACTGTACAAATTAGTTTGCTGTTATGTTTACAGTAAGGATTGATCTGTGAAATGGGATGCGAAACAGTGTTCTACCAAACTATTTGTTAAAATAATCTAACTATGTCAGATTAGTGAATTTAAGACTGTTTGAAAAACGCGGATTTATTCCTTTGTTAAACTACAAAGGTCACATGAATCTTCTCCATCTCCTTTGTACTGGAAGAAATTAATCTTCCAGGCAATCATTAGCTGTATCTAAGATTTATTAGGTCTACAATTCATGTCTGATCATCCAAGCAAGGCGCTTGAGAGACAAATAGCTGTATTTCCAGAGCATCTGGTTGGTGAGGCATTCCTGATGCTAGGACATTCCCGACTCTGAGGCATTCAGGTGTTTCAATATGAAGGTAGCACTAATAGTGATGGAAGAATAGGCTTTGTGTTTGCATACAAAAGTAATATGGGAAAAAGTGGAGATTGTGGCAACCAAAGTGGACCAAAAAAAGATAAACTTCTCCAATATCTCTAACAGCACACAGTATCTCTCTTCAGAAGTATGTACAAGCAAATATGTACTCAAGTTTTTCTCTAAAAAAGAATATGTTGAGCAATTATTTGTTTCATGAATGTGACTGTTGTTTGCTATCACTATTCAGGCAGCAGTTAAGCTGTTGGTTTATGTTGTTCATAATGTTTCTTCAAGCAGAAGTGAATTTTTCAGATATCTGATGTCCATCACTGGAAACATTCTGCATGCATTTTAGGAACCGTAGAGATGTAGCCCCAAACTAGCCATTTCCTTGTTTTTTTGTGATCTCTGTTGGATGTCCATCATACTTGCTGAGTCATAATCTAAGAACAGAGTAGAGAAAGTTAGTGTGGTTTAGGGAAGAATTTTGAAATGTGGTTGCATTCCACTTTGGGAAAAAAAATAAAAGCTTTGATGGGTGGATGAAAGGCAATAGCACCCTTACTCCAAGGCAGTCTGTCTAGTGGGCTGCCCCCAGAAGAGATCACAGAAGCCCTGGTATTTCAAATTGCAGACAGTCTGGCAGACAGGTTTACCAAGAAAGTGGGAAAACCTGACAGGCAGGTTTTAGAAGGCTTCTGTCCAGATTCCTTTATTTGAATTTTATCACAGTCTCTGTGAAACTTTATCATTTTGGTTAACTGGGAAATTCTGAGGAAATAGAAATTTTGTTCAACTGTATTTTCAGCTAATAGAATTCATAGAGTTTATTCCTATTGTTCATAGTCATTATAAAATCGTGATTTCAGTAAAATTCTGGTATCATGAAGGCCTGAACAAAGAGAAAATTAAGATCTTCCAAAAAGAGTAAAAGTTGTGCTAAAAATTTAATAAACATTTTCCTATAAATGTGGAATGAAAATATTTTGGTACTGTTTTGATAGAAAGATAGCTACTGTCAATGCCTTAATATATGACCAAATCTTGTCTTTGTGGTTATAAGAGTACCTGAAAGATCAAATTTCACTGTAGGATGAAGTTTAATTTTGTGAGATGTTCTGCAAAGGAGGTTACTGTCTAGGCTTGGAAAACATTGTTTGAGAGTAAACAAACCGAATAGAAGGGAATGAAGCTATTTGAGGGTAATGGCTCCTGCTTTCTGCAGTCTTTGGGGAATACTTAGCAAGAAGGGAAAAATAAGTATGAAAAACAAGACTGAGCAAGACTGAGTGCTGGGAAGGAAAAAAGTTGATACGCTAACTGTACTGCAGTGAGCTTCTCAGACAGGGATTAAGCCATTCAGCTGTTTGTTGCCACCAATAGCAGCAGCAGTAACCAAGTAACACAGAGAAATGATAGAGATCCTTCTTTACTTTTCCCCAGAGACTGCATCCTCTTTGGGAACCCTCAGTTTTGAGAACTGGTTTAATTGCAGTCATTTTTAGCCTGCACAGCTATTGCATGAGCATGAGCAATGTGTAAAATGACTGGGATTAATTTCTTTTCTTTGTGTAACAGCGGATCCTGATGTACATTTATTTTGTTTTTACAGGGAAAATAAGCCAAGCGGTTTGCAAAAGCCCAATAGCAGGTGGTGGTTTTATTGCCATCTACTGCACATAATGGTAATAATCTATATCGATAGTCTAATATGGAAATATTGTTATGTCCTGTTAAAATGCAATAAATACCATGTTTTACAGACAAGTTAAAGAATTGCTTGAGAGTATAATCATTATGTGCATATGCCAAAGCAAAGTAGGGGAAAGGGAAGGGGAGACAATTTAGTTTTCAAGCAATTCAGATAGATAGGCTGCCAAGAATTTAGAATACTTAATTCACATAGAAATGTGTGCACTTCCAAAGGCTTTGGAGATGCAGAAGACACCTCATAAACCTCTGCACTTATCCTGCTTGGAGCACAGAGTTTCCAAGTTCTGGAGGAGAGTTCCTTATGTGCTGGAGGGAAGGTCGCCATAGTGTCTTGGAAGAAGGAGGTTGTTAAAGTTGACTGTTTCACAGTCTCTCTGGAAGAGTGAGATTAGCAGCAAGCAACCCACACAAGAAAATAAACACATAAATAAAGTAAGAAGTCCAGCTTGTATTAGAAAGATGACTACTTTTAGAACATTATTAAACAGAAATCCTTCCTCACTGATTAGCAGCATTTTCAGTGAAATTAACCATGTAGAAGCCAGCATCAATGGCAGGAACTGTGTCAGGTATAAACTCACTGGAAACTGCTTCTGCTTCTGACATTTTGTGAAGGTTGGGTGGGTGCATGTATTTCAAGGTTGAGGAATTTTTTCTTCTTTCTGCATGTTTTTAATTAGGGTAACATTTTACCGGACCATGTACTGAAGTCAGAGCTGAGCCATGATATGACCAATTGAACATGACATTCCTGGCACCCCAAGGTACTCTAACATTAATTAGAGCCATCAGACTGTGTTATCATCCTGTTTGGTTATGATTTGCACGGTTTTCATATTAACTTCAGAGTCATTCTGGTTCTGAACACAAGCCTGTGTGTCACAACTGGATCTGTATCTGATCCAGGTGTGAATGGCTATCAGGGTTGGTACCAGGTGGGTACACTTTAAATGGATATCTATGATATATCATCCCTTTTTTTTTTACATACAGGTTTTCCATCTCCTTTTAGTTACTGTGAATCATTACAGAGACTGAGAGAGGCAGAATTTAATCATGATATATTTTACAGTCCTCACACCTTTTAATCTGAGAACCTGTCACCTTTGTCTCCATTTGCTAATGCACTATTGTAGCAAGGTCAAAGAAATAATGAGAGCACAAGCATAATAGTACAGCATAAACTCTTCCTGTCCTTTTTATTGGGACAAAACCCTCTAAAATGCAGATTTGAGACTTCTACCTTTATTCCGCACACAAAGTTGCTTCAGCAACCAATCTATGAGTAGGTCTTGTTACTCCCAGGATCAATATTGTTTTTTTGTTGGGTTTTTTGATTTTTTTTTTTTTTTAATTTATGCATATATTTTAATTTTCCAACTTTTGGGTATCAGATCTGTGATTCAGAAGAGAAACTCAGAGATTTTTGGTTTTCATCTTGTGTATAGAACTTGTAGTCGTTTTTAGAAATACTTAGCACCTGACCTTCTACCTATACTCAGTTGGGTCTTCACTAGAGAGTCAATATATCTGAGAAAGAAATTGGTCTGATCAGTGATCTTTCATCATGGCTTACTTGTCAAGTTGCATTTCAATTTTTTTTTTTTTGTTTCCACTTTTTGTCTTTCCTGTAAATAAATTACTAGAAAGCTATTTCATTTCCACTAGTTGAAAAATAGGATAACAAGATAGCTACTGTTTCTGGCAATCTGGTTTTGACTGTACTTGAAGAAGTATAAATGCAGATGTTTTCAGGATTTGATGGTTTAGGCTTTAAGCAAACTGCAGGTCTTTTGGAGGTGCAGGAAGCTGATTTTTCAGGGACAGTGAAGAGTTTCATATTGAGGATATAATCCTAACAGACCTGATAAACAAATATTTTCATTAAAATTATAATGTTAATTGTGAGAACAAAGGCAGAATGATTAATGGAAAGGAAGATTTAGAAACTTATGCACAGAAGGAAGAAACAAAACCTCTAACAGATTGGTATGCTCTAATTGTGAAAACAAGGTATTATTTATCCTATTTCAAAAAGAACTGACTCATGAAAACAGTCTTGTACCAAGCCTACTCAACAAATATATTCAGTTCGGTGTAGTACTCTCTGGTGCTCTATCGGTAATCAAAAAGGAGATTGGAGAAATTTATCTCAGAAGTTACAGAGCCAGTAGTATGACCTCTGTACAGTTTTAAAGGAAAGAATAATAAAGGCCATGGATATGCATGTAAAATGGTATTAAATACAATCCAGGTTTGTTAAAGATAGATCATACCTTTGATATGATCATTCTTTTGTAACCCCCCCCCCCTTATTTTCTAGACAGAAAAAATTCACTAAATCTCACCCATCTTAACACAATGCCACTGGAAAAAAATTATTAATTGGAAAAGATTGTGATTAGGACAAGAATTGCAAAGACGACAAACTGAGTAAAAGAACAATAATGTTTTGTGTTGAATGAACAATTTCAGGCTGGGGAAAGCTACTACTACTATCAACGTTGCAAGTGATCTCTTTCTTTTAAAGCACTCTATGACTTTGACACAAAAAGGAGTGGGTGAAAGAAACATGGTACAAACCAATTTTTCTTCTCTAAGTATCAAAGACAGTTAATATAGTAATTCTTACTTTATAAATTTATGATTTATTGATTCATGACTGTTGCTTGCATTATGCTTTACTGTACAATAAATGAATTTTCTTTTCTTTGACTGCTTGATTTCATATGGACAAGCCATCCTCTGAACTTCAAAAGGAGTACTCGTATCATTCAACTTATGCATATATTTAAATAGTTTGTTCTAAGAGTCCTTCACATTGCAGAAAATTTGTGGAACTTCCTATGTATAAATGTTAACACCCAGAGTAATTACCTTCATGTTTTCCTCATTCTAATTCATAAAGGATGAATTAACAGTGATGTTTCACTCCAGAATTTCTTAGTTGCTACTTCTATTCAGATCTGTGAAATTATTTAAACAACTTTTTTTGGTATTGGAACTGTACCGTTCTCTTGGAAGACGCTTTATTTCCCTTAAGAGTGAAAAGGACAAAAAAATAATTTAAAAAAATTGCTTATCTTGGCATAACTTTAAAAAAAAAAGAAAGAATAATGAATAAGCAGAAATATCCCTACCCAAATCCCCTGCGGCATGTAATAAATCATCAATGTAATAAAGTAATGTAATAAAGTTAGCAGCTATGCAAACTATTTCATGGGAGTTGAAATGCATTTGAGACTCTGGGTTTTTTTCTGTAACAAATATCACTGGAATTCCAGATAGCAATGGAATACTTGATAAAATAGATGCAGATTTATAAAATTAGAATTGGAAAATTGATCTATTTTTAATCTTTCCATCACTACTTCACAGAAAAGGATCTATTTACGGAATCATAAAATCATTGAATTATGTAAGATGGACAGGACGTAGAGAGGTGCAGGCTGATCCACGCTTCTGTTCAAAGTAAGCCCAGTTAGAGCCCAATAAGGATTTGTCCAAGAAAGTCCTGAATATCTCCAAGGATGGACACTTCACAATCTCTCTGGGCAATGCTTTTCAGTATTTGACCATCCTCATGGTAATTCTCCCACCCCTCCCCTCAAGTCAAAGTCTCCTATGTACTAGTGAGGACATTAAATAATATTGACTCCTATATTTATCCCTGAGTGATGTCACTAGTAACCAGCCAGTCTTCGTATTGCTGATCACAGCCCACTGGGTATAGTGATCCAGCCAGTTTTGTCAGCCCCTTCCATTTATTCAATTCCTATATCAGCAGTTTCACTCTTAAGGATACTAGGGGAGACTACGTCAAACACCTTACTTGAGCCAGGGTGTACAACACTCAGTGCTTCCCCACTTGTCCACAATACCAGACACCTGATTGTAGAATGCAAGTTTTGTTCCATGACTTTCCTGGGAATCTAGGTGAGGCTGACTGGCCTTTAGCTCCCTTAGGTCTTCCTTGCCTTTCTTGAAGGTCAGCTTGTCTGTTTTCTTTCGGTATCAGGAATATACCCCAATCACCATGACCTTTCAAAAATTATACAGAGCAGGCACAATAACATCAGCCAGCTCTCTCAGCCCCCTTGAGGGCATCCCATATGGTCCTATGGACTTGTATCTGCATATCTAATTTGCTTAAGTGCTCCCTAACTGTATCTTCCTCTACAGTATGTATAATTTCACTCCCATGGACTCTACTAATAGGCTCAAGGACCGGAGAGGTATATGTAAAAAGTCTGGACTTCCTTCTGTTCTAAAATTTAGTGTCATATGCTTTATGTGTGTATGTATGTGGGGGCACACACACAGAAAATGTTTTTAGAAGTTTTGAAAGCTTTTGAATAATCCAAATATTTTCTTTACCTGAATTTTTCTGAATATTCAGACAGAATACAAGTTTTCCAAATTGTTCATTAAAAAGAACTTTGACCCCTTCAAACCTACACTAAGTTAGATTTTCTGAACACGGTACATGGGATGGTTGTTTTCATCAGTTGTATGAAATATATTATATGAAATATTGGATATGAGATTTTCTTTCTGTCCTCGATCAAAAAATATTGTTGATATTCTTGCATTTTGGCATCTAAACACTTTGTATGTTGTTTACAAATGTCTGGTACTATTGGTATTAATACAATACAACAGGGAAAGAATCAAGATAGATTGAAAAGAGTTAGTTTGGGCAACAAGAAGAGAACAGTATTTTAGACCAGGGTCTTCCTGCGTAGAGTCTATGTGAGTAATAATCTTAATGACAATGAGGACTATATAGACATCGTCCAAGTATTATCAACTTTTTCTATCCCTGCCAAACTGTCACTACATAAAGCTTTACGTAAGACCAGGTACTGCCCAATCCACTGGAAAAGAATGAAAATAGCTTTCTTTCTCTTTACTGAAAGAGTACAGTCAAGAAAGGACAAAGAAAAGAAAGCACAAAGGAACTTGTGAGGAATCAAAACTGGCATATATGTTTTTCATTAACTGAGTAACTTAGGGAGTCAAGATGGGCCTATTGATCAAGGTCTGACAATTTTACAGAACTAATTTAAACTATTGCTTAAGAACTTTCACATTTCATGGTTTGACATGAATCCAAATGATATCTTTTTCAAAACTGCTCTTAAAAGCATAACATAATGAACCTAGAATGATGTACTGAGCTTTGTTCTCCAGGCTAGTGAGCCAGTCACTCTTATTTTGACTAAATTTTTATTGACTTCCTATTGCTCAGGTGGATTAAATACTTCTTGGCTTCACCTGAGAACAGAGTCATTGTAAAAGTTCAGAAATGTCTGCATGTATAGCGAAACATTTTTGTTTTAAGACTAAATATCTAAAATTTAGCTTTTATGTCTATTTTTAGTAATTAAAATAGAATGAGTTTTTTCTTCTTGTACAGCTAAATAGAATTTTTAAAATATTTATACTTTTCAAAACCAAACAGCTTTTACTGGATGGAAGTAGCTTTCACATTTCATCGCTTTGGTTTAAAAGTTCATGATATCATTAACAGATTATTCAGTATTCTTTTGCATATGCACGTATCTTTCACAAAGCTAAAAATAAGTGATAACAGGAAATTATTAAAGTATTGATAATAACAAATAATTGTAAAGAACAATCTAATTTATGACATCACTAATATTTTTCAAAAAGAGACTAAGACTATTGAATGTCAGACTTCAACTATGTATGACGTACCTGATTTCTCAGGTTTCCATCATCAAGAGATGTCATCAAGACTTAGTTTTTTAAAGAAATGGCTAGCTGCATACAAGAGCAATCTCAAACAGGAGAATAATCTGACTTGAAATAACAACAGTATTTTCTATGTAAGTAAGCACAGAAAACTTTGGGAGTTTCAATGAAATGAATTCCTACTACCTTTTTTAAGGACTACTGCAACTATCCAGACATACTGTTTTTGATCTAAATGGTCGTGTTAACCTAAATGACCCTAGAAAGTAATGAAATGAGATGTTCAATGGTTCTTTAAGTACTACTATTTGCAGAAAACTTTAATATTTTAACAGTAAAGAATCTTTCTATACTCAGGCTGAGAAGATTAAATAAGTTAGAATGAGATACCTCCTGTTGGCAGAAAGTACCTTTAGGACATGAGCTGTGCTTATCACAAAATCTGTGCATTTGCATAGCAGACTGTTTCAGGCCAGAAAACTGCTACTTCTTCATGAAAGTAGACACAATAAGTCCAAAACATAACACCCAGAGATACTGACCAGATATGAAGAAAAAAAAAAAAAAATCAACCCCCTGAATTTTGGTTGCTGAGAAAAAAATGGAAGACATTTAAAGTAGTTTTGATTTTAGCAAGTCCCAGAATTTACAGGTGGAGTGTTTTCACAGTAAAGCCTTTTTTTGGCCTTCCATCAGGCTTCAGTATCTGGAAGTACTGAACCTGGATTTACATAATTACTGATTTTGTATACGTAAAACAAAAGCACTATTTTTCCTTTGAAGGGATGCAGTTAGCACGAGGATAATGTTTTCGGATTTTTTTTTTGGTCTGCTATTACCCCCAGAGCACCTCAAGTGGACTTTTTTCCCAACTCTCCATCCAACAAATGCTGGAAATCCACAAGCAAAAAAAAAAGAAAAGAAAAAAAGACAAGGGAATACAAGTAATGTCTTCTCTGGGCCTGTGGATTAGTTCTAGGAAAAAAGAAAATAGAAGCATGGGAGCAGGGTCAGATCAAAGTTTAAGGCTAAAACCCAAACTGTCGTCATATGTGCTGTCTTCAACATGGCGATACCTTTCTCAGTGGAGAGATCCCTGCCCCTTTTGAAGGTAGAGGAAATCTTGATGATAGGAATCGCTAGTGAGAGTCCCTCACACCAAGCCCTTTCTGGTGTAAAGGAATAGAAAAAAACAGTCTGAGTCAACTGAAATTTTTCACTCATTTAAATATTTTTTAATGTTTAATGTTTTTACAGACTACACCTTAGAATTTGAAATTCAAAAGCATTTTGAATACAAAGTTAATTGAATTGTACATTTCCTTCACAACTTTCACAGAACTATGCTGAGTAGTAGAAAGAACTCTGACATCCCAACCCTTTTTCTAAAGTGTTAGTTTGGCTGAATTTGCATTTTCTGATTCTCCCCTACCAAAAAAGTCTTGTTGAAATATATCTCTTCTAGTTCTCTTAAAGACACTTTTTTCCATTACTCCATCACAGGATCTAGGAGGATAATTAATGTCTGGAAAATCTTCAGTGCAATGGAGTAACTGCCACAACTATGGTCAAAGCATAGACTGGGAAGTGCAACATTGTACTGGGCTTTCTATGTGGCTTTCAGTTCCATGTGATGGCCTGTTGACACAAAATTTTATGTGTTAAACATAGAACAGTTCTTAGGGGAATTGTGCAACCTCTGAATCCTGCTAAACCATAAACAGGTCCTAGATGAGATTAGTGCATCCTAATTTAGCCATCCTAACTGGAGAAAGAATCAGCATCTAGAAATATCTGTCTCACTTTGCATTGATTGTACAGGAATCACTAGAAAATAAAAATTAAAAAAATAAGCTGACTAAACCATTCACTGGAACACTGAAACGTTTAAGGTAATTCTATGCTTTTAATTGTTTTTATAATAAAAATACTGGAAATATCAATATTAAAATAGAATTTCAACCCCAAAATATTTTCAATTAAAAATGTCAAAATATGGTCACTTTTATAATCTGTTATGTTGGCTTCAACTAACTGGGAAATTTGATCTGAATTCAAGTTGGAATCACATAGGAATGTCTCCTTCAGCATAGAAATTAATTGAAATTTCTTGAAAAACTGTTGTAACTCTGAGGAGTACCTTGCTGGCAGGTCTCAGTAAGTGTGCCTGCATGAAGACGTGCTGGCTGGGCCTTTTCTGGTAATGAGTCATAAACCCTCCTCATTGACTGGATGAGCAAAAGGTAAAGTTCCTTTCCATACTACACTGTCTTAATAAATGTGCAATATTTTTTATTCATTTCTTTTAAGGTGTGAGAACAGTAGGCAGCTGGTCTTACATTTACCCATACATTTTTAAATCATTCCAGTCAGAATGACACAGATTTCTAAAAAAACACAGTAAATAAACCCCTGAGAAATATGATCATCCCTGGAAAAAAGAGTAACAGTTCATTGGGAGAAGTCATCTTTGCTTATGGTTTAAATTCAAAGTCAAAACATTCTAACAGCAGCAAAATTTTCAATGCCTTCATAAACCACCTTGTTTCCTCTGAGATAAATAAAGAAGTGAACACTCTATTTACTTGTTGGTCTGTCTTTCTTTCTTTCTTTCTTTCTTTCTTTCTTTCTTTCTTTCTTTTTTATATCACTTGAAGAAGGCTACCATTATTTTTTACTCTGAGCACCAAAAAAATCAGCAGCATTTGGGGCTGTAAGAAGTATACTTTTGATCCGTATCTTGAACTTACATGTAGAAATTCTGTCCTGTCCTTGACTGTATCGATATTTTTTTTTTCTCTCCTGGGATACAAGACATAATAATCTCAACTCACTGGAGCAGATACATTTTTTTCTTTGAAACTCTGGTCTAAAAGTGGCAGTATACTTGCAATGGTGGCTTTCAACTGGGAGAGTGGGCAGGTGAAATGACCTATGAAAATATAATTTTTTTCCAGAGAAATTAGTTACAAACAAAAGGGAAGACTCTTCTGGACATTCTAGAAGCAACTGAAAATAGTGTCAGTCAAAGAAGATGGTAGCTCAGGCAAGACAAAAGTCCCTCCTTTATTTGCCTCATTGGTAAAAAAAAATTATGCATACAACTTTGGTGGAAGATGAAAAATGTCATTCATTGCAGCTACAGAAATAGGCTGTCATGGTTCTCTGAAGATGTAGAAGGGGGAGGAAAGAGCATCTTCCTGCCTTGATTCACTTTCTTTTGCTTTACTTGTTTTCTGCTCCATAGTAGAGCTCCATTCAGTTAAAAATGTGCTATGTAAGGTGTTGTATTCCCTTAATGTTAAGGCCCAATACATTCAGCAAGGTGTCCTGTAGCAAGATACCACATTTCTGTAACAACAAGGTCCAATAAAACCCTTGTTTAAACAAGCTTTTTTGTTTTTATTCATTCTAATGTGCAAGTAATCTCAGTTTGTAGTGCCTTACACATACATATGATTGAATGACATTTTCTTAAACTGAAAAAATGAGAATCAATGGAATGGGGAATCCAATTCAGATTTCATCAATTTCAGTTAAGACTGCCTGGTAAGTAAGACACTTCTGTACATTTAAGGAAGTAATGTAGAAGGGTTAGTTTCTTTAGTTCTGAGAACTGAATACAGAGTATAAGCATCAAGCTATCGGTTACTTTAATCAAGGTGCATACACTTTTTTAAAAAGTAAAACCTTTTGTAAAGCTCTTTTTATTCTATGTCAATTAAGTTTACAGCAATTACTAAACAAAGTATATCTTGAAATTTCATTTCTTTTCATGAAACAGTATGGAGTTTGTTTGGTTGTTTTTTTTCTTTTCCACCTGGACCTACTAGCATTTGCCACTCTAACGAAATTTAGCCCCCATTCACAACTATGAAAACCAGCTGCATCCTTAGGGGTTGAGTTTGAAGGTTTTTTCCACTCTCTTCCTGTGTCAAGCAGAGCACAGATGGCATGGTGGGAGGCCTTAGTGTATTGTTAAAAAAAAAAAAAAAAAGCTCTTTTCTTCTTTTCTTTATTTTTCAACACATAAGAATCTGAAAGATTCAGAAAACTATTGTTTCTCAGCACCTCTGCAATACTTTCATCACTACCTTAGGCAATGATTGAAAAATGCAATTAGGCTTCACATCTTTAATGAATGTGAGTCAAATATCCTTAGATACCACAATCAGTGTCAAGCCAACCAGGAAAACATCTGTGGTTTACGTGTTTGTGTTTATGTATTAAGCAAAGATTAGAAAAAATATTGTTTACTCTGTTTCAGTTTTGAACTTGCTGTTTTTACTAAAGCTGGCCCATTTCAGGTACAAACCAAGCTGGTTTGAAGTATGACTGTTATTTTTTTTTTCTGTTTCAATATAATAGTATGATTAGACACAAGTATTTTCACTTATGTTGGTCTTGTTCTCTCTTTCTGGTTCTATGGAAGTTTATTAAGTCCCATAAGACTTTAAGGAGTAGAATGAAAGCATTTGAAATCTAATTTATAAAAATACTTTGTTCACATTCTTTTAATTCTTTTTTTAACTGAAATTTTGATTAAGGTACATTTCTGCAAAATATATGTCAAACCACTTTCAATACTGTTAAATGGCTCTTTAAATTGAAAAAAACAAGAGTAATCACTGGAAGTAATATTGGAAGCAATTTTCAGTGACTCTGCCCTTCTCACCCCAAGGAATTTTAAAGGAAATTGTCTTCCTAAGGTTATATCCAATATCATTAATTTAATATAAGGTGGGAAAAATGATATCTCCATCCTTTTGCTTATTAATTGCTATTTCCTTGATTCTGGCATTGCACAAAAAATTTGTAATCAATTGGCAGCCACGCTTTGCCTAAAATATTAAATTACCACTATTGCCTTTCTACTAATTCATCATTCAGACAGTCGTGACAACACACTTTGTTTTCATGTAGGACAGGTAACCTCACTGCAGTCTTCAGAGTTGTACCTGAACACACTTCCAGTCTCCAGTTTATGGCCTGGATTCAGCAAAACAAACACATAGTTTAATCATCATAGAATCAATAAAATGTTAGTATGTGTTTTCCACTATGCTTGTGCTTCAGGATTCTGCTGGATCAGCTACGGAATAATGGAAATTACGCACGGGCATTTGTTTTTTCCACAAAAACATGAATGATGTTTGCTTGCTAAATGCTGTGATGGTAGTGTAAGCAACAAACAACTAAGAAACCCCCTTACACTTATTAGCTATTTTACTTTTACCTTTTTGAAATTTTTTTTGAAGTCTCAACTTCTTTTTACTTACACAACCACTATAATATCTGTTATAATTCTGGTAGGCAGATTGGATACTGCAAAATGAGCCTTTAAATGCTTGGAGACAGAGGGCCTAGTTGCTTTATTTATTTATTTAGTTTTTTAAATTATTATTATTACTACTACTTATTACTATGACTACTGTTGCTTTTACTACTATTACTCTGGAAGGTTTCTTGTATCTAAGGAATTAAAAATTTCCTGTGAGATCCCCTGTGAATTGTGGTTCTCAGATTGTTCTCTTCTTACATACATAGAATTTCCATGCTATTAAGTATATCGAAATAAGGGTGTCGTCAGATCCTATATATCTTTATACCTGGCATATAAATGCATTATGATTACAACAATTTTCATGAGCTTGACAATGGTTCTTTAATCCCCACTTCGGGTATCCTAGTTCCTGGAAGTGCACACTGAGCCCATGGGCCATGGCACTGAAAGCAGTCTCATGGAAAAGACAGACCAGCTTCACTCAAAGAAGTGGGTTTTTTTGAGCTGAGAGTTTCAGTGCAACCCTGGGATCTCTTGCCCTTGTTAAAGAGCTGGCTTCATTCTGAGATCCTGGCAGAGTGGTCAGGGAAAGTCAAGGGTGCTGGGAGCTGGGGAGAACCAGATTAGGGCCAGCACCAGCAACTGGAGAGCATCCAAGCAGTGTCCATGCTAGAGAACAAGCAAGCTTTGTAGGAAGCAGGAGGGAGTCCTGGTCCATAAACACACATAAACACAGTGATTTTATATTAATGTATCTTATACCACAGGTTAGGTAAATGTAACCTCAACAACGTGTCTTAGACAACTATCCAGGAAAGGAGTGAAATTGAGAGAACTTGTGACTGTTACAGAGCAGAAAATTTACTTCATTTACACATGAATTATGAGTCCTTCCTGCTTTAGATACTATTAGTCTGCTCTTGAAAAAGGCCTACAACTTAAGGGATAGATACTAAACATACTGTGCAAGGAAACTGTCACAGGGAATGGGACTAGAAATCACAGCAACTAGATCCTGACTCCACTGATCTTTAGATGCATTAGAAACCACTGCCGCACACCAAGCAAGAAACACTGATTTCAGATCTCCATGGGGCCTGGGAACTTCATTGGCATGCAGATATGGTCAACCTTAAGTCTGGGAAAGGGAAAAATAAAGCCAATGGCCAAGGAGACTGCCTGAGTACACCCATTTTCTCCAAATGTTTAGACTCCTCTCTGTTGTGTAGCATTCTCATCAAGTTGCATGAGCTGTGACCCACAGGTACAGGGCATAATGAGAAAACTTTTCAAAGGCCAGCAATAAGTTCAAAGAACTTGGACCCAAGCTCAGTAAAGAGCAGGGAAGTCAACTCCTTGTACTAATGTCCTCAAGTACCTTCTAACATGAGAGCAAAGGTCTTATTAATGGAAAATTATGAGCTTGGCAGGGATTTATGGGTTGGCTGCCTTGTAGTAGGGATCTGCTAGGCATTAGACTTTCCTTAGTTCGTATACAGAGCTATTATGAGTCAGGTAATACTTCACACTGGAAAAGGTGTCAGGTTGCTCCTTCACAGTACACTCCTTTCAGGTTCCATTAGCAATCCTGACTGATAGAGTCTTCCAGAAATTTTCAAAGCACTCCCAGAAATTGCTGCATAATGTTTCTTTTCAAACTCTAACCTAGAAGTCATCAACTGAAGCAAATGTTTTCTATATGGTAGAGTTACTTCAAACAACAAAACTTGAGAAAAATCATGTCCTTAATTTCCAGCTTTGTCCCAAAGGAAAAAAAAAGAGGGGGGGGTATAACAGCTTTTATATTTTTTAAATGTCTTTTTTAATAAATCAATGAACACTCTTATACATATGCTGCATCCCCAGCACTTCAACCTAAGCTTGTAAGAGATTTGTGATCATAATCAATAGGCAAAGAGATTTTCTGTTCCCTACCCACAGGAAATACAACTCCTTCCTGAAAAATGAAACAAATAATGACAAAAACAACCAGGAGAATAAAATGATGGACAAGACACTTGGATTTGAAATCAGGTACAATTTCGATCATCTAACATGTAATGGGTGGAAAAACCAAAACTAGTGATGTACCTGCAAGTTCTTTGAAATCTGTTTTCACGCTCTAAGGTCTTATGGGAATCAAAACCCTCTGAGTAGAGAAATTAGATCTGCAGATTCAGCAAAACGGGAAATGTTTCTTAATTTAATTCAATATGATGTGTGCTGGGGAAGAATCCATGTTTCTTTAGCTCATTGGCTGTGATGGAACCCTTATATGAGCTGAATCCATTGGGAACTTCTGTAGTAAAATATTGCTGTGTAACAAATAAATACCTTAAATTCTTATTTAGTTATTTCTTCAGAAATTATTATGCATTCAGGTACTTTAATTTTAATATTAGTTTATTCTCAAGCTATTTTGGCTAGGTGATGTATGAAAATACTTACTTTATTTACATTTTTCATTTAACATTCCTTTCTTCAGTAAATCCTGATTGATAGTAATGGAAAACTTTCCTTGGAAAGGTCAAAAGAACTTTTCATTTTGGAATATAAACTTGCCCTTCAATCTTTTTTTTTTTTTTCCCTAACAAATTTATACCAAATATTTTTTCAAATTATCATCTACAAAAAAATAAGTTTTTGACTTTCAAACCTGATTTAAAATGGGAAAAGTTTCTGTTGATCTGGACCATTTGTTATTTGCATAAAAAGCTATGCTATCAAACAGTAAGTAGGCAACTGAACTGATAGGTGTTGATATGTGGTGCTGACGGCCTTTTCCTTCTTTAAATACCTAATTTCCCATGATATTAACAGCATATGGAAACCATTCACATTTGCTGCTTACAGCTTCTTCATTATGACATTTCATTTTTTTCAGCAGCTGTATTTATGGATGGTTTTCCTGACCATTGCTAATTGACTGCTTGGTTTTAGATTGTTTGATCTATAAAAATCACTATATTAAAACCTTCAATTTTATTGACATTTTGAATAATTGCTAAGTTTATTGCTGGTATGAAGATTTCTGAGGCCTTTTAAAATTTTGTTTCTAATGTGGCAGTTTGTTTTCATGGTTCTGCTATATTCACACAGTGTAAAGCCAAGCAGCATCATATAGGAGCTGCTTGATCCTGATATATTCTGCTCTGAAATAAATAAGTAAATAAATTGCTATGGAATTCGCTCAGGACTCAAACTCCTTCTATTTGCTTAAGGGCAAGTAGTATTTTTTTATTATTTATGCAAATGGTCTTTGAAAAATCTATCATTAGACATTTCCTTTGCCCTGTAATTTGCTTAGGAACCTGGAACCTGGTTTATAACATATTCTGTAATTCTTTAAAGCACTGAAAAAACAATAAAGACGATTCAGTAGTTAGTTGTTGTAAGGTAAGGGTAATTTTGTCTGATAAATGCTTGTCATGCATGTATATATAAACCAAATCCTTTTCCAGATGCTAAACTATAACAAAGGGAACAGCTGGGACTGATTTCTGATTCTGTAAGAGCTGAAGACAAAAACTTTGCATGAGAGAGGAGATTTGGAGAAAGAGAAGAGCAAGTCAGGATAGCTTCCTAAAGTAAAAACTCCTTAATTAAAATTGCACACAAGGGTAAGAAGATAAAGGGTTAGGAAGGCTGGCACCAGTTCTGCTGTGCAAGGAACTTAAACCAGAAAGTACGCAGGTAACCTGGGTTTCTCTTACCAAATCCAAAGCACATTTTGCTATAGTTCCTAGAGGAAATAGTCTCCAGCCCTGCAAAATGTAAGACTGCTGAAACAATACAGGCTTTTTTGAGTCCTTGAACATCTCATGGGTGTAACTCAGTGGCTATAAACAGTAGGGTGTAAGTAGGTGGTAATGAAATTTATTAACCTAAATGTCCTAGCTAAGGAAGCTAGAGCATTGTGAGCAAGGCAATGGAGAACAGTGTCTCATGTCAATCAGCAGAAGCAATTGCATATGGTGGAGCAACAGATTTGCTTTAAATAGTTCAGGTGTCATCCCAGAACTCATTGTGTAGCTGTTTCACTACCTTGTCCCTGCTCACTTTTCATTTTGCTACACTAAGCAAGTCAAGCTTTCTAATTTTCCCTCAAAATTTAGGGTCTCCACTTCCCTAATAGCCTTTTCTGTACTTATTCAAATTATTCTTTACATGATTAGAAGTGCCCACTGCCCTCCAGGCAGGTGCTCACCAGCGATACAGCTTCCCTGTGTCTGCTCCCAAATGCCTTGCTTTGTGTAGTCCAGGCATACCGTTGCCAGCTTACCTCTCAACTCTGGAGGGAATGTGGGTACCCAATAGCAAACAGTAGTCTTATATACTCTGCTTCTGTTTGGAAGGTGGCAGACCTGACTACTAATTAGTCATCATGGCAGTATAAAGGCTATACATTGTGTGGTTGAAATTAATATCATGACAGGTATCATGAATGCAGTGGATCACATGCCATCTAACTCTTGAACTCAGTAGCATGTATAGCTCTAGCCTGAGTTGTATGAGACTCAGTTGTGTGACATTCATTTAGTTGCTAGGAATTTCCATTTAATTTACTTGACTGATTCACTCATTCTTCAGCAAAAAGGCAAAGTGTTGCTGTATTTGATCAGCCTCATCACCCCAGTATTACAGGAACCAGGACAAAGGAAGGAGTTACCCACTTTTCCTCTATAAATACATTTGGAATCAGGTCTCTGAGCATTTGTATCAGCCACTGAGCTGAAGGTTAGTGTTAAAGGAAAAGGCTATAAAGCCTGGGGACAGCCACAGTGCGAAACAACATGAAAGAGCTGCTGCTTGAAAGTATGCAACAGGATAAAGTTGTGGACACTGTGTACAATATGGCACTAACAAAACAGTGAAAAAGCTAGAATGCCAGGATATGCTTATTGATTAGTGCTGCCGTAAAGGCTAGAAACTATTTCTTTGAGACTGTGAAAAAAATCCCAAACAGCCAACACAAATCCCGACATATTTTGATTGCTTTCTATATTATGTGTAAACCAAAGGCATTACGAACAGTGACATAAAGTGTTTTGCTATATTGCTGACGATGCAAGCTTTAATATGCAGTGCCTTTGCAATGATTGTATAACAAAGACTCCATTCTTATTTCTCCTCATTTCTCTGTTGGGTTTGGTTTGGTTGAGTATGAAGAATTATCACTGACACAGCACTAGTTTATTGCTACTAACTTGGACTCAAAGTCAATTTGACATCTGATGAGGTTTAATGCATTTAGTTACTTACATGGGAAAAATCCAAGCTACATACTTCTGTAGAACTGGAAACACCGAAGACAGCTCAGTACTCAATGCAAGGAATATTATTATAAGCATCTAAGAAGAAAGGAATATTATAGTTGAATTTCTAATCAGGATACATGATAACACAGCCTTGGCTTTCTATGTTGGTAATCTAAGATGATTTTTCTTAGCATAATCTCAGTTGCCTGAATAGCTTGTTCTTTTCCACTTTGAATATTAATCACACACATTTCTTGTGGCAGATCTGTCTCTTAGTACAGATAAATGATCAGGGACCTTCCACTCTGGTTATTGTGCGTTTCACTGGCAAATAATTATTTCAGTTCACTAGTACAAAAGAGGTATTTCTTTAAAACTATGATGCATTATATGCTCACAGCATGATCATTAAAACTAGAACATCAGCCTATACTGTGCCATGTGTTATGGACAGAGATGAATGAAAATGAAATTTCCCCCCCTTTCCCATCTATTTGAATTGCAATTGAAACTGCCTGTTCTGCTGGAAAGCCATCTGTCTTTCAGCATCCTATTTGTAAGCTGTGGGACTTGTTTCAGTTCCACCTAATTTCAGACATTGCTTAAATTAGGAACAGTGTTACCCAAGGCACCTTTTCTGTCAGAGGAAGGTACAGGAACTTCCAAAAGGTAATTCAGCCCACTTAAGAGCTGAATCATGTTCTGGAGGTATAGACAGCTGTCCCGGTTTCAGCTGGGGTAGTTAATTGTCTTCCTAGTAGCTGGTACAGTGCTATGTTTTTGAGTTAGGTATGAGAAGAATGTTGATAACACACTGATGTTTTCAGTTGTTGCTAAGTAATGTTTAGTCTAAGGTCAAGGATTTTTCAGCTTCTCATGCCCAGCCAGTGAGAAAGCTGGAGGGCCACAAGAGGTTGGCACAGGACACAGCCAGGGCAGCTGACCCAAACTGGCCAACAGGGTGTTCCATACCATGGGACGTCCAATCTAATATATAAACTGGGGGGAGTGGGGGTGGGGAGATTGCTGCTTGCGGACTAACTGGGCATTGATAGCTAGGTGGTGAGTGCTTGCATTGTGCATCATTTGTATATTCCAATCCTTTCATTATTACTATTGTAATTTTATTAGTGTTATTATTATCATAATTAGTTTCTTCTTTTCTGTTCTATTAAACCGTTCTTATCTCAACCCACAAGTTTTACTTCTTTTCCCGATTTTCTCCTCCATCCCAGTGGGTGTGGGGGTAAGTGACTGAGCGGCTGCATGGTGCTTAGACACTGGCTGGGGTTAAACCACGACAACAGCCCGGGGAAGCAAAGCATCTGATTTAGACTGCTCAGTTAGATGCCTCAGGTTAAATGGATTGGATAGAGGCTAGAGTGTGTGGACAGGACATAGACTTCTCTGAAATGGATCATGAAAACAAAGCTTGGAAAGTGAGAGGCAAAGAAAAAAACCCAGCATGACTGACTATAGTGCACTGCATTACATGCTGGGGGAGAAAACAGGGAAACGAAAGAAAGAATTAGGAAGTATGAAGATATTCACACTTGAGGATGAACTGTGGCACCTGGAGAGGAGTCCATGTGTGTTCATGCATGCATGAACAAGAACCTTAGTACCTGGTAATGTTGTGCATGTATGTTTACATCTGTGCACTTTCTTTCATGAGACAAAGTTTGGCTTAGCGGAGGAAGAAGTGACATAGATGTCTTTAAAAGTGTTTGGAGGAAAGAGGATCAGAATGGGACAAGGTAACAGAAGGACTGGCTGTTTGTCCAACCTTGCAATGCACATCTAAATGAAAAGGAAAATTCTAAAACATTTTAAAGGGAAAAAGACTACTTTAGTCACCAAAGAGAAGAGAAAATTACTGAAGTGAGGAGTTAAAATGAGATCCTCTTCTATAAAGGTAAATGTCTTCTTTTTTGAAGTGTTAACAGCATATAGAGTATCCTATGTAATACAAGGAGAAAAGTTTGTCCCTTTTCCTGATAGTACTTTGAAATTCCTAGTATAAAATCCAACTGAGATCCCACACTAAGGATAATAAAAGTAGTATACAAACAGTATAATCATAATTTGCTCATAATTGCATAGATGTGGAATATTTCTATACAACCCCCCAACAGCAAGAAACAGAGCCAAGATACACAACTCCCAATCTGGATACAGTAAAAGGCTGCTCACACAACACACCTTTACCCTTTTAAAGGTGGTTGTGCCAGCATATTGCTGCAAACAAAGGTAAAACCTTAGAACTTTAATTGACCTCCAACGAGGTTCACACCCAAAGAACTTCAAGGAATTAGGAAAGAATTGTCCACTCATGTGAACGGCCAGAATTCTCAGTTACACCAGCTAAAGGCAAAAAAGCAAACCAAAATACAAGTACTAGCCAATTCCTCAATAACAGGCATTTGGTAGCAGGTTACTCTGGGGACTGATATTCCAAAACCTTCAGTCTTTCAGACCTTCCCTGAAAGAGCTGGGTCCTGCTGAGAAGTTACTTGATTAACAAGACCACTGCTTTGATCTAGGATAGCAGTTTGTATGTGTCTATGACACCTCTCACTGGAGTATCTGTTTAGGTCTACATCCTTTCAGGACCAAGTCTAGTGTTATTAGTTAATGTTTCTACCTGCAGCCAAATGTCTTTATTTAAAAGCCTCAGTAGGCTTCTCTGTTTCTTTCTTTCCTACCCTCACCTCTTGATCTTCTCCTGTCTGTCAGCACGTTTTGGCCCAGAACGACCTTCCCCCCCTTTTTTTTTCATGTCTTCTCTAGTTCTCTCTTCATTTGCTACTTTCCCCATTTTGAAAATAATCTATCAACACTTTCACCACTCCTTTGTGAACTAGTCTTCCACCTTCATTTGTTCCCATAGAAGCAACAATAACAAAAGGAAAATAATGATTTGTAAAAATTCACAGAATGCTGTCAAATGAACAGTAAAATTCAGACAAATAGGTAACTTTGGTCTGTTTTCAATAAATGAATCCCAGATTTTTCCTCTGACATGCACAGACACATGATTTCCTGTACTTGCCAAGGCTGAACATTAGAATGAATTTTAAAAAAATGTAGGAAATAAGTAATTTGAGAATGAGAGATTAAGCAAGTTGCATTTCAACTCTGATCTTCACTTCCATGTACAAATTACAGAGTGGAGAACACAAACACTGGTGAAAATGAGGCAGAGTTACTGAATTTAATTACACAGTGGATTACTTCTCCTACAGACACAGGGACCCAAAGAAGCAATGAAACTTTTGTTATTACTTTTGAAAGGCTTGCAGATTTTAGCTGGGACTTTATAATACATGTAAGAAAGCATTTATATCCTCCACTTGCTGTTTGGCTAAGCACCTAGGTATAATTCAGAGTATTTCAATTATAGGGTACAAATTTCCCTTTTAATTTCCTCCAAAATTTCCATTACAGTTGAAGCGAGAGGAAGACACTAGAAGGCAATTTAGAGGCCAGGGTTTCACACTTTGCTATTACATGGTATCAACACTCTTGCCCTCAGTGTCTGTTTCAAAATTTTTCTATCATCATGCCTGTAACTCTCAAGCAGTTCAAGCTTGAAGATAGAAGAGCCTGGAGGACTATTAGCCTCTACTGGAGGTTGCATTAAAATGGCTATGCTCTAAAAAACTCAGCCTGGACAGTATTTCCATGCAAATCTGAAATCTGTGTCCATCTCTTCTGAGACTTAGCCATATCTTAACCAGATTTTTTCTGCACAAACCCCACCTTTGAAACCCCTGTCACGCCCCACTCTCATGACATGACATGCGCTATATGTGTTTGCAGAGTTTTGAGCGATACCAGTTTACTGTTGGTGGGAGTGTCAAATGATATAGAGAGATTACATATTCATAAAAAAAAAGATTGATGATCTAACAGCATTGAGACAATAATAAGGAAATAGACAGACTGATAGAATACCAAAACTTAAGTCTCATGGAGGAAGGTGACCAAAAGCTACAAACTTCTTTGGAAAACACAGACAGTCATGTATCAGAGCGACCAGTGTTGGTTAAAAACCAGTTCTGAATCACTGTGTCATAAAATTTGATTTGTGTGATTCTATATAAATCTCTTTCAAATCCACTTATATTAGCAGTCGTTATTTTTGAAGTGTTTATAAATTAAAGTTTTCTTCAAAAGTATAGCAATAAAAACCATTTTTGAACAATGCATGAACAAAGGATAATGTGAAGTGATAAAAAAATGGGCACAACTATTAAAATAACATCACTGAGAAATACGGAAACACATTTTCGCTGGGAATAATGTCCCTGATTTCCATCTCATATCAAATCTCCTGGTGATCACTCATAAATGTTAGTTCTCATGATAAATACAGTTAGTACATCTAAATCCCTATGCCTTTAAAAACAACTTGTCAAGGTGACTTAGCTATAACAAAATAGAAGACACATATTAGGATAGTGACACTGTACTCAAAATAACTTTGAGTAGTTCAGTTTGTCTTCACTACAATGGACACCATAGTACAGCTCAGGATGCTTGATAAAGGCATTACTTAGGGTATCACTGTTTTTATGCTAAACTAGTCACAACAGAAAGCTATATTCCTAAAAATTCTAAACATCAACCAATTTAGATAAGACCATTAGTTTATTGTTCACTACATATATCTGACCTTTTGTCAAGGGTGAAGCATTCTAAACTAAAGTAGACAGAAAAGAGTGTCATACCAAAGATGGTATCAAATGTTTCATAATTCTCTCAAACTGACATTTTATCCCTTACGTGTCATATATTAGAGCTGTCACCTAGACTATCTGTTAAGCTGACACATTTTGCTGCATTTTTCATTAAATTCTTAAATCACAAATAACCAGGAGCTATCAGACCTTAAAACTGTCTTTAGTTCAAAACTAAATAATTCCAGTTGTTGGTCCAGTACTAAAAAAGTACAACATTTGCATAAAGGCATGAGAACTTTCTGCTGCCAAGGTGACCTGCAATCTTATAATAATTCTGAGAAAATGGAAGTTAGCTGTACACAACAGTTCCATTCCACACTATAGTACCATGTCCCATCACATTTCTTATCACACATGTAAAATATAAATAGTTTTAAATGAAAATATTTGGCAATCTGAGCGTATGAGTTCAATCTATATTTAGCCAACTAAATTAAATTAAAAATGACAAGCAGCCAACAATTCCCATTGATTTACATGAATAAGTCATATAATAGACCTGTTACAGTAAAGTTGCTGTGATCTAGTCTGTGTTCTTTGCCTTGGTCTTTTTTAATATATATGAGGTGACTGAAAACATGCTGTTACCATATGGTAAAATGTAGCTCAAAGAGCCCCAGAAAGCTCTAACTGAGTAGATTTGTTATCATAGTACATTGCAGTACTCTGAGGAGATACGAGCTTGAGTCCTGAGAGCAATGTTTCTCTACTAACTGTGTAAAGACACGTACCCTTTTTCTGGTTCCAGAGTTTGCTTTTTGCTCATAACTCTGCTCTGAACAGTATTGTGCATTGCAGACATGTCCTAATAGTCAACAGAATATATGATAATTGCACAGGGCCTTGAATAATGTACGTTCTTAGAAACTCACAGGCACAGCTTTAACCTTCAGCACACGTCCTTCCAAACCTTAGGTAGTCCATGTTATGCTGTAATCAGCTGGCAACAGACATATACTTTTTCACTGAAATATTGCAAACGCCATATAATCCTCTATGGTACATACTGGTCTCTTTTGGAATTATTTATTTTCTTCTGTGAATTATTTTTTTCATCTACTTTTTGGACAAAGAACATATGCCCACTCTGAACATAGAGAAGGTCATAAGAAGGCAAGAGGAGCTGTAGTGACACAGACCCCCAAGCCCATCTAACTACACTATGTATGACGAGGTATGCAGATAAATATGGAAGACTACAAGAACACACTGAACATACACAGTACTTCAGCACATACTTGTCCAGAGACTTGTGTGTAGTCCCCCCCCTCCAGATTTCTTTTCTGTGAACTTACTTAGTCTCCCCATGAAGCCATGTACACTTCCAAAGCAATGCATATTTCCCGATAGAAGGGTTAGTTCTTATTTACTGAATGAAACTTTACTTGTAGGGGTTTTTTTGCACTGCAGTCTGTTCTCATATTCTACATCTATGATTCCACTAACCTCAGCATAGCTCTACTGGGTAATTTTATGGTGACAGCTCACAAGATCTAAAATATCATTTTGAGGCCTAAGCCATAATCTTTCACACAGTTCTGTGATAGCAGTACCTTTATGTGGATTAAAATTAATTGAAAGACAGAAAACAGCTGTTAATGTGAGTTTGAAGAACTCAATATTTAGAATATTTTTTCAGAAGTGTCACAAAGCACTATGAGTGTTCTGGTTTGGCTTTACTTTCCATTATTTGGATATTTTTCATGTTTTACAGAAATAATTATTTCAATATTTCTCTTTTAAACTGTAATCTGTATATAGCTTCGCTAGAGTTTATAATGGAAGAAAAAAAAATTAGAGAAAAAGGGAATTTCATAAAGAAGATTACAGACAGAATGGAAGAAATACACTGGAGTCCCTTTCTGGCATTAGAGTTTCCTTTAGGATCCCAGACAAGTCACATAGAACCAGAGCCGCAAAAACCACGTAGGTAACACTGACACATTTTAAGTGTCCAAAACCAATAATTAGAAGAAAACCTCCCTCATGCTCAGCTCACCTCATAACAGCTTATGGAACATATGAAAATATTCTGAAATACTTTTATGTTCACTCAGCTTGTCACAGTTTCTCACATTTCTGTTTAACCATTTATAATAGGAGACAATGAGTGAGATACTTACTTGGGCTGGAAAGCAAAGGGATTAGGGGATATGTGCATATACGCATCTAACCTAGACTTGAATCATTTTCAGTTTTGAAATATACCTCTCATACCTAAATATATTTCAGGGAAATGTGTTGGATATAACACTGGTGCCTCATCCATCAGACATTAACTTGTATGAATTAATGTTCCTTGGAAAGGGCATCAAAGGAAAGATTAGAATAAACACAATTTGAAAAGTGAGCAGGAGAGAGAAATGTTTGGAATAAGGCACAAGGGGAGAGGCTTCTTGGATTTCAGAAGGAAAGATAGTCGGTTGCTCTGTTATCTGACAAACAGAGATTTGCTAAGCTGACAACCTGACTTGAGAACTTAATATGTAGGTGAGCAACACTCAGGTTCCCTTTCTAAAAGCTGTCTTGTTTAACTATAACTGTTCTTTCCTGCCTATCTCCTGTAAAGACTTTAAATGTTACTTTCAGAAATGATTCAGGTCTCTTTAAAAGGGTCACAGGTGACAAGTTAAAGTGTTGGCACTTTCAGGCCCAGGCTCAAAGCTGGGGAGTCCAAGGCCAGGATCATGCAGCACATTAGCTGGAAGGATCACCTAGGTGAGAGCTGGCACTTAGAAAAAAGATGTTTTTGCATAGATGTGAGTAGACTATATGTAGTTTTAAACCACCAGTAATAAGGACTTTAACAGTAGGCTGTTAAGTATAAGATAAACTGTTGTGTTTCATGCCAAGTACAGCACTGTTTATTAATACACGTTCCCAGCATGGATAGAATAGGTCAGCACCAAAATAATTATTTTTCTAATATCTATTTGGTATACACATCGCTGTCTGACAGTGATATGCTTTGTGGGTAATTAGAGATGTAACCAACTGCTAGTGTGGAATTTGTTTACAAGTATAGCAAAAAACCCTAAAGTAATATTACAAGACAGCTCTGGAAGGTGTTCATATAGTACACAGGGTTAAACACTAAAAGTCTTCCTCAGTTTCTACTCAGGTCAGGGGACTGGTGCTGAAAGAAGAGAGACTGATGCTGATTATTTAGGAATTGCATCATGTAGTGACACTGACTGTTAAAAGACTTGGGAATGTAAAGATTATAGGAATGAGATTCACAGCAGGCCCTGCTATGATCAGTGAGCTACCCAAACCAGTCTGTCAGAAGTGCCGATGAAAACCTCTTCTGTGATATAACTTGCCACAAATTAGATGGATATATTAGGTGAGCTCCGAAACCTACAGTATCCCCATGTGCCAGCTGATTCAATGAACATTGTTGTCACATGGAATGGGACAAACAGGGCTGGCCTCTTCTGCGTGAGCTGCAGAATGAATATGTAGATTTGAAGCAAATCAATGATTTGAATGGGGACCTTCTATTTCTCAAGAAGCTTCGCTAAATTCTGGGTTGTCAGTTACTTACATACCGTGTTACAGAATCATAGAATCATTTTGGATGGAAAAGATCTTCAAGATCATTGAGTCCAACTGTAACCCAATACCACCATGCCCACTAAAACATGTCCTGAGGTGCCTCATCTATATGTTTTTTTGTCACCTCCAGGGATGGTGGCACCATCACTTCCCTGGGCAGCCTGTTCCAATGCCTGACAACCCTTTCAGTAAAGAATTTTTTCTAATACCCAATCTAAACCTCCCCTGCCACAACTTGAGGCCATTTCCTCTCATCCTGTCACTTGTTACCTGACAGAAGAGACCAGCACCCACCTCACTACAACCTCCTTTCAGGTAGTTGTAGAGAGCGATAAGGTCTCCCCTCAGCCTCCTTTTCTCCAGACTAAACAACCCCAGTTCCCTCAGTTGCTCCTCATAAGACCTGTTGTTCCCCTGGAAGGCTGTTCTGAAAATACTTCATAGCTCAGGCCCTGCTGTCATGATATTTAGGGGAATACTTGGTTTCAAAATGCCATCAACAATTAGTTTTGCAAATAAGTTACCCAGTAACTGTATGCAGCTCCTGGCAGTTACACTTCCAATGAGATAACCTTGAGTTGGCGGCAAAAATCACACCTCAGTGTATTTACTCTAAGGTGTGTAAGTGCTGTCCCATCTAGGACAGCATCTTCCATCTAGGAGAAAGAGCTTTTGGGTGATGTGAATTTTGAACAAAACTACTCATTATTGAAGCACATAAAGATGTGTCTACATTCTGTGGTGAACCCTAACTGTGAGCCATCCTCAAGCTGCCAGGGACAGAAGCTAGTGAATCCATACAGTGCAGTGCAGAACCAAGGAGACAAGTCATCCTGGGTGTGTAAGCTAGATAGTGACATTTGTATGGTACTGCTATTCAGTTAATAATGCACTGTCCTTTTTTCATTACTTCCAGACTTATTTGACATTGCTGTCTTTAGACCGTGCTCCTGGACTTATTTTGCAGGGAGCTCGTTTAATGTATCTGCATGCATGATATAGATTCTGCCCTGTATAATTTCATAGATCCAATTCTTCACCTTATGTATTATTTAAATACATGACTTATTTTACAGCCCTTTTAACATCTCCATATTACTTACAGAATACAGGGCCATACTCCCAGTTCTTTTAAAACTAAAGAAATGAGCAGGAAAAAAGAACCATTATAATTCTGGAGCATTTAAAATGTTAGTAAAAAAAATATAAAAATACACATCAGTGAAAGCATTACATCACTATCTACTTTCTGTCTTCTGGCTGACACCCCCACAAAATATGGACAGTAATGTAATTAGCAACAAGGATTAATTTCTGAGAGTATCTTACAGGCATAGAAAATGTTATCCTTCATTGCAAGCTAAGACAGAATGGCAGAAGACAGTGAAGACGCAGGTCAATGTTTTGCCCTTTAATTTCAGACCACATACCTTTATGCAAGTCTGCATTAATATAAGTACAAGTGAGACAGATGGCCAAAGTTATAAGATTCCACCATTTTAAGATATCTGTGTACATATCTATTATATTTGTCTTTGTTAACCATAGTATAAAAATGCAACTGTGCTAGCCAGAAGTACCTTAAAACACTGTGTTATAAACTGTAGTATTTTGGAACTACAGGATATTGAAATGCTTCTTCTGGTCAACTTCATATCATTTAAAGACAGCTGCAGAGTTCTGATCCAGAGTTTGGTCTGAATCCAAACTTTTTCGGAATGAAAGGGTGTTCAGATTTGATTTTCCAGTTCAGTGCCTTTCCTAATTATAACTCAGTGAATAGCACCAATTAGCATACTCCAGTAGTATCCATGAGTGTTTTACCAAAAGAACAGGATGATATTCTCTGTGTCTCAGACCAAAACAAGGTAGAGCCATCTGAAAGGGTTACATATTGCAATGCAGAGTAAACCATTGAGTTTTGCAGGGCTCTTTATATGGCTTACTGTTGAGTACAGAAAACAATCAAATGTCTTTCAGAATGTTGCACTTTCTTCTCACTTGTTTTCTGATGTTTAAAAACATCAAAGTGTTTCTAAAATTTCAAGGTCACAGGACACATTTTCTTTTTGTTTGGCAGCATAGAGCAAAGTGAAACTCCTGGAGTTTGCCAGTCCTCCAGAGGGCTTTCGAGGGAATCCTTTTTGAATGGGATTTCTAGTGTTGGAAACATCTTGTCTTGATCTCATTAATAGTGTAAAATTAGTGTTTCTAAATCAATGTGTATATGCCATAGGTGAAACCCATGTTAAAAAAATGAGACTGATACATGAGCAAGAGAATGTGAACCAGAATTTCTAATTCTGCTTTTCAGTCTTCAACTTGTAGAACCATTTTTTTTGCCAAAATTTGATTTTTTAAAAGCAGAGAGATGCTGTCACAACTTTTATTCCATGTGTGTGCTTTTATGTCTATACCTATCCAACCTTCCTCATAAAATTTTGTTTGGCAGTTAGCCTAGAAAAAGAATGATTTCAGGTTTAGACATTTAAAATTTTATTATACATTTTTTCCATTTAAATATTATTGTCAAAATGCATCTTTGTTAATAAATTGAAAACCCCTGTTTTCATTATATACTATCATCTAGTCTGTCAGTAGAAAATATTAATGTATTATTGTCCCAGAACTCACTTACTGCTATAAGGGGAAACACAATGATGTGTTGATAACAGATTAAGCATATAATGCACAAGCCCTAAGGCTTTTAGTCTCAGGAGACATTACATTTCCATGGCAGTACCAGGATATGATATAAATAAACGAAGAGTTACAGTCTGCTAGTCAGGCATGCTGGACTGGATTTAAGGCATATTAAATACTTCTGGAGTAAGCAAATGAATATTGCTGATGGACTGAAAGAGATACAGGAGGTATTCTAGGGTTTGATACCATTTAAGCTACTTAAACACACAGTAATAAGATTGTATTTTTGAAGAAGGCTCAAGGCTATTTGAACCTTTGTGTCTTTTTTTTTTTTAATTTAATATTAAAGAAGGTTCTAATGGAATTCATAGAGGAATCCATACAGGACAAAAATAAAATGCCTTCTATTTGAAATGTGAGTTCATAAAAGAAGATGGAAAAGGGACATCTTGTGACTTCTGTATATATATGTTACGTTTGGGGAGGCAGCCCATTTTTTATGTTAAAAGTGATGAGTCAGTGCAACAGAAAGGGGGAAAGGCAACTCAGAAAGCAAGATAAAAACCTCTTTTATAAAGAACAGATTAAAAAGGTGGCCAGTACATCAGGTAGGAGGACTGAATTTGTGTAGAAAGGTTGATGACAGTTTTTACAGGAGCATTATGGAGGCAAGGAATACGAAATTTCCTGAAAAGCACAGAAATCTGCAAAGTGTTGGATAGGTCTGTCCCAAACCTTACACCTTGTGGGAGATGTCCATCCTCAATTTACAGTATTCAGTGTATTAAATAAAGGCTACAATAAATTAGAAAACTCTTAGACTAAAACACTTATCTGTGTGACTTGATTGATAAAGCTACATCAAATTGCTTTATTTCATGCTCTTCTGAAATTGGTAGGCATTGGATGACTTCTTTACATTTAAATTGTGCTGATTAGCTGTTTTTACCTTAATAACTCTCTATGACAGTGACTGCCTTATCTTGCCCTTTAATTTTGAAATTAATGAAGTAATCATTTATCCTGGTCTCTTTCTGTGTTCTGCCCAATTACTTTAGTGCTGAATGGTACTTTGCATTTTTGCTGGTCCATTAGTCCTGTATCATGCTCTTTCTGGACTTCTTTGTTCAACTGAGGGATAATTAAATACTGTCTTTTAGAATCTTTATAACCTTGGCACATAAATTTCCTTTGCAAACAGTTTAACCTAATAGATAAATGTCACTTAAACAGTGGTACTTATTTTTGTTTGCTTCTGATTAAGGTATCTAACTCCAAACTATGTCAAATAAGAATCTACCTTGCATTATTATTTTGATTTTACACATAGATCCACTTCTTGACTCTTACCCTTCCTGGAAACCTACAATCCACATTGAAGATGCATGGAAAAGAGCTGCTACTTTTTGACTCCATAATGTGGCAGACTTTGGACTGCCTATAGAGAACTAATATGAATTTTGCAGTGTTGGACTGAAAGTGAATGAAGCAAATTTAACCCTGGCTAGTTCACCATTCAAACTTGAAATTTATAAATGCAGAGCAGTCTGCTGTGGACTTTATGAAATAGGACTGCAGTGAACTGTTTACAAAAGATTTGCACTCCTAGGAGCCAGCCTCTTTCTGCTTGCTTGGGCAGTCTCACAAGCTCTTTGTTCGCCCTTTATGGTCTGAATGAAAAGCAAATTTTAAAGCTTGATGGCATTTATTCAGAGTATGTTCTATACTGGGAAATGTGGCTATTTTATCTAGGAATGGTGAGGAGGTCTGTGAAGAAGAGAGATTTGGTGCAGAAAGAAGAAAAGATTTGCTTTTTATGACACTTTCCTGTTTCTTGAAGATTTTCTCCATTTTGGCTTAATTGAATTCTTCCTAGGTTCATAAGCATACAGAACTGTTAGAGAGAAAAATTATGTTTATTGGGGAAATGTTGATGATCTGCACACATAACAGGTTCAGAGATTAATAGGTTAAGAAGAACCCTCTATTGAATACAGCCTACAATATATTCAGATGCTGTTACATTCACATTTTAATAGGTACAAGTGATGTGACTGACATTTTCTGAAGTTTCATGCTTACGTTAACAAATATAACTGCACTGGCAGTACTAAACTGAAGGCTGGACTTCTATTTAAGTACTCTACTGTCATCTTATTCAATATAAAGTTTTGTAGTGAACTTCCTTGTTCCTATTTTTCAGCAAAAAGTAGTGTCTGGATTGAAATAGTGCTTATATATTGAAATAAATAGATGTGGAGTGTTCTTGAGGACATATAATGTAAAGATTTTGGAGAAGAAATTCAGCATACCATTATGTTCAACATAATGGTTCAACATACCATTTTGCATATGAATGCAGAAACTACTTAGCAAGTGCATATTTCCTGTGAAGTCATATAATTTCTCTATCTTCAAGAAATTCATTAGTTGAAATCTTGGTCCTCTAAAGACAAAGGCAAAAACTGTTTCTGACCTCAACAACATCAGGCATTCACTGCTACTTTAGTCTTTTTAACTGGTGATGTGCAGTGAACTATGAGTGAGACACAAAACATTCTCCCTTACCATTCTCCCTTCTCTCTGGCATCTTTCTGGATGACAAGGCTCAAAATGCTTTTAATTGATTGAAGCAAAGCACAGACTAAAACACTGAGACATGCTAGCCTAGTCTAGTCTGACCTCTCACATAACATAGGCCATAGAATTTCATTAAGTAGTAACTGGATAAAGCCTCTATCTTCCAGCTGCTTTATTACATATCTTGGGCTATCTATCTTATCTTGATTTAAAGACTGTGTACAATGGAGAATCCATAAATGCTTGACTGTATCAACTCCTATATTTTCTTCTAACTGTTTCAGTGTTGTGGTTCTGTTTAATTCAGTATAATGTATGCTCTGCACAGGCAATCTGAAAAAAATACAGAGCAGCCTAGCCCTATTCCAAAATCACTGTACATGACAGACAGCAGTGATTCTTTTATTATTGTTACATCAGATAATCTGAATATTTCTTTCTGTAGTTCATTATCTGTATATCCCAGATTTTGTTCATTATACAAGATGATATTCAAAGGAAATATCTGACAAACCAATTAATACCTCTCAATCATTCTGGATCAGGAATGTTAATTCTCAACTGGCAGCCATCCCAAGTCCATTTTGGCAAGTTAAACCTATCTGTGTTCTTTCTCTGTCATTCATGATTTTTAACTGGAAATGTTCTATTGGAAAAAGCAATAGGTGATTATATTTAACTTTAATTCAAAAGAAAAAATGGAAAAACCAGATATGTAATTGTCACTTTTTTTCTCAAAAATGTATTTCCTTAAAATACATTAAAATAAATCTAAGAAGGATGATAATCTATATTATTACTGTCACCTATTAAATATTGTAAGGTAGATAAAAAATAGCACTTGAGCAATACGCACTTGCTGTTGCATTCTTTAATTCAAACTGCTAAAGTAGAACCATGGAATCCAAGAATTACCCAAGAGTTTATTTTGGAAGGGACCTTTGGAGATCTCAGGCTTCTCAGGACCTATCCAGCTGAGCTTTGAAAACCCAGAAGGATAATTCTCCACAACCTATTTGGGCAACTTGCCTCTAGGTCAGGTAGTATCATAAGAACTGAGTTTCTAAAGTAATAAATAATCCTTTTGACAGCCCTACCTATTCTGCAGACACAGCTTTAGGATTTCCTTTATTGCAGTTTATTTTGTTTATGAAAGAGAAATATTTCTTAAAGGTGAGATCTACTAATTCTAGAAAACTGAAGGACAGTATGACAAGAGGCATTTAATAATCAACTACAGATATTACTACCTTCATTTTACAGATAATTTAATTTCAGTTGAAAACATTTTTTTTTCTTATGTGTCCAGCAACTTGGTGTTCTTTTATGTATCTGATAAAAACAATTTAAAAATGCTGTTTTTCTGCACTTAAATTTAATTCCAATTTCCATTCAGAAGCCATTTGACATACATAGATCATGAGTGGAAAGGGACTTATTTGTTAAAGAAGAAATGATGTTCACTACTTTTTAACATAATAGAATAAAAATTAAGAATTGATTTAATTGTATGTCAAACTGTAAAATTGATTTAATGTGTATATAGTATAACCTGTTTAGGAAAATATAGTATTACTTTTGTTCTGTTGTGCTAAATTGTAAACAGCATGTCTCAATAGTTATAAACTATCAAGAATCAAATTTTGGCAAATAACTAAAGCAGTACAAATGTAAAGTAAGTATTTGAATCAAGGTTTCTTGCTCATTGATTTAGTTCATGGATAAAATCATTGAATTAAATCAATTCAATTAAGCTTGTCCACCTTTGGAAGCAGGCTGGATATTTAAGAATACATTATTTTGTAGAGTACCATGCTAACCAGATGAAAAATTCTCTGAAATTATTGAGGAGACAACCTATGACTATGAAGACCCTAGAATATACACAGGGATGACATTACAGTACTGGGGGGAGTATCACTTTTGGAAGTTACTTCATAGCTATTAATGCCTTTCTTTTCTTTTTTGTTTCTAGTCTGATGTAAGTGCAGTCATTTCCTTTACTACATTTCTATTAGCAATTGAGTTAAGAACCTGCCACAGCTGCCATGTTAATTCAAAACAGTGGATCTGGACTAGTATCCTCACTCTGACAACAGATAGCACCAGTATGTAAAAAAAAATGAACAACAAATTCAGCCCCCCACACCACAGTGCGTGTAACAGATGAGCTACAAATCTGCCAGTTTAAGGTTAAATTTGCAAGGTCTGTCATCACTGCAAATTGCACTCCTCAGCCAGCCAAACATCTAGTCTTTCCTTGAATGTTTGCTATCAGTCCTGGCTAGACGCAGCCAAAATGACTGAGGAAACTGTGCAGACCTGTCCTTGTTGCCTGCAACACAGGGAGCACACACGGCAACAGAGAGGGTCGAAGGGGCTGCAGGGCTACATCACCAACGCTCCTTGCAAAAACATACAAATTTTGCACTGAGGTCAGTGTGTCATGGAAACAAATATTTATAATCAGTTTGAGCTTCACCACATTTCAATATCCTGCAGTTATCCTTTGACAATGTGGTGTTTGTTATTTCCCTTTTAAATGATGAAAACTCAGTCCTGGCTACCATTTTTTACTATGCCCATTTCTGTCACATTGCCTCTCATTGACCATCTGTATAAAACCACCAGTCCCAAGCTCACGTTTTCTTTTTTTTGACATCTCTCCATGCCTCGGATCACATTTAGTAGGTCAGACCATGGCCTTGGGCTGCCCTTGGAAACCCAATCCAGCACCTGGAGTCTGGTTCCTTTGCTGCTCTAACAAATTGGCAACCAAAACCTGAACAAATACAGGTGTCAGGTAGTCTCCATATAGACTCAGATATATTGCATTTATCTATTTTTTTGCTTTTGTAGTTTCTGTTTGTTCTCCACACAATGCTATCTGCTTGTCTTGCCAGAATTTAGGGAGGCCTGCTGCCTTTTTATTTTTTCCTTTTTTGTCTCTAAAAGTCTTGATAGTCTCTAAAAATCTTGATACTGATATACTCAGCTTGTTTCCATAGTGGAAATCCAAGGTGAAGATGTCTTTAAGGTAGGGACACATTTTAATCAAAGAGAAGAGGAAATAGTTTCAAGCATAACCCTTTGGTTAAGGCCAATAATCAGATTCAGTATGGATACTGCCATTACGAAACTAATGGATGAATCTGAGATTTATTGTACTGTCCACTAACAGGGTTCTGAAAATAAAATAAAGCCTTTACAATGATCTGTCATCCTGCTCATGGCCACTTTCCTTTTAACATTGATTTTTTTTCTTTTTCGTTTCACAAACCAAGCAGTTGATAGTTTATGCCTGCTGCCAGCAAGAATAAACTACCACCCACTTTGTTTGTGACAGCAGAAATCAACATTAAGTGGAAAGTGGCTGTGTACAGGATAATTGATCCCTTTCAAGGTTTCTTTACCTTATTTCCAGGCTGGTACTGGGGGACAACAAATTGCCTCTTTTGAACAATTGGCACTAATTGACATCCTGGTTGGCAGTCCAGAGGCCGAGCACAGAAGAGAGGTTTGAATGAGCATGGAGTCTGAACTGACCTGCCATTAGAAGTAATTTCTGCAGCAAGAACTAAAACACACTCATGGAGGACATGAGAAAACTCACATTGTGACTATTTCTGCTACACCTGTTCTCTGAGCAAAAAAAGGTATGCATATACAGATCTGACATTTCTACAGCCTTAGTAGCCCCCAGTTTCCCCCCCAAAAAAGTTCACTAATCTCCTTTCTTGCTATTCACACACAAAAAGAAAAATAACAGGCCAAAACCACACAATAAAGATTTATTAGCCTGTCTCCACATCTTATTCAATACCTCAGTTTAGTACCTTCCCAACAGAAGAATGCTTTCTTCACACAAATTGCTGACAATAACTGTACAAATTACCAGAGATTTGCTTTTGTGATACATTTGACCACATAATTTTATCTGAGATTTCCCTTTTGTTCTGAACAATTAATAGAAACTTCTTTTCACAATTTTTCACTATCACAAACTAACCAGTCACATCTCTCTTTAATCACTCTGCATCCCTATTTTAATGACAATATTAAGTTTATCGGTCACTAATCTCCAGACTCTGCCTCTGTTAAAACTTTCATTTATATTATGGTGCCAGGAAGATTCAATTAACACTGAACCATTTCGCCTAAACATTGCTTAGACCCACAGTGAAAAAAGGTCCCCATCCTAAGACTTACTATCAAAATATAGAAGCGATACTAAAGAAAAATTCAAATGATTTCTTTAAGGTGACATAATTGGCCTATGTCTAAGCCAAGAACAGGAAAAAAGCTTTCCTGACTGATGTGTCAAACTGCTCCATCTTCTGAAGTTGCCATAGTGGACCAGGAGATACTTCGATTCTGCAATTGCTTAAAAAGACCCATGAGGAAAGCTAACAGCAAGTATGGCAGACCACAGCCGCACCAAAATACCTATCACTTCAAAGTCTTCAAGTCGTATGAATAATGGAAGGTTCTGCAAGCAATTATTGATATTGTACTTCTGCACATTTCAAATAGATTTTACCAGTATTTTGTTGCTGTTATTCTGTTTTCTATGAATCTTTTCATGATGAAAAATGTTATTCCATGTTTTTTTCTCAGCACCACTTGCTCCATTACTGAAGTCTAAGTGGCAGCTCCCCATGTGCTCTAACAACACAAAACAAAAGCAAAACAAAAACCATCCCAAAACTGAAAGAAAACACCTTATGAATACATTCTGAATGCCGTTGTTTTGGAATAATGATTACGCTGTCAGCTTCTTAGATTAATGAACTCTTTCAGAAGACATTAAAAGAGAACAATTAAACTACTAATTTCTTATTCAAACTGCAAAACCATTTCCACCTAGTATCAAATCTTTAAAAAGTAGCTATTTCATGCCTTTCAAAGTAAATAAGGTCCCTGTAACACTGCACGCTGAGAATCACGAAATGAATTTGCTAATGAAATGAATTATCTTGGAAAACACTTGTGTTTTAGTCAAGGATGATATTACATTTCTTACTTATTGTTCACAGTGTGCTTCTTCAATGCCATTTAGGGCTTTAATCTGCAAATATAAATCACGTATGTAGTCCCACAGGATTCAGTGAAGAAAGATTAGGTTTTCATGACACCTGATCCAAGATTGATCATTGTTGACTTTAGATCAGACAAATAATAATTTTGTAGACAAGGAATATATCCTTTGGAGAAGGAATTACGTCTCAAAATTTAGGGAACAAATCTGATTGCTATGGTTATTTTGTTACTTGAATTGTTCTGTAGTTTAGCAGTTTGGCTGCATTTACATATGGAGAATTTTTGTGATTCAGTGTTTATGTTGCTGTGGAAGGACAAAGGATTTAAGAAGGATGAAGAAGAAAGGAGCATGATTTGCAGAAGAAATGTGCATCGTGTCTTGGTTTGTCTATCAATCACCAAATCAATCACAAAATTCAGGGCTCTTTTGGAATTTGGACCTAATTCTCCATGATGCATGGTAACAGCAAAAGCATTTAAAACATGTAATTGCTTCTTGCATGAGAACTTTGAAACAATAGTTCTTCAGTGTATCTCTCTCTGCTTTGCTCATCTCTCTACAATGGTAATTTATGTTTCAGTCATCGTAACATCATGTGACACTGACAGATGCTAAAAAGACAGGCTGGAGTAATCACATTTGTCTCCTTCACTGCCATCTGCTGTGTGCCTTTAATGGTATATCACAGCCTGTCCCCATATTCCAACATTTAACAATACCTTTCCCTTTGTGGAGGTGCTGTTAGCACATTGGTAGATAAGACTGTGCACACAGTATATTTTCTGGATAATAATATTCTATAAAAGTGGGAACTCGTCATTCCTATTCTCCATCTTTAAAGGGGGAAACTGGAACATATGAACTTTAACTTTTGGAGTTATATGAGCATATAGCAATAAGGCTTCATGGACAGCATATTAAAGTAATTGAAACATAGCCTAACATCGGCCCCAGTTTCAATGTACTTGTGTAAGCTTTGAAATTACTGATACTCCTATTTACTTCTGTTTATTTCTAATCCTTTAGAATTCTTGTAACTGAGTTTACATGTTTTCTGATGACATGCAATGTGGCCTACAGACATTACCTTGCAACTAATGATGGAATCTAAACCACATGGCAACAGTTTAAATTCAGCGTCTCCTCAAAGTTAGGTGTAGGATCATTATGCACAGTTTATTGGGAGTTAGAGAATGAGAAATGGGGGCCTTGGATAATTCTAGGTAATGCATTAGTAAAAAATTGAACTAAATTTTATTATTTTATATAATGACCTAATTTTATACAACAATCCCATTTAAACAATTGTTATAAAAATAAAAACATAGGACTAGACTGCTCAGAGTAGGTCAGGTTAAAGAATCAGCTAGCTCAAAATGTGTCTCCAAAAGTAACCATAAGCAAATGACTAGAAGGAGTAGAAAGACAGATGGCACTTCTCTGATATACCTTCCAAAATTCTGTAGCTCAATGACTTTCTAAGTCAGAGATTTTATCTTGTTTAATAGAGGGTGGTGGTGGGAGGAGGGAGCATAAACTCTTCTATGAGTTTCTTTCATGGCTTTGTCAGTCCCTGGAGGTTAGAGAACATGTGGTGGCCCGTGACTCTCCCACAGCTTCACTGAACCCTGATTGCCTTCTCTACTGTTTGTTTCTCACCCTTCTACCTTCAAAAATTCTGTTCCTTACCTAGGATTGACAGTAAGATTTTTTTTTAACCTTTTCTGTTTCAGCAATGACTTAATTTCTTCCACATCTTACTCCTCTCTTTTCAAATTCCAACCTATTTAGTTCAGAAGCAATTCCATACATTTCAACATCCTTCCTGCACCTCTCAACATTTCCAATTCTACTACATCTTTTTGGAGATAAAGGATCAACACTGCATGCAGTAGTCAAGAAGTGAGCATAGCATTGTTTGTAAAATAATATAATGACCTTTTCCGTTTTGTTCAAATTTGTAAATATTCAGAATATTTGAGTCCTTTTTGACAGCTACAGAGCACTGAGCTAATGTTTTCAAAGAATTATCTATGATCTCTGATTTAAGAAAACCCACCTAACTCATGTACACAGTTCAACCAGTATAAAACATTTCATTTTTCTTCCTCTGTCCCCAGTCTATTTGGTCACTGATATGTTGCCCTAGTACAGCTTGAGAAAGAATAGGAAGTTTTTCATTAAAATTTGTGGAAATTGACTGTAAAATCTTTGGCAGAATAGCTCCTACTGGATGACATGAGTAGTAAGACAATAATACATATGAACAAGTATATTAAAAACAGGTCTACTACAAAGAGGAAAAATGCCACACACATTTATGACATTCTAAATTACTGCTTGGACAGAGCATTCATGTACAAATAAATACTGAGTATACAATGAAACAGCATAAATGGGAGTATCTGAGGGGTCAACTGATAGTGAAGAGAATAATTTAAAAAGCATAAAATCATTATGCAAGAACATTCAATGAATGATAGAGGAATACTCTGGCTTAAAGACCTCAAGATCTATTAAGCAGAATGGACAATTGTTGATCCTTTGAGCGTGAAATGGGATTTCATTTTGGCAGAGCAACTTCAAATAAAATGGATACAGGAAATAAACAACCCTGTGTTTTTGCAGTACCATCTATTGGTAACTCCTTTTCAAAAGTCTCACCTTTTTGACTGAATAGCACCAAACCATATCAGATGGGCTTCCTGGCTCAGGGAATACTGGGCACAGAATGTTTCAATTTATGATGTTTTATTAGTTGCAACTACCCCGCATGTGGGTCCAGCCGTCTGACCTACAAATGTGACTTAAATATAATATAACATTTTCATCCTTGCCAGTACTTAAAAATCACAGAAACAACAGTATCCATTTTTCTTAGCTTTAGCAGTTGCAGCAGCCTCACTTATTTTGTTGGCACCCTTTCATTCCTTTCTGTCTTTTCTCTTATTTGACCTGCACTGTTCTATCCACCATCAATACAAACGTGTCAATATAATTCAGGTTTGGGAGATTTATTTTTAAGACTGCTAATTGGTGCTTTCTGCCAATACTCTTGGTACTGTAACAGCAGTGCTTAGTGCAGGAGAACATTAATTGCCTAGAAAACAAAGGAGTTTTCCATGCAGACTTGTACCTTGTGTTGCATATGGCAGGGCCACAGCTACTTTCTGCTGTCAGTAGCGTATGAACTCTTTACAAAACAATGTATTTTTAGTGGAGTAACCAACAGCCTTAGCCTGCAGCAAAGTAGATGGAAAAGGAGATTAAATTCTGGCTTTTTTTGTATTGACACAAGTGACTATTACTGAGCATACTGCCTAGTGCAAGAAAGGTGGAGCATGAAGGAGATGATAAAATTATTTCTTATTCCTTTGTTTCACACAGCTACCTTAACCACTAACAGAAAACACTTACTGGATTATTTCAACTCACTAGATTTGATAAATCAGAATGTCACCCTTCAAGAACTGTATTATCTTTGTAATTAGGAGGAGATGAGTCAGTTTGGGAAAAAAAAACCCCATAATTGCTCCCCAAAACGCTGCAAAAGTTGTTAGAATAATAAATGTTAGAGTTGGAAAAAAGCCATCATTTACCTCTTTTTCAGGTGCCAGTATTCTGTAGCCTATGTTAAAATGACATAAAAGCTAAGCATCTCTTTTTATTTTTTCTGTATTTGAAGCTTTTCAGGCAGTGTTTGGCATTTCAGTTCTGAGCCTGCAATGGGCATTGTTCTTATGTATTATACAGAGTCCAGATTTCATCCTCTGAAATTCAATTACACAAACTCTTATACATGCATCTAAGAAACAAAATTTTTCAAGTTGTTGTTCTATACACTTACTTTTAGCAAAGATGTACTACTGAGGAAGAAAGACTGTATATTAAAATTATATTACAGAATAATAATATGATGATGATGATTAAACATATATTACATATGATATATTATTCAGTGTATTAATTTATTTTAATAATATTAACAATATTTTAATATAGTTCATTTAGAATTTAATATTATTACTATCAACATATATGCTATAAACCCTGTTTTTTAAAGGTATGGTTACACATTGTTGCTAATCCGGCTAATGATAGAGCTCCAGAACTAGTAAAAAATCAAAGTATCAAAGCTTCTGAAGTCCTTTATTTGCATGGATGGTATCAATGCTCTTTGTTTTGAGTCAGTATTTATTTACTTCAAGAGTGGTCTCAATAACTTTAGTGGATGATGTTAACTATTTCCAGATATTCTGATGTCACTTATTATTACCTACAAAAAAGACTTTGTGACATTTTCAAAAACTTAAAATTTGAAGTTAGAAAGAAAGTGCAAGCCAGAAGGATAAAGTTATGAAACATTTCTAAATAGCTAATAATAAGGACCAATCTGTGGTTGCTATAATTTAAAATTGCTCCATTATGTTGAACAGGAAACTGGACTCCAGACTCCCTTTTTCTTAATCCCATGCTGGTTGCCATTTCTATCTTTTTCTTTCACTTACAGAATCACAGAATCATAGAACAGTTTGGGTTAGAAGGTACCTTAAAGATCATCTAGTTCCAACCCCCCTGCCATGGGCAGGGACACCTTCCACTAGACCAGGTTGCTCAAAGCCCCATCCAACCTGGCCTTGACACCTTCCAGGGAGGGGGCATCCACAGCCTCTCTGGGCAACACACTCCAGTGCCTCACCATCTTCACAATGGAAGAACTTCTTCCTTACATCTAATCTAAATTACTCTCTTTCAGTTTAAAGCCATTACCCCTTGTCCTATCACTACATGCTCTTGTAAGAAGTCCCTCTCTGGCTGTCTTGTAGGCCCCCTTTAGGTACTGGAAGGCTGCTGTAAGGTGTCCCTGGAGCCTTCTCTTCTCTAGGCTGAACAAGCCCACCTCTCTCAGCCTGTCTTCATAAGAGAGGTGCTCCAGCCCTCTGACCATCTTTGTGGCCCTCTGATCATCTTTGTGGCCCTCCTCTGGACTCAATCTAACAGGTCCGTGCCCTTCTTATGTTGGGGCCCCCAGAGCTGAATGCAGTACTGCAGGTGGGGTCTCATGAGAGTGGAGTAGAGGGGGAGAATCACCTTCCTTAATCTGCTGGTCACGCTTCTTTTGATGCAGCCCAAGATACTGGGCTGTGAGTGCACATTGTTCACTCATATTTAGTTTTTCATCCACTAATCCTCCTTTTTCATCCCCCAAGTCCTTCTCCACAGGGCTGCTCTCAGTCCACTCATTGCCCAGCCTGTATTTGTGCTTAGGATTGCCCCAACCCATGTGCAGGACCTTGCACTTGGCTTTGTTGAACTTCATGAGGTTCTCACAGGCCCACCTCTCAAGCCTGTCAAAGTCTCTCTGGATGGCATCCCTTCCCTCCAGTGTGTTGACTGCACCACACAGCGTGGTGTTGTCAGCGAACTTGCTGAGGGTGTACTCAATTCCACTGTCTGACACAGTGCTGCTGACAAAGATGTTGAACAGCACCAGACCCAATACCAGCCCCTGAGGAATGCCACTTGTCACTGGTCTCCACTTGGACATCGAGCCATTGATTGCAACTCTTTGAGTGCGACCATGCAGCCAATTCCTTATCCACCAAGTGGTCCATCTGTCAAATCCATGTTTCTCCAATCTAGAGGCAAGGATGTCATGCGGGACAGTGTCAAATGCTTTGCACAAGTCCAGGTAGATGACATCTGTTGCTCTTCCCTTATTCACCAATGCTGTAACCCTGTTGTAGAAAGCCACCAAATTTGTCAGGCACAATTTGCCCTCAGTGAAGCCATGTTGGCTGTCACCAATCACCTCCTTATTTTCCATGTGACTTAGCATAGTTTCCAGGAGGATCTGCTCCATGATCTTGCTGGGCACAGAGGTGAGGATGACTGGCCTGTAGTTCCCTGGGTCTTCCTTTTTTCCCTTTTAAAAAATGGGTATTATGTTTCCCCTTTTCCAGTCAGTGGGAACTTCACTGGACTGCCATGACTTCTGAAATATGATGGATAGTGGCTTAGCTGCTTCATCCACCAGTTCCCTCAGGATCCGCGGATACACCTCATCAGGTCCAATGGACTTGTGCACCTTCAGGTTCCTTAGCTGATCTCAAACCTAATATTCTCCTATGATGGGCTGTTCTTCATTCTCCCAGTCCCTGCCTTTGCCTTCTGCATCTTGGGTGATGTGGCTGGAGCACTTGCCAGTGAAGACTGAGGCAAAAAAGTCATTGAGTAGCTCAGTCTTCTCCATGTCCTGGATAACCAGGTCTCCTGTTTCCTTCCAGAGAGGGCTCACATTTTCCCTAGTCTTCCTTTTATCACCAACATACCTATAGAAGCTTTTCTTGTTGCCCTTGATGTCCCTTGCCAGATTTAATCCTATCAAGTCTTTGGCTTTTCTTACCTGATCCCTGGCTGCTTGGAAAAGTTCTCTGTATTCCTCCCAGGTTACCTGTCCTTGCTTCCACCATCTGTAGACTTCCTTTTCATGTATGAGTTTGTCCAGGAGCTCCATATTCATCTGTGCAGGCCTCCTGGTGTTTTTGCCTGACTTCCTCTTTGTTAGGATGCATCGCTCCTGAGCTTGGAGGGGGTGATTCTTGAATATTAACCAGCTTTCTTGGGCTCCTCTTCCCTCCAGGGCTGTATTCTATGTTACTCTACCAAACAGATCCGTGAAGAGGCCAAAGTCTGCTCTTCTGAAGTCCAGGGTAGTGAGCTTGTTGTGCGCCCTCCTCGCTGCCCTAAGGATCTTGAACTCCACCATTTCATGGTTACTGTAGCCAAGGCTGCCTTTGAGCTTCACATTCCCACCAGCCCTTCCTTGCTGGTGAGAACAAGGACCAGCATAGCACCTCTCCTTCTTGGCTCCTCCATCACTTGGAGAAGGAAGTTACCATCAACATATTCCAGGAACTTCCTGGATTGCTTATGCCTTGCTGTGTTGTCCCTCCAACAGATACCAGGGTGGTTGAAGTCCCCCATGGGACCAGAGCTTGTGAATGTGAGGCTGCTCCTACCTGTCTACAGAGGGCCTCATCCCCTCCATCTTCCTGGTCAGGTGGCCTGTAGCAGACCCCCATTATAATGTCACCTGTCCCTGCCCTCCTTTTAATCCTGACCCATAAGCTTTTGGTCGGCTCCTCATCAATCCCCAGGCAGAGCTCCATGCACTACAGCTTGTCATTGACATAGAGGGTGACATCCCCTCCTCGTATCCCCTGCCTGTCCTTCCTAAAGAGCCTGTATCCTTCCATTCCAACACTCCAGTAATAGGACCCATCCCACCGTGTCTCCACAATGCCAAAAAGACCACAGCCCTGTAGGTGTGGGCATGTCTCTAACTCCTCTTGTTCATTCCCCATTCTACATGTGTTTGCATAAAGGTGTTTAAGTTGGGCCCCCAATGAAGCTGACTTACTGGCTGGAGTGGCTGGACTTCCTTTGTGCTGCTCTTCAGGTTCTCTTTTGCTGACCCATGATCCATTTCTAGGCTGTGGGCATCTTTTGCTGGCACTGGCATCAAAATGGTAGGAGTGCGATGGATTGAGGTTTCCCCTCCCCCAGAAACTTCTTTTCCCATTCTTCTCACCTACTTCTGCCTGCATTCAGCTGCCTTGAAAATATAACAGGTGCTTGTAGGTTTAACAGGACAGGAAATACTCAGAAAAAAATAGATTTTTTTCCTCAAATTTTGATAAGACATATTGCATGTTAGCAGAAATGCCTGGAAAAACCCTAATACCCATGAAGCACTTCTACTGTATGTTATGAATGACTGAATGACCCAGCAATAGGTATCAAGTATTTTTCACTGGCCATTTCAGCTTTGATAATGGTGTTGTTGACCAACAGTTGACCTCTCTTGGTCTTTGTCTCAGTGGCTAATATGTCTCTCTTCTTCTTGTACCTACAGAAAAATACGCTTGTTTTTTGCAATGACTCTTCTTTGGAACATAAACAGAACTACCGAATCATAAATTAACTTTTTAAGACTTTCTCTCATTGATAGAACAAAGAAATATCTTGTTTCCCATCTCCCTGCATTCAGTTTTCTTGAAAAACCAGTATTCTTGAAATTTATCAATACAGAAATGAAACATGCATTTAGATCAAATTGAATTACCTAAAATCTTATTAATTTACACTTCAACATAATCCTCCATTTTTTAAATAGTTGAGTTCATTCTTCTTTCTTTAAGAAAACGTATGAATATCTGTATTTTTCACTGTGTGTAACTTGCAATTGGTGTAAACTAAGCAAAATGGATTTTAAAAAAAGCAATCCTGCTGTACCTCAGGTAAAATCAATTGAGTTGCATCAGAGCTTGAGTAGTGCACAATATCCAGTGAAAGCTGTTATGTGACTGTAGTTTTCTGATTAATAATGAAGTGGTACATCAAACACAGCTCTCCGGCAGAACTGCTGTGGAAGAGCTGGTGTTGTGGTTTAAGCTCAGCTGGTAACAAAGCACCATGAAGTCACCCGCTCACTCCTCCCCGCTTACCCCAGTGGGATGAGGAGAAAATACAAAGAAAAGCTCGTGGGTGAAGACAAGGACAGGGAGGGATCACTCAACAATTATAGTCATGGGCAAAGGACAGGCTCAACTTGGGGAAGAAAAAAAATCAATTTAATTTACTACAAATTAGATCAATACAAGGATATTGAGGAGTAAACCCAAACCTTAGAACACCTTCCCCCCACCCCTCCCTGCTTCTCAGGCACAGCTTCACTCTCAGATTCTCTAATTCCTCTCCCCCAGCAGCACAGGGGGATGGGGAACGGGGGTTGGGGTGAGTTCATCACACGTTGTCTCTGCCGCTCCTTCCTCCTCAGGGGGAGGAATCCTCACTCATCCCCTGCTCCAGCATGGGGTCCCTCCCACAGGAGGCAGTCCTTCATAAACTGCTCCAATGTGCCACCGTCACTGATGGGCTCGGCCTGGGACAGTGGTGGGTCCGACTTGGAGCCAGGGAAGCTTCCAGCAGCTTCTCACAGGAGCCGGCCCTGCAGCCCCTCCCCCACTACCAAAAACCCCACCACACAAACCCAAAACAGCTGGGCATAATTTTCATGAAGTAGGGAGATGCAATACTCCCTCACCAGCTCCATTGATTTCATAATATTATTCTTCAGGTAGATTTTAATCAAGTTTTAAGGATGTGCCTGCCATGTTTGAAAATATTAAGATAGGAAGACCAACATTTTTAATATCTTATTCTAAACAGGAATCAAATATATTCATCTTAATGTATTTAATCTGGGTGGTATCCTCTCAAAAAGAACAAAATGTTCACGCAAGTTAGCTTCCTGCAGTAGTGTCATTTTTTGAGACAAAATTTAGTTATTTATAAGAAAAAAGTTTTTCTTGATACTTCAGTTCATCAGTCTTCATAATTTTCTGTTTCACAAAGTAGAATGTACCTAACACCTCTTACTTATTAATATTTTACAGTATTAGGAATAACTACATGGACAACTTGTGCAGTTTCTTGAGAAAGTTTAGCTGAAGCAGGTAAGCTGGCTGACACTAGTTGTGACTGCAGACAACCTTTATACTCCCTGATTCTAAGTAAACAAATCTAGTATGTAGATATTTGCACTGGAATGCAGCTATACTGCTAACCTTAGCTATTAAATTAATCCTTCAGCTTTGGAAGACTGTTACACAACTTCCCATATTCTACTGGACCCCATTCTATTTACCTGATTTATAAATAAAGACAATGTTGTGCTCTCAGGCATGACAGTATAGAATTGTGCTCCAACATATGCAATCATATTCCTCAATATCTCTCTTGGCTGTAAGTAGCCTGAATATTTTCTACAGGACTGAGCTTTACTCTATTATTTTCTCTTTAAAAAGTTTACATTATGGGCACATTCTTGACTCATTGCTTTTCAGGGTGTATCCTTCTCTATGTTTTGTAAAATTTCTGAAGCTTTTAAAGTAATAGAAGGATTGAATGTGTGTGTTTTGCTAACTGACAAATCTGAAAGGACTATAATAATCTATAAATATTTGGAGGGTATAAACATCAAGGATAGTGAAGATTATTTAGCACGGCATAATTTTAAGAGGCTATCATTAGGAGTAATAGAATAAAATTAAGATAGATAAAATGTTACAGGAAGAAGCAAAACCTTCTTGACAAAGTTAACTACTAGTCTATGGAATTGTTTCCTAGGAAAGTGATGGAATACTCTTTGCCTATGTCTTTTTAAATTAGACTTGAGAAAACATGCTCAAGTGAACAATAAGGAACAATCACACTCTGGCAGAGAGAAGGAGCAGATGACCTAATAGATCTTTTTCATCTTCTTTTTCATTGACGTTCATTCCTCTTTTCCTTTAGCTGATAAAACAGTATAGAAAGGAATGACCTTGAGGAAGGAGTTGTTCTGTGTGACTTAACAAAATGAAATAATTGCAGCATTCTGAGCTGCAATCACAATGAGGCCTTGGTGTGAAAATCAGGATCACAGTTTCCTTTTGTCAGCTGTGATGAATAATGTTCTTACCTGGATTGATGGGAGATGGACACGCCCAGAAAGTAACATCTGCCTGCATGCTTAGTGAATGGTGTATCATAAGGAATGACATGACATTTTTAGCTCAAGCATCCATACTAACTGCCTATAGGTTTCTTGTGCAATATAAATGGTTGATTATAATGTATAGAGCAATACATTTGTGACATGATTACAGGTGAGAACCACTATTCACCCAAAGCACTACCATAGCTGTTACTCTATCAATATCTAGGCAGCCTAATTGGCATTTCAGCAGGTTTTTCATGAAGACAACTCCAACATTGGAACCTGCTGGTTCAAAACATACCAAACATGGTGACTTTCAGTGTAAGGATCAACTGTTTTTCAGGAGCTGGAAAGGCAATGCATGATGGTTCTGTTGCTTTCACATAGGAAGAGAATGTTATCAAGCTTGGATACCACTGTGGTGGGGTTTTTTTTGCTTTTGGGAGTGGTTCATCTGCTTGGTCAACCTTCCATTTTATTGCATTTTTTTTAAGTTAAGCAAAGATAGTGTACATGTCTCTTTGGAAAAGTTTTATACACACACTTTTATTTGGTGTAAATGCACCCCATTAATGCACAAAGTATAAATTAACTCCATTAAAGCAAAGTAAATAGCAGAGCTGTTAATATTCATACAGTGTTTGCTGTCACTGTAAAGCACTCTGCAAAACCTTAGTTTTAGGACCAGTTAAATCAAATATCAAGTTGAATAAGTTTACCAAAACTGATCATCAGCTGGGGCTTTGCTGTGAATTTTGACTGGTAGATAGGGAATTTGCTGGGGCTATGTCTGCTTAGTACATAAAACGGGATAAGAACCAACTGGCAGAGCTGAGAACAAGTGGCACAGCCTGGCTTGTACTTCAATTTCTAAATCCTCTTCCCCTCCCCTGTGCTCCAGACAAAACTCAAGGGAGCATTATTCAGGCTACCAGCTGGAAGCAATCCCTTACCCCTGCTGTTGAACGAATGGAGAGTACCTGGGTATTGCCTGGGAGAATGTGGGCTGGCGCTTTTCTGAATCATGCAGAGGGGTGACTAAACTTGAAAAGGTCTGTATGTGCTAGGGTTCAAGCCCATGGCCTAATCAGTTTTAGTTTACTAGTGCAGATGCTGCCATACCTGCATCTGGGACAGATTCATCTCCTTGTAGAGTAGAGCTTTAAAAAAACATCAGATGCATGATGTTCCACAGATGCCTATTTCTTTTCATCTATTGTGAAAAAAGCCTAAAAAGTTAGCTCAAATATCAGTGCTACATTGTAGATACCTAAAAGCGGGATGGTACAAATTCCATCTTCATTCATCCTAGAGGAAGCTGTTATGGAGAGAATAGAGATAGTTTAAATTAAAAAGAACTTCTGTTAGGTGAGACTGTAAGCCTCCAGACCCATCATCCTAGATGACCTAGCTGACATGCATACAATACAAAGTCATCTGCCTACTAGTTTTAAAATTTTTAAAATGTGTACTCATAATCTATATATACTCCTAATCTATATCTGAGCAGGGCGAGGGAAAGGGAAAGGGAAGGGAAGGAAAAAGGACAATGTGCTTATGATCATAAATGTCTAAGTGCAACTTATGCTTCCATTACGTTTGCCAGAATGCCTGTTTTTAAAGTGAAAGAATTCATGGGTGATATTCACCAGTTTAGTCTTGGACACCTGTTTAAGAAACATATTTAGAAGCTTGCAAAGTAAATTTTTATTTTTCAAAAAACCCAAAACAGATTTCAGTGAAAAAAACCCCTTATTTTCTCAATGTTTCAGGACTATTCTTTTAAATAAACAGTCCATTGTTTTAGATGGCTGTTTTTCATTTGTCTCTCCCTGACTTCTTTTTCCTCCCCCATTTGCCACTTGACTTTATATTTCCTAACATTTATTGTGAAGATGGTCATCATATCCATTGTTTCTAATGAAAAAATAAACAATGAGAAAGTAAAATTGAACTGAAGGAAAAAGCTATGAGTGAAAACTGAAATGTTTCAGAATTTTAGTGAAAATTTACAGAATGAATGAATAAAAAAAAGAACAATAATTTGAAAAGGAGCAATAATTCGAAAAGTAGCAATAATTCTTTCCAAATAATTATAAAAGATAAAACTGCTTTTTTAAAAAATTTTCTCTTTGTTTCTTCAAACTACTCTTGGAGAAGAGGAATGGCAACAAAATTAAGGATAAATAAGATACCAGCTGCTCCTCTACTGTCCAGTTAGAAGTATGATCTAAGTTTGCAATCAGCTGCTCACTGTCCACTGTGTAATTTATTTAGACATATGATTTAACTGTGCTTTTAGCTGTCCTTCTAAATAAGGAAGGTAGTGGTGGTGCTTTCTTTTTGAGTTTAGTGACCAGAGTTCTCAAACTTTAGATTCAACATAAGCCTCTGCAAGTTTCACAGTTGTGACTTTGTGGAACCGTGAGCTAAAGGATATTTGGCGTTAGAATAATTTTAACTTTTATGTTATATTAATTATATAGTTATTGACTGAATCATAACTGTAGCCAGTTTCTTTTAGGACATAGCTACAAATATAATAATTCAAAAATATTTAGCAAATTCTTATAAGGCTTTAGCCAGTGCAACACAGATACCCACAAGTGACATAGCTGTGCACGTGGATGTACTTTTTAAGCTAGTCAGAATTCTTTCTCACGTGTCTCCTTGATGTGACCATATTCCTTCTTTTTTCTGTGCTAATTCTCTTACCATGACACTATCTCCTTCGAAACATGCTCTTGAACTCTTCAAAACCAGGATTCCTCTAGTCCCTATCACCTTATGTGTACTACTCCTTCTGTTCAAATCATGGTTTTTTTGCATGGAGGTGGCCAGAATTGTGACCTATAATTTACCTAACATATCTTAAAATTTACCTGACACATGCTAAGAATCATAATTGTTTTTTCACAGTCACATCAATTTGATTACTGGTAGGCATTATGTTTTTGACCAATATAGCTACTTTTCCATTTTCCTTCTCTTGTTTTCATTTGGTGATGTATCAGCTTGATATCAAAAGCTGTCCTCTCTGTGAAAATGAAGTGTGGAGCAGGGTAAAAACTACTTGGTTCTCACATGTATAAAACTAAGATTCAATGAAGGTAGACTCTAGGATGAGAGGATTGGATGTGATACGCATCTGAAATATAAGGCCTTGATCCAATGACTCATCTTTTATAATTAAGTAGTCATTACAGCAAGTTGCCTAGCTAGCTGTTTAAGAAATTTCTGGCTTTTCAGACCAGTAATTCTTTAGGTGTTTCCTAATATTCCCTATCCTTTCCATGTCATTGCAGATAGAGCATTTAATAGAGAGAAGGAATGAAAATAGTTCCAATACTCATGGTAAAAGGAGAGTGTTCGATTTAAGTTTCTAAAGCTTGGAGGAGTGCTTTATCTGCTGATACACTTTATAAGAAGTCTTTGCCATAAATACCTCCTCTGGTGAGCCAGTTCTCTGAGCAAGCATTGCTATAGCTACTACTGAATCCCACTTGCAAATACTCTGGGTTTTGTCAAATATATTTTCTTTCATGTCTAGAAATTTAGCCTGGAGTATAAGAGTTATTTCACCATATCTTGTAGCCCAATAAAACTTGTTTGTGACAGGCTTCCAAATATTCCAGAGAAATAGCTACTGTGCATTTCACAATGTACCACAGCTCTGCACTGAGTTAGCAGTACAGAGTCTGTATACAAACAGAAGTTACAATTCTAATGTATACAGGAACCATGGGAACTAACATGTATTCACAGATCTACTTGTGCATATGGTTTGCAGAGAGCATGTGTTCATGCTTCTGCCAAACTTCATCAACAAATAATTAGTCCTTAATGACATTAATGACAACAAGTATGATCAATAATAGATGGGAGTCCATACTTTCAAATCTGATACAGCCAAACCAGCAGGCAAGGAAGCTAGTAAGGACCACTGGGTAAGTAAAAAGCAGAGAGGAACATGTACTAACTGAGGTTACCCCAGCATGATAGTAACAGAAAGCACAACATTAGTCTTCAGGTTTAACATGCCTGCTTTACTGTGAACTTAGAGGACCTCCTTATCCCTACTTCCTGAAAGACTGCATTCTTTTTATGCTGTTCTTGCTCCAACTCTGAATTAAATTCAGTATTCGCATTACTTGCCTTACCTGAACTGTGGCAAGGAACCATCATATTGCCCCAATAGGCCAATTAGATTCTATGATTTAATGGACATTTTATGCTAGAATGTTCTTTCATTGGTAATGTACGTACCTATTTTTCAAACATTAAAGAAAATCTGTTTGGATAGTTTCTGCAAATGTTAAGAAAGTGAACAAAAGAATAATGTAGCTATTGGCCAGGGACTGTTTTCTTCAGAGGTTCTCTAATTAGCTAATGTGTTTCTTTCTCTTTTGAATGCAAAACATAAATTATCATGTTTCATCACCATTTCATTCTTCCAGATTGTCCTGCAATAGGAAGTCTTTTTCCCTCTTACTTTTTTTTTTTTTTTTTAGTGAAACAGCCACTAAAAAAAAAATCATCCTGTTGGCTAGTACTTATCCTCTGTTATAGGTTAAGTTTCAGTGGCCAGTGTCTCTCAATATTGGCATGGTGCTGAACAGTTACTGCAATTGGACTTGAGAAGTAGGTTTTGTTAGAAGAAATAAATAGTCACCAGGTTCTAGATTATTAATCTTATTTGTATTTATTTACAAAAGTATAATTCCTCCTAATATGCTTGCAGTTGAGATTCTTTGAAGAACAGCAGTAACCTAACTGCTGTTTATGAGCTAGGTATCAGAAGATTTTGCTCTTATATGCTTCTAGAACAGACTATGTGTTCTAGTTTTCAGTAAATCTCAGATTTTCCCTGGAGAATTATAGCTATTGTTTCATTTCTTCTGCTGTAGAATTGTTTACAAATCTTAAAACCTTCCACATAACTGTGAATAATATAACCCTCACTGTCTCAGACTTTGTGCTGTCATTTACCTTGGTTCTAAGTGATTTTACAAATAAAATATTAGAACACCTGTAACTAAGTGATGTTATCTGATGTTTTAATATTATATATTTCTTTAGTGTGCTCTTTTCATAATTATCAAAGATCAAGCAGGGTACACAGCAGTAGGAGGTAAGTCCAACTTTATTAAGGAGCTTGTAAAACATACTGTTCTAAGGAGGGTAAAATCTGAACAATTGAGATTGCCAGCATGATAAGGTATAGGCAAGTAATAATACCACAGATCTGACTTCCTAAACCGGTAAGTAATCATAAAGCAAATTCCAGGGAGGAAAGATTATAGATTATAAGAGGAAAGAATTAGAAACCAATGTCAGGAAGTCAATCTGTGTGCATGCAGCTACAATTCTTGTTGTAATTATAACATCTCTGAAGAGTATCCTTTTAAGAGTTTTAGTCTTCTCGAGGTTATATGAAACCTGATGACAGGGAGTACTTTAGAGATATCTTAAAAAATAAATAAAAATGTGATTCAGCAGCAAAAATAAACCACTTTGAAATGGAGGGAAGAGACACTAAGTCCTAAGACCACAGGGAATGTTATACTGACATTCAAAGAAACCTGTACAGGCATGGAAGACATGACACCAAGAAATGAGTCTCTAAAAAACATCTACCATTGTGGAGGGAATGAGAAAGTGAAGCTTTTTATTTACTGATGCACTGAAAGAAAGATAAGAACTGAATGGAATAATGCTTCATAGGGATAAAATCAAGAGTACTCCAGCAGCTGATGAAAATGCCTGTGTACAAAGATACTTTATTTTTACCTTCTTTTTTCCTCTCCCATCTCTCCGTCCTCCCTTCTCAAAAAAAACCCCAAACCCCCAAAACCCAAACAAAAAACACCACCCCATGCCCCGGCAAAAAAACCCACAACCCAACACCTAAAACCCACAAAAACAGAAGAAGGAAGAAATACTTTGTTAAAGATGAGGATGCAAATCTCTTCATGTACTTTAGGGCTTTGGGAGGTATTCACAAAGCTTCAGCTGGAAACTGGATCAGAAGAGGAACCAGTACTTGTGGTATCTCTATGACTGAATAATTTAAGGACCCAATCCTCTGTCCCGCAATTGCCTGAGCTAGGGGTCCATGTCCAGTCAAGACAGGAAATAGAAGAACATGTAAGGACAGGTTTATCATCTCACACTGAGGAAACTGAGGACAATAGCAAGAGCTTCTAACAGTATGAACAATGGCATAGTACATTTTCACTTCAGCATCTGTGAGTAAGAAACTCAGCCCAGAACAGTCATCTGTACAGAAGGAAAACAAACCCAAACCTCAGCATTAAAAGACACCTACCTCCCCTCTATTTTCTAAACAATGAGAAAACAGTAGAGGAAACCAGGAAAACTGATAGCAAAAGCAAGACAAAGAGGAAGGAGTTTTTCTCCCACAGCATAGATCACTAAGTGATCAAGACGTGTGCCCTAAGTTGCAGGCTCAATGGTAGTCTGCTGCCATCCATCAGAACATGGGGAACCCAATAATTTAAGAAAACGACAGATCACTCAAGAAAAGAAGCCAAAGACCAGGCAACATATACACAAATAAGTAGGTCTGAGTCTGATAATTGCCACACGAACTATTAACCAACAGAACAGTAAGTATTTTAGTGGGACCTAAGCCTTATGAGGTACTGATAGACTCAAGAGAGCAGAAACACAAAGACCCTGTAGACTAGCAGCTATCACTTAAGACACAGTTAGAGCTGAGACAGAGTAAATGGTAACATCCAATAGATTTGTATAATGGGGTTTATTTAAGAAGCAAGGGGATTAGAGCTTTTACCCTACCTGATTATGTCTCAAACTCACTCCCCCCCAGCAGTGCACTCCATAGGTCCTGACTTCCCTTCCCTGCACAGAGGTCTCTGCTCATCTGGGAATACTGGGCACAAAGTCATGCTGGGTCATGCTGTGCCTCTGCTCACAATTACCAGCCACTGGTCTTACTGGCCAAGACCTCTGGGCTTCCCCTGGCATTTGTCTGCATATATCTCCTCCAGTTTCAGGACCTTTCCTCCAGCTGGGATCTTCACCTTACTCTTTCCAAGACTGCTTTTTCTTTCCAACACTACTTCTTTCCAGGAAGCCTTCTTTTAGGTGCCAAGCCCTCAGATTTCCCAATCTAAACAGTGTATATGCAGAAGCACAACATATGATCACCCTCCTAACTGCTGGTTCTACCTCATGTTCCTTTATTAATTGGTGGTTTCAGGATGTGCCACTTTTTTGTTTATTCCAAGTTTTATAAAAATTTATATGCAGCCTATACTGGCTGCAGCCAGGATGTAGCGGGTTTCTCCTTAAGGGTTCAACAGTTCAGTTCCAGTCATTTATCCATACACATACTAACATTATCTGCTATCTGTTAGCATTTGCAATGTAAGCTATTTTTTCACCTCCAAAGTACACCCAATCAGTTTTAAGGTGATAAGCATCAGCCATAAGCTGATATCATGCAGGAAAAAAAATAAAATTTACAATATATCCAGGATGAAAGGGGTACCACTCAAAAGAAAGAAGACAACAGTAGTAATGAAGTAAGTTCTCTACTGTCAGACAAAATATATTAAAGTGCAATACTGGGTTGGGAGCCAACACACACATTTCTTGTTTGGATAACCACCACATTTATAAGGACAAAACCCAAACACAATCTGCTGAAAAGACCATTTCTCTAATACTGACTACATATTAACAATGTCTACTGCAAGCAAGCTGGCAAATACTCACAAAGTCACCTAATAAGTACTTCAAAAAGGTGGTTGTTACCTGAAAGTGGAACCTGGAAGAACATAAATATTTGAAGGAGTCATACTCTCTAGTATTCTAGCCTTCTGTAAATACATATTTATTTCTTTATTTTCAAGATAGGGCTTTTTTGGTGTGTTAATACTTCGCATGATAAGTGAAGCAGTAAGAACTTGAAGTTGTTTATGATGACATTTTTAATTCTCCCTAATTTGGTGGTGACATTCAAATAAGTTATTGTTTATGATGCATTAAATTTTTGTCAAGGGTACACAGATCATATAGAGAGACATTCTATTTTCTTCTGCATTTGAATAAAACAAATTGAATTTATAGAGACAGGCTTTTCTATTTTTGAAATTTCTGGAGATCTGACATAACTCTTGCTGAATTCAGTCTTGTCCTGGAAAAGGATAGAACCATTCTATTACACTGTGTGTGTATGCATACTATGTGAGTATGCACTCATAATTTCATCTCATCAGAATACAGTCCTACTTATGTTTTGCATTTTTATCCTTGCTTCAACAGTCCAAAGACCAAACATTTTATACTAAGAAAATTTGCCAATATAGACAGGAAATATGTTTGTGTGACAGAAGGAGAGAAAGAGAAGAAGACAGAGAGTGAGCTGTCTTCAGTAAAGTTTTTTTAACCAATTTCACTGACAGAATGGTATATGGCTATTAGCAGTCTTCATGTGAGCGTTTATCTCTGTGCCCCATGCCTCAAGTAGTGATAACAGCGTAGCAGCTCTCATTAGTTTTGAAAATGGATTTTGTTTTATCCCTTCAGTAACCTCACTGAGTGCCTGTCCCTGGCTTATTTCAGGTTTTATATTTCTTTTTCTGTTGTACATGACCCTTTCTGCTCATTTCTTCTGTTTGCTAGGATTTCAATTGTACTAAACCTTCTGTAGCTGTCTAATATTACACTAATGGGAAAGGTGCTGCCAAGGTACAATAGTAAAACAGACCCTAACACTTTTTTTTTTTATTGAACAATGTACACAATTTTTGAGAACATTGAAAAGCATCAGGCAGAGGCACAAGCTAGATCTCAGACATGTGTTGGTAGGGAAGTTACTTTATTTCACGCAGGAAATTACAGGAAACCAATTAACCTGATATGAAGATAGACAAGATATGAGTAGTAGTAAGCCTGGGGCTCTCATTAAGAACTCCCCTGGAGAATTTGGTGTCTGCTTGTAACACAGCACATTTTGAAAAGGAATAACATGATTATAGAAATTTTAATCTGTTTTCAGGTGTAGAGATGGATACACACAAATAAGACATTATTAAAAATAAAAATACAATAAGGCCAGGATTTTGTAGATTTTATAGATTTGATTTGAATATTTAAAATGGGGTGGAGAAAATTTACAGAGGATGATACAAAACTTGCTTAAACTTTCTGTGTTCAAAATTATTCAAAATTACTTTGTAAAGGTTGACCTCACACACAGTTCTGCTGAGTTCCTTCATGCTCTCTGTTAAACACATGATGTATTTTTGTATGGCTGGGTCACCTCTCATGCCAGTTCAGGCACTTGGTGTTTCAATCTCTCCCTTAACTCCTAAGTCACTTCCATGAGTTTTTTTTATTCAGACCAGAAAGATTTATATTTATAAATGTCTGAATGAAATAAGAATAGGCCTGAACTACAGTCTAAGCCTATAATGAAAGCAGAGTCACATTTTTATTTTGGCAGAAGTTCAGAAGAAGTATAATATCTGTTCATCAAACAGATGTCTAACTTTTCCCCAAATTTATCTTAGGTTTGTCATCCATTCAGATAGCTTCTGCTACCTTCTTCATGCTTAGGTGCTTAACCAACCCATGATTATAATTTTTGTAGTTTCAGTTTGAATGAAACCATTGTCAAATGTCTTCCACTTTTACTGGATAGCTTCAGGAAGGAAGAAGGAAGGCAGACAGAGTCACTGTCCTTTAACTAGACTGTGCCAGTGATCACCGCCCTGTAGGCCTTGCTGTTCAGACAGTTTTCAGCTCACTAAACTGTCTGCTCACCCAGCCCATACTTCATAATTTTCTCTATGAGAATCTTATGGGAGACACTGTCAAAATCTTTACTGAAGTCCAGGTAGATAATATCCACTGCCCTCCCCTCATCTTCCAGGCCAGTCATTTCATTGTAAAAGTTTATCAAGCTGGTCAAGCATGACTTCTCCTTGGTGAATCCATAATGACTTTCTTGTCCTGCATGTGCCTGGAAAAATTTCCCAGAATTAGTTGCTCTATCGCCTTCCCAGGGACTGAGGTGAGACTGACAGGCCTGTAGTTTCCTCTATACTCCTTCTTGCCCTTCCCGAAGATAGAAGTGACATTTGCTTTCCTCCAGTCCTCAGGCACCTCTCCCACTCATCATTATCATTCAAAGTTTATTGGAGTGGCCTCAAAATTATATCAGCCAGATCCCTCAGAACTTGTGGATGCATTCCATCAGGGTCCATGGAGTTATGTAGGTCCAGTTTGATTAAGTATTCCCTATCCTGATCCTCTTCCACCATGGATAAGTTCTCCTTGCTCCAGACTTTCCCTGTGAAAAGTTTTACTTTCCCCATATTCTCTGGGGTCTGGAATTCCTGAAGGCCAGGCTTGCTAGTAAAGACTGAGGCAAAGAAGGGATACAGTACTTCAGCCTTCTCCATGTCCTGCGTTACCAGGTCCCCTGGCCTGTTCAGCAGTGGGCCCACAATTTCCTTAGTCTTCCTTTTGTCACTTAGGTACTTATAGAATACCTTCTTGTTCTCTTTCACTTCACTGGACAGATTCAATTCCAGTTGGGCTTGGGCTTTCCTAACCTCATCCCTGCATGCTCAATGTCTCTGTATTCTTTCCAGGGTACTTGTCCCTGCTTCTACCTTCTATGTACTTCCTTTTTGTGTTTGAGTTTGGCCAGAAGCTCCTTGTTCTTCCATGCAAGCCACCTGTCATTTTTGCATCACTTCCTACTTGGTGGATTAGACTGCTCTGGAGCTTGGAGGTGATCCTTGAATATTAACCAGATTTCTTGGGTCCCTCTTGCCTCCAGGGCCTTTTCCCTTGGGACTCTTCCATGCAGATCTTTGAAGTGGGCAAAGCCTGCACTCCTGAAGTCCTGTGTTGTGGTCCTGTTTTTTTGCCCTGCTACCTCATCTCAGGATGCTGAACTCCTGACTCTCATGGTCACTGCCAAGGCTGCCTTCAACCTTCTCATCGCCAATGAGTTTGTCCTTGTTTGTGAGGATGAGTGTATTGTGCGTTAACCCTGGTAGGTAGTTCAGTATCACACAGCCGCTCACTCACTCCCCTTAGTGGGATGGGGGAGAGAATTGGAAGGGTTAAAGTGAGAAAACTCATGGGTTGAGATAAAGAAAGCTTAATAGGTAAAGCAAAGCTGTGTATGCAAGCAAGGCAAAATAAGGAATTCATTTACTACTCACCATTGGCAGGCAGATGTTTAGCCATTTCCAAGAAAGCAGGGCTTCATTACGCTTAACAGTTATTTGGGAAGGCAAAAGCCATAACCCTGAACTTCCACCCTTCCTCCTTTTTTCTGCCAGTTTTATTGCTGAACACAAAGCCATGTTATGGAATATCCTTTTGGTCGCTGGCAGGACAGCTTGAGAAACAGAGAAGGCCTTGATGGTATGTAAGCACTGTTCAGCAATAACTAAACCATTGGTGTATTATCAACACTGTTTTGGTCACACATCCAAAACATAGCACTATACAAGCCTTCACACAATGTGATAAAAACTAACTCTATCCCAGCCAAAATCAGTACAGAATATTATCACATCCCTATGCTTATTTTGTGCTTATCCGTCCCTTGGTGTAGTGGACTTCTATTGTACATTATATACACTGTATGTATGGAAATACACTATTGTTTCTAGCTACAGTGAACAAGATGTAAGTGAAGTCTCTGTGTATTGCCTAGCACAGCAGTGCCTGAGTTCTAACTGTCTTTAGGTGCTGGGTTAATACAAAGTAAAACAGTAATATGGCCTCCTAATTTTTACCTTCTGTCCAATAAACATGAATACTCATGTTTACATGAATACAGAGGGGTTTTTGTGAAGAGGTGTTTTAAATGTTTTTGTTAACCGCATTACCAATTTTTTGGACATTACTGTGAAGCTGAGTATCAAAGCAGCAATGCTCCATGTGAAATCTATTGGCAAAGAATATGAGTTGCTGACAACAGTTATCATTTACAATGAGTCACTGTTTCAAAAGCAAGCTTAAAGCATTTCCATCAACTCTTTAATTAAAATATGGCACTGTTACTTCCAAGCAAATGGCATAACACAAAAAAAAAAGAAGAGAATAAGGGGGAAAAGGAGGCTGGAAAAAAGCAATCAGCAAAAACACAGGCCGGAATTTTACTTTACTGGCTTAATGAGAATTATTTTTACTGAAAATGGTCACATGCCAAGCTATTGATGAGATGCACGTTTCCCAAAAGATTTTCCACAGTTGTAAACAACAATGCCAAGTTCAGCAATGCCATGTTGCATGCAAACATGGAGTTAAAAATTCAACCTTTAAAAAAAAACCACCAAATAAATTGTACAAGACAAGAAGTCTGTTGCAAATAAGGGAAGTGGAATTTTGGAACTGAAAGCTACAGCTTTGAACCAAATAACATCTAGATTATGTAATGTCAACATTGGAAATGGACAAATTTATAGAAGTAACAGAGACATCTTCTGAAACTAATGGAACAATTGAACTGCATCCAAAATAGGACATAATTGTGCTATACTTAACTGGTTTAAAAAAACATAAAGTTGATTATAATGGGAATCATACCAGGGTATAAGGTGTCAGCAAAATATTTTACAAATATAAAGACATAAATTAAAAGAAATACACTATATTGAATGTATACTTCTACAAACACTTTGGTGAAATTATAGGAGCCCTACAGTTCTTAAGATCAGTAAGGCCAAATGGGGATACGCATGATTGGCACTATTAAAAATGTAGCCAATTATTTTTAAGGTGCTTAAAAAGTGTGCTTTAGGATCTAGATTCCCATTTGTGAAATGCATATATTCTAAATATATATGCATTTTCTTTGCCTGATGCCTTCACAATCTGCCAATAGCTAATCTCTTATAGGAATCAAGGAAACAGTCAGTCTAATAGAGCATATAAAACCAGAATCTTATAGATAGATGTGAATTTCTGCCATTTCAGCAGTCCCAATTTTTTTTTTTATTTTTTTTTTTTGTCTAGAGCGAGATGGCTTTTGGAATGTTAAAGGCTTTTTGAGGATAAAAAATGTAAAAGCATACATGAAATAAAGAGTTTGACATTTTAGATAGGAATGAAATGTTTTGACTGCTGAATTTAAACTCTTTTTATTTGTTAACCAAAAAAGAAAGTTCTCCTGTTCCAAGCTACAAAGTAACTCCTTACGAATGAAGAAACTTATCTTACAATCATTTACTCCATAGTTGTTGATAATAGTATTTCTTGGGATTTCATTGAAAGTATTGACCACTATCTAGTCAAAGAATATTAGATTAGTTACTTAAAACTGACTTCATGTATCACTCTGGTATATCAGTACATTTCAAAGTTTTTGTTTGTATGCTTTTCTCCTTTTTACACCTGAAGTAATTCGGTACCTGGAAGTTTGACTTTTAGGTGACTGTAGTCTGATACAGTGAAATCTTCCAGCACTGAGCAGGCCACAGTATACTTTATATAACCCTATAAAACCCTTTTATATAACCCTTTTATATAACCCCCCTTTTTTATATAACCCTTTTATAAATTTATGTAACTCTTTATATAACCCTTATGCTGAATATTAGCATTGTTTTCTGAAGCAGGGCTATACACTTTTTTGATGCATCCTCATGAGGGTTTGCTCACTGTTTCAACTCAGTTACCTCTGCTGGCAATATGGCATGGCAGCAATGCATAATAGAGCCTTCAGTGAAGGTGGAAGTAATGAAAAATTATTTAAATGGGAGAAATCACTGGGTTGATGGTCATCAGTGCAGAGGGAGCTGTGAATATTTAGATGGGGCTTTTAAAATTGAATTTACACAAATGAATGCATGGAAACATACTTTTTTTTTCCTCAATAAATCTTTAATTATATGCACATAAAAGGACATCTCCATCAATAGTGACAGACAGAACACAGCTAATAGCTCAGTGACTAGGGCACTCACCTACAAATAACATTGAGATTCAAAACCCTGAAGTGCTTCCCGCAGAGCAGTAATTTAAATCTCGATCTCCTTGTTCCTAGGTGAGTGACCTAACTATAGCACTTTTTATTATTCTAGGAGCTTCTGTTCCACCCAACTGTGTTCTTCCTATTTTTTTCTTTTTTTTTTTTAATCGAGCCTGGTCTGAAATACCTTTCTATCCGAAAGCTTAATTGAAACTAGGAGATTAAATAAAAAAGTAAGATGTTTTGGTTTGGTCTGGTTTCCCCTCTGGGTTGGTATTTTGTGATGAGAAGCATTACACTGAAAAATTCCCCATTTCTATAAAGAAATCTGTCAACAGCAATCTAAAAAGCTATTCAAACTTCTGCTTACAAAACATAAATACATAAAGTCTAAATTTAAATCTTCTTCCTGTGGATAATCTCTGACAAAGTGGCAAAGAGCCAATTCCTATAAGTTCTGGCACTGTTTTTATGTCTTTTTGGTCTTCTGTCTCCATAATAGCAAGGAAATGATTTGGCCACATTGGTTAATGATTATTTTGGTATTATGAGTAGCAAGAGAATATATTTTCTTATACATTCTTATTTTCCCTCAAAATACACATAATCAAAATCATTATAATGGGTTATGCTCTCAATGATATGATGTATCAGTTAGAGAAAGAGTTAATTTACATTACAGTAACTTATTCCCTTTCTGATCTAACCTAAGCATCACCTAGACTGGCATTATTAAGGTAACAACAATCCACTTTTAGTCTCCTCTTCAGAGAATAACCATTATTAGTTTTTCCTTCCTAGTCACAGAAATTGCAACCTTGGTGGAAATAATTTGGCTGGAATTCTGTCTGCAGATATAAAGACTATGAACATACATGCGCAAACCTATTATTGTACTCGGTGTTAATGCTTTAAAACTTGTGATAGTATGATAACATCACACCATATTTTCCCTAGCGAGGGTGTTCTTGCCAAATAGCAGCACAAGAAATGCTGTGATAAATCTGGAATATAGCACTAACAAGAATACTACTGATCTCTAAGACTGCATAATTCTGCTCTCTTAGAAGGTCCTTGAAGTGCTGGTGACCTGGCGCATCTTAGCTCTTACCCTAGACTAGTGCCCAGAAATGCAATCGTAAGTCTGTCTTTCTTTCAGTCTGTGTGCCAGTCCCTCTGTTCTCCTAACAGCTTTTGAACCACCTGACCACTTCTGGTCATATTTTAAAGACAGGTAGAGACTAAAAGTACATACACTTTAAATGCTATGAAAATGTGAGGAGGGGCCATGGAGTTGCACACAACTGAACCCGTTGAGGGAAAGGTAGGCAAAATTCAGCCATCAAATATGCAATTGACCAATTAGCATATACCTTAGACTGGAAATAGTCTAGTAGACTGACAGAGGGAAGATAATATGTAGAGTTAGAGTTACTCTGGTGGTAGGATGAAGAGAGAAAGAATTGTTATCTGAAAGAAAGTAAGTTTCACTAGTTTAATCCCACCAATGCAACGATTTGTTTCTGTGTGTGGTGCAGCTGCCGTAGGGATTGCAGTTGTACCTGTTAGATATGCGCTGCACTTTGGTCATCAGTCCCTGGCTGTTTTTAACCTTAACTACTTTATGAGACACTGCTTTAGGGGAAGACTTCAAGCCCATTCAAATCAATGTACACTATAGCTGTCTAAATTTAACCATTTGGAGAAAGGGCAGGTCATGTTGTCCCAGTGTTTATATTGTGCAATATCTAACAGCAGCTTATACAGTATTGTTGATAAATAATAGCCATTTCTACTTCCCAGGCCCTGAGTGAAGTGAACAAAGCTATGTTCTGTTTTTCTTGTCTAGTCCTCTTTACCAAAACAACCAATTTGGAATTAACTTTGTACTTATCAACTTAAAAGTTTAAGTGGGAATGGAGAATTCTTGTCATTAAAGTGTTAATACCATAGGAAAAAAATGTAACAACCAGTTTTTGATAGCTTTAAAGACCATAGTTGATTGATCTGCAAAATGCATCCATTGCTTGGTGGGTTTTTTGGTCTATGATCTACAACATGCACAAGCAATAAATCTATCTTCCAGACATTAATTCATCCTCACTATACAAAGTAGAATGGTCTACTGGTGATCACTAAAGTTTACTAAGATTTTTTAAAAAGGCTGTCAGCTGAAAATGTATAATGTGTTAAAATGCATTCTGATGAGAAATAATAAACCCTTATATATTAATCATGCCACTTTAGTTTTTATGTAATGCATTAATTACATAGGCAAATGTAGTGGCATGTTAGGGTATCAATGCTAACACAATCCAAAATATTCTGTCAAAAATCCTGAAATAAAATTTATTTTCATTCTCTTCATTTGAACAGGATATTTTCATATAATGGTGTCTGATCAGCAAATTTTTATACAATAAACAAATGGCATGAACTGGTTTTAGAAAGAAATAGTTTTGTTCTGACATTAAATGTTAGAGCTTAGTTTTTTAGTTGCTTTTTTTAAAAAATTTATTTTATTTGAGCAGATCCTCTTTGTACATATACATCTTTTTCTATTTTGTATGTATACAAACTTTTTGTACACTTGTATATGTACAAACTTCGCATGTATACATAAAAAACAGAGCAGAAGGAAAAATTAGTTGTCTAATATGACTCATCACAAAAATGCATCACAGAAGATAATGAGATCTATCTTAAAATCAGAGTATAATAAATTGGAGACTGAGATTCTGCTGAAGGTAATAATGTCCATTTTGTAGCTTTCAGATCTTAAAGGGATGGTTTGGAAGGGAGATCCATAAGTGCGATGTACCTCTATAGGCTAGACATGCTTCTTAGCTCAGTCCTGGGAAGAAACATGACTAGCTCAATGCTCTCTTTATCCCTAGGGTAATTCAGACTGGAGAGGATCTCATGATGTCATCGAGTTCAATATCTTGTCCAAAGAAGGACTAGGAGGTCAGAGTAGGATCCTTACGACATTTTCTAGTCTAAGTTTGAAAATCAAAGATGGATAAAACCCACACCACTTAAATGACTTCCCTTCCCTCCTCTTCTCCTTGGTTCTATCAGAAGGAATTTAAGTCATTGGATCTTCCTACAACTATGTAGTCTTGATTAGTGAGGCACCTGGGCTGTACCAATTTCTCCTCAGGTGGAACACAGTGCAGATGTTCAGCAGTTTCTGATAAGGTTTTTTTGTACCCTTTAATTAATTTTTTTTTTTTTTCTCCCACTGGAACCTAGGGAAAGGCCTACGTCTTATATTGCATTTGAAATTGAAACTAGTCCCTGAGGGGACTGGCACTACTGGAGTCTGCTCTTTTCTGGTTTTGTCAAAATATTCCTTCTTCAAAACCTTAACCTCTTCTTCACATCATTTCACTGACTGTCTATTGTCTTTCGTATCTTTCATAAGTAACTTGTGTTCACTTTTGAGATCTTTCTGTTCCAGCCCCACGCTGCCTATTATCTCTCTCTTACTGTTGAGAATCTGGCCTCTCTTCCATTGTGACGTTTCTTCACTGACCAAATGATATATTTTCCAAACAAAAGTCTTTGTACTTTCTTTCTTGCTACCTCTTGATGTGTAGGAAGTGTTCCCACAATGCCACTTCATTATCCACCTCCAAAACATTACTTAAAGTTCTCCTTTTCCATGATGCCTACAAAAAATGTGACTGTGGTTAGACCACTGATGTGCTCAGATGCCAAACTGAGTGCAGTCTCATTTTCTTGAAGTTTCATACTGTCTGAAGTGTTGCAGAATGCCAGTAAAAATATTTAACATCATTGGCCTTTATATCAAGATGTAGTTTATACAGTCTAAGTAAAAGAAGGCTGAAGTTGTTAATACAAACTACAAAGCAGTTCTCTTTTGCTATGTTGTCCTTTTCAAACAAGGTTGATTTCCTTCACTTCTCCAGTTTGGCATTTCCGTTGACTTAATGATGAGAAAAAGCACAGAAATAGCCCAGACATTTCATGGCTTTACAGTACATGGGAGGATTTAGATTTATTGTTGATGGATCCTTTCAAATGGTGGTTCAACTAGAATGAAAATAGAGATCCAAAGGTTGTTCATTGTTCCAAAAAGGATGATTTTAGTAATTTATTTTGAAACGAACAAACAAACAAACAAACAAGGATCCCTGCAATTCTCCATTCAGATGTTATGTAAGCAACATGGAAAACCAAGAGGTAAATCAATCTGTAATGGAAAAGTCAGAATGAAATAACATCAAAAATTAGCTTGCTGACAGCTTCACACACCAATTTCAAAAGGGTTTGGGCTTAAAGAACAAAGCATAAATCTTCAAACCCTAACATTTCCACTTTAACCTATGGTTATGATCATTAAAAACATGATGGATATCTAAACACCTACAGAAGAAAATGGAAAAGCAAAGTTCTAGAGGTTAACTTCAGTGCCATTATAGGAAATCCATTACAACCATCCAGGTTTGCCACAGAATTTCAGATCTTCATGAAAAGTTCCCAGTAAAGAAAACAGAGAATTCAGAAGAACCTGTTGTGACAACATTCCCAGCAGTGTCCCATTTAGAAGACAGTCAATCTTTGACCTTTGACAAGATACAATTATTGCAGGAAGTATCAAATTCAGCTTATAATTCTGAATTTCATGTATATATAAAAATAAAGATTTTGGCGGTGAGAATGAATGTTATCATGGGAATGCAGATTAAAAAGTCGGAGAGACATAGTAACAGCACTTTAGATTGAAGATGTCAGGGAGCTGACATATGGGGTAAATGTCGTGTAAATTTTGAGCTGAAAAAGAAAATGGACTTTCCAACCTCTAAACCTCTAAACAAGCCACTCTGAGTGACCACTGAGCCTGCAGTACCGAACTGACAAGATACAGGATTTCCTCCTGACAAGATACATGATTTCCTCCTGTATTCCATAGTCCTTAGCACAATCTACCAAACACATAAATTAGTAGCATTTGGAAGTGCTTACTGACCTTTTCCAACAGCCTTCCATTCTCTCAAGCACTGAAATCAGGCTGTTTATACCCCCTGAGAATAAGGCTCTGACTCTCACACACTTCATGGCCCCAGGGAACAGAGGTGCCTCCAGAAAAAGCAGCAGAGGAACTGCAGGCAGAATCTTTGTCACAACAGAAACATCACATTCCAAAGAAGCAATACACCCTTTGCAGTAATGGCAAGCCCAAAGTTGTATTGAGGAAGTAGTTTTATTGTCCTTTACTTTTCTCTGAAGCATGTGTGTGCACTGCATATATGAACAAGATTTGTTACATGTACAGGATATGAGCAGAGTTACTAAACTAGATCTTCAATAGGCAATTGTAAGCTTAATCTCTGGATCTGATTCAAACCACCCAAAACCTATTATGTGCACCCCTTGCCCAATATATTTTCATGATTTAGAAACAAATAGTTACATTGTCCTTCATTAAAGTGAATATTAAAATTGATTAATTATTAACTTTTTTTCCTGAAATGAGATCAAGCAAAAGGCTAAAATCAATCATTTTTTTGTTGCTCTTTTTTTCTTTTTTAATATTTTGACTGGCTATTGTCAGTTGAAACAAATTTTAAAGCTAACAAGACTTCTAATTTTTTTTATTCATTTTATTCCTTGGTAAATGTTTTCTTTTTAAATTTGTAATTGCTAAGCATAAATACTGTTTACACTTTTTTCTTGCCTTGGTGAGAACTCTTCCAGTGATCTTCCACTGTAAGTTCCTTTTGTTAGGCCTTCAGGAACTTTTGGGAACTTTCTTATGAAAGATTTGCTTTGCCATCCACTGGGGGAACTGTGTCTAGCTTTCTACTCCACAGACGCAATAGGAGAGATGAGAAGAAAGGATGCCTAGGAAAAATTAGTCAGGAAACTAATGGAAATTTTCTGAGCAGATCGAATTTCCATGCTCTGCCACCCATGAATCTTTACGTTGAAACAACTATTGTATGGTTAATGGATTTCATGATCTCTGTCCTGAATCCCAAGATTAAAAAAGAAAAACAAAGGAAAACCAAAACAAAAAAACCCAAACCAAACCAAAACAGAAAATGAGATTCTTATTGCTTGACATATTTTTCAATTATTATTTATATTCTGCTATGAAAATTTATATAAGTAAAGGTCTCAGTCTGTAACAAAAAACCAAAACAGATATTATTGACTCAGTTAAATTAGTTTATTTTTCAAATATATATCCTTATTAATAGAATAATATAGATCTGAAGTAGAAAGTTCTGCCAGTACAGAGCATCTTTGTAACTTCACAAGGGATGATGCTAGAAAATGAGTAGAGCTCTTTATAAGTCAGAGGATCAGAAGACTTGTTAGTATGTGAGGTGACTTCCAACTCAGTAGATTAACGATAATTGGCTCTTACTGAATGGAAAATGAGGAAGCTTGTAACATACTCAATGAAGCTGATCATTGCAGATGGGGGATGAGGTTTGTTTTTGTGAGTGTGTGTTTTAATCTTGCTTGAACTGAATAGTTCACTGTGACACAACTTTATGCATGACCTCTGTGACTTAGAAATGCTGCAGGCAAAATTCTTCCTCAGAGATGGGAAACTAAAAGCATTTGTGATTCTAAGAACAGACATACACAGTAGTGCTCTTTTTACCAAAATATCTTCAGGCTATTTGAAATAATAAACAGTGTGGAAATGTGGCAATGAAGAGGAAGATTACCTAAGCGGACTGTGAATGAACACTCTAGAAGAACACAAAAGAAAAGGGAAGACTTAAAGCAGTTGCTTGCAGTAACAGGGCTGGATTGCTAGCAGAGGAATGCCCTTTGAGTCCTGTGATTTTTATGTCTGAGATTTTCTTCAGATGTATAGTCAGTCATTTGGCTGGTCACTTCACAGTTACAACACCTTGCAAAATGTAAGATTTAGACAGATGAGTTAGCAACACAGTAAAGTTTCCAAAGAAAGATTATTCTGAGAATTGTCCCAAGGCTTTCACTGTGCAGTTGCAATAACTATGACTACCGAGCTGTGAAACATAAACAAAACTGTATGATTCCTTCCATACAGGCTGTAACAATGAGACCAATGATGCTGGAAGAACATAACAGCAAAAACTGTGAATATACCTAGAAATTTAGCAGTGCTGGGCCAGCACTGAATACAGTATAAATAGAGGTGGCAAAACTAGTTAAATACAGGTCCAGACACATTAAAGGCAGGAAAGCTAAACACTCCTGGTACACAACTGCTATTTTCAAGTCTTTTTTGAGTTATTTAAATCTTCAAACATCGTTATCATAGCATGTCTCTGCAGGTAACAGGATAAATGTTACCTAGTATTTGTAAAAGCAAATGCGCCCAGACTAACTCTAAATGCCCTCTATATTCTGCTGATCAATGACCTATTTTGTGGCTATTTATCCTTGCATCATTTGTACACCATTTCTTAAGGTTATGAGTCAAATAGTTTTCATATCATGAAAATAGGGTCTAGGTTGTAATACTTGACAATTTTGACAATAGATAGGAAAAAAATTAAGATACTGTAATATTTTTACATTGAAATGGCAGGAAAAGAGACCATGACAATAAGAGAATAGGCAATTGTTTATTTCCACTGGCTACTCAAGTAATGCGTGATCCAAACAGCCATCCTCTTGCTCCCCAAGGGCTGCTCCTTTTGTCACCATCAGCAGTTGTGAAATCATGGTTATTTTTGTGAGGATGCAACCGCATATGGAGGCTGCAGCAGCTGCACTCAGCCTCTCTCTTCAGACCTTGCAACCTCATGAGCAGAAACTCCCAATTCTGTCCCTTTCTCTCTTTCTCTTCTTCTCAGTTAGAGCAGATCCTACTCCTCCTTTCTACATCTGGCCTCCTTGTGTTAGTCCAGAAACTGAAGGTAAGGTGAATAAAGGCCTACTTCAAAGAGAAAGAGCGGGTCTTGGAAAGAAAACTCTGTGTAAGTTAAAATCCTGTTCCCAAATGAAACTGAGGAAGTGGAGGGGACAATGGTAAAGCAGAGCAGGGAAGAACTAACACCTTTGAATTTCTTTGCAGTCCCTTACCATGCTAGTAAATTCTACATCTCCCTCTTTCTTGAAACTCCTTTTGCTGTTTCCTAGTTTTCCCTCACCTCCCCCGAAAACCAAATGACTCCTCACAGCTCGCTCTCAGGGCTCCTGATCTACATATTATTCCTCCCAGTCACATCATCCTCCTGCTTTTTCAGTCCTTGCTCTGTTACTTCCACAAAATTCAACTTTGTCTATGTTTCTGAGAAGCTGAGAACTCTGATCCTGGGAGATTCAGAGAGATTTGTAAGAACATATCTGTACCTCAGGGATATTACCTGGAAGTTAATTTTCCTGCAGGGATCTAACATCCATCATTCTTCTCCCCCAGGAGATATAGCCAAGCTTAAAAACTGCAGTTCTTACACAACAAGGATGAGATTCATGAGTGTGTTTTAGGACCGATTACACTAATAGTTATTGTCATGACCTTGCCAGTCAGAGCTGCTTCAGCTAACATCACGTTATGCCTTAAATTAGTTAGGTTGTACCTGAGGTCTTTGCCCGATATCTCAAGGCCATAAGAGCCAGCTGAACAGGACCAGAAATTCTAAACTTGGAGTAAGGCTAAACTGGACTGTCAAAAAAAAATATGTCAGAGATACTCTATGCATTAAGTATGTGGAACACTATATGTTGCTTTAAAAGAAAAACAAATGGTTACATTACATACGGTGAATCTTGAAGTCTGTTAAAAATCACCTGACTATTGCTTAATGGGATAAAACAAAAACACAGAAAAAATTTAAACAAAATAAATTATTGAAATTTGGGGATAGCAGTTGCAGGGATTGGTAAGTATTTATCTTATACACAGGGAGAAGCAAAATCCATTGCCCTATATCTGGATGTAATTCCATTGCAGCAACTAGATACAACTGAGCAATCTGTGCACTCAAAGTGTGAGAAATGTGTTGAGCACAAACTGAAAGAAGGCATTTTAAAGCATACCAGATTTAGATCTCATTCATCAAGAGTCATATCCCTGCTACTGTTTCGGCATGGCTACGTTACACCATGCATGCACCAAATCTTGTGTAAATCTTGATTTGCCCCTGGTTTATGAATTCACTTGTTCCCTGCCTTAGAAAAAATTACACGTGAGAGTAGAAAAAATTATACTTTATTGTATTATACCTGAGAGGTAGAATTTTTCCAAACCACAACTATTCAAGGGAAAGAGAAATTCAAAAGAGAAAAATACTTACAAATACCCCTTGGAGTTCCAGTAACAGACAAGGTTAGGATATGCAAAATGGCAGCTAAAAAAAAAAAGTACGGTATATTATATTAACAGAGGTGTCACATCAACAGAACAAAGAGAGGAAAGCTCCATTCCATATTACCAAATAATTACCATATCTGGACTAATACTTTTCATTCTGTGCTTCTCCTTACCTGCAAAAAATAAAGTAAATTAAAATAAATTAAAACAAAATATTTTAAAAATATTAAAATAGTCAGGAAAATAGCCACAAGAGGTCAGAGATCTGTAGAGACTAAGCTGTGTGGAAAGATTTAAAGTGATTGCTTTAGTAGACATAAAGAGCCAGATACTCATCTGGTTTAAATCAGCATAACTTCAGTGAGCATTTGATCTAAGCAGTCTCTAGATATTTGCCAAATGTGTACAAAAAAAGAAGGTATAGCATGGAGAGATATATCCAATAGTAATAGGATCAAATTAATTAAAAATATATAGGTTGGTTATTAGGAAAATATTAACAGTGTAATATGTATCGGTTTAGGAATGTGTCTCCTAAAGGAAATGAGATAACTCTATTTCAGGAGGTATTTCATATGAGAGAGACATAATGAACTAAATGTATATCACAGAAAACAGTCCTACATTAGCTAAAATGAGTTAGCTACGTTTTTTTCTATTATCTACTTGCTGTGATTTTCTGAGGTATTTGCAATCTGTGTGCTTGTAGGATTGGTGGCACACTAGGAAGATACCTGGACATGTTTTTTATATGATATTTGAGATAGATAGAGCTGAGCTAAAATAAAAAGAAGCAAAGAGGAAAAAAGGGAGGCTGTGACTGGACAATCAGAGAGCTGGGAAAACTGCAAAACCATCCTTTTAAACACACTTGTCCTTGTTATATTTACTTGCCAGGTAATTCAGATATGTAAGGAGATGATTACAGAGGAGACAATTTTGGGCCTTCAGCAAAGATTTGATCATGTTTCAAAAGCACCTAGACAGAGCTCATGAAAACTATGGACTATGTAAAAGTTGGTGGAGTAAGGGGAATAACCTCCAGCAATAAAGAATGGCTACAGGAACAACCCACACCTCACATTGGATATTATCACACTGTATCTTGCAATTCCTCCAACTGATAAGGGTTTTCTGGTAACAGGAAAAGCTAATGTTTATCATCCATCTTGTCAGTCTGATGCACCTTCCAATTTTTGGCCTAAAAACTAAATAAAACCCCACTCACACCGTAATGAGAGGAAACCTGAAACAGCTGAAGCCATGTGTGCCTTTTTACAAATCAGACTAGATGCACAACACAGGACAGACCCTCACCAGGTGTTAAATGGTTTCAGTACACTGAGGTCAGTGACCCTCTCATACACATAAGCAGAGAATTTTGGCCCAGTGACCTGATATTTTTTCTGTTGTAACTCCTTAGCTCTTTCTGTAATCTGGATTATGCCGTGAGAAGAGATTTGATTTTCAGAAGCATTTGTATGACATCCAGGGTTATGTTATTTCTGTCTGTAGCACTCAGAAGAGAACTGGTATTCTATTAGGGGCAAAGAAAGAGCCTCCAGATTCCCTCCCTTTTGATAGCATTATATGTACAGAAAGCTTTTAATACCCTTGGAACTCCCTCTCTCTGCTAGCTCCATTGAACAAGCTTAAAATAATTGACTTCATTATTTGAAGTTCAGTTTGATTAGTCCTAAAATTATGTGTGTTTCCATGGGAGCTCCTAGTAATTTTTTCAAATAAAAAGACAAGGTAGATCCCATAGAAATTAAGAGAAATGTCTGTGTTTTATGTCTTGGTAGTAACATTTTGCTCACACAGTGTGCTTGCCAATTTTATTCAATCCAAAGGTTGAATTCACATAGTTGTGCTTGGTTTTATGTATGGAAGAGGAAAAACAATGAAAGATGAAAGCATTTCTTCATGTCATCCTCTGTCTCTTGTTCATTTTTAGTCAGCACCCTGTAAGTGATGTTAAATTTTCTGTAATGCTGTGGGATTCCTTTTCCTTTGACTTTCATGCTCTTCATCTTGAGCTGACATTTTATGTTACTCATTACTGTCACTATTGGAAAGAATAGCAAGATCAGCTTTTGAACATCATTATTTGAACATCAGCTCACTTGATAAAGTATTTCCCTTATCGTGCTTAATAAAAAAGTATATTGTTTTATGTTCCTTGTGCTCTACCTAGATGTTACTTTTTTAACAGCTAGAAAGAAATTGTTTTTTGTTTCAGTAAATCAGTTTCCAATTCAAAAAACCCAGCAGGAATCTGAATAAATGGATTAACATTACCAACACCGGCAAAAATGGACTAAGATTCACTGAATCTCATTTTGATCTTGATCTGCAGGGTCTGTAGTGGCATAATTCAAGTAATTTCAATACTGTTACACTTAATTATACCAAAGTATGTGGGATTAAGAATCAGACTAGTGACTTTTTTTTTTTCCTTTTACTCCCCTTGGAGGATGAAGTATGAAACACCTCCTGAATGGCTTTTATTTTGTCATCTTCTCTAGGAATTTCCCCTGAAAGGGAATGCTAGACAGTGGGTTGTAAAGATAGTTTATGTACTGTCAAGATAACGTTTCTTGAGTAAACGCCAGATCATAGTATATTTGATGCTTGCCAGCTGCTTATGTCCTCTTAAGGAAGCATGAATTCTCCTGATATCGGGTCCAACTTTCTCTTGGTTTTTTTTGCGAGCCATGAAAGTCATGAGTCTAACCTGCCAATTGTATACACTTGCAAATCAGCTGGAATTAGCTCTATTTTGAAACAAGCATATAGCTTGCATGGGAAAGATGACATGCTTGTTCTTCCTTTGTTATCAGTTCTGCAATCTACCCAATTCTGATGACTCTTCTAAACACACAGAAAATGTCGTGTGGCAAGGAAACTTTGAACATGGATGTCAGTCAGGAATGATCAGGGATTTCAATGAACAGGCCATTTACTATATTTAGGATTCCCACAGGTACTATGGGAAAAGGGAAGAAACACCACTTCAACTCTATTTGTTGCTTAGATGCATAATTAATTTCACCTGTATGCCCTGATCATGAAAATCTGTAAAAATTATGATAAAATTGAACTTTTAAAAAAGAAGGGCTATTTATTTATTTAAAGGTTATCAATTATATTCAAAATCTTTGCTTTAGATTTTTCTTTACTATACTTATTTCACCCCTACTCTTTAATTTTACAACTAAAAATGGGGTAAAATAAATAATCAAGACATAAAGGAGAGGAGGAGAAGAAAACAACCCATTAATCTAAATTGGTCATGATCTTTCATGTACATTTTCTTGAAATAAAATCAAGAATGTAAAACTTCAGCCTTGAGATTTTATTACTCTAGTTTTGATGTATAAATTGCAGAAACAGCACCTCTCCCCCCCGAACATGAATTTATCCAATATAGGACTTATTGGTCTTGAATTTTAGGAGTTATTTGTTGATTAAGTAAATGAAGAAATAGTCAAAATGGGCAGCTCATTTCCTCTGGAAAAGCAGGGGGAAAGGAAACATTGTACTTTTTTAGATTAAATAATCCCATAATTTGTAGTCTGAGATGAAGTTGAGGCTTAGAAGACACCTTTTTGTTGCTATTCCTGTAATAGCTGATCTCCTCAAATTAACATGGTTATTTGGAACAACGTTGCACGGAGTGATTAAAACTAACTGTAATTCCTCTTTGATTATTAAAATATCTCTGCATCTCTGTATTACAAGGGTGTGTTTGTTACTGGTTAAACTCTGAGATACAATTGGTGAACAATATATACTTCAAAGATGCTCATAGACCAGGAAACCTTTCAGAAGGAAAAAGGATGTCTATTGCTCAAGGTATAATTGTCTTCTTTCAGGGTAACTTATTTTTTAATTTGAAATAAGTACTTCAAAGAGATTCAAAGTGGGCTATCAATCCTTTGAAGCTGTCAAGAGGTAATGATTTAGGATTTCCATTTCAAAGAATTTTACATCTCAGATAAAATGGAACAATTCCATTGAAAACCAGAAGATCCAGGCCTGAAATGACAACAAGACAGCTTCTAAAGGATCAGCTAACAGAAGTGACATGCTTTTATTGTTCCTTGGTGAGTATTTTGACCTATATATGCCTGGATTATCTGAACCTATGGGTTTATTACTAAGTAAACTCAATTACTCTCTAGAAGTTAGGCTAAATAAAATGATCTCTGCTGAGTCCTTAACATAAAATGTTACCTTTGAATATTATGGTTTGGGAAGAATATTTATTTCTTTCAGGATTTTTTGCCTTTTTTTTTTTTTTTTTTTAAGAAAGGTCAGACCAAGGCATTTGAATGTATATATAGATATGTACTACTTAAATGATGATTACCTTCTAGTGTCTGAATAAATGACTGGGATTATGACAATTACTTTGAAATGTCTTTGCTCGTTTGAAAATGAAGAAAACGTAAATCTTATTTGGTTAGGTTTAATTACAGGCAGAAACAAAGAGACAGCATCCCTGGGAAGCGGACTGCTGGTGGCAGTGAAATTGCTATGGTCAGACTGCCTATTTCACCTAAGCCAAAGCTCTGGGACTACAAATTAAGTAATACTGCTGTCACTAAAAGAAGAGTTGTGAGCTGTTAGCTAGTATTTGGCACAGTTATCTTTCCCAGAAGCAACACTGATTGAGACTTTCAACGTTTCCTAGTGTTTTGGGGTTGTGTGGCAGGGTTTTGTTAGAGGGGAGGGGTTGCAAGGGTGGCTCCTGTAAGAAGCTGCTAGAAGCTTCCCTGGCGCCAAGTTGGACCTGCCTCTCACCAAGGCTGACCCAATCAGAGATGGCGGTAGCACCTCTGGGAGAACAGATTTAAGAAGGGGAAATCTGCAGTGGAGGGGGAATGGAATGTGAGTGAAACCCCTCCGCAGACACCATGTTCAGTGAAGAAGGAGGGATGAGGAGCGGGGGAGGAGGGGATGCCCCCGCAGCCCATGGTGAGGCAGCAGGCTGTCCCCCCCAGCCCAGGGAGGGGAGCGGGGGAGCAGATGCCCACCTGCAGCCCGGGGAGGAGCACATGCTGGAGCAGGTGGATGTCCCTGAAAATGGCCGTGATTCCATGGGAAAGCCTGTGCTGGAGCAGTTTGTGACTGAAGGACTGCAGCCCCTGTAAAGGACCCATGCTGGAGCAGTTCATGAAAAGCTTCAACCTCTGGGAAGGACCCATGCCAGAGAAGGTCATGGAGAACTGTCTCCTGTAGGAAGGACCCCACACTGGAGCAGGGGACGAGTGAGGAGTCGTCCCCCTGAGGACGAAGGAGCAGCAGAGACAACGTGTGATGAACTGACCCCAACCCCCCCCCCCGCCCCGTTCCCCTGCGCCGCTGAAGAGAGAAGGCAGAGAGAACCGGGAGTGGAGTTGAGCCAGGAAGGAGGAGGGCTGGGGGGAAGGTGTTCTAAGGTTTGGTTTTACTTCTCATTATCCTTATTTTGATTTGATTTGTAGTAATTTAAATTGATTTTGTTTCTTCCCCAAGTTGAGTCTGGTCTTTGCCCGTGACCATAAGTGGTGAGTGATCCCTCCCTGTCTTTGTCTCGACCCATGAACCTTTCTTTATATTTTCTCCTTCCCATCCCACGGGCAGGGGGAGGAGTGAGCAAGTGGCTTCATGGTGCTTTGTTGCTGGGTGGGCTTAAACCATGACACCCAGCCTCTGGATGTCAGCAAGAACAGAGAGACCTGTTCTCCATGGTTCTCCAAGCAACATCTCACCTTTTCATCCCTGTGGCAGAAGTGACATAACCACAGCCTAGCACAGGTCCCTTGCTCTTGAGCTTCCTCTCTAATGCTGAGAAGCCTTAAACAGGCTGTAGATCCAGCAGCAGAGTGAATTTCATAAACATAGAGGATATCAAGTCTGATTAAAATTATGATTGCACTTATGGAGATGTAAAAACATAGAAATATTTCAGTCTTATTTTGAAATGTTAAGTAAGTTTAACTGGGTCACTGTCTCCTGGTAGTAGGACATCCAAATTAGTCATTATGTTTCTCAACAAACTAAGCAAGTTTTCTTAATCAGAAAAATAACTTAAATAGAAATGATGATTAGATAAAGGACAAAAAGTATACAATTGATCTATATGCATATTTCAGAAAACTTTTCTGGCAAAGAAATCTTACTAATAAGATAGACTGTGAGCAGGATTTGGAGAGACAAATTACCCCAGAGGAATGTGCTTTGATGTGGAAAAGAGGATCAATCACCTCAATCTGTAGTACACTAAGAGAAAATTTATTTAAGATATGGTTTCACTTCACACAAGTCAGGCTCATACATAGAGAATATTGGAGAAATTGAGGTGACAAGGAGATTTTATGGATTTTGCAGACATAACTGAAGCAGAGACACTTGGATAGTGTCTGAAAACAAGCAGTAGAGATTGTTGCATAAGATTGCCTTTGTTCTTTCTAGCAAAACAGTCACACTTGACTCCATATTTAGTTTTTCATTTGTTAGTAGCCACTAAAGTACTGGATAGTTTCTCATTAAGAATGAAGAAAAATAATCTCACAGAGGAATAAGGAACAGGGTAAAAATTTGAACCCATCAATTATATATTCAGAAATGTACAAGAAATAATATGAATCTAGTTTCTAGCAGCATAGCTTTAATTTGATAAATGTGAATACTTAAAGCACAGCAGCTAGCAGTCTATATGATATAAGAGATTTATCGAACCAAATGACCTAATACTATGAGAATACTAAATTACTAAATATTTTAAAATCAAAACAAATCAAAATATGAACTTTTAGTGATTATTTTGTTGTTGATATTCATGTGGCAGTGATCTATAACTCTATTTGATATCCTAAATGGTTATTATAATGCCCTTTATCTTTTGGAAAAAATAATTTATTGATAAATAAAATGTTGGCATTTCTCTGGCTTAATCTCCTTTCTGAGATGAAAATTTGTCTGCTTAAATATTTTCAGTGAGCGAAAACTCAGATCACTGAAGAAGAAAAAAAGATTGGTAAGCCTGTAAGAGGACACAGTAATAAAGAGAACTAAGAATCACTAAGGGGAACAAAATACACAAAGAATTACAAGTGTCTTTGTCTTGCCCTTGTTCTTGAACTACTTGAATTCTATATTTCACCTGTATTTCAGCCTTTGATTTGATGTTTATTAAGAAGCTGACACACTGGGAAGACTGTACGTGGTCAAATAACAATAGTTTTGTAAGTAAGTCCTGTATTTATTTGGTGTCAAATCTATTCCATGTTACATCAGTGCCCATATGAAGAAACGTGTTTTAATTTCAGTGGTGTTACTTTTAATTTATGTTGGTGTATCATTTCATTCAAGATTTTGATGAGTTGGTGTGGGATATAAATGGCAGCACATTTGGCCAATAGCCTTTTATTTTTGGTATAATACACTACCTTCATACCAAGCATTCAACTGTAATGATTTTTAGAAGAAAACACATAGCTAAACAGAAAGCACTGCAAGATTCGTTTCACTTCACTTCATTCCCCTGCTGTCCTGAATCTACTTATTTTAGACCCTAGCCAGTATTTTTCATGTAATTCTCATGTCTAAATGAAAAACAAAAAAAATAAAATCACAGACCACAAGCTATTTTCATTTCTTTCAGAAGATGAACACCTAATACTTTTTAACACAGTGAAATTAATTTCATAGAGACAAAGAAAATTCTGGGCTCAAAATCATTTGAAGTGATTGAGACTGATTCTGTAAACTTCTGACAAATCTGCCTGGAGCTATGGCAAGGGGGCAGAGAGGTGGAAATACAACCCCCAGCATTCTGGAAATGCTTTGGCCACTGGCCACAGCCAGCAGGGGAATGTTGCCAGACCAGCATTTCTGTAGAGAGTGAACGCTAAGCTATTTAGTGATTTTTACTCCACTATAGTTTGCCTTCCCTGATCATTGCACCCTTTCAAGGGCAGCATTTGGTTATTAGGTTTTGATGGTGGCAGCCTTTACTGAGAAAGGGCTCAAACCATGACTCTTGTTCTGTGAGAACAGGAGGGACTGAAAGTAGGCTTGAGAGGGGAAGCCATTAAACAAGGACATATGCAAAACTATAGTAATTCCAGCTCCATGTTTAATTTGGCAGCTAGAGCTGTTGCTGTGACGCGCAACATTCATTTGAATATGTCAAAGAAGCAATCACTTTAGAAAACAGCTGAAGATGGGAGGGCAAAGCAAGGAAAAATAAGTATTTCTTTTCCCAAAGAAAAGAAGTTGCAGGAAAGACAGGAAGAAATTGCTCTTTCCCTAGGTAATTGTGTACTATCTCTTACTGACAGCACAGCACATTGTTAAGGTTACAGTTTAGACTGTGGGGTTCGACCCTGTTTCCTAGAATTTTTAATGGGCTTGGGCAGTCTTGGTTTGTCTTGTTTAGGACTGGTGGTTTTCCACTTCATCCCACAGTTTTATACCGCCTGTGTCATCGTTTCAGGCACAAGAAATAATTAGCCCTGGAAAACATCTTTTTTTTTTTTTTTTCTTTTCTTATTTTTTTCTTCACAGGAGCTGAGCTAATTAATTTTAAAATAAAAATGTCTCCATTTAGGATCCCACACTGAGAGTGTCACAAATTATGTCAATTTACCAAATTGGTGGCTGCCAGCAAACAGCTAAGAATTGCCAGATTCAGTTAAACACTCTGGCTCAGCTAACATCCTCCCATGGAAAAAAGTCATGGAGTGGCCAAAAATCAGGCAGAATGATCTGCAGTCTTGAGCCACAGTTTCCACTGCATCATGTGCTGAGGAATGTGGGGGGGATGGGTCCGGACACCCACAGAGCCAGCAGGGATTGCAGCCCTGCAAACCCACAGGGACTTCTGTGGGATGTTTTTCCCGTGGATTCATCGACCTTGAGGTATGCTTGGAAAACCATCTCACCCGCACGTAGGCCCAGGCTGTGCCCGTGTGTTGTCGCCGGCTGGCCATCCCCTAAGGTTTCAAACGTGTCTTGGGGGAATTTACAGGTGCAGAGTGGGAATTGTGCAAAGCACTTCTGCCAATGTCAACAGTAACTACGTAAAGAAAATGCCTGTGGCTTTCAGTGAGGAGGAACATTTCTCCATTCTAGCAATGCCCTCTCCCTGAATAGTTGCACTCTCTCGAAACCTAAAGACCTCTGTTTGCAGGCAGCTTGCATGCAGTGCCTTTCATGGGACTAAAGGGATAGATAAGACAACATTACTTCATTCCTCCCTCCTCCTGTCAACATTTGGACGAAAAGATTGGATTTTTTTTCTCCTTTCAACCCCTTCATGGGAGGAGTTGGAGGAGATTATACAGTTATTTTTCATGTACAAGTCACAGTCTTCTATGTATGGTTAGAAATTCTTCTCGCAGCATGAGTTTTCCAAAGGCTGCGTGGAAATGAAAGGATGCAGCTTTCTCTTAATTATTCTGGATCGTTCCTCGCAGCTTAACACAGAATTTTATTCTTGTCTTGTCAATGACATCAATACACAGTTCAAGGTTTGGGGGAGGGAGGGTGGTGAGGAAAGTAATGAAAGATGTTTGTTCTCTTCTTTTGAAGACAAAATAGGAATCTACAAATGAATGTTTATCAGAGTTAATGCACTGAAATAACTTTACATTGGCTAAGAAAGTAAAGCTTCTCAGTAGTGATGTATTGGACATGCATATTCTGAAAGAAAAATAGATCTACAATATCACCAGATCATTGCTAAATCACTTTTAAACATTATTTCTGTTTGCAGTATGTGCCTGTGATTGATCACCCACTTGCAGATGTGCTGTTACATCCCTCTTTCTGATTCTCCTGCCTACAACAGGCAGATTTGGACAGCCAAAATAAACAGGGGTGTTTCTTTAAACTAGCTACCCAAAAAAAGAAAGAAGTTGCCAGGGAGAGAAATTCTTATCCTATTTCCCAGCCAGAAAAAAACATTACCAACAAAAATGATTCCCAGTCCAGCCAAGTACAAAGTTCTTCATTTAAGAAGCCAAGGACAACCAGAATCTCTCTCTCTGCCTCTCTCCCTCCCATCTCTTTCTCTTTTTTTTTTCCCTGTTCTTTCTTTTCTTCCACTTACCTGGCAAAATAGTTGGAGTTCTAACTGGCTGCTTCTCTTTCTTTTTTAGTGTGTCTAATTCATTAATGGTGAGGATTGTCAAGTGTGCTTCCACTGTAATAAAAAGCTTAAAAAAATTAACATTTTATCAGGTGAAATTTTCTCATCTTTGTATATTTTTCAATCTGTAATTATCAACCTAAACCAATTCCTGTAAAAGTTCATGGAAGCAGGATCCAACCCTTCAAGTACCGTGCAGTAAACAGTATTGATTTCTGTTGAATCATCCCTTTTTTATAGAACAGTAATAGATAAAATCCAGCCCAGTGTCTGAATATTTTCTAAAAATTAAGCTAATTGAAAAAGCCAAATAAAGTTAACAATCAACAATTATCCAGTTAAAGCAGGAACGATCAGATAAATAAAGAAGAATAAAGCTCTAGTGTCTATTATTAGCAGACTAGCAGAACAGAATTGAAAAATTCATCAGCCTCAGACAGTAGGTTGATAAGGTCTTCCTGCAGCTAGGCTGGAATTCAGCTGTTGCTTTGCATCAAAATAGTCATAGGAATAGAAGCTCCTTCCCGTCCAATTATATCTGAATTTTTGCAGCTTAGAGGTATACATTTCAATGTTAATTGGGCAGAAATCATCTTGTCATTGCCTCTGAATGACAGCGTGCGTGCATGCCAGTGGGAAGACTTTCCTTCTGTCTGTAGTTTACAAGCAATTACAAGCGGTACTACTGTGAGGCCATGAGCACTGCAAAGCATTTTCAGTTAGCAATTAAAGAAGTGCAAGACTTGAAAAAGTGCGTAGTTTTATATTCTTCTTCCTGTAGCACAGAGGATGCAGAATTCATAACAGATGTTGAATAAGCTATAAAAGTCACATGAAAAGGGAAAGACATTGATCTTTGACCTCAGTAGTGTCTGAGAAAATGTCACTGCTTTTCCATTGCTTTCTTACCATCTACTCTTCTATTCCATATAAGTTTGTTACATGAATAGGTGCCATATTATAAAAATGACAGTGAGAAACATAGGAAGGACTGTAGTGATGAGAATATGCAACATTCATAAGGCAGTGCCTGGAATAAAAGACATTTACAGAAGTCTGAGCCTGTCAGTCTCTGTCAAAGTCTTACACAGTTAATAGAAAACCTTCTGCAACCAACCTTCTTCCTGAGTCTCAGATCATGGACCATTAAAGTCAATAGGAACTTTGCCATTTCTTTCAATAAGCCTAGGATCAAGCTCTGAATGCTTACATCATTTTGCATACCATCTATTTTTACTCTGAACTAATAAACTGAGGTTATAATGAATGCTTTTAAAAACTCAGCATTTAATCACAGTTAGGTGAGAATTAGACCCTATTTATATATAATGAATGCTGTACTAAGATATTCATGCATAGCATGAACTTTTTTTTTTTTTTTAAGGCAGACACTATAACTGAAAGAATATTACTGAAAGTAAATTACATCCATCTTTTAGAAAAACTTAGGAATGACTATGACCTTCCAAACCTAATTTAAACAGTAAAGAGAGGTTCTTAAGGGAAGATACACTGATAATGAACATGGATTAGTACCTCAGTTTTAGCAGAATTGGATAGCAGTAGATCTATCCAATGGCCTGGGAGAAAAAAAACCTTAACCATCATTAAAATATTTGAAGCTGTGAATAAACCACCTGAAATATTTCTGAAAACTGAAGGGAAAAAAAGTAAATGGTTAGTAAAACTAATCCCTAAAGTTGTTGATAGTGAAAGAAAAACTGTGAAGGCTACTGGCACAAACACCGCAGCTGACGAGGCAAAATAGGGATACATGATTTCATGAAAACATTTACTGGTAGCCCAGTAAAATTTGATTTTACAAACAAATTCCCAAACCTTTTAACCTCATTTCTGTTCATTGAATTAAATTGCAGAACTCTAATCAACTTTGGAATTTCAACAATGAGTTTACAATTTATCAATTTCACAATAGTACCACAATGTACCTATCACATGCAGGAGATTCTGTAAAAAATCATTTGAATTTTCAAAATTTAAGCCAGGAAAATGAATCTTACTTCACAGAATAAGTGCTCTTCTAAAATTTCAGGAAGAAAATTGATGAGTTTTCAATTAATAATCTACTGGTGTTCTATAAATCTTATTCAATTTTACAGTTTCTTGCAAGAAAACCCAGTATAAATTCCTGAGCACTTTTAAGGCTGTTGGAACAGTATCCAGGAACTGAATCCCACAAGCTGATTGTTTCTCTGAATCTAATTTGTCACTAGAGCGCTGTTTAGAAACTTTGACAAGTTTGGGAAAATCTGAGGAACTGAACTTTCAAATGTCCCATGGAAGGATACTGAAATTTTATTCTAAATAACAAAGCATTAAAAAAAAAGAAAGGTGAAGATCCTGAAGAATGATCTTCCAATCTGTGATTCCAGGCATGTCACCTGCAGTGTGAATATCGCAGGAGCCCTTGTACCATTGGTAGCTGTAGATCCAGCAAGTGACTTGCTATGAAGCAGTGTGAAATAAGAAGTCTGGAAGCTATTCCTGTGCTTATGATAAGATTGGACTAAATCAATAGTCCTATGGAACAAGCCTTGATTTTTTTGAATTTACATCTTTTCAGTGAAAACTTTAATAGTAGAAAAGTATAGTAAGGCTATGATAGCAATACACATGTATTTGTAATAGCAAAGCACTGCTGAGTTACATATTTTATATCCCATATCACTTTTGGCATTGCTGTAAACAGTGCTTGTCTTTCATAACCCCACATCACTCAAACCAAAAATGAATGGTGGTCATCTCACTAAATGTTAATCACTGTTAAACAGGATCTGAAGCAGAAATGTATTCTACTTTAAAGACAATAGGAAAAAAAGAAAAAAACCCCAACCGACCAAACAAAAATCCCAAGCACTTTTAGGGCACATATCATCTTATCCTAAAGTTGACATCTACAATAGATCAGTGATTCATGTCCTAAAAGTGCCAATTTTTCTGTATTAAATAGAAAAGGAATCTGGGTGACTATATATGTAAATGTTTACAATGTAGGTGTCTACTGTTAAGTAGTATAAGTCCCCCAGTCTTTTTGGATATTTTGTATTCTTCATTAATGTTGTGGCAGATACTGCAAGGAATAGGTATTTTATGAGAGAAGCTATTGAACACCTCATGCCTTACTTTTAGAAAACACAGAAGTTACAGATGCAGATGAAAAGAACCCACATTGGCATCTCTCTGAAAGTACTCAGCACTCTCCAAAAGTATAAGGAAAAAGACACGGCAGATCAGTGAGGTCTGAGGCTCCTGCATTGCCCTCCTATCCTCATTCAAAAGATAAACTGCACCTTACTAAACATCACCTTTATATTTAAAAGCAATCTGAAACTGTCTTTTCATGTTCAGTCTCTAATTTTAACTCTCCTCCTTGCATACAGAATTCTGCATAGAGGAGTCTAACAGTGTAGTGCAATCAATAATTAGGCTGGGCCAAGTAGAATAGGAATGGTACAAGCACAGGCAATTGTTGCAGCTTACAGTGAGAAACATAATTATGATTATACTCAAAGTGGATCCAGGAATGCAATCTGAATTCCACACGACACCTGGGATAAAAATGCAAGACCAATATATTGCAGCAACATTTTAAAGTTTCATTTGCAATGGATTTTGTTGTTGTTGTAAGTAGCTATTATGCATACAGTCCAAATTCTATTGATGCAACTGTATAACTCACTGCATCACAGGCATATAAAGAGAATTTGGCCAGTTTTAACCTTCTGCAGCATAAACTTGTTTTCCTCCAGTTATTTCTGACTAACCCTCTCTTAAAGCTGCTAATCTTTCTGTTTACCTTTCGCATACGCCTCCTCTGCATTTGCACCTGTTTTCTTTTACTGAACGTTAATAAAAAATAAATCATTTTACCTTTCTACACAAGCAAAAGAGGCTATCACATGTAGGACAGTGGCATACACTCCCACTAAACCTCTACAGCCCCTGGTTCTTTCTGAGTCTCCTTTCCCTCCTGTGCTGGGCACGGAGGGTGCACACACCAGCAGCAGCCCTGCCCCACAGCACACCAGGGCAGAAGTACACAGCACCGCTGGAAGGATGCTGCACGCTCTAAGTGCTCTTACTCTGTTTGTGGGGCAATCTCCAGCAGCTAACCAGCACTCGGGCTGCCACTGCACGTTTTTGTCCTTGCTGCCTTCTTACACCTTTTTGAAATAATACCTACAATATAGCAACAAAAAATAATGCGCTTGATGTGCCATTTCAAGAGCCCAGTGTTTCTACTCTTGAAATCACATTAGTCTCTTTGTAGTTACCAGCTCTCTGTGTGCATAACTTTTAGAGGGGACAGACTTGCAGTTTTCCAACTGTTTCTCAAAGTCAAATATCTAGAATATGAAGGATTTTATTCTTCATCTTGTTTAAATCTTCTGTGATAAATGCTAAAGAAGTCTAGACAGATCTCTTTGAGCGGTGCAGGTATTCTCCTGTCTGTTTTTTAACCATTTCTCCTGTGATCTTCAGCCTCATGGTTTTGCAAAGATAGCCATAGTGAAGTGAACAGATATTTGGTTTAAAACACTTGTTTACCCTAGGCACAGCATGGCATAAAAGAACACTCCCTGCTGGTAATGGAGCTCCTCTTGGTAACTGAAGATTGTGGACACAGGTACTGAGCTGTTCTATAAGAAAATGTGCATGACAGGAGTCAGGGGAAATCGGCATTAGAGTGAATACGAGAAAACTGTATACCTCATTTCAGAGAAAAAGTTGCACAGATAGGTAGTCTGGGAGCAAAAGAAACTCTTTTTCAGTTTTGGCATCTTGCCCTGTCTTGTCATTGTCAGATTAAAGTAACTTTCTTAATCACCAGTCTCAAATATGCTTTAATATTGTGAGAGAGATGAGTTTGGAGAATTTTTTAGCAGTAACCGTCAATAGGGGAATAGAAATTAAATAACCAACACATTAAAAAAAATAGACTTGGGAGTCTAAAAATAGACTCAGGTTGCTGTCACTTCTTTTTCTAAGTATTTAAATTCACATACTCATAAAAATATAAATCTCTTCTGTTCCAATGCTGTAATTTTTTAGCAAAATTGAAAAATTGGATTAAAATAAAATAAAATTAAAATTAACATGTGCTATGTACTTCTAATACAACAATGCATAGGCTTTAGAAATGGGACTATAGCTGCCAAAAAAAGAAGTATGATGACTTATTTTTTGTCACGATATTGTTGTGGCATAATGCTATTAATGTTCATGCTTAATTAATATTATGCAAGACAGGTTGAGTTGAAAGCTCACTATGACATTTATAACCCACTTTTCCAAATACATTTGCTTATGAAACCCCTCACTAGCATGAAAAACTTTTCAGAAAGTGAAGTGTCATATTAAGTGTATTAAAAGCTTTGAAAACTGTAACATCACTACTCTGCTGAAAACCACCCTTACTGTTTCTTCAAAGACAGATTATTCATGTACAAGAGTACAACCTTTCATGTAAGTTTTTCATAATAAATGCAGTAGTTGTGAAGTAAAATGACTTCTTCCACAGTAATGTTTTACTGAATATGTATTCATAATTGCATGCATTCATAAAAGATAGAACAAAATGTTCTAGTATCTGGTTGTGACACAATTGAAATTCTAATTTTAAATTAGGTCAAAACATATAAGAAAAGGCTTCAGTGTGTGGAAGTGGATGCAGTAATTTCTATATGACTCATTCAAATCCTACCTTGAAAGGTAATTGTTATAACCATTCATAATGAGAAAATGTATCATCGGCTTTTCAATGCTTTAGGAGGTTTGTGGCAATTATTTCTCTTAGTAAGACCCTTTTTTTTCCCCAGTAGAATATTGATTAAGGACAGGAGACTACTTAAAAAGAGTAATGCTGTTATTCTTAGAGTGCAAAAGGCACTTTTTCCCCATTTTTACTTCAGTTCATCACTAACAATAATTAAGGTATTTATTTACCTCCACTTTTTTTTTTCTGTATTCTAGTAACTGTGCAATCACACTATTTCAAGATGTCAAATGGGATATTTTAAATTGTTACTGTAAATATCTTCAAAACCTGGGATACAGTTTAAAAATGTTTTTATTCCTTTCTTAAAAATCCTCTGAAGTAGGATGTCCTTTCGTGGATGTAGCTGCACTACCTGCAGATGTTTTTCACTTCCAGTCTGTCTCTCAGCTCTTAGGGTAATTCCCCTGCTGCTTTGCAGGATGGAGAAACTGTGTGGGGGCTTTCAAGTCTGTATCAGATAAAGTCAGCTGGGTGCACTCCAGACACCTTTGTCCTCTGTGTAGCCTGCATGCCTGTCTGCTTGCCTGCAAGGGGTTAGGAAGAGCACACACTTGATCTCTTATGCTGGCAGAGGTGAAGAGATGGTCACTTGTGGCTGAAAAGAAGCAAGAAATTGCTGTGGGGCAGAGGGAGGGAACGCAACAGCAGTATGTACATCAGGCACGACTGCTTGCAAAGGGAAAGCCATGCCCTGGCCATAGACTCCTACATCTAAAGCTGGAGAATCAAAAACTAATGTGCAGTAATTGGTTTCGGTGAGAATTGCTGAGCGTGCTGCACCTTAAAACAGACTATGTATAAGCAGTGTAGAAATAATGTTATCCAACATCAGCTGTCAAAATTGAGTCTATCAAATACAGCCTAACCTGTATGTGGTCTCAGCTACTCAACTAGGTTTCTTCTACAGTTAATGAAGAGAATTGGACACCTTGAAAAGTGTAATTCATCCTCCGCTGTGAAAGGTTTCTAACATAGGTGATTCAGCCTTTCCAGCTACCTTTCTCTCCAGAGACCTCAAAGTCAGCACAAAATTATTTAAATATTTAAAGAACTTAAGTTTAATGAAAGGAATCCCACACAAATTTACCGTGGGTAGTTGCTATTCCAGTTTTGAAAAAAATATTTATCAGGTAAATTAATCTCAGGTGTAAATTGCAAGTTATATCTCAAAACCGAGTGTATATTTTAAGAAAAAAAAAAGTACTGAAAGCTATTCTTTGCATAATCCCATCAGCGAGTCTTAGAAAGACAGCTAAAAACTTGAGCACTAAAACTTACTAACTTTTTTTTGTTTTTAACTGAGGCTGGATTTTTGGTAAGTTTTCAGCCTAAGGATGTAATTCTTCCTTTCCTTTTCTCCAGCACTACTGTCTATGTCAATGAGACTTTGATCGCTCAGCTAAGGATTTTGCCTTACTCAATTCAGTTCTCTACTATATTGTGCAATGATTTAAATCTCGGCAAAGATGGTATAAGATACTGATAGTAATGTAAAGATCTGACCAAGAATTCACTGACAGTAATGAGAGGGGTTTGGGGCAATAATACAAACCCTATCTAAGCAGATAGTGTCGGACTGATACCATTTTACTCCTTTTATTTTTACAAAATAAATGATTCTTTAAGGTACAGAAAACAGTGAAGAGTCAATATCTCATCATGTTTTAGCATTGTCAGCAGCACAACTTTGTCTAACTAATGTCTACAGGTTACTGCTTTACAGATTTACTTGGTAGTTTCAGAAAAATCTGATTAAATACTGGGCATTGAGCTAAGATTATATATATTACTTTAGGTAGCTACTGCATCTTCTTAAATCACCTACAGTTTTGAATGATGACTGCATATCCTCTTGATGAAAAAAGTTCATGTTTTGGTCATATGATGAATTTTTTTAATCTGTACAATACAACACATCAATTAATCATTTAAATAGCCCTTTCGTATCAACATCCAGGAGTGTTGTTCCAAAGTATGGATCATGTGCTTTTAAATGACACTAAGCCATAAGCAATGACAATGTTTGGGGGGGAAAAAAAAAAAAGAAAAAAAAAAGAAAAAGGGAAAAAAAAGTACTTTTAACAGACTCCTGCTCAGATTCTGTTTCCTACAAAGCTCAAATAAGAATATTTAGAAGAATGGATGGCATCTGAAGTGAAGATACAAAGTATTTTCCATCATATTTCCTGTCTATCTGAGAACTTGCCTTTACCTTAATGAAAGAGTAGTCTTGAAACACACTTGGAAAGCAATTTTTAAATGACTTGCAACATATACTGGAATAAAACCCTGTCCCTATTGAAGTAAATACCAAATATCTGTTAACTGCAGCAAAGCCAGGATTTCATCTCAGCAGTTTTAGACTTAATCTTTCTTTATGAAGCTCCTAGGGGCCATTTATATCCTATGGGTCTTGATCCACATATCCAATAGCTTGATGGCTGTCAGACAGATTATGCTTGTGATATTTGTCTTCAAAGTGAAAATGAAAAAGAGAGGGAGAATTCTAGAGGAGGCAAAAAGCAAGTGATTCTTCCGTGATACAGAGAGGAGAGAAGCAATGGAAAAAATACCGTCTCATAAAACAGCATGGATACTTGAAAGTATCTTTCGACGGCAAAGCAAAAGAGAAAATTGGGGTGTTGATTGGTGATATCTTAGATCCAGTTACAAAGTGAGACCTTAAGGACAGTATGCGAGGGAGATCCAAGATGCCAAAGATTTATGATGTCACTTGGCAGATTCTTATTGACATTTGAGAGACGATAAACTACTCCACTTTTGCTATTTCAGACAACTATATCCTATGTAGGTAATTTGAAAGGTTTGTGAGCTTTCCTGCAAGTAGTTCAAAGACTATGATGCCAGAAAAGGTGCTGATGACAGCCCTGTTTTGTTTCTTTCTCATTTTTTTCTAGCACTTCTTTAAGTAAATCATTGAAATATGTGCACCTAGAGGTTTCTTTCACATAGTCTAATATACTAGTGTTAATGAAGAAGACCACAGTTTACAGGGAAAGTAATACTCTTTATTAGACCAAATAATATAGCAGGAAAAAAAAAAAGATAGTGCTTTCAATTTTTCTAAAGCTACCAAATGGTCTAATAAAAGTTATTATTCCGTATTCTAACACCATCAAAACTTTAGCAACAATAATAAAGAAGTATATTTAATTCCTGAGGTTGGGTATACAAATCAGATATTAAAAGAAATTTCTCATCTTCTCAAGTACTTTCAGAAAAAAAGTGAGGTGGGTTTTGATATATTTTGTGTAGTTGAAAAAATCTAAAAAATGGAAAAAATCTCCTTTCAAATATAATATTTTGTTTTATTTGAAAAAATGGATTTTGATTTTATGTAAACATCAATGTTTCATTTTCAAAAAGTTGAAATAAAGCATGCTGTTTTTCCTCAAGATTATTTCTTTTTATTTAAATTGTAAGACATCTGTTCTCAGTTCTGATCATTTGCTACTTTTTAATACTTTTATCCCATATGAACTAAGGCAATATCTACTCCAGAAAGTTTTTAATTCAGAAGTCTACATCCTGATTGATCTGAGTTAAATATCAGCCTGTTTAACTTCAGATATATGAAGCACATAAGTTAGAAATTTGGTGAATTACTCTAGGTTTCCTCTATAGAATATGGAAACATCATAGCAGACCTTAAATCAGCTGAAATATTCTTTGGGACACCTTCCCCTCTGCATAGGCAGTTTGGGGGAATTCTATCAACTATACTTTTAATTTACATGAACTAGGTGGCTAAAATTGGGTTGGATAAATATGTCTGAAATATCTGATACACAATTTTTTTTTTGTGATAATGAATATTTTCCTCTTATTTGCTGACTGTGTAGGATGATATTTCCCTGTTTTGCCTACGCTATTTTGATTCTGCATTGCATAGCACATTAAAAACATATTGAGCATTATTTATCTGTTTTCATTAAGGTCTGATTCAGCAGTATACATGAACACAAAAGTGTATGAAGCTAACCAAACTTTGGCTGTCCATTAGGGTTTTGCATTAAAATATGACAGCATTATTTCACCACTAGTGAGGTAAATAAACCTTGACTAGTTTCTCTCCAAATCAAGTTGCCTTCTTCAGCAACAGCAAAGCACTGGCAGTCTTATAGCTGCTCACACTAAATGTGTTATGTGCCAAGTTGTTCCAAATGTTTCCATTTATTTTCCTTCTGCTGTTTTTAAGGCTTATATATATATATGTGTGTGTGTGTGTGTGTGTAACAGCCATTGAAATTTTTTCTTTGCATTGATTAATTTTTGTTTAAGGAATGTGTGATTCATCAGCATCAGTCTTCTATGCCATAATAACTGGGAGACATGTCTGAAGTGTAGTGAATTTCAAAAGAGTAGTTAAACATAATTTACAGCACTCAGCCCACCCTAGAATCCAACCTTTTCTTTTTTCTCTTCTGAAAGAACTTCCCTCTTTCCCCCGTTGCTGTGTAAATTCGCTCAAAACAGGGATAAAATGCCTGAGCTTTGATCCTGCTGTTCAGCCCATGTGGGCACCACTGATCCAATTGCCGGATCACGGCCCAGCCAACTAAGCTTAGTAAACAATGAACTGACTGAACACAAAAGGCTGTCACTGATCTCTGTGGGTGTTTTGCCTCAGTACAACTGGGCCCTTAACTAATAGAATCGGAGCTCTAAATCTGAAATAAAGATGCATGTCTGAGGCTGCTGATTGTTTTCTGTTTTCAATATTTGAAATGTATAATTTCTTTTCTTTTTTTTTTTTTTTAACTACAGTAACGAAAGAACAAAGAAAAAAAGAATACTTTTGTTCCAAGAGGAGGAGACCATTCAGTTTGTTGGTGAATCATTTTTCCCATCTAGGCTCATTATTTTTGATACATTATACAATAGTAATTTTAAGACTCAAATAAACAAATATAGGGGACTAATACTGTGTAGGGATGAAATAACAATTTATAACTGATTTAAGAGTTTGGACTCCCCTAAGATTTTTAATTATTCAATCTGCTAGCAATGTGTTTTGTGACTTTGTTTTGTCCAGTATAACTTCTATGCTTCACTTTACTGATTTGTAGGTATAAGAAGAGTGGTATCAATATAATTAATTGAAGCCTACCCTGAACATTGATAAGTTTGATGGCAATATTCATAGAATGGTCTAAGACCATTTGATTGAAAGTTCTTTTATGTATGATTTCAATGAGCAACCAACAGGTTCATTTATTTGATAAGATCTACTTTGATCAGTCTTATTCATTCCATTCCTTTAGAAGTGATTAAGAAGCACAAGAGGTAAGCTTCATGGGGCATTTGATTTTTTGGTGATATAACACAGCTAAAACCAGGAACTGAAACTGAAGTTTCCTGTTTTTCAAAGAAGGAGAAAAGCCTTTCCACAGAAAATTCCCTTCCCTTTCCAAATGGCTGTCATCTTCTTTCTTCTTATTCTGATTATTCTAATCTCATTCTGGTTATGGTCACAATTATCCTTGGTAATGTTTTTGGTACTCTTGCTTACCTCTGTATTCTTATTACCATTTTGTAAATGGGTGTCTTAAACCTTTAAGTCTAGTTGCATGAAATTGAAAGCTGCAGCCCTATGAACAAGGGCAATGCTTTCTGAAGGCACGTAATTCATCTCAACCATTAACCTGCATCATTCTGTGATGGGGGCTGATATGAGAGGAAAGAAGAAGTCAGATCTATCTTTAAACCTAGATACAGTCTGATCTTAAAGCAATAAAATACCTATTTCTAACTCAAATTTAGGTGTGTTTGCTCAAAATGTGTACCTCTATACCAAAATTTGTTTGAATTCTGTCCTGGTTTCAGCTGGGATAGAGTTAACTGTCTTCCTAGTAGCTGGTACGGTGCTATGTTTTGAGTTCAGTATGCGAAGAATGTTGATAACACTGATGTTTTCAGTTGTTGCTCAGTAGTGTTTAGTCTAAGTCAAGGATTTTTCAGCTTCTCATGCCCAGCCAGAGAGAAAGCTGGAGGGGCACAAGAAGTTGGCACAGGACACAGCCAGGACAGCTGACCCAAACTGGCCAACGGGGTATTCCATACCATGGGACATCCCATTTAGTATAGGAATTGGGAAGGGGGGGCAGGGAATCGCTGCTCGGGGACTGGCTGGGTGTCGGTCGGTGGGTGGTGAGCAATTGCCCTGCGCATCATGTGTACATTCCAATCCTTTTATTACTACTGTTGTCATTTTATTAGTGTTATCGTTACCATTACTAGTTTCTTCTTTTCTGTTCTATTAAACCGTTCTTATCTCAACCCAGGAGTTTTACTTCTTTTTCCCGATTTTCTCCCCCATCCCACTGGATGGGGGGGGAGTGAGTGAGCGGCTGCGTGGTGCTTAGTTGGTGGCTGGGGTTAAACCATGACAAATTCTTAAACTTTTCTAAAAATTTCCATGGGGTATAGCCCTTTTACACTAATATTCTGACAGCTACACTCTTTTTAAAATGAGAATCAACATAGTTCTCTTATAGGGACTAAACTGGAACTGGATCATCACAGAAGAGATACCACTGTTTTTGTGGCTTAGACATGAACATAAAGAGTGAAGTTTAAATTCAGTCTGAAAAAATTGGATATAAACAAGAACTTGCATCTAAGTTTTAGCTGAGTGTGCTATAAATATAAAGCTAACAAGCCTGTATTAAGAAAAAAAAAAAAAGCCAACAAAGTAAAACAAACAAACAAAACTTTTCCCAAATTTCAAGGACTTTTGAACTTCATCCAGGCCCAGCTCTTACTTGGAAATGATCCAGAAGTAAAACCTAATCACAGCAAGATTTTAAATGATGATTCAACTAAAGACACTGTTATGACCTAATGATAAATCTACTTCAGAAGAAAGTTTTATTTTTTGCTTGATTAAAAAAAATGGGAGAAAATGTCCTGTCATAAATGTTCACTTTCTGTTAGCTAAATTTGTTTTTGCACAGGAGCAACTTTTGACATTAAAGCCTTAAGCAGGACTGGGACGATTGTTTGGGGGTTTTTTCCCTTAGGAAGATATCTCATACTTATGACAGTGTTTTCATACTGAAGTAAAATTTTGAATTCAACAGCTCCAGTTTAGTGGTCTGTCCTATGGCAATATGATATAAGGGTCTTTGTGAAACATATGCTGTCACATACAAGCTCTATCACCTACGGGAAAAAAAACCTTACATTTCTTTTACATGCATAGTACAACCACATACAGATTAATCCCTCTTGTTTTTTAAACCTGATTCTGGAAGCCAGCAAAACTCTTCACTGGGTGAAAAACTGGTGGGATGGCCAAGCCCAGAGGGTTGTGGTGAATGGGGTGAAATCCAATTGGTGGCGGATCACAAGTGGTGTTCCCCAGGGCTCGGTGTTGGGCCCTGTTCTGTTTAATATCTTTATTGATGATTTGGATGAGGGCATTGAGTGCACCCTCAACGAGTTTGCAGACGACACCAAGTTGGGAGGCAGGGTTGATCTGCTTGAGGGTAGGGAGGCTCTACAGAGAGATCTGGACAGGCTGGATTGATGGGCTGAGGCCAATCGTATGAAGTTCAACGAGGCCAAGTGCTGGGTCCTGCACCTGGGTCACAACAACCCCATGCAGCGCTACAGGCTTGGGGAAGAGTGGCTGGAAAGCTGCCCAGCAGAGAAAGACCTGGTGGTGCTGGTTGACAGCCGGCTGGATATGAGCCAGCAGTGTGCCCAGGTGGCCAAGAAGGCCAACGGCATCCTGGCCTGTATCAGAAATAGTGTGGCCAGCAGGAGCAGGGAGGTGATTGTTCCCCTGTACTCGGCACTGGTGAGGCCGCACCTCGAGTCCTGTGTTCAGTTTTGGGCCCCTCACTACAGGAAAGACATTGAGTTGCTGGAGTGTGTCCAGAGGAGGGCAACCAAGTTCATGAGGGGCCTGGAGCGTAAGTCTTATGAGGAGCAGCTGAGGGAACTGGGGTTGTTTAGTCTGGAGAAAAGGAGGCTGAGGGGAGACCTTATCGCTCTCTACAACTACCTGAAAGGGGGGTTGTAGTGAGGTGGGTGCTGGTCTCTTCTGTCAGGTGGCTGGAGATAGGACAAGAGGAAATGGCCTCAAGTTGAGGCAAGGAAGATTTAGGTTGGATATTAGGAAAAATTTCTTTACTGAGAGGGTTGTCAGACATTGGAATGGGCTGCCCAGGGAAGTGGTTGAGTCACCATCCCTGGAGATATTAAAAAAACGAGTGGACAGGGTACTTCAGGACATGGTTTAGTGGGCATGGTTAATGGTTGGACTCGATGACCTTGAAGGTCTTTTCCAACCTAAATGATTCTATGATTCTATAATTCTATCAAACGGAACAGGGTTACGAATGCATCTCACATTCTGACAGCTTTTCCATCATCCTTGGACAGCTCTGCTCACATAAGAACACTTTGTTTGTTTGTTTGTTTGTGTATTATTATTATTATTATTATTTAATACAGTAGTAGAATTTATAGTGGAATTGCAGAGGAATTTATAGGAGATTATAGAGGAAGCCTTGCCATGTACTTTGGATTACATGCTTAACTTGAAGATGTCTAATGTTTGTCAAGTTTCTGCTTAGAAAGCAGACTGTTCCAACTGAAATCTCCATGTAGCAACAAGCTTGTTTAATCTGGGAGTAATAAAATTAGAGGAAAGACAAAAACCTGATCATAGTGAATTGCTGCTCAGATCCACTACTATGTAAGTGTGAACTGAGGAATATTTGATCCAGAAGATGTCTAGAAATCCACAGTCTCCTGGGGAAAAAACAAATAGATTCCACGAATTTCAGTTCTACATGTGCTTTTACATATTATTAAATCATGCAAACAAGTATATGTTCTACCTCATCACAGCAGTATTTCATTTACAATCTCACTGCAGATAAATAATTCTCACCATTGCCAAGATGCAAAGCAACAGTGGGTAGTAATATGAAAAATAAAGAGACTCAGGAAATGTTTCCATGGTTGTTTTATTCCATCTCAAGTGGAAGCTGGCATCCAAAGGGAGCAATCTCACTTTTCTAATTGCTCCAGTTGTGTTTTTCCAGTTTTTCTTTACTATTTCCATTTGCATTGTGAGACAGAAGGAAGAACTGTTTAGGCTGAGAATGAACCCCATGAAAAAAAAGGGTTTTCAACTGGGTCTGGTCTTTGGTCTTGTTCCTCAGGTAGCTCTGTAAATGTTAGTGCCATGAAGGTGGCAGGACTTTCAACTACACTCTCCACTTCTGTCCATTTAAGGTAAGATTGAAATCCTTAAACAGTGTCATTTTAGTGAATTTACCCCAGGTATCTGTGGGACAGCAGATGCAAAAGCTATGACTTAGGTATTTCCAAATTGCACCATTTGGAAATACCGCAGCTGTGTAATTTATATGTTCACCCATTAGAAGCTGATTTGACATTTAGGCATACTATATGGTTATACCACATGTGATAATGTGTTTGTTTTGTTACCAAGATTGCTTAGTGGAGGGTAAATCACTGATAAAGTTACAAAATGCAGAATTGCATGAATTTTCTTTGACTGACTTTCATCTGAGTTTTAGTAAGTTCATCAATTAACAGAAAATGTTTTTTCCTTCTTACATACAGTAATAAAAGCTGAATCCTTCACCTGCTGTCTTCTCTTTTTAAAGTACAGAATTTCCTCTTGCAACTTTAGAAATTTATCTTAAGCTAATGTGTGTATGTGTGTTTTAATACATGTGTGGTCTGTTAATAATTTCTGACATGGTAAGGCCACCAGGCAGGGAAATTCATGGAGAAGCATGTCTTAACTTGACCAGATTAATGAATTACCTCAAGGCTGGTATTTCACTTTGATATTTTAAAGCATCACATACATCTCATATTAGACAGCTCCACTGAGGTGAATTTTCACAGGTAGAATAATCTATTATAAAGTTAAAAAAAACCCCAACAACAACAACAAAAAGCTGAAAAATTGTGCTGATATGTGTGATGTTAAAACAAAAGAAGGCTTGGCCTTTAGTGGTAACTCTGGGCCAGATGCTGTACCCTAAAGAGAACCCTGAAAGACTGCACAACATAAATGCTCTCCAAATCATAACAGACAAACATAATCCTAAAACTGGCCTTCCTAAACAGGTTATCAGTTTCAGAAAACCTGAAAGAAGAAACTCACTACAGTGGAGATTAAAGGAACTATATGTTGATGCTGTCATCTGAAACAAATGCATGGGTTGCTGTCAGATGACTCATAGAACCTGCAATTTTTCACAGAACATGGCATTGAACCATTTCCCATTGTCAGTGAAATATTAGAAACATTTACATTATATTTAAGCAAAAATTGTTTTAGGTTTTAAATAGATGCTTGTTCTTTTTGCTGTCTCCTTTATGCAATAATAATGCTTCTGAATAACAGTTTAGACAGCTAGCAAGTAGTTTAAATAAAAGAATACGGATTCTGTCATATTGTTCTGAAAAATTGGTTTCCTCATACTTATACAAACAAAAAACAGCAAAGACATGGAAAGGAACTGATTTTCCTAAATATTTCTTATTGCAGATTTTATGATATGGATAGAATTTTCAGGTTCAAATTCATTTTATACTACTGTTATCCACATACAATGTCTAGGTACATAAGCATAAATATGAATCCTTGTCCATTTATTCCATTCATGCAAATAGGCAGCAAAAGGCCTTGGACAAAATAACTAGGCCAGCTCAGAGTTGCATGAAACTACTGCTATATTAGGCTAGCAATAAATCACTGCCACTAGGGAATGAAGAGAAACCAGGAGAGTAATTCCAGGGAGGACTTTGAGGTGCACTTCTTTCTTGACTATTGCAGATCCATCCCTCAAAGCTGAAAAATAGTAGAATCCAGTTTCCCTTTGAAAACATAGGGAATATACATGAAGGGTTGTTGTTTGTCTTTTTTGTTTGTTTGTTGGTTTTTGTTTTGTTTTTTTTAACTTTCTAGTACTACTGCCTTTTCAGGTCTCTAAGGACTTGCAGCTTTCCTACAACATACTTAACAGGACAATTCAGGATCTGATGTATTAGGAAAGATAAATTGAGGCTGAATTAGAATAAAAAAAGGAAAGAAAAGGCCAGCATGGAAGACAACCAAAGTCCTTGGAGAAACTCCCAATTGATGCAGCAGGATCTGGATCAGCAATTTGTGGTGGCCCAAGATCTTAACAGAAAATTGGAAGGAAAAGTTGAAAGGGAGCTGACAAATAACATGAGAGTAGAATAGAAAAGAGGAGAGTGAAAATTAATGATAGATAAAAAAAATTAATAATAAACAGAGAAACATCCTCAGAGAAGAAATCAAGTAGCACTGCATGTCTGGCAAAGGCACAAAAGTTTTACATCAGTAACAACTTTGTATGGCTCGACTTTTCAAAAATCTTTTCAGTAGGTACCTGAAAGACTATACATTCCCTCTCCTTTAAAGAAAATCAGCTGGGACACGCAAAAAGATGTTTTGGGGAAGCAAAACAAATATTGAGAGAGCTGTCATCTGGTAGAATTACAGCCGATCAGAAAAAGATTGCAAACAGCATGAGGAGCTGGCACTCGTTTACAGACAAGGGCAACTCTTACAGTTAAAGTTGCAGGATGATAACATTACCCTTGTCAGAAGAGATATCTTTTTCCCACAAAGTGAATTGAATTTCAAAGATTTCACATCCCTTTTTTCAGTAAGTATTAACAGTTGCCTACAAGAAATGATAAACACTTTGACTTTCCCTCATTGTTGTAAAATCATGTTCAAAAAGCATGTTTTTAATCTATGTCAAAGCATATGGCTTGCTAGTACACACAAGATTTAGAGGTCTTTTTATCTTGGTTAACATTACTGTGAATCTTTGCACAGAACAAATTTCAATATTGATGAACAGTGAATAGTCGATGTATTTGAAATCCCAAAATACCTTAGGGGGTTACAAATCATTAAAACTCTGGATTCAGATTAACTCCTATAAGTATGTTACCATCAGTGGAGTTAACGTTCATGAATTAGCACTTCCACTGGTAGTGCTAAGAACTGCTAGAAATGTTGGAAAGTGAGTGGATTCGAGGCCATGTTTATCCTAGAACTCTCATTAGTAGATCTGTGATGGTCAAGACAGAAAGAAGGGTTAAGACACCCTGAGAAGGGGTGATAAGCGGCAAATATATTTGTGCTATAAAAACATCCATCAGGGAGATACAGTTACACTGGAAAACTTATTTTATCACAAATGCTTTTTTTTATTCACAGGGAATGGATTAAACCCCACAGTTTTCCCACGTCAATATCAGTATTATACGGGACCACCAATAGTGGTAGGATAGGAATGAAATGACTTTACATTTATCGGTGAAAAACATCGCTTTTGCAGAGGACAACTGAGAGCTATGTGCCATTTAAATGTTCAAAATAGACAGTAACAGATGCATTTCATTCTATTAGCATAACTGTAATGGTTCACTAACCTTTCATTTTAAATCCGTTTTTCTGTTTTACTGGGAGAGTGCCTGTTTGTTATTGACAGTCTTACTGCTTTGTAGCCATTGGAATAAAAGAATGTACCAATACAGGGATAAAGAGATACAGAATTTAAGGTTATTATACACATGTTGCGTTTAGAGCAACAATTCATCATTTCATGAAATGTTTTTTGAAACATCTAAGTACTACAAATGCATGGCTTATTGTTCATAAAATTGATAAATGTGTTAATATTTTATAGGAGAAAGCTAATGTATCTTGCAGATGACAACAGGACGCGCTATCAGCTGCAGCTTTCATAGTTTCAATAGAACATTGGTTTTGACTTTGGACCCTGCTGTTTGAAAGATTAAATGTTTTACAGGCACACACTGTAGCTCCTTTCAGAATGTGCTATCACTGATCATACTTAAGGCAATATCCCTCCAGTGTGTTCTGGATCAAGCTCACAATACATATTTGCTTACTGTTGCCCTGTGTTGAATGTTTGTGGAAAATCTTAGCTCAAATATTTGTGAAGATGCCAGGTAGAAACTACTGAAGGAAATCCAAGAGATTTCAGTCAGAATAAACAAAAAGCATAAGGATGATTAAAGTACATCTAAGAACTGATTTATGAATCTGAATGTAGAGACACAGAAAACAACATAAATCATTTATCACCCTATTATTATAGTAAGCACATAAAGGGCAATAAAGACTCCACAGAAGACATGAACCAGGATCCCTGCCTGAGAAAGCTTGTAATATAAATTTCAGAAGAGACATTGTAAGTGATGATGAATAATTTGGAGGGATTGAGCAAGGGTTACATTTGACTGAGCACACACTCATCCTGCTTAGACACTGTAAGATTGTGAACGTTCTTTTTATAATATAGAAGATACGAGTGATATAAAGAAGCTAATGCTTATTCTTAACTCCTCTGTTGTGAAACATGGTGAATAAGTTAATTTCCGATGGACTTGAATAAAAAGAGCAGAGCAGCAGATTAGTGGACACAAATGGAAACTGGTGAAAGTAGTTTCCCGTTGAAACAAAGCAGACTATGAAGAATACACTACACTTGAAGAAAAAAGCACTCATAAAAGTGACTAAACACCATCTTACTCTCTTTGGGTTCTATTTTTTTGTTTATTATTTATTTATTTGAGACTCTTGGTGAGGGGAAACTTCTAGTGCAGTTGGAATCAATGACAAAATTCCCACTGCTTTCCATAAAGCCATGCATAACCACTGTGACCTTATTTTACTTATAAAAATATCCTTTGCAAACAGCATTGACAAGACAGAAATCTGACTAGGAGGACATTATGTGTACATAAGACTCTGACATACAAGATTTTTTTTTCAGAAACTTTCACAGACATTTCCTTCTTTAACTACCCCAGGATTGCCCTTGGCTCCCAATTCCTCAACCCTGTTGTGGAGCAGCTGACTCTTGCTGCTCCTTGGCACTCCCCCTGAAAGGAGTGCATAAAACACTGCAGAGCCAGACAGAGGTGTGCAGCAGAAAGCCAAGAGATAATAGTCAAGGAAAAAAAAAAAATAATCACATTGAGCGTTAGTAAGTATCAGAACAAATTGGTCAGACATTCTCCATCTATGGCAGTACTCAAAACTTGAGGAACTTTCTCTAATGCTGAAGATAGCCATGCTTTGAACAGGACATTGGACTAGATAACCTTCAGAGAAGGTTTGCAACCTATTCTTTTTCTGTTTCTATGATCATTAAAAGGATTAGAAACTCCTGACTAGAAAGACTTAAATAAGATATGCACCAAGACTTTAGCCTAGAAATAGTTCATAGGATAAGTGTTAATATGGAATGGGCTAAGCAAAAGGTAAATTAACAGTTTGGGTAATGAAGTCCGAAGGAAAGTAAATTGTGTTATTCCATTCGCGACAAAGTTAAATTTAGTTTAGTAAGTGGATCAGATACCCCCAAATATTCTTCATAAATATAAATCTGACTTCTAAATATATCATCTAATCTCTGCTATACATGATTAACTATGTTATGATGTTTTCTTGGCTTCATGAATTTGGTTACTAGCAGAAATTATTAAGCCCATTTTGTTTCTAGAAATTCTCTTTATCTTACTATTAGTCCCTAGAAGGCTTCTTGTACTGAGTTTCACCAACTAACCACAGAGAATGCATGTAAAATAAAAATAAAATAAAAATAAAAATAAAGATTTATTCAATTTTAAAAGGAGTTTCATGTGAAGGGTTTATAAAGAAATCAACTTAAACTTTCTTACTAGTGGAGTCAAGGAGTTGGTATGCTTGTGAATAAATGTCAGTGTAAAACTTGTACAACTTCTCCCAGTATTTAAGGCCAACTGAATGTTGATAAATGACATGCAGAAATAAGAACCACCAAAGGCCTATTGCCCTGGTAAATCCTATTAAATCTACGCCAAAAGAGCAACAGTATAATTTAAGATGAGTTATTTTCTTCTCTATACAAGTAAGAGGTACAAAGTGGAGCTCCAAAGTACTAAAAATATTCAATTATTAAATCTGACCCCAAGCAACTAGAAGAAAAAAATAAATTTCTATTTTCATATTTTTAATAGACTTTTGATGTTGAATTCCTGAGGCTGGAAAATCATTGCAAATTGTTAGAGATAGTGCCCAACATGAAACTCTGAATTTTAGAGAAGTGTTACAAAGTCTAATTCCATTTTCAGAACTAAATTTTCCTAAGAGACATAACTTCTGAAGTTTAAATTGAGGTCTTCGATTTATAATATTGAGAATTCTATAGGGCTTGAAATCCAGACCAAAACAAACAAATTCCAGAATTCTTCTTTGAAAAAATATATCCAAACAATTTTATGGTTCCACAAAGTTCATTTTAGATTTCATGTTAACCAGGTAAAAAAAGTTATTTTATTGCTTAATGAAAGAAAAATGTCAAGCCAAATGATCAAAAAGACAGACAGGGATTAAAATTTTGAATTAGCAGGGACCTAATAGTTGACACTCATTTGAAGTAGTATCATATTACAGAAGATGTAGTTGCACTTTACAACACTGTCAGACCTACTTAAACTGTTCCACCACCTAGCATCATGCAGAACCATTAGCTCTGTTACCTGCTACAACACTGAGGTGATCCTGCTTTATTAGCCCTGCTGTTTTAATTTGATTGCTTCCAAGGCCTCAGCTGGTTTTCATGTGATACTGTAATGCTCTACATTGCTGCACCAGGAAGCTCAGACATATCTGAGTGTTCCATTGCTCACTTTAAAAATAACCTTCAAATACTATTCATCTCTCAGTACAGAAGAATTAAGGAAACACAGCTGACTTTATCCCTACTATTTTGCCCAAGCAGAAATATGCCAGGTGCTAAAAAAAAATAGCAATAGAAACTGATTTTAAAATATACATAAGAAATACCATAGCTTTTTCAATAATAATGCTGATTATAAATATTTTATATACACATATATATGTAATCATTGGAATCTGTTGTTTCACTCATGTTTTCCTCCTTTGATGAGAGTGCTATAGCCTTCAGACTAAAGACCATCTGGGTGATGACTGTGTCTGACATTTCATTCCTTTCACTTCTTGTCTGAAGTTTACTAGCAACCTGTTGGAAACAAAGAACTGTGGAACTGAGCTCACTGAGGGTCTGGAAGATGCTAAAACCAGTATACTGATCTTAGATGCCATAACAAAGTTACCCTTTCCTGATCCAAAAGCAAGAAAGGAAGGTTCTGATTCCTACTATCATCAAATAGTCTAAGTTCAAGAGATCTAGCTTGCCACAAACACGCTTCTCATCGCTTACTCTTTACAGCCCCTTCTGTTCAGCCTCGTGAATGTGTTGCATCATCTCCTACACATGCAGTTGTTTACTTCAATGTAAAAGGTACATGAGCATCTAATCCAGCAGTGAAAATCTGCAGGCAGATAGCTAATTTTTTAAGCACTATAGTACCGTACATCACAAGACACTAATTTCTATGTTTAGAATATGTAAATCAAGGTCAGAATGCAAACCATGTAAGAGTAGGTCTAGGGCAGCATGACAAAATGTACAACTAGGAAATAACCTGTAGATATTGTACTTGAACAAGGAAAAACGAATATCTCATCTTTATAAGCAAAATATGGTTTGTAAAGGCATAATCAGCTGGCAGCTAGAGAAGTACTTCAATCAACCTTTCATATCCAGTTGATTTTTGAATCAAGATTTGTAAACTCACTAGAGGAAGAAGGTTTGTGCAGTGAATGAGTATACCCTTCCATTCTCATCCTGCTCTTGAAGAAAGGAGAAAGAGACTTATCCCACTGAGGTGAGGAAAAGAAAACAGATGTGTAATTAGCTCCATATCTTACAGGAGAAACTATGTGGAATACCATGGAAGTGCTGCCATCACATGCTTCCTCTTACTTTACTGTGTGGTAGATTTGAAGGTGAAATTTCTGAATGAGAGGAGATATTTCATGGTCCTGCAATGATGTGAAAAAGTAAACCTTAAAATAGTTTTAGAAGAGATTTAATGTGGAAATAGTCTATAAATTAAATCTAGAGATTATATAGGTCTGTGCAAGATTATCCTTTTGATTTCAATAGTCTTTCCATTTGATATAGTGAAAGAAATTTGGGCTTCAAATTAAATTTGTATTCAAAATTAAAAACTTCAGTAAGAAATATATTTCCACATTTCATCCTTATATTTCTTTCCTATAATCAATCATTTCAACACTTCAAGTTTGGGTGTACAAACTTCATCTGAAACTTAACAAACTAAGGAATGCCACATTACAGGTTATAGTCACAGCAAATGAATGACAATACAATTTCTTTCTTTGTGTGACAGACCCAGACAAATGATTCCGATACTTTTAATATTCAGTTTGCTTCCTTTACTTAACAAAAGAATAAAACAGTCTGAGGAGACGTGTGGATAAGATTTCTAAACCATATTTTTATGCTGCTGCTTTGTTGAAGGAGAGGAGAGGAAAGGAAGCTGTCTCAAACCAATTTATGTGAGCAAAGGATTAATGAAAATTCTAGTAAATTATATAATGGCTTCAGGCTTGAAAAATGCAACAGCACTCTTGTTTCATAATGGATCTTTTGAAGCCAGTTTTATGCAACATTCACATTTTATTCAACTCTACATCAACTAGAATTTCCATATTTGACTGCTGAAGATAGCAAAGGTAACATTGGAATACTATCTTGATTTTTACATTTTTCTTTTTACTATAGTAAAGTCATAAGAACAATGATGCATACTATGTTGAAATTTCACCCTTAAGAAATCAATTTTAAACCAACATTTCTGTAGAAGTCAGCAAATGTTACCCATTTAAAACTAAGTGTCAAATTTAAAGTAAGAGGAAAGAAAGCCTCAGTATTAAACCCAGTTCATTTACTTGGCAATATAAGTAGTTGAAAAAGCCTTTTTTTAATGTGGTTTGTTTTTTAGGACAGAGAGAAATAAATTTCAGCTATGCAAAAGTTCCTATCCTGACATCAGTGGTCAATTTATTACTACTTATGTATGAAGTAAACGTATTAACAGCCCTTCAACAGACTGTACTAATATGATTCCACCATTTGTGACCCCTGGGATAAGAAGGGACTTTGAACAGATACTTCTGTCAGGGAGACAGTGTTCCCAGAGCTCAGGTACATGTCATCCTTATGCATCCTTGAAATAATTTAGATTGTTCTGTTTTAGCTGACAGGTAACGTAAGTTGAAGTTATAGTCCTACTTCTTCTTTGCATGAAAAATCAAAGTAATGAGGATGGGTCAGCACAGTATCTTCAAAGATTCACAATTATTTGTTGCTTTTGTTCTATAAAAATATATTAACAAGAAATATTTTAATGCATGTTGTATTGCCGCATTATGTTATACAATCTCTTAAATCAAATTCCAGAGAAATTAAAGAGAAGAACATGGACATGAGGAGCAAAGTTTGAAGAGGTACCAGGAAGCTAACCTGAATGAAAGGCTTCCTACATTTCCAGTGTCTCTGCCAACAGGTAATTTAATAAATAGTCTAGTTTTACAAACATCTAGTTTCTAGTTGTCCAGGGTAATAGCTCAGCACACAGAACACTGGGGAGGTGGGGAGGGAAGAGCAAAAAGGGAGCATCACTCATAAGGAAAAGGAGGATCTTGTAATTTATTGCCAGGCAAGCACCATATCCAAATAAAGCAAATTGCCAGTGTAGTGGGACTTAGACTACTGGGAAAATAAAGTTTGAAGAAAATCTTGTAAAAGCACAGAACTGAGTCTGTATACATAAGTAACTCTGTAGGATAACAAAGACAAAAATCAAGGAAAATAAGGAGGGCAGAAGAGCAGAAGGGCAAAAGGAAGGGTTGAGATGTGCCAGTAATAATTCAGAGAACTCATAAGCAGCTGTAAAAGTGCTTGATTAATGTTGTGACTGTTGAAGGAGGTTTCTTCTTTTTTTTTTAATCTTTTCTTTTCTTTTCTTGGTTTTCTTAAAACTGAAAAACAAGAAGGAAAAGAAAGGAGAGAGCACAGCTGTTACAAATCTGAGGATGTACATTGACATATAACATTGTCATGTAACTTATTAAATATTCCATAATTAGAAACAGAACAGTTTAGGGGACAAACAATTCAGTTTCTAGAAGCAAGAGCATTAAGCGAGGGCAATAAAATTGAGGACAGACTATTTGAAAGACCTAGACTAGGATATCAAGTGCAGCTATTCACAAAAGGAACAGAGCAGTAGAACAATGACAGCCAGTGATGCAGAACTATTAGAGAGGCTCAAGCTAAAGGAGCCAAGGAAGCAGACAGATCAGCTGAGAAAATGGTGTTGCAAAGGTCACAGTTCAGTGTGTTCTGTGGAAAGTGACAGAAAAAGCAATGGTTTAGAGGGCATGGGAACAAGAATAAATTTATTTCACTGTGTAATAGGTGGAAAAAACAAAAAAAGGGAAAATAAAAAAGAAAAAGCACAGTGAAGGAATACAGAGAATTCCAGTAAAGATAAATAAATCATTCATGTATTAGCACATCCGAAACAACTTAATACATATGGGTGACCACTGCTTACTGGAGAGAGTCTAGCACAAGGCCACAAAGATAATTAAGGAACTGGAACTTCTTTTATATGAGGAAAGGCTGAGAGAGTGGGTGCTGTTCAGCCTGGTGAAGAGAAGGCACAGGGGCATCTATCAGTGTGTTGAAATACCTAATGGGAGGAAATGAAGAAGAGGGAGCCAGACTCTTCTCAGGAGTGCCCACTGACAGGAGAAGCAGCAATGGTCACACATTAAAACACACGGCATTCTATCTGAACAGAAGAAAACCCTTTTGTTGGTGATCAAATGTTGAATTGGGTTGTCCAAGAGTCTGCAGAGTCTCTTTGAATATCTCCAAGGATGTATTTAAAACCCAGTTGGACAGAGTCAGGCAACCTGCTCTAGCTGATGGGACTAGATGATCTCAGGAGGTCCCTTCCAATTTAAATGACTCTGTGATTCTGTGAAGCAGTCAGTCAACTGTGTAATCTGATCAATTGCTGTTCTGTTTTCAACTGAATTGTGCCATCACCAGCAACGGGAGGTATCCTGACATCAGACCTGTAGCTCTGGAGAAGGAAGAAACACTCCAGAACACTGCCTAAGCAGAAATGTTTCTTAAGGAGGTGTTGAAATAAAACTGAGAAGTGATTTCATCCAAATCACATATCTACTGATAACAAATGAACTCTGGCCAGGATTGGAGGAAAGTATCACTGAAGAGCCCTCTCTGCCTTAGTGCATACCATCTATACCTATGTCACTCACAGCAGACACTTATCTAACCTGCTACAACAGAGGTTGTTCTGCAGTCTCAGGCACTATTTTACTAAAAAACTCCCAGGCCAGGACACTAGCAACTGATCTTACTTCCTGTACCATGTTTAATTTGAAAATGTTAGTCTTTTGCTTTCAAGTTTAATGTTTACTATAAGCTTTGGGGAGCTGAATAATGATCTGCAATATAGGGGACAAGTAGAGTTGCTTCGTGGATACAGTTAGACACAAGGCGTGATTCTGTCACATATTCAGGTATCTAGTGCCATTAGAGTTGGCTCAGCCATTTGCCTGCTACCTCAGAAAAGTGTTGGTATGCTATAGATCTTGTGTCATATTGTCAAATCCCTGTTTTACTGCATGACTGTAATTACAGGGCTCTGATAACTGGACTAAGTAGGTAGACAAACCCTTCATTTTTTTCTTCATAGAAAGGTAAAAGAAAACACCAAGCAAAACACTAGCCCAACAATGAAGCATCTTTAGTTGAAATGAAACAGGAGATACAGTCTATCAACATGTATTAGCATCTCTTCTTTTCTTTTCTGCTGGGATGATTCTAGATTGCTTTCTACAGAAGATAAAGTTATTCACCTTTTAACATCTTAAGAAATTTATCATGCTAGTTTCTGTAACATGAATTCTCTGGAAGGCAGTGTGGGCAAATTGTGATTAAAAAACTGACTGTGTGCCACAGTACACAGTTCAGATAACTCTCTACCTATTGGCAGTTTGAGGAGGATGTTTTCTTCTGAGTACCCATAAAAGAGATTTAGAAAAAAAAAGAAGAAATATTGTGGCAAAATCCAGTATACTTATGGATTCACCTCTGAAACTTGCTTGTACCACACTAATCAATTTGTAGACAGAGACTGCTAGTTCTTCTTTTTAAGTGCTTAACTCTGGCACTCAGTTACACTGGATCTTGCCATTTGTGGTGTCATGTCTACATTTCACTTTTTCCCGAAGTGTTATGCTTGGCTTCACTCTAGGTCATCACACTTTAGGCAGACATCAGACTCTTTGTCCATTAAATGAATGTCAGCATTTTCAACACAAACCACTCTATTTCTTTGTCTGCCGTTCACAGCACTTCCATAAATAAGACAGTGTTGAGTCCGCCACATCTTCTAACCAAACCATTACACCCTAGTGGGACATCATTACCTGCAGGTGCTTACTAAATCAGTCACACTATTTCTGGGTTGGTTGGGGATAGTTTGAGCACTGTTCTAGGCATTTATCTGTCTTTTATGCCTCTGATTGACCTGTTGCATACTAATATTTGGAAAACTGTGTATAACTTTCATGTCTTCCTACAATGTCTTCAGAAAATCAGTGTAAAACAATATAATCTTCCATTTAATTTCAAAGCAGTCATTGCCTTTAACATCCACAGGAAGCTCTACCTAGTTAATTAAGCGCTGTGCCTGTATTTACACTATCTACGCCTGCTGTCATTGGTATCCCTGGGCATAGGACTGGGGATCCTGGTAAATCTGACCCAGAATGTGAATGCCAGAAACATTCCATGTTAACATGCCACACTTAAGTAATGTGCTTCCTGAAGAGAAAAAACATTTACATTGTGGCCTTTCCTGTAACTTCCTTTCTAGACAGTCCTACACATCTTCACTGTTTGTGGTATAAGTATTTCCTGCACTTTGCAAACTGTGAGCTTGTCCAAAGGTCCAGAGTGGTGTGGACATTGCCTTGGGCTCCCATCTGTCCCTGGCACTGGGTTTCCCAAATCTGCTGTCTTGAAAGTGCAACAGCATCCCCAATGTAATTTTTCAGCCCTGGTCCATGAGTTAGAGAAGTACATCCTGGCATGGGCAGTGAAGCACAAGACCTAAGGACTTAAGGGATTTATTCCATCTGTTTGTGAATTATATTGCCTTTATTTTTCCATGTTGCCAGATATAAATTAAACACAACTATTGATAAAATCTTTCAGCCACATTGTCACAGATGTATGGAAGGGGAATAATTGCAAGAGTGTTATATCGATTGTGATACTCTTAGGTGCTCAAGTACAGCAGTCTCTAGGCATACCTTTCTATCTTAGAAGTATAACCAAAACTATGGGCATCTGACTTGCTTTCTGCCCAGAACCAGTCCAGTTTTCCATTGATAAACTCTTCTAATACTTAACAGAATACCTCCATAGATCTAAATTTTTATTCCTGTTCTTCATATCTCTGAAACAATGATGCAGTTTTCTTTTTAATCCCCACTACTATGGCAATTTATCCCTTACAGTAGACCCTCCCTGAAACTAATTACCCAGGCTGTGGAATTTAGAGGTTCAAACAGCAAATTTAAACCTTTGTGTTCCTATTGCATCCATTATACAGGGATATAGTCATTCTAACTAAAGAAAGCAGGTACCTTGCCATATAGACACCTAAAACAGATAGGTGAAGTTGTGTCATGGAAACTATTTTTCACTTCTTCTCAAAGAATGTCAGTGCTCCTGCCATTATAAATAAGACCAGAACCTTGCAAAACAATTTTTGCTTCTCATCTTACAAAAAATAAATCACTGAAATAAAGATCTATCTGACATAATCTTAACCTTCAGTGTCATAATCCATTTCCAAATTAGTACTTCATACTACGGATATTGCAGAGGTATGGGATCTTTCTATGGACATGGATTTGGAATTTAAGGCTTGATAATTCAAAATCTCAACTGTGCAGCAAAAGTAATCAGTAGGTGAATTTATTCTTTCATTTCCAGATGGCTGCAAAATCTTGAGCATTACCAAAGTCATATCAAGTAACTTGGGTTATCCTTCAGTCCTGTAAACAGACCCTCTCTGTAGAGAGACTATGCATTAATCAATACTCACCCAATCACATTTTAGGCACTATTTCCAGATAGGAGTTTCATAGTTCTCTGAACTATGGCCAATCCTTTCTTTGTTCTTCTTGCCCATGATTTTTTGTAATACTGCTCTTTTACTCCAGTATTGATGCTACTTTCCTAGCTTCCTTTTGACTCCTAATACTTTCTATCAGAGCTTTAAAGATTTCAGTAATCTCTACTGAAATGTTCTTCTAGTTCCAGGTCATGTTTTGCCAAGCCCTGCAGTCCTCTTTCAATTCCCTTAAAAATTTCCATTCAGTTGCCTTTTCAGATGGTGAACATTTTCCCCATAGGCTTCACTCCAAGTGCCATGTAGGAAGATAGATTTAGCCTATCTGTAATTGCTAGCACAGTTGTTCTTTGGAGCTATCATAAGAAGTTGTTCTTGTAGCAAGTAGAGAGTAGGGAATACTCTCTGTTGCAACCACCATAACAGAGCACTATAATCAAATCATTTGAACTAGTGCCCTTTTGTGGGAACCAGTTTTATGTCCGGAAGCAGCCCTAGGGCAAAGACCCAGATCTAGCCACATTATTTTGACTATTCCTTGATAGTCACTCCTGTGTTTACAATGGAGTTCTTAACCTTCATAAACTCTCTTTTGGTGCCCTAGACTGAAAATATCACCCTTCATTTGATCTTCTATGATGTGAAGTAACAAGTGTTCTTCTTAACAGCCCTTCTTGCTACACCTTCACCTGCACATATCAGGGATTTTGAGGTTTTCCCCTCCAGTTTCCTGGAGACAACTGGTGCTGACTGGTTTCCTCAATACAGAAGAATCTCTGCAGGACTTTTGGGTGTAGATGGCTCCCACAGCTTTGTGTGTGAGACATCAGAGATCTCTGCATCTACACAGCAATCAGAAATTGTTTGCCTTTTAGCAGAGTGAGCCAAAACTAGCTGGCTCCAGCAGCTGTGTTTGTAGATGTGGACGTTTTAACTCTGGTGTACCTTGCACATATAGAAATCAAGAGGCTGTACTTACCAAATTTTCTGGGTATACACAGTTATGGGTTTGTATGGCACGGGGTTTTTTGGTAGCGGAGGAGGAGCTGCAGGGATGGCTCCTGTGAGAAGCTGCTGGAAGCTTCCCCATCTCCCAGTGGGACCCGCCTCTGGCCAAGGCCGAGCCCATCAGTGACGGTGGTAGCGCCTCTGGGAGAACAGATTTCAGAAGGGGAACCAGCAGTGAGTGGGGGATTGGAACGTGAGATGAATCCCTCTGTAGATACCGAGGTCAGTGAGGAAGGAGGGGAGGAGGAGCGGGGGAGGAGGGGATGCCCCCACAGCCCATGGTGAGACGGCAGGCTGTCCTCCCCCAGCCCAGGGAGGGGAACGGGGGAGCGGAGGCCCCCCAGGATGGCCAGGACTCCATGGGAAAGCCCGCGCTGGAGCAGGCTGTGACTGGAGATCGGCCCGCGGAAAGGACCCACGCCAGGGAAGTTTGTGAGGAACTGCAGCCTGCAGAGAGGACTCACACTGGAGAAGTTGGTGAAGGACTGTCTCCCGTGGGAGGGACCCCACGCTGGAGCAGGGGACGGGTGAGGAGTCCTCCTCCCCCTGAGACCAGAGACCAGGTGTGGGGAGCTGACCCCAACCCCCATTCCCCGTCCTCCTGCACCACTGGGGAGGAGGAGGGAGAGAGAACCGGGAGTGGGGTTGAGGCGGGAAGGAGGGAGGGCTGGGGGAAGGTGTTCTGAGGTTTGGTTTTACTTCCTAATATCCTTGTTTTGATTTGATTTGTAGTAAAGTGTACTGATTTTTTTTCTTCCCCAAGTTGAGTCTGCCTACTGCCCATGACCATAAGTGGTGAGTGATAACTTCCAGTCCTTATCTCGACCCACAAGCCTGCCTTTATATTTTCTTCTCAACCCACCGTGGCTGAAGGGGTGGGGAGGGAGTGAGCAGTTGTGTGGTGCTTTGTTACTGGCTGGGCTGAAACCGCAACAGCACAAATCAGCTTTATGACTATATACATTACACATTACCTCCTGATATGTGCAATGAGCCTAATGTGTCCAGGAAATCCGATAGAGCAATGCAAGGGGGCATTAGTTCATTACTGAAAGAACTATTGCATTACTAGGTGGCAAATGCACTTCCTCAAACTTACAGCACATTTGTGCTGAGTATGCCAAAGAATTACACTAATTAGACTGAATGCTATTAAACATGCTCTCCATAATATTTAACATAATTTCCTACAACAGCATGCTGTACCTTTTCTTGTTCCAGACATAGAATTTATATGTGGTTTCCTCTGTTCCTCATTCATTAAAACCAAGCAATGCTGTTTGTAACAGGTATTGTTGCAAAGTCGCCTATTCAGCCTTCTCCAAAGGCTTTGTAAAGAGATTTTGAAGCTTTTATTCATTGCAGAGTGATTTCTCAGTCATTCTTTTTTCACTCTTTAAAAGATGAAGTGATTCAGTGACCTTCTCCCCTATTTGTGATAAATGTAGCTTTCTGTTAACACAGGAGATGGTTTTCTTCGTGTTAATCTGTGAATATTTAAAGCATTGCCCTTGACCAAGAGTTAACAGTGAAAAGTAACAAAGGGTGTGATCACAGCCTTTGGGGTGGCAGAAGTAGCATCACTGCTGGCAGAATATAGTCTTGTATTCTTCTATAATGTTAATGCCATTAGAGGAAACAATAGCATGCCCTCGTCTTGAGCTGTATGCTTGATTCCGGTCATCCAGCCTCCAGAAAGATAGAGCAGAAATAACAAAAAATTAAGTTAATTTGAAGTTAGGAGATGAAAAATTATTTAAAGACTTTGATATGGAAAGAGATTTGGAAAGATTAGGGCTCTATCATTTAGGGAAATGATTAACAGGGAGCATGATAAGATAAGCATGGTATGACAAGAGATTATTGGATTATTGGAAATAATGAACTGTATGAAAAGGGAATAGAATTCTGTTTGTCTTTCTGCATATTACAAAATTCAGGGATGTGTGCTGGAACTGGAAGAACTTTAAATTGTAAATAAAAGTATGTTTAAACAACATATAATTAGCATGTAGAACTCACATAAAATACATACTTTTAGAGCCTACCACTTCAAGAAAAAACATATGTGTGGGGCAAAGTAAATTTCCACATCAAAAAGGCTGCCTGAATTCTGGTTCAGATTCATCCAAGAATAAAACTTGTCTAAGACTTAAACTAGTCATGCATTATTGAAGGCTGTGAAAGGTTCCATCCTGACTTCAGTGTGATCAGACTTCGAACCTCTGTGCATAATAAACATGATTGATAGGCAGAAAAAGTTAGATCTAAAATGGGAACCTGGTACATTTTGAGTGAGAGAAGATGATATGGATGCTAATTTAGACTGGGAACTAGATTTGCTGATGCAAACATCCTCTTCCAGCCTTATGTTTCCATATTTTATTTTTAAAAGTGTATTAAGGTGAAATACATGAATAAACTTTATATTTTTCTAATGTAATTTTGGGGGCTAAAGGGATCCCAGGAGATCATATAACACATTCAAGGCAGGATTAACTATATCTATGTCATTTTTGTCTGTCTAGGACTACTACACCACAAGATGATCATAAGTCCATGCTGTCATGCCACTGTAAAAAAGCAGATGTTATACTCAAAGTTATAAAAGACTGGCAAGGCCTTATTTTAAGAATGATGTCCAGTTTGGTCTGCATTTAATGAACCTTTTCCAGAGACCCTGGTAGAAGGCAAGGAGAGTGATCAGAACACTAGAAAACATGGCCTATATGGAAAAATAGTTGAGTGAAATACTGTTATTTAGTCCAAAGATCAGAAATATGTCATGAGTTTACAATAGCTAATTTCAGATAGTTAAAAGGTTGGTTTGAAAAAAGGGAAGAAGATTAGAAATCCAATTTAAATTATTTATTTTTGTAATTAATATATATCTTTTTAAATGTTCATTGTCAGATAAGTCTCATTGTAGTAGAAATGCTCTGGCTTACTAGTGTATGAAAATTACTGAGACTTTAAAGCAAAACAATGAAGTATCATATTTGTTAGGTTAATTGAATTGGCTTTTTATGTGATTAAATAATAGTGTTATAAACCACAGAAGAACCAGTCAAGATAAGCAGACTAATTACTTCCCATGAACAAATAAACCTTTGAATTGGATAGCACACAATGAAAATACTATATAAAAACCTTTTAGAAATAATCATCAAAACAAATTGAATTTCAGAACCTATGATTTTTAAGCTGGTGAATTATGCTGATGTTAAAACACATTTTCATATTGTGTTTCATATTCTGTGAATAAAAATTATTTCACTAAAACCAAAATGTCTCATTCTTTATCATGCTGAGAAACCTTTTGCACTTCCACTGGTGTGTCTGTTTGTTAGTATGCTGGTTAGCGCTGTTTAGTTATAAAATAGCTTTGTAATTCTCTAACAAGGACCATAGTACTAAGTATCTCATATTGCACTGGCAAAATTTAAACAGAACTGCCTGTTGACTAGTTCTTTCTGGACATTATCCTTAAAACCTGGTATTTTCAGTTCTGACATGATTGTACATTCATGAAAATGGTAGTACAGATTGTTTAAAGAAATAATAATAAAAAAGTTAAAGAAAATATGTGAAATCACTACTTCCTCCACAAAGGATAATTCTATAACAGTTTTGCAAGCGATACTACCAGCTATTTAATTCCAGCATTTAATATTTGATGTGGAGAAAAAGCAAATTACTTATTTTGAATCATTTGGCTAATTCAGTATCTGAAGGTAGCAATTCAATACCTTTTATGAGCTTATTTTCTAACTGTAAAGCTAATGAGGTAAAAATAATTAAATCCATGACTTGCTCACACATTGTGGGTTGGAAAAGCCTCACTCTGGTGTTCTAAAAGCTGGGTGTTTCATTTAAGGTAGAAATATGGTCTATGATCAATAGAAGTCAAGGAAAGTAAGCATCAGTGGAAACATCTGTATTAATCCCTCTTTTATGCCATGATAAATTGCAGTGTGGTGTAGCTCATTTTTTGCCCATTGAATATATTAGTAAATGGACATTGAACTTTAGAAGATGAAAGCTGGCAAAAGTTAGGAAAGATGAATCTTCTATTGAGTGTACTAACCTTGAAAATGAAAATTTCACAATTATCTTTCCTGCCTTCCCTATCTAAGCTCTTTCTGTCATCAGCTTTCACCACTTTGAACTGACTCTGAGTTTCTATTACTTTAAGCCAATTCTGTTACAGCATTTCACTTTTCTATGCTTATCCTATGTTCTTTGCTTCAAGAAATTAAAAACATATTCATGCAAAGCTCATAGAAGATAAAGTTGTTTGAATTTAAATTAATAAATATTCTTTAAATTCAGAAATTCACATTGCTGCTGGATAAGAAAATATTCTTAGATGTCTGTTTAAGCTACCATGGGTTGACAAATTTCTCTTCATCAACTCAGCTGCCCATGGTCCTTGGCAAATATATGACTATGTGATTTGACTTAACTCGCGATCTACATCAAGCAATACAGTAAGTGATAAAAAGTCCATGCACTTCTGGGCATAAGCTGAGTGCATATCCTGGGATATTAAATTACCAGCCTTGTTACAAAGCTACCCTTTATCACCCAGCTAAGTGAGAAGGTAGGACACTACTGCTCACAGTTTTGTTGGCTACCTGTTCTGAAGACGAACTTAGTCAAATTTCAATTTTCATTCTTTCTCTTCCAGGCTTCCCACCAAACCCCATACCTCCCCCTCCCCCCAAGGAAAAATTCTTTAAGAGCTTCCTACCTGAGAAGAACGTCTGATGGGTTTGTCAACCATATGACCCTACTGCCCTCAGAATGCAGGGATAGAACTTCCCCAGAGAGCAGTCTGTGAATTTACAGCTCATTCCTGAACATGACCAGTTGGTGGCAATGTCCTTATCTTCAGTGCAAAGTCCACAGCTTTGACCCTCATTTTCCCACAACAGCAACACATAACAAGGACAATACATAAAAAATTACACCGGAACAAAAGGAAGACAAAAAGAAGAAAAATGATATATTGTGGGGGTGTAAGGAAAATTATAGTGATAGGAACCATATGAATGAGCTTATAGCAAATAAAGTCTCTCTACCTTGCTTTTTTTCTCAGCTTGGAACAACTATTCTCTTCCAACCTACTCTGCAACTAAAGGTACACATATTATTTTTACCTATCTGCAGTGCTCTCCTTCTATGATCCATTTGCACATTTTCTCTTCTAAATCTCACTTTAATACCTTCTACTTCTCTTTAACTGGTGATTGACTTAGCCCTTAAAGAGTTTTGTGATAGTAATATAAGAATGCTGTATAAAATGAAATTGTTTTGCACTACCCTATGGAAATATAATTTAGATCAAAAGCAGACAACTGGGTTTTCTTTTCAAACTGATTTATCTGTTGTAAACAAGATGCATATGCTGAAGAATGAATTACTTTGGGACAGTAATAAAAGGAATACATGTAGTTACAAGAAACTTCATGTGTATGCTAGTAAAAAGAAAAGCTTAAGTCCTTCGTGTTGCTATATACTGGTAAGTGCATCCACAAGCTATGAGACATTTTTTGAGGATCCCTGCTGAGTAGAGAAAAACAAAGAGAAAGAGAAAAACAATTTTTAGATTTTGACTTTGAATCCTCAAAGCAATGCCCAAATCAGAATTACAACAATAAACTGATAAAATCACAATATATTTCAGGAATTTATAATCTAGTGAAACCTTGCTAAAACTTTCATATATTCTAGTAAGGACTGGTTTGGTTAAAAAGTCCTCCATGTTTAAGTCCTGTCTAAATCCTACTGTAAGTGCTTATCAAATCATGATTTTCTAGTCCATTAAGCATACAATTATCTATTGATAAAGCTGAGAATATCTGAAGTTCTGAGGAATTTACTCTTAGGAACCACAGGGAGAAGTTAGAAGAAGCAAAGGTAAGCACTGCATTGATCATATTCAGGTGTAGGGCTAGCTGTAGGTGTTTCAGACCTCTCTAGATGGCACTGACATAGACTCCTACAGCCTTAAAATGTGAGGAAGTGTTCAACTTTGGGATGAATAATTATGGTGATCTCTTGATCACTCAGAAGTCCACGTGTGCAACACTTCAGAAAGCAAGCTGTGCATTTCAACAGAAATCAAGTATTTATTTTGCTTTTGATCAGATTCAACTCTAGTTGTAAAGTTGCCTTATGGGACCCGGGTATTTGAGCACTTCAAGATTGCTTAAATAAAATATTGATCACATGTTTCTTTTCCATGTTAATCAGTATGCACTTTCTGTGTGAATCCATGGAAGGTTGTTGAATGCTGTCTTGCATTGCTGTACATATTCCACTTTCTGGTCAGTCAGTGTCAACAGTTCCTATGCTGTCCTCTACACATATACTTGTGTGAAGGATTGGTTTTGGGAGCTCAGATAAAAATTTCTATTCATCTAAGATTGGTTTCTTTTTCTCAGAGTCTTTTTGCAGATTGAAAATATTCATTAGATGACAAAAAGAATGCTTCTCTTCCGGTTTAAAGCATTCACCTGGGAAATGGTTGCCAAATTTCAATGTTGCTTCATTGTGTAAATTTTTGAAGAACATAGAGCAAAATTAATAGGACTGACTGAAAAAAAGTGGAGCCCTGTAATTGTCCTAGGAAGAACAGTATGAGATGTAGGAGATGTCAGGACAAACCTCTGCTGTGAATCAGGCAGAAAGGCAATTTATTGATTTGGGTATCAGTTGGAATATACTGAGGAATATGCACTGTTTTAAAACTTATTTTTCAGTGAAATTAATTTCCTTCCAATATACATAATCTTTTTTTAAAAAATGCCAAAATATAATTGTATTAGGTTTGCATGGCAAGGTTTTGGTAGTTGGGGGGCTACAGGGGTGGCTTCTGTGAGAAGCTGCTAGAAGTTTCCCCTATGTCCAATAGAGCCAGTGCCAGCCGGCTCCAAGACGGACCCACCTCTGGCCAAGACCGAGCCCATCAGTGATGGTGGTAGTGCCTCTGGGGTAAGATACATAAGAAGGAGGGGGGGGGAAATGTTGCTGCAACACAGAAACTGCAGCCGGAGAGACGAGTGAGAACATGTAAGAGAAACAACCCTGCAGACCCCCAGGTCAATGAAGAAGGAGGGGGAGGAGATGCTCCAGCCGCCGGAGCAGAGATTCCCCTGCAGCCCGTGGTGAAGACCATGGTGAGGCAGGCTGTTCCCCTGCAGCCCATGGAGGTCCACAGTGGAGCAGATCTCCACCTGCAGCCCGGGGAGGACCCCACGCTGGAGCAGGTGGATGCCCGAAGGATGCTGTGACCCCATGGGAAGCCCATGCTGGAGCAGGTTCCTGGCAGGACCTGTGGCCCCGTAGAGAGAAGTCCACGCTGGAGCAGGTTTTCTGGCAGGACTTGTGACCCTGTGGGGGACCCACACTGGAGCAGTCTGTGCCTGAAGGACTGCTCCCCATGGAAAGGACATGTGGAAAGAACCCACGCTGGAGCAGTTAGTGAAGAACTGCAGCCTGTGGGAAGGACCCACATTGGAGAAGTTCATGGAAGACTGTCTCCTGCAGGAGGGACCCCACACCAGAGCAGGGGAAGAGTGTGAGGACAAAGGAGTGGCAGAGACAATGTGTGATGAACTGACCGCAATCCCCATTCTCCATCCCCCTGCGCTGTCGGTGGGAGGAGGTAGAGAAATTGGGAGTGAAGCTGAGCCCGCGAAGAAGGGAGGGGTGGGGGGAAGGTGTTTTAAGATTTGGTTTTATTACTCATTATGCTACTCTGATTTGATTGGCAATAAATTAAATTAATTTCCCCAAGCTGAGTCTGTTTTGCCAGTGATGGTAATTGGTGAGTGATCTCTCCCTGTCCTTATCTTGACCCACGAGACTTTTGTTATATTTTCTCTCCCCTGTCCAGCTGAGTGGGGGAGTGACAGTGTGGCTTTGGTGGGTACATGACATCCAGCCAGGGTCAACCCACCACAATAACATTTCAGTATTTAAAGTGCTTTCTTCTTTTGTATTTATAATGTTTCAGTATTTCATATGCTTTCTTTGTATGCATTTATGGAAATGATTTGCCAACTATAACCTCTGTACGTAGATAATTTCACACTTAATGTAACTACAATCCATACATATTCTGCCTAAGGTACAGAGTATAGTGCTTCCAAAGAACTGATAATGTGATTGAAGTACACCTAACTTCACCCTCTAAGGCGTGGTTTATAGTCTTTGGAGTCACAAAAAGTCAGCCATGGCTCAGAGCTATCTCTATTACAAATACGATCAAGAAGTAGTCGGAAAACCCTACTGGCAATTGAAAAAATCTACAGTGGAAGATGGAAACATCATAAAACACAGACAGGGAAAAAAGAGCATCAACAATCTCAACAATCAGTAAACCTGATAAGATACTTTACAATAATTTTCCTTAACACATAATATCTGTGCCAGCACAAATTAGGCCCCTGTTATGCAGATTTGCCTATGTTCTCCTAGACATCATCATCACTGTTTCTATATTTATTTTTTTTTACAGTAGTCTGATCATTGAGGTCATCAATTTCAACTTTATCTATGCAGTTTGAACTATTAGAAAACACTTGGAATTAGTTTAATAATAGATTTCAGATGACACTATGACTATTATTAACAAAGAAAATATTTTTTTCAGTGTCTTCCCTGAAGAAACATCATCTTGTAGCAGGAAAATGGCATCGATCTTTAATATGAAATGAAAAACTAAATAGGATTCAAACTTTAAAATAATTCTCAAAAGAAGCTAAAGGCTGTCTGTACTTTATACACTGGAAACCAGGATGGTGGTGTGACACAGCAGACTAAATTGTCTTAGAGATCAACCAAATCCTTTTCTTGCATCCTACCTTTGTCATCGAACATTCTATCCTGCTGCAGTTTCTATGTCTTAAGCAATAAAAGATGAAAGCTTCTATTCTGACTGTTTTCCAAGTAATTCCTATTTTCCATCTGATACCAGAAACAAAAATGCCACAATCCTTCTTTGTCCAGAACATGATAGATTTGACCTGCAGTGATAAAGCTCATATTGCTGAAATTCAATCTGAATGTGTTTTACAGGTATTAGACGGTTGAAAGTTTGGAAGATTTATATAAACACATGTAAGTACAATCCTTCCCTTTCATTTGAATCACTGTAAGATTAATGTTTGACACAGACAAATACACTTTTAGAAGGATCAACCTATTTTGTAGGGTTTAAACAACCAGTTGCATTCCTAATGGAGCACATGGTTGTAATTACATGTGCTTAAACATTTTCTGCAGGTGACACTTCTGAAAAGCACAGGAAAACCTAGCAACTCCCACAATTCAAACTTGTGAGTGATCATTAATATAATAAAGGAAAGGAGGAGTACCAAGATCTGTTAGTTCATATATTTTGCTGCTCATTATTTATGAATGTTTGTAAACTGATAAAGAAAGTAAATATTTGAGTAAGAAAAACTTTTGTATTAGTGAGAAAAGAAATAGAGATATTGTCAGCAATAAGAGTAGATAACAGTCATAGAAAATGCAATAAAGTAACTAGTTTGATTTGCTCTAAATCTAGAATGGCTGTAGCCATAGATAAAAAAAAAAAAAAAGGAAAAGAAAATAAAAGAACAAATAAAAAAAGAGAAAGGATGCAAGAACTGAAAATATTGAGATAACATCAGAGAAGTTAACATTCAGTTAACACTCAGCCTAAGTTTGAAGAAAAAAGTAGTTCAATGAAAAAATTCTTTAAAATAAAGGGTCAAGAAGAAGGATATACATAATGAAGGAGATAGTCTTATGTATGAACACATAACGAAAAGCTTGGAGATATTTAATTTACCTAAAGAAAAGAAAACGTAAGACACTGGAGGGTATACTAAATATACAATGGTCAACTGAGAATTCCAGGTTAGCAACATATACTATAGATGACTGAGATACAGCACATTACAGAATTTATACTCTACACATCTTATCCCTTAGTGGAATCCATGAACAAAAAATTAATCAGGGCCTTTACAAACCCTTTACACATACACACATGAGCAAACATAAAACCACACATATACAGGACCTAACTCTCTCTCTTTCTGTGTATACATGGTATCTGTTTGGGTTCCATGTTGTGATGGAAAACTCTTAGTATACAGTACAGGAAATATTGAAAACAGGGTAAGCAAAAGAGCAGGAATTGTGCTTGTGAGGGAAAGGGGGACAATGCCCTCCATGATTTCAGCATGTTTATAGTATTTCCAGGCATTCTCCTACCTCAGATCTGCATTCATATCCCTGACCTTTCTCCTGGAGTGTGGTTCCTTGCCTGTGCTCTTTTGCAAAAATACATTATCAGCTCTGGGGGAGATGGCATGGTAAGGATCACATTGTTATATTCTTAATAAAAATTTTAGAAGCTGTGCAAACCAGAATAAAATTGCAAAAGATACACAAAACCTGGAGCTGCAGAGAGCTAAGTAATCAAATATGAAAACGAACTCTTAATAAACTGTATGTGTTGATCAAGTCCTGGATTTCTCATCCAATTCAAATGTCAGCCGATGTTAAAGACAACATAACAGATTCCAGGTATCATTAGGCTTTTTTAAGGTAACTATTTTACTACAATAATAGCCCACCAAAATAATTATGAATGACAGACAAATACAAAAAAGAGTAAAACAAAAACTAAAAGGTAAACATCTTGGCCTTCATTCAAATACAAAATAGATCTTTGGTTTGGTTTGGTTTGGTTTTTGTTTTTTTTTATGCAGTAACTGAGATCTCAAAATTCTCTTGAAAGTTTTATTTGGTATTTTATTGGTTCCTCTGTGTGGTCACTGTGGATCTGCCTATCTTATGGCCAGCAAGCTCACAGCTCCCAAATATATTGGAATTAATCTGGAATCAGATGAGAGGAAACAAAAGTGTGTGCCAGCCCTGGCTCACCTTGTGTCTTAGTTTAACTAAGAAACCCATTCATACAGACTAGAGAAAAAAATCACAGCATTCTCCAACAGTAATTTGGATTAAGTTTGAAAACTGAAGAGGTTCTCCATAATAACCAAAAAAATCTTGCCAGGTTTGTGGAGCGTCTGTGAGAGAAGAATTGTTCTTTCATAATGCATTATAGTGTTGGTTTTTTTCATGTATTTCTATGTTGAGCCATTTGGATGTTTTCTTTGCTTCAGTGTTGCTGAAAACAAGAGATTTTCATTTCTCCATGTTTCTATGCCTTGAGAGATAGCACTGCAGCTACGAGAAAGAACTGATGAAATACATGATGGGGCATATGGGACTCCAGTTTTAGTAACTCTTCTTAATCTCTGGGTTTACAAATCATTCAATCTGAATTCTTTCTTCCATTTCTTCCTGGAACCTTTCCCTTCTGCATAACATAAGCATCACCTAACTCATCATTCAATCTTGCAATCTGAAAGGGAAGACAAAAAAAGGTATCTGTCCATCCCTCAGATTTATATTTGGTTTATATTTGATGTGCACAGAACTGGAGGAGAAGTGCCATTTTTTATTTCAGGACTCACGCCACTTCCTTACTTGCACATATTCTTCTGTCTGGGATGATCCATGAATGGTGACATATTTCCTCACATAGATGCAGTTAGTCTTGACAAAAGGTGTTTTTCTGCTGTTGTAGTTATGCTATTCCTAGAAAAGATGCTTACTAACTTAAACCTCCCCTACAAGGCTATTACAGAAAAGATTATTTTATAAATATCTTGAATTGGTATATGTGAATATTCTAATTTTAACTATATCTCAGTTTCTCTGTTAAAATTTCAACAACCTTGTCAGCATACCCTCACTAAACCAGGACTGCGTTGTTTTCATTTTTGGAAGATCATTTATGTCATTAAGAAGAAAAGACTAATCAAATAACTTGAAAAATACTAAGGAAAATGCAGCACTCAACTTTATACACAGCCTAATATATTTGTTGGCTAACAGCACTTCATTGCTCTCATATTGGGAATCCAGTGAAATGCAATCAGACATGACTGGATAGAAATTTGTAAAAGCCTCTGTTTAATGGTTATCAAATTTGAACAGAAGGTTTTCTATAAAACTATTTAAGGGTGTCACACCCTGAAGCAAGGGATTACAGATAAGCTGCTGTCTGTGAGACTATATTTGATACATTAAAGAGTGTATGAATCCAAGAAAAATATGATAGGAAATTCCAAGCTGTGAGATTAACTGTGCATTAGTTAAATTCATGCTATTTGAATTCCAAATTGTATTTTTATAACAGACCACATGTTCTATGTATTAGCTTATGCAATAGAGTTGGTCAATAGATTTATTTCAGGTGCTGGTTTAGCTTGCAATGTTTATAGCATTATGTACATAAACTATATGTCTTACACTTTGAAAGTTAAGTTTATAGATTTGCTTATCTTTTATGAAAATATGCCAAAGCTAGATTCTGGAGGAAGAAGACATTCAATGTACAAAGCAGCATGATTTTTAAATAGAAGCTTGCTGAGGCTTTTTTGCACACACACCCCCTATTTTTTGTTTGTTTGTTTTAATTTACATTTGTGCTTGCATTTTCAGGTCCCATTGAGTGTAACAAGTCAGGTACACAGATTAACTTTAAAGAATGTTTGTAATAAATTCCTTATGTGAACTTGTTAAGGCAACAGTGAAAACTGGCATACTACCAGTCTACTCTTACTGATGCGTAACTCTTGCTGGAGACAGTCTTAGGGTGTTTTTTCTTTTTTTAATTTTCTGTTTCTTTATAAGCATAATTTCAAATGGAACTCCAACTCTTTATTCCCCTGTTTGATACTAGTACAAAAGGAATAAAAATCAACAAAGCAGGACTGCGGGGCCAAAGGTATTGAAACCTCAATGTTAATTTAAAATGAGAGGTGGCATTAAATGCAATGAATTTGTGCATGCCATTACTTAGCAGCATATCATTTGGATTATTTCACACTCACAAGTCAGATGAAGTTCCATTTCAGAACTACTGCAACACATTTTTCTACTTCTTTCTACTACTTTCTATTACCAGCTCTCTTAAGAAATAAACCCCCTAAATCAGCCCATGACTATCCAAGCATTACACACAGAACATTTTAAAGACTTAGAAGTCATCACTTGTTTGAAAGAGGAGTCTCCATGATAAAACAGATCTGATGTTTCTGCAACATTTCAGTGTAATGAAATGTGCATTTAACTTTGTAGCTTCACAAGCAATAAAAGCCAAACTAAATCTTCATTGTTTCTTAAAGTAAATGTTCTGTCTTCCTTGGGCCCCTTCTCCGCTCTCCCTAATATCATATTCCCAATTCTTGCCATTCTAACCAACACTCATGGGATCACATAAACAGCCAATCAGGTCAGTATTTTGGAAGAAAGTATTTTTATAGGGTTAATTTTCAGATGTGTCAAAGAGCTTCTAGTGTTGACCTCTTCTGTGATCATTAGCTTACAACAGCAAAGCCACCCATGAGGCTACTCTTTATGGTTCTTCAGAAAAAGAGTACTTTAGGGAGAGGAGTAAAATATGGATGTAAACAACTTCAGTGTAACATAAGTCTCATGAGCAATTTCCTAAAATATCCATCAGTGAAGTTAAATGCAACCTTTATACCAACGTTGCATTTACACCATTTACTGTACAGCATCACCTTTATATCATCATTTGTGGCAACGTTAATTGAATGTTTTTTTTAAATCTTTTTCTAAATTAGCTGCTGTAATGACTCAATAATTTCTATATAACCATATTTCTATTGCCAACTCTGACAAAGTAAAATCTGCCCATCAATCACCTTTGCAGATATTTTCTCTTCCCTTTGGTAGTCCTTGTTCCTTTGAAAACACATAATGATATATATAATTTTAGTTGGAAGTAAGTGAAAACATCATAAAACCCATTAAAATTATTAAGAAACTCGAATCACTGTAACTTATTCTGGACCAGATTTGTTCATCTTTTCAGATTCAGGACTTTGAGCCCTGTCACTGAAAGGCCCACCATCACATGAAACCCAGGTCAAATGAAAATTGTAATTCAGGCATTTAGTCTGTCTCAATGCAGGCTTTGCTGCTTCTTCCTTAGGAGGTTGTGGAGCCACAGGCTACTGGAATGGTCATAGTTTGTCATGAAGCCAGATGAAAACCTACCTCCCTGCAAAAGACCTCTGCCACTGCTAGTTCAGGCTAGATCCAATGCCAACTCGAGAATACTACTGTAGCTGTCCTAATGTTACAGACAAAAATTTCTCACCCAGAAGTTGTTGACTAAGTTACTTGTAAAATCAGGATGCTCCATCTATTACAAATTGTCTCCTGAACAGTTCTCACATGCTTTCATAAATGTAGGAATAATATAATTTTACTATCACAATTAATACAGACATACATTTTAAGTGAAGCACACAAAACTCAGTTTGAGGTATCATTTAATGCATGAAACAGCTGGTGAGAGCAGACATTTCTTGTTCTGCACAGTAGAGGAAGCAGAAATTTGATTGAATTATAGGCTTTTAAGACTCAGCAGAGGCTGGTTAACATCTATCAGTAAAATCTCCAAAAGATTCTGCCTGTAAACAGCCTTCTCAGATCTGCCCTAGCACTCAATACAAGCAAGCAACACATACGCAATACAGTAACTCTACAAAATATTTGCAATAAAAAGCTGGGACTAGGAAGCACTTAAGTAAAAGAGTGACTAAAGGCTGTAGCAGCAGAAAAGCAGACCAATGAACTGGAAAGGAAACAAGGGACTAGCCAAACAAGAAGTAGGGGGCTGGAGGATTTGTTGGGCAAGGAGACAGGCTGTCTACAGGGGTGGGGGAGACACTGGAGAGACTGAGACAGCGGAAAGAAACCTCTCAGTATTCAATTTCTAAGGATTAATCAAAGGTTGTAAAAAGTTGGATTAAAGCTTTTCAGATTTGTCTCAAGGTCCCTATTCTTTGAAACTGCACTCATTTCTTAGCTTCTAGTTCCCCCAAGTTAATGTGCCAAGTTTCTGTCCCTGTAGAGAATCTATTTTCCATCTGAAGCAATATATGTTTTCTAGCTACAAGAACTGCTTTAGAGAATCTGACTTTCCACAACTTAGAGATCTTCCAAGATGCTGGGATATATCCCAAAACATAGTTCTAGGAAGTATTATCATATTCATCTACTTGCCATTATCAGATTTATCTTTTACCTTATTTTAGCCAAGACAGCTGAAGTCTGGGACAGTCCCAAAACATCTTGGTAATCCGCAACTCCAACACGACTGCTTTGGCAGAGCATGTGTGGGACAAGTGCTTGGACCAGTCTTAATCATAATCAATAACAAAGTTTTTAATGTCTTTTAAGATGTTTCCCCACATGCTAGGGTTCAATGATGCACATAAAACTTGGTCTGAGGACAGGCACCAATGGTTGAAAATGGGAAAGGATTTTTTTGAAATTGGGCCAGTAGTTTTTACAGCCTGCATGTAGCTGACTGCTAGAACCTGATATACTGCTTTCACATCAAAAGAAATATCACTTATTGATATTTTCTGTCCTGAATGAAAACAAAAGAAAACAAAAAACCCAGGTCCTTAAGGATATGTTTGTTCTTCAGGTTTGATAGGTTAGATGATAATATATCTACCATCTATATAGCCTATATACATTGGTAGGTGTTAATACTACAGTGGCTGAAGTGGAGCCTCTGAAATTAACTGAATGACACAGTCTATCTTCTTATCCATTCACTCTCACATAATATTTTTGTTGATTTTCCAGTACACTCACCACAATGTTTAGAATTAACTTCCAAGAAGCAATTATATATAAGTTTATGCCAAAGTGGTGTATATTGTCTGGTAACCGGTGTTGCAGGAAGCATCCTGCAGTTTAAGCTGTAGTAGGCTAACCCCAACTGCTCTGTGAATGAGATGCAAAACCTCATTCTTGCAGTGAAAGCTCAGCAGTGCTGCATTATGAAGTTTTGTTTTCCAGGAAAAAATGAAGGGTCATCTGAAAGAGCTGCAACATGGGCACACAAAAGTTTCCAGATCAGACAAAGGTTGCAATTTGCAACAAATTATTTTTTTCTCTCATCTGCCTGCAAGAGAAGTATTTAAATATCAAGTTAATTTTCCCACAGTCGTATAGATGAATAATAACCAGGAGACCTCTTAGGACATGCAGAGTTATAGAAGGCATGTTCATTTTGATAACATTAATTTTGTCCTAGAGGCCGATGGTAAGGTCTCTCCATCTGCCAACATCTCTGAGATGTGCTCTAAATTAATTTTGAGCAGATTTTCCATCTCACTGAAGATAAGCATCAAAGGAACATCATTAAGATTGTAAAATCAATCATGTAAAAGGTAGAATGCCAAAATCTTACACTGCATATCCAGAAGTGGCTGGAATAGAGATTGCTATACAAGTTTAATTCAGTCCATTGTGCAGTCCTTAATTTCCACCAGCCTTAATCAGGGCAGTAAAAGATTTGTATCTTTAAGCAGCAGAGAACTGAGTGTGGTATCTGACACCAAGATTTATTATTCACATCCCAATTTGTAAGAAGCAAAGGAGTTTTTGCCTACCATAGACTGTAACAACAGGTTAGTTAAAGTGGGTTTCCGGGATCCATCTTTTCAGCTTTGCTCACAGTTTTTGCTATATAAGATCTCCAAATCCTTTCTTGATTTGCTTCATTGACATATTTTTCTCTTTAAATTAAGGAATGACTATATTTAAATGTATTTGTTTCTTGATGGCTAGTGAAATAATAGTAAAGAAAGAAATGGTCTGTTCAGATTTCTCAGCTGGTTACTAAATTAAATTTAAAACCTTGCTTATGCCTGCTGTCATGTTGACTGGGGAGAGTTCCAAGATTATTTCATTTATAAATGTCTCCTCTCTTCACCTAATAATTCTAATTTATCTCAGAATAAAAGAGGTTTAAATGTTAATGTAAGTTCTCTTTGCTGATCAGAATAGTTGTGGTTAGGTTAAACATCTTTTAAATCAAGTAAATTATTTGAACACATAACAAGATAAAAACTACATAAGTCATATCCTGAGAAAATACAATACACAGCTTTGATACATACATTAAGATTTTTGATTAAGAAGTTATATTTTAAATTCTCTGACCAATAAATCTTTTAATAGGCTTTCACTGGTTTATTCTTAGCTTTTCCTAAAACTGCTCAGTTAGGTAGAAGCTATTCAGTACATTCTTTTTTTGTAGATGGTAAATGAAGGCACAGAGAGATTAATCCAAAAGTATCCTTAAAGTGTATGTAGCTGTTCCGGGATTCTTAACACTTGTTTCTTTGTTAATGTTATTATGCTGGATGTAAACTTAAAGTTCAACTCCCATTGATTTCCTTCAATGATTTTCCTCAATTATGATACTCACTACTAAGTCATAGTGTATTGTCTCCTACTTTTCATGTGGAAAATCAGAACTATCCAGTCAGACAGAGACAGTGGTGTATGAAATTGGTCTTGAAGATTTCTCATCTCTTTTCATGGTGTGCTGGTTGTGGCTGGGATGGAGTTAATTTTCTTCATAGTAGCTAGTATGGGGCTATGTTTTGGATTTGTGCTGAAAACAGTGTTGATAACACAGGGATGTTCTAGTTACTGCTGAGCAGGGCTTACCCAGAGCCAAGGCCTTTTCTGCTTCTCACCCCACCCCACCACCAAGCAGGCTGGGGGGGCACAAGGAGTTGGGAGGGGGCACAGCTGGGACAGCTGACCCCACTGACCCAAGGGGTATTCCAGACCATATGATGTCATGCTCAGCACATAAAGCTGGGGGAAGAAGAAGGAAGGGGGGGATGTTCACAGTGATGGTGTTTGTCTTCCCAAGTAACTGTTACGCGTGATGGATCCCTGCTTTCCAGGACATGGCTGAACACCTGCCTGCTGATGGGAAGTGGTGAATGAATTCCTTGTTTTGCTTCACTTGGACGTGCAGCTTTTGCTTTACCTATTACACTGTCTTTATCTCAACCCATGATTTTTCTCAGTTTTACTCTTCTGATTCTCTCCCCCATACCATCAGGGGGGAGTGAGCGAGTGGCTGTGTGATGCTTAGTTGCCAGCTGGGGTTAAACCATGACACATGGATACTAGAAAAATTATAGAGCAACTAATCACACTTATAAATATAAATTTATATATCTCAACAAGATACCTACATTTAGTATGGCAAAACCAGGCCTTGATGTTATTACCAAAAAGTTTGTATTCTTTATAAAGGAAAAGAAGCCATATGGGACCTCACACCTATGGAGGATACACAGTATTTCTCAGAAACCAACAGTCCTTCGTGAAGATCACTAGAATACTTTGATACCAGTTCTCTGTCTTTCCGGCCCTGGTGGGATTGTTTGTTTGTTTTGTTATTAAAAAAAATAATCATTGAATTAACCCTGTTTTGGCCTTTATTTACACTGTAAGCTAGTTACTAAGCAGGTCCAAAGCATCCCCACATACACTACAGCATACCTGCCTAGAGTTCTACACCATTAATTTGAGTGATACAAACTCAAGCGGATATTTTTGCCATGTTTTGTAGAGATGCTACGTAAAGCAAGGACGTTCTATTAAACCAACAACCGCAGAGTGGATTGGGACCTACAAATACAGGGGTGAGGCTGGGATAGGGACTACAGGTTTAGATACCCAGTGCATGTGAGAGAACTGACCCAGAGAACCATCTGGACTGAGCATGGCCAGTGCTCAGTGCTCTCTCTGCTCTTTAGAGAGGATGCAAGGAATTAGACCTCTTTGTGACTTTTGCATCTTCTACTCGTCAATAGGAATGAGTTGTCTCCATTGCATTTCACACTTAATATTCTCTAAATCTGATCCATGAGGCTATAAACAAACAATCAGCTACAGATAAACCGTTAAAATTTGTATCATGGATGGTAAAGATTAGCTAGATATGTTTTAACAAGGATTGACTGAGGTATTTAGTTGACAGTGATTTGGAAAATCTGCAGTCTTTTGACTGTATCAATTCTGGATTCATTCTCATGGAGAAGATCAAAGAAAAAATTCTAGTCACAATTTGTGTGACTGAGACACTAAGACAATGTCAGAATAATAGAGATCGCATCTGTCCTGGGTTCAGCTGGGATAGAGTTAATTTTTACAGGAACCTGGGAGGTGGGGGGCATAGCCAGGGCAGCTGACCTGAACTAGCCAAGGAGCTATTCCATACCATGTGACATCATGCTCAGTATATATATAGGGAGCGGGCCGGGGGGGTGGATCTTTCTTTCGGTGAGGGAAGTGGAGGAGCATCGGGTCCCGGGTGGTGAGCAGTTGCACTGTGCATCACTCTTTTTGTATACTCATTCATTAATACCGTTGTTGTTGTTGTAACTCCTTTGTGTTGTCCCAGTAAACTGCCTTTATCTCAACCCTCGAGGTTCCAGGTTTTTTTTCTCTTTTCTCTCCTCCGTCTTCCCCCCATCCCACCGGAGGGGGGTGGGAGGAGTGAGCGAGCGGACGCGTGGTTCTTTGTTACTGGGTTAAAACCATGACAGCATCTTGCACAGTTTGATAAGTGGAGGTGTTTTGGGGGATGTGAGGAAACTGGCTTGAGTTTGACTCAAGCAGAGTAGGAATTCAGATCTCACATTATTGGCCATTTTCCAATGTAGAAGGCCCTGGTTCAGGGCTCTCTTCTCTGGCTTTTAGCACCTTGCTCATCCTGACACAGAATAAATCTAACTGTTGAAATCTCTGCATATTTTCAAAGATTAGTTTCTTCTTTTCCTTTTAAATAAACCCATAGTTTTATCTTCTTCTTCCAGATTATGCCTTACCAAATATGGAGTGATTGCCAGAAACCTAACTTTAAATGTTGACTCAGTTAAAAAGGAATCTATTTCATTCTATCGCATCATTCTACCACATCAATCAATATAAATGTTCATCACATTAATAACTAATGATATGGCAGTAGTGCAGCTCCAGCTAGAATATTGTGTTACGTTCTGGAAGTGATTTATCAGAAAGACGGACATATTGGAGTAAGTTCAGAGAAGAGCAACCAAAATCATTAAGGAGAAAATGAGAGTGACCAGAAAAGCCTAAAAGTTTAGACAGCAGTTACTATTGAAATACTGACGATTACTATTTTCAGATAATTAGTCACATTTTTATTACCACAAAATTTTAATCGTAACCACACTAGTTTAGTGCAATAGCAAATGATAACAATCTCTACATACCTAATGTGCATTAAAAAGTGGCAAAGGAGAGAAAACATTTAGCAAAATATTATATCAAAGGGAATACAACAAGACATGACTAATAATATTTTTTTAAAATGGGAAAATATATAAGGAATAGAACTAATTCTTGACATTGAGCATCATCAGCCTTTAAACTGACTTCTCAAGGATGACAAAAGAAAACGTAGAGTGTGGCTTATTCAAATGTAGTCTGTCAATATATCAATTAATTACATATTCAATCCCTGACCCAGGTACAAGATGGACAAATGATCTAGTTGTTTCTTTTTTTCATGTTGCTTATTCTATCATTCTCTGATGATGTCAAAAAATGAAGATAAAATTTTCTGTCCCTCAGAGTATTTAGTAATTAGCTCTTTTTCAGCTTCCAGAGCCACCCTTTTTTAAGCTGGACAACACATCCAGAAGTTTTGAGACAAAGAATAAAGCAATTGCTAATAGCATAAATGTCCCTGTCTTAGGCTACTAGGCTTTATTTGATAATGTAGAGATGTTTATGCTGGGGGAAACCCCAAATAAAAACAAAACCCTACCCCCCCAGTTCTAACAATATAGCAACATATATAAATAAAATTTAGGAATTATAGGGCTTTGGTACTAGAGTTGGTACTAGATTTCCAAAATAAAAAGAATATAATTTTATGTAAATTATTTGCCTTAGGTTGCATTTTAAGAAGAGATAATTCTGCTTTTTTTAAGGGCAGTCAAAATTAATTAACCTATCTTTACAAATTATTTTATGCACATGCTATATATATGATTTACAGTTGATAATTAGGATAACTTTCCCAGATGTAAATATGATTTGTTTGTCTTCCTTTGGTTTATTATCTCTTTACCTATCTGCCTGAATTCCCAACTTTCTGCTATTTCTTTCTATACGTAAGCACTTTACCTGAAACTGTAATGTGAAATGAGTTACTTTCCATTTCATCACTGACTAATACACATTTTCTGATAGCCGTCTGGTGAAGTATAATCTTTGTCATGGGAAAGCTGGAGCTGGAAGAACCTCAGAGTATCCTCTAGTCTGCTCCCCTATTTTAAGACAGGGGCAGCTTGTTAGGAGGTGTTCTTAATGTTTTCTGCTGATGGAGATCCCACAGCCTTCTCAGCCAACATATGCTAGCAATGAGATATCCAGACTATTATCCTTAATTTTAGGAAGTTTAATGTAATGTCTTGATTGACTCTTTCTCAATACATTTTAAGCTTAAGTTCTCTCAGTTTCTACTATAAACATAAGGAATCAATTTTGGAGTTTTTAAGACTTTTTTTCAAATTTATATGCTCTTAGAAAAACAGGAAAACAGTTTAATATACTGGATGGCTGAAGAGAATTAAGAGCAAAGAACTAACAGAAGTTTAATTTAATTTTTGGTTAGTATGTCCTTCCTACCCAATCACTTTTAATCTTTATGGCTTTTTGGCTTGTTGTAGTTTGAATATATACTCAGCCTCACCATGCTTATAATGCTAAAGAAATACTGGCATGCCGAACTTTGCTTTAGCTGCAAGCCTGTTTTAACCTCTGCCTGTTTTTCTTCATTGCCCCTAATTTGTGATACTGGGCACTTTTGACTTATGAGAGAGTGTAGAATCTCTTCTACAACTTTCTATTATTATTATCTAGGCCATTTAATTAATCCTTATATTGGCCTCTTACTTTTTTCTCTCTTGTCTGTGAAGAAAGGTTAGCTAATTAGCTAATTGAAAATGCTCTATCGTGTCTGGTCTTGCTTATTGGCTTCTTAATAGCAAAAAGGACAACAGTAACCAAAATCTTCCTGTCAAAATGAGATGTCACAAAAATTTTACAGGAGAAAAACAACTCAGATTTGAATACTAGATACATTTTTCTAAGAGGAAGCTATGGGGAAACATCAAGGTTTAATATGTAGAACTGCACAAAACCTGTGTATCATTCAGTTTTGGAGATCAGCAAAATTGAGCAATTCTCTGTAGGTTTATTTAGATGTTATACTTCTAGCACAGTTATGAACCAAACACGACTTGATGCATGCCTGAGCCTGCACAGAGCCTAAACCAAGGATTTTGAGAACCTTTACCTACCTTCCTTTTAGATGCTGTAAAACAAAGTTGCAGCCTGACTTCAAAACTCCCTAGAGGTGTGCAAATTGGAGACAGGATTACAGGAAAACACTTGAGTTCATTCTTCTGAGTACAAGAAATGATGGTTAAGTGAAAGTTTGGAGACTAATTTGCCTATAATTAACAAACACTGATGATTCAAAAACTATAAAATGGAACAGCTGATGCTGACTGTTAGGTTATTACTTCCTGGTACATACAAGAATGGGAAAAAATATTGCAGCATGTGTTATCTAAAAAATATAATAACTATTGATAGATACTGGACTGAAACACCTAGAAAACATACTACCAAACTAGTCTCCATTATTAAAAATAAGTTTTGCAGAAAACACCCACTGATAGATAAATACTATTGAATTTTTTGTGGAATATAAGACTTGTGAAAAAAAATTATTTAATATTGCTGTAGAATATATAGGATACAACTAAAAATTTGTAATTTTTTTCCAGATTTTAAGTCTGTTTGTGCTAGAAAAGATAAGTGAATAAGATGCAGAAAAATCTTACAGTATTTTGAAAGAACAGGCCCTCAGGATAGCCTTAAGGTTGTTGAGCTGGAAGCTAACAGGTAAAGCAGATGCCAACTATGCGAGAGGCATAAACAGTACAGATGCACTGGTTTAGAACAGCATCAACTTGATAGACTATCTCTGTCAGATTTTTGCTACTTCTTTTCCCCTTATATCTCTAAAATGCTAACTCTATGGCACTTTCATTGTTTTGGGTACAAAAGAAAGTATATAGCCTTTTATCTATGTTTTATGTGTCTTGCATATGTGTATGTCTTTATGAGCTATCCCTTCCCCAGCATTTTGGTAATGGGTGCTGTTGCTGTGTGCATGCTTGTGTGTGTGTATATAAATTATTTGTCTGTCTTAGACAAAATTAAAATATCACAATGATACAAGAAAGAAATTCTCTCTTATTGCACTTACAATATGTTAATCTATGTACAATTGCATTGTTTCTGCAACAGCAGGATAGCTGGTTTTTAAATGAGATATTAATTGGAGAACCTGTTCCAGTGAAAAAGTGTACCTCGGAAATCCTCCAAATATATCATGAATCCTGAACTGGGTAAAAAGCAAAGATAGAGGCTGCTACAGTTAAACGATGAAGTAAAAGACAAAATAAAGAGCTACTATCTGAAAAAAAAACTATTAAAGAAAACTCAGGAGGAGAGGCGTTCAAAATTGCACCACCTCTCTGATCCTAGGAACCTATCTGAATCTAGATGTACACATTATAGTACCAGTAGTACATATATATAACAAAATTATCTATGTCTTTTATGAGAGACAAACAGTAATTATTCTTGCACATTAGATTTCAATGAAGATGCAAATCAGGACACATAACATTTACAGTAGCACTAGAAAATGTTTGCAGACTCATGTTACAAACTCTTAGAATTATTATTTCCCACTGGATACATCAATGAATTGGAGGGGAGGGAGAAGAATTTTAAATCTCTGACTTTAAGAGTCATTAGTATTCAAACTTGAGCATTTATTTCTTACCAATAAGGGATGTGACACATATAAGGTCCTCCAGTATTTCCTTTCCATGCAGTTTGGCAAAAGACTAATCCTGTTTCCCAGGGCTATATTTTAACTCTATGAACCCTCAATGATAATTACAATAGTTGATTCTTACTTTTAGTTAAATATTGGTGTCTGCTATAATTTTCCACAGTTATATTGCCAGCTGATACTGTATCTACAAAAAACATATGGTAGATTACTAGTTCCTTTTATAAATGAGGCAGAAAATAATGGAAAACATAAGAATCTTATGAAAACAGGGATGGTATAAGAAATTAAGACATCAACGATATTTTGTTTACTGCTATACATTATGCTAAATGGCTGCACCCAAAGCCAGCTGTAAAGCTAGCAAAACTAATTCACATTCAGCTGTTCCTATCTGATCAACAGAAATTAGTTCATCTTCCATCCAGATGTTTATTTTTAAAAAGGTCAGTAAATTTAAATGTAATTTAATGTTAGGAAGAGAATGAATGGCTGTATCGAAGGAATATGTATCTCAGAGTCAGAATAAAGATGGAAAGAAACAACACGACAAATACCAATGTCACCAAAACAGACAGTGAAGGGTTATACCTACATTCATAAGTATTTCACGTTGAGTTATAGGAATCAACTTAACCTATTCACATTCTAAGTTGACATCACACAAAAGTGTGTGATGTCAATTAATCACACATGTACATTTTACATTTTGTTTTACCGGACTAACAAAATATTGTAACTGAAAAGTTTAGCAGGAAAAATTACCATGAAGGATTCATCCCAGATCAGAGCAAGGTGAAAAATCCCTATGTCTCAGAAATATTCCTGATACTCCCAATTTTATCAGGACAACCTACCTTGACTGGAGGTAAGGAGTAAAACATCAGGAAAGACTAAAAAAAACTTTTGCATGTTCATTCATTGAAGTTCCCTGTGTCTCCTCAGATTCTTTTAGGGAAGTGGAGATGAACCTGAGAATCCTATTCTTGAAAACACTTCTTGAAGGATGCAGGGTTATTTGAGATCAGGCCTATAACCATATATCGCACAGTATTCCTAGTGTCCATTTTCACAGCTGGCAGAATTAGTATTCAAGTACTGAAAAATCTTTTTATAGTTCTGCTTCCTAAGAAAGAAATATGAAAGAAACTCCTTGGGTACCAGGGTAAGTTTCAGATAAAACAACGCATTTAGTTGTCGAGTTTTGTGTGTATGGTCCCATCTGAAAAAATCTGTAGTCAATGTCTGACCTGTGACTCAGTAGAAGCATCTTTTTCTTCCTCCTGTAATAGTCAGTGAGCAGAAGCTTCAGGCAAAGATGCCTCGTGTAGCATTCTGCTTCTTTCAAGGCAATGCTTATGCAGGGTAACCTGGCCAGCCTTCAAGGTGCCTATTAGCTTCCAGAGGATTAAAGCCTGCAGTTCATATTCCCTTGGCAAGCTCTATGAGGGGACTGAAATGCCTGTGAACTCAGAATCACCTCCCCCTTTGCTGCAAACTTTTAATACATTTAATTCTGTCAGTAGAGAATTCCTGTAAATGTATTAGTCCAACCTCTTTGTATAACTGCCAAAGCTTCTGCCATTCCCACCAGTGAATTGTTTCTTATGATATGCTGATATAGCAGGGAAAATACTAGAGCTAAGCTTATGTAAAAATATCAAGGCAAATATTAGTTATAAAATACAAGCCAGTGAGTTACAGCTGGCAGAAGCAGGTCTACAGAAGGTTGAACTACATACTCTGGCAATATTGCAGGTCACCTACATGGCACACTAGCAAGAAGATCTCCTTTCTAGTTTACTTGAGTCTGGACTTTCCTTTTCCATCTAACACCGATGGGCAAAATTTTACTTTCAATTTTAATCCAGGGAGAGGATTTACAGCACCTGTGAGCCAATCCAAGTGAGAGAACAAATCGATTGCATCCATTACAGCTGAACCATGTGCATTTATAATGTCACAAATTGGTCTTTTTAGGATTTGATCCTGCCACTGGGCATTTTCACTGGCAAAGGGTAGCATTTCTAGGGACACAAAATCAGAGGATGACTGAGGTTGGCTGTCACCTCTAGAGATAGTCTAATCCAAACTCCTGCTTAAAGCAGAGTTATATAGAGGAGGTTCCTCAGGTACATGTCCTGTCCATTTTTGAATACCTTCAAGGATGGACACTCCACAGGCTCTCTGGACAACCTTATTCCAGTGTTTGACAACATTCACAGTAAACACCCCCCCCCCAAAAAAAAACCTCCTTCATGGTTAATTGGCATTTCCTGTATTTCCTCTTGTGCCCATTGTCTCTTGTCCTCCCACCCTGTCACTCAGCACCACTGAGAAAAGTATTGCTGTCTGGCTCCATCTTCTTTACACCTCTCCCTCTAGTCCCCATCAGATATTTATATACACTGAAAAGATCCCCTGAACATTCTCTCTTCCAGGTTGAACAGCCTCAGCTCTCTTAGCCTTTCCTCATATGAAAGATGTTCCACTGCCTTAGTGGACATACTGCAGTATGTCTATGTCTGTTTATTACTGGGAAGCTGAGCATTGCATACCACTCCAGATGTGTCTCACTGGTGCTGAGCAGAGGAGAAGGATCACCTCCCTTGACCTGCTGGCAATGGTCCGTCTAATGTGGCGCAGGAGACTGTTGGCCTTCTATGCAGCAAAGGCACATTGCTGGCTCATGGATAACTTGGTGTCCACCAGGATACTGAGGGCATTTCTTGCAAAGCTGTTTCCCATACTGGTGCATGGGATCATTTCTCCCCAGGGGCAGAACTTGGCATTTCCCTTTGTTGATCTTCATGAGATTCCTGTTGGCCCGTTTCTCCAGGTTCCTCTGAATGGTAGCACAACCATCCGGTATCAGCTACTCCTGCTAGCTTTGTATTGTCTGCCAGCCTGCTTTGGGTGCACTTTGTCTCATTAGAGACATTCTGTGTGTCGTTAATGAAGATATTAAACAGTAGTGGTCACAATATCTGCTCCTTGGTACGCCACTAGTTACTGCCCTCCATCTGGACCTCATGCCCCTGAACACAATCCTTTGAGCCTAGCAGTTCAACCAGTTTTCCAGCCACCTCACTGTCCAGTTGTCTCACTCATATTTTGTCAGCTTGTCTATGAGGATGTTATGGCCGTGTCAAAGTCCTTCTTGAAGTCAAGATAAATGAAATCCTCTGCTCTCCACTTGTCGACTAAATCAGTCATCTCATCACAGAAGGCTATCAGGTTGATCGGGCATGATTTCATCTTTGTAAATTTATACTGACCACTCCGAAACACCTTCCTGTCCCGAATAAGCTTGGAAATGGTTTCCAGGATCAGTTTCTCCCTCACCCTCCCTGGGATCAAGTTGAGGGTGACCAGCCTGAAGCTCCCCAGATTATTGTTCTTGCCTTTCTTGAAAATGGGAGTGATAATTGCTTTCTTCCAGCGCTCAGGAATGTCCTCTTGTCACTACGACCTCTCAGAGGTAATTGTGAGTGGCCTCACAATGAGATCAGTCAGCTCAGTCAGCCCTTATGGGTACTTCCCATCAGGTCCCATGGACATGTGTACCTCCAGTTTGTTTACATGTTTCCTAATCTGATCATCCTTCACTGAGGGTAAATCTTCCCTGCTCCAGACTTTCCCACTGGTCTCAAGGATTTGGGATTGATGAAGTCAGGTATTTCCATTAAAGACTGAGGAGAAGGAATTCAGTACATTAGCCTTTTCCATGTCCTTTGTCACCAGTTCCCTTGCCCCTTTCAGCATTGGACACAAATTTTCCCTCATCCCTAGCTGCTGATATAACTGTCACAGCCATTCTTGTTGTCCCTCATGTCCCTTGTCACATTCAACTCCAGATGGGCTTTCGATTTCCTAACCCCATTCCTATATACTTGGAAAGCGTTCCTGTATTCCTCCTGGGTCACCTGTCCCTGGTTCTACTTCTTACAGGCTTGTTTTTATATTTGTGTTTTATCAGGAGCTCCTTGTTCACGCATACAAACCTCCAGCTGTGTTTGCTTGACTTCCTGCAAAAAGGGAATAAACCATTCTTGAGCATGGGGGAGCTGATTCTTGGAAATCAGCTAGCTCTCCCGGATCCCTCTCCTGGATGATCTCTCAGGGGATCCTTCCAAGCAGGTTCCTGAACTTGCTCTCCTGAAGTCCAGGGTTGAGATCCTGCTTTTTGCCCTGCTTCTTCTCAGAATCCTGAACTCCCCCATCTTATGGCTACTGTAACCAAGGCTGTCTCCAGCTGTCACATCCCCAACAAGATCTTTGTAAGTATGAGATCCAACAGACTGTCTTCCTTTTTTGGCTCCTTGATTTGTGTTAGGAAGTTGTCATCAATGTAGTCCAGAAACGTCCTGAATCACTTGTGCCCTGCTGTGTTGACTTTCTAGCAGGTATTTGGTTGGTTTGAGTCCCCCAAGAGGACCAGGGTTTGTGAACATAAGACTTCTTCCAGTTGTCTGAGGAAGGCCTCATCTGCTTCTTCTTCCTGATCAGGTGGACTGTAGCAGACACCCGGCACAACACCAACACATGTTGGTCTGCCCTCTAATACTGACCCAACTGGCTCATCATCCATCTTAAGGCAGATCTCCATGCATTGCCACTGCTCCTTCACATCAAGGGCTACTCCCCATTCAAGGGCTACTCCCCCTCATTGCTGTCCCGGCCTTTCCTTCCTGAACAGCCAATATCCAGCCATTGGAGCACTCCAGTTGTGTGAGCTACCCCATGACATCTCTGGGATCCCAATGACATCGTAGCCCTGCAACTACACGCAGACCTCTAAATCCTCCTGATTGAGTGGGATACCCAGAGTATCTCCAGCTACCTCTGGGTTTTAGCCACATGTATGTTGCAGGATTTAGTTTGAGGCAGAAGAGTGATCTGAAAGCTCATTGCATATTTGGAAAGTGAACTTTTTATCAAGTAGTTCTGCTATCACAGTCTTTGCAATTAATGTTGATGGCATTGGCTACATACACAGACAATGCTCTGCATACTACTTAACCTTTCTAATGAATGACTTCCTATTATTTCCCTCAGCTGTGACTTATTTCAGTTAGCCTCACAATGCTAATATATTAGCATATTAGTGCTGGCAGCCAACGTACACCATGCTAAGCATAAATTGCTAAAAGATGCAGTCATAAATAAGGGACTTCAGGCTCTAGCACTGTCAGTTCCTTTCTGCTCTTCAGTTAAAAAATAATTTTTCTTGTGCTTTGTAGCGTTCGCTACATATCAAGGTGCCACACTTAGATCACTGGTCGGCCTGGACCAGGGAAAGAGACAGATAACACACACAGTGTGAGCGCCAACTTCCGCCTTTTATTGCGCAGTTAATTCCTTTTATACTAACAAGGGGAGGTGGGGTTACAGGTACATCACAAGGCTGCGACTAACCCTCTAACTTTACGTGGCATCGCGAGATCTTCCGAACGCCGAACCCTACAGTGCTTAATGCATCATGATTAGTTATTAACAATTTTTACCATTCAAATGTCTTCAAGCTAAAAAAAACCCCACCACACTGATTTTCTGGCATTTAAAAATTGTTCATTGTTAAAAATTGCTTCATACCTCAATGTCACCATCTAAAAAAGAATATATTTCTGTCCTTTCATACTCACTATTGCTAAATATTGTCTCCCTGTAGTTCAGTAAAAGCATGGAGACATGTTTTCTGCGACTGAAACTCTTGCCAGGCAACATTTAACACTATACTCAGAGAATCCACCTTGTGAGTAGGTTTGGTTGTTGTTGTTGTTGTTTTAAACTGATACATCTAAGAACAAACAATAGTGTTTGGAATATTTAGTTTCTCACTGCATATCTTACCTGTATACTCACAGGTAGAATTTTAAAAATGGGGAAAGATTTGTGAAGTAAATCAGGCTAATCTTGGTTACCTTGAGATCCTCTCATCAAACCCTGTTCTAATGAATGTTTTGAAAGCAGCACTAGGAAAATGGGATGACAAAGTAAGTTGAAAAGATTTTGAGTTTCATTCATATGTTCTGGAATTCTGTAGATAAGTAACAGCTTTACTGAATCTCAAAGAAACAGCAGTAATCAATATAGGGAGGGGGGAGGGGAAGAAAGCATAGCAAGATTGAGACCTCAAGAACTGCCAGAGGCAAAATAGCTCCAGGGGAGGGGTATGTTAACAATTGAAATCATTGCTTTCAAGAGGGGAACTTAACTTTTCCTTCTGTCCCTGTGTCCTCCTGTTTTTCTTTGGGGTAGTGTTCATTCCACAGTGGAATGCTGTTCAAAAGACTGGAATTATTCTTGGTCATTATTCACATTAATCACAGAGGAAAGCTTTTATCTTGTGTTCTGGAGAGGGCTAGACAGTGCTTGGACAGTACTTCACTGTGTCAGTAATCTCACTGACATGAAATAGGAGTAATGATAGAGGTAGAGTGACCAGCAATACAATGGATGTTGATACTTGAAATGCAGTATTAAAGTGCTTGTATTCTTTCCTCATTTGTGTTCTGGATGGGTACATCATAGTTTCTGTACTATTATTTGCAACTATATAGCATTATTGTGACTGAAAATAATTTACAGTGTGCATTTTTTTTTTACAGAAAGATCACCTGTTCCAGTTGTAAATCTTTATGGTTTCTGGCAGGCTGAAATGGTTCTTAAGCAAATACAAACCAGTTTTTGAATAGAAGCTTTTACTGAGGTTTCTGTGGTGCATCTTGTTTTTCTGCAGTTAGAAATGGCCTTGAACTTGGAGAAAATTTTGCCGTATTTACTTGACAGACAAAGCAAATGGAATTCAGAGGATTTGGAATGGCTTTCCTTGTACCATCAAACTTTACTGGAGGTCCCATGGGGCTATGTAGTTTCAGAATTGGCACAGGGAGACAAGGCAAAACAGGAATCTAGGAATGCATGTAGTTTGCTCTCACTGCACTCTGCTGTGCAGGTCTCAGCTAGAGAAACATGGCATAGTGTAGTTTAACTTTCTGGAAAATCACATGGCATGAAGAGTGCAGATATAATTCTTTTATTCTTCTGATCTTTTTTCTTCATTATTCCTTCCTGTCCCTGAATTTCCAAAATATCTGTATGAACTTATATATATGTTTCCCTCAGTTTACACACTTTTACTTTCTGACTTCACAAACTTAAAGAATAAGGTAGGCTGAAATGGATGTCTGGAGGTCATCTAATTCAATACCCTGATCAAAGAAAGATCAACTTTGAATTTAGATCAAACTTTGAAGCTAGATCAGATTGCTCATAATTTTATCATAATTTTATTGTGTAATTTCTCACCTTATAATAGATGAGGAGACGATAGATTGAAAAAATAAATTCTAATTAAAAATGTCTTAGACCTTATTTTTTTATAACCCAATAATCCAATGGAAATTAAAATGTTATTCCTAAATAGTGTTTGAAAAAGAATGTTACTGACTAGCTTAAGATTGCTTATAAAGCTGCAAATATAGAGAAGCTGTTAAAGTTCTATATTTTTCCTAAGCTGTATCAATATCACACCTTTGATAAAACAGGGTTTGAGTGATTAAAAATATGCATCAGTCATTATGATGTATTTCACTGTTATCCACGTGCTTCATTTTGTGTTCTTAATTTCATCTGAGCTTTCCAAAATCCCCAGTGGTGCCACAGTTTGCCTGTTTACTAATTTGCTGTATTAATCCATGCTGCTTTTTACTGGTTGAGTAGAACCACTTTCTTAAAAAAAGTAGAAAGCTGAGATTTGAAGAGTGTTCTTTGGACAGGACAGCATAACCAAATAGAAAAAATAGTTGTTATTATTACAAGCATAGGAATATAGATATTTAAGATAAAATGAATTCTCTGTATGTTATGGTGTCAATGTCTAGTTTTAATGAGTTACAATTTCAAAGAGAATTAATTAATTAATTATAATTAAATAATTATACAGGATTGATTAGTTATAAATCAGTCTTAAATTAGTTGTTTATTCTTATAGGGGATAGATGGTATTTTGAGGGGTAAATTCTGCAAATAGTATTTCTTTGAGAATTACATATTTGTATTACAGTCAGAATGAGTCTGCTTATTGTTAATAAATTTTACATATATTTTATCAAGAAAAATGGATTTTTCATTTGCTAGATATGCAGCTTACTCAAAACATGAGAGTAATCACTAATAAAGATGTTGCTGTATTAATTTCCAGAGATATGTGTTATGGATTCTGTTTCTAGTAAATTGAGTTAAATATTCCATAAAAGCTATTTGTTCATTGTAACAATAATATTTAACTCAGCAATTTCATTTATTGTATCCATCCCTATGAGGAAAGTAAACTAAATAAAGCAGAGATAACATAATTTTTTTCTACTAAATATGTACAGGTTGAATTTAATTCTGAGTTAGGAAGCCAGTTTCTTTCCTTTATAAAATTAATAAAGATGTATTCATTTCTTATTTTTTATTTCCTGATTTAACATCACACAATGCCAGTGACTGGATGGCAAGAGTTTAATAGAAGGAAAGTGAAGAAGAATCAGTGAATATAAATTGAACTTTTCTGTTTAGTGCATCCTATATATTTATTGAAGGAAAATATACATGTTCAGAGAAAAGTCCTCTGTTCCCTACATGTATTTCTTGAATTCTTTTTGAATTTGAGGTTGACATATAAACATAGAACCACATAAACCAAAAGGACTGAAAAGAGCAGCAGTTCTCCTTTAAAGGAAAGCAATAACTGTAGCCATCTTGATTTAATTTCTTCGTCAATTTTGTTTTCTATTAGCTATAGCATTTTCTAAACACTATTTCATTAGCTAAAAAAAACTCCTTAAGGGAAACTAAAACTTAAATTATCTGGTTTTAATATGGTAATCTTGAATTCAAGAACTATTTTGTATATGGCAATTCATATGAAAGCTTTAAAATACAGTAGTATTTAAATTAGATTCTTGCTTTACTTGAGCAAAAAATCTCAACCTGAAATAGCCTCAAAGATGTTCTCAAGAAATAATTTTGCATCTAACATTCCACACTCAGATTTGTTTCTGGTAGGTCAAATTTTGCTTTATTAATTTCTACTCAGAAGCAGCAAAACAAAAGGTTTGGTGTTTGACCAAAGCTGATAAATTAGGGGAAGCTCTGTTCACGGTTTTCGGTATCAAAGTGAGTCTAAGATACTTAAAAACTACACCGCTCAGAACTCTTATTTTGCTCCTTGGTTAACTTTGAAGCTACTCAGTTTCCACACATTCTGTGTATTCTTGGACCTGGCCAGATCTTGATGGGCCATATAGCTCAGCAGCCAGAGCATGCCCATGCCCAACATGGACTCTGAAGCTGTTTGTAGTCCACAGTTAGGGCTCTGCAGGGTTCAAGTCCATGACTGTTATCAGACCATGCTTAACACACCTCACAAAATAAGTGCTGACCAGAGATGACTTTTTAAAAAAGCTGGATCATGAAGGAAGTGATGGGTTTCCTTCCCATTCAACAGCTAATATTTATACAATTTATCCAGAAAATAGCAAATACTAGTTTTTCTCATACTAATTTTTATATGAGTTTTTCTTTCTGCCAGAGAACCAACCGCAATCATTGCTGGTAAAAGACGAAGGGTGACTGAATTCTCCACCTCTTTTAATACAGTGTGCAGAAAGACCAGAAACAGAAATGCAGTATAACAAGGGGAGTGTTCTGTTTCTGTTTGCATAACTGCTTCCTTACTTCATCCAATGCTTAAATAAGAAAAATCCCACACACAATTTTACCTGCGAGAATAAGGTGTCATGAATTCTCTGCCCTTTCCCTTTCCGGTGCCATGAATCCTTCCTTCTTGTACCAGAGCACAATAAATTGAACTTCTTCTGCTTGCTGGACAAGCATGTCCATCATTGTCACCCTTCTGGAAGGCACTTCTTTTCTCAGGGTTTTTTCTGGCCAGCTGAGAGAGCTCCCTTGTGACATGCGATAATCTCTTTATGCTGTATATAGGGATCCTGGATACCTGAGAGAGGTCAGGGCAGTCCTAAATATTGCAACTTGCCTAGGAGGCATCAGCCATTATAACATTTCCTATTGTATCTTTTTTGAATATCTGGACTGAAGTTTCAAGACTCAGATTTGAGACAACACTAGTACAGTCAGCTCAAAGAACTGCAGTTTACCACAGAAAAATATTTCATCTGCATCAATCTTCTAACATACTTTCCTTTTATTTTTTATTTAAAATTTTATTTAAAATTAAAAAGAATTGAGAAATATGACTCAGAGCAGTTAGTTAACATATTTTACTGCTAGAGCTCTAAGTTTAAACACATGTAACAATACATAAAATCTCAAGCTTTCTGTGTAAGCTTTCAGTGAAGACTGACATGTATGGTTAGACTACATCAGATTAGCAGTCATTAGGCAAAGGTGATAAAGTAGCCTAAATGTAATCTTTTGGGCACAGTGCACTGTTTTTTAAGTATTTTTGATTGGATGCAGACAAATAGCATTTCTATAAATGTTCTTTCTAATTTTTTTCAGCACTGGGTGTTACCTCCAGAAACCTGTTCTTGCACAAACAGACTAGCAAATCAAGTTACTGACAGTCATGTTAACACAATGAATGGTTTTAAGGGAACATGACAGAAAACTAATTTCACCCTGAAAATAGTTAATGCTTACCTCTGCAAGGTAAAGCTATCTACTTTCCCTGTCAGGGGAAAATATTGATAGCTCTCAGTATATTTACCTTATGTCTAACCAAATTACTAACACTAAGAACTTGCAGTGAGCTGCTCACAAAAAACCCCCAAGATTAAGAACTTTCCTCTGGGTTGGTTTTTTTACTTTGTGCACCATGATAGTCCTAAGTGACACCACTCATCTGCCAGAGCACTGTAGACACCTTCCTGTATGGCCAGCTGTAGATCATTTTATTGCCAATCTGCCTGCACTCTGAACTATTAGTAGTCTTTTACAGTCCTTAACCTGTGGAATTTACTGTAGGAAGAAAGGAAGTAATTGCAAAATTGCAAAAGTACAAAAAAAGTAACTGTTTATATAACAAAGAAGAAGTTGGTTTTTTTAAAAAAGAAACCCATTAAAACATCTTAGAAATTCATATTCTGTCCCTGTTTTCTGCAGCCTGAATGGATTTATAGTAATTTTTTTTCTCCTTAATTTTCTCTCTGACTATGATAGTGTTACACAAGATTGGCCTGATCTAGCAAGAAGGATGATAACTGTCACGAAATCTCCCAAGAGTTTGGATCAAACTTGGAAAACAGAGTGATTGCTTTCCACTGACTGGGTCTGCTTCAATCGAGCCAAAGCAACCTCTGAACTGATTGCAGGGGAATTCCAAGAGCACAGATGAACAAAGTGACTCACAGTGCTCCAGCTTATCAGTCCCCTGAAAACTGAATGCAGCTACACAAATCAGTCTTGCAGTGCAACAAGATGTGTCCAGACAGGAAGCTTTTATTCTCTTGTCAGGATTTTAACAGTACCATTCACCCTGCCATCTGTTCTTCAGGCCCCTCATCAGAATTTACATTTCTGCAAAGCCAAACTAAGTTTAGAGACATTTCTGCTATGAGGTCAGAATACAGGATCTACGCAACACCCAGGATCTGTTCTTCTTAATGTGTGATAGAGCACGAGAACACCTGTCTAGAAAGCTTACAGTGGTGGCTAAATAAACCTTCAGTTTAGAGGAACATACAGAGGCCTGCAGTTATGCCGTGGCATGGCACCAGTTTCCCCAGTATAACATATGTGCCAGAAATGGGACAATGCATAACTAAATCATTGTTGCATTTTAGCACGCCCTATGACTCTGAACCATCACAAGGGGATCTAGTTCCTAAGTGACACGAACTGAGCAGCCAAACCACATCTCACAGGAAGTCTGAGATGAAGCCATATTTTTCCCTGCCTCTTTTTTAGCTCAGATACATTTGGTCACAGAGCTTCAGAATGAAACAATGCGGCTTCTCAGAAATTACAGACTTAATGTAACTGAATCTGTGTTTTGGAAACTGCTATATTATTCATAATTTGTTTAACAAGTTAAGTAGTGTGAAAACTTGATATGAATACTGGCTGTAGCTGCCTAGACGAGTCTGGGTCCTGAGTAAGTACAGACATTGCTCGTTGCTGCAGACAGTCAAGGTTTGCCCAGTGAGCCTTAGCTACAAAACATCCCAAATGTCTGGTCTGTAGAGAAAGCTAATTGTGAACTAGCTAGTCTTCTGAAATGTTATTTTGGTTCTTAGGAATCACCAAGATCAGCAAAATCTTCCTTGTTTGAACTAAGAAGACAGCAAACATTCCTTTGATTGTTATTATAAAAGTTCTAATTCACAAGAGGGTGAGCATTAAAAATTTGTTCCACAAAAATTTACTCCATTTTGGAAAGACACAGTCCATCCTAACTGAATACAGGAATGAATTTGGTAGCCGATACCAAGAGAATTTATTTTGCAAATCCTGATAAACTAACTGCAACAATTTACAAGCAGACAAATAATTTTTCCTTTTTTTTCCTGAGATATTACTGGTGTTTGTTGGTGAAAGTTGGGTAGGAAATGAACTCCTCTGCTTTGTCTCTGATCTGTTTTATTTTCAGAACCTATCTGATAGTAAGAAAAAATCCAATAGCTTCATAGCTAGACTGCTTATTTATTGATTATTACTTTTCCAAATGAGGTTATTTGCTTACCTTATTTTTACAATTGTCAATATTTAAGGGCTTGGTTTTGCTCTTGCTTTTGTTTACAGGGAAGTTATTTTGGTGGTAACTAGCAAAATAACCTGACATTTTTTCCTGCCTGGTTTCTAGCTCCTTCTGTTTCTTCTCTCTGATACGGCTGTTTTATTGTTGAATGAGAGCTTCCCAAATGCTTGCTCACTTAAAAACTGACCTCTTTTTCCCAGACAACGCTTGGCCTTTTTTATGATAGAAATGACAGTAACAACATTTAGGCTCTCTTAAGTTTTTCAGAAGCCTCTGGGGAAGCAGCTTTGTGATTACCTTACCTAAGTACACAGTGCTTTAAGGTAAAACCACAAAATATTTATTCGTCTAGCTAGTATAGGATACCATGGACTGTTAATTTGATTTTAACTTCAGTCCTGCCTCTGGTTTATTCCTGGCTTCTCCCAGCAGTCTGCCAGTCAAGTTACCAGGTACAATGTCCTGCCACTGCTACATTTCAAAGGATGATGGGACTGTGACTCCAGCATGTACATTTTTGTAGTACATTTATCTGGACACTCCAGGTGTTTTGCTGTAACTCACAATGTGAAAAATGGCATAAAATCACAAAATGTAATGCCTCCCTTTGTGGCAAGATATTATCATTACACTAGCAAATAAGGAAGGCTATGGAATAACAGCTCTGGAAAATGCATTTTCAGAAGGTCTCAGAAAAGCTGCTTGTAAGAAGTACATTGAGATGACCTTATATTTACTTTAGTCCCTTAAACCAGGACCACATTGGAGATGGTTGTTTTTGAAAAGTAAGAGAAAACTAAGACCAGAGGACTCCTCACCACAGATGCTTTGATCTCAGTCAAACAGAAGGGTGGGCGGTTTGGATATGTGTGCATGAGTATGCATGAGAGAAGCAGGGGAGGAGAGAGGGATGGTCGGTTGTCTCTTTACCAGCTGTTCTTCTTTCCCATTGACCTTTTGGAGTGCTCTTTCTTCTGCAAGGAAAGGGACCCGGTTTGGGAAGAGGTGTGTAATTATTTTTTTTTTTTTATTACCCACAGTGATTGCAAAAAGCAGTTAATGTAGCTGGATGATATATTGCTTTTCTGAATTGTGTTAGTTGTGTATTGTGAATTCCTCATTTACAGATGGCAATCAGTAGCTAGAAAAGCCGCGGAGTATATAATGGGACAACAAAGTTATATCTTAGGATGAATCTTAAGTATAGATTCTAAGGCTTCCACTAAAATGACTCCTTTCATTGTATTGGATTTTCAACCTCCATGCAGATACTGTTTATCTTGCTCCAATGTTTTCTTTTACAATGTATACTGATTGGATGGTCTTGAATCCAAAATATTTTTCTGACCATATTGTGAATACAGTGACCTCTTGTTTCGATCAGGCCTACTGGCTTTCTGAATGTATAAATGAATGAAAGAATGAATTAGATATTAATGTAGTTAAGTATGGGTAAATTTACTATGTAGAGATAATTGGATTATTGGTAGCACTGTAAAATGCTCAGGTAAATATTGCCATCATTGTACTAGATTTTAGCAAATGCATTCATTAAACAAAAATCTTTGTGATAAAAGCGAGGTCTAAAGGCATTAGTCTGGAAAAGTTTTTAAAAATCTATCTGACTTTTAGTTGCTTGTTTTCACTCATACCATTTCCTATATTCCCAATAAGCAGCTTTCTGCTTCCTTTGTCCATGTCTCTGCAATATGTAAACTACTAGCATAACAAGGAAATGCTTAAATTAAAACATTATATGCATTGATTTCTTCTTAATTCCCTAACAAAATTTTCGTAATATATTTAGTAAAACTATGTCTCAGCATCTAATTTTTTTCAGGACCTACACTTTCTCTTAGAACAGAATTTTTTTTTTTCCTTAGCACATTTCTTGTTTCAAATATAAGTTTTCTTTTTAATCTTCTACCACTAATTACTGTTATTCCATTTCAGAAAACTATTATTTGTCTAGCTCTGTGATTTTCTTTTTTTAATAGTTTTCATATTTTCTTAGAAATCTAGAGCCTAATAATTTCATTTGTTGTATGATGGAATTTAAGAGCTTCTCATCAAAGACAGCCAAATTATGTGGAGTAATCTGTTTCTTAAGAGGATGAATAAAGCATTTTTTGGATCGTGAGAGACACATTTGATTAGATGAACCTATGCTAAGACATGCTGAAAAAGTCTGTGGCTCTCAGAACACTGGGATAAAGGGTTTTCTTCTCATCTCATAACTGAATACCAGAGAAAGTACCTTGTTCCATGTTACTGTCCCAGGTACTTGAGATTCAAATGTAAAAATCTAAATTCTAACCACCATATATTTAATGATTGCTGTTCTGAAATTTTTCTCCTCAAATATAAATCTTCTCAAATGGATGTCTTATATTTGATAAAGATCAGACCCGAAACCAAATTATTCTTTTGTCCTTACAGGATTAGTTGCTATAGGATTAGGATTTTAAAAATAAATAAATATTCGGTGGAGAATTAAGAAGCAGCAAAGACCAAAATATTTATTACTTGCTTGGATAAGTACTTCCAGTAAAATCAATGGAATGATTCATAGACAAGATGCCTACATGTCCTGAGCTGAGTTTCAAGAACTGTATAACTTAAGTGTAAAGTACTTCAAAAGTTGTTTCCCATTAAAAGTGAACGTGAGTTAGTTACCACATCACTATACTTCCAGATGCTCCAAGAAATAGAAAAATGATTTTTAGCCTACAATATGAATAGTTCGGTAGAGGTATGCCTAGACTGCGAAATATATCTACTCTAGACAGGAACACCACACTGCACGTGAATATCCTCTCTGTAGTAGATTGTTTCCAGCCTATCTAGAATTTATTAAGTGTTTACGTCTTATGGTTGTATAACTGGAGTTAAAAGGCTTCAGCCTGAAGCATCCAGATAAAAAGATGGTTATTGTATCGTGAATCAGAATGCTCATTATAGTACAAAAGTAAGAGTATGTGCTGTGTCTCCTAAAAGTGACATTATGGTGGAATTATGCTGGAGAAGAAAAGCAGCAGAAGCTGAACCTGATGTCCATTGCATCAGAAATCCAGAGAAGTCTCGTACCACACACAGATTTTATTCCAGAGAAAATTATTTGTTCACACCAAGAATTAACTCAGGAATAAACTAGTATTTATGCATTTTGGATGATCAGTAGACCAAAATCTGGGACTGAATTGTAGAGATAAATTATTTAACGCTATAGATGTACGTTATACTCAAAAGTTGCTTTTGTCAAAGAAGCACAGATTTTCATCTATCAAAAGCACATGAGGTGAGGTTCTGGAACACAAAACTTGAAACAGGAATACAAAGAGGAGAAAAAAGTCTACAGCCCATAAATTTACTTGAAATTTTGCCTGGTTCTTAGTGGCTTTTCGAGTTTCCTTCCAAGGCAGCTCCTAGCCATCATGCTGAGGCAACAAATCCTGAACAATTTGTACTCTAAGTATCAGTTCCCAGTGCCAAATTTTTCACTAGGGAATTTTTTTTAACAATGTACCTTTCTACTGGCTATCGACAGGGTATGAATTATGTCTAAAAATATGGTTTGTTTCCCTACTATTCATAGAATCAATCAGAGAATCATAGAACTATAAAATCATAGAATAGTTTGGGTTGGAAGCGACCTTGAAGATCATCTAGTCCAACCCCTCTGTAATGAGCAGGGACATCTTCAGCTAGATCAGTTTGCTCAGAGCCCCATCCAACCTGACCTTGAATGTTTCCAGGGATGGGGCATCTACCACCCCTCTGAACAACCTGTTCCAATGTTTCACCACCCTCATTGTGAAAAACTTCTTCCTTATATGTAGTCTAAATCTACCTTTTTTCAGTTTAAAACCATTACATCTTGTCCTATCAGAACAGGTGCTGCTAAAAAGTCTGTCTCCATCTTTCTTATAAGCCTCCTTTAAGTATTGAAAGGCTGCAATAAGTTCTCCCCATAGCCTTCTCTTCTCCAGGCTGAACAACCCCAACTCTCTCAGCCTTTCTTCATAGGTGAGGTGTTCCATGTCTCTGATCATATTTGTGGCCCTCCTCTGGACCCTCTCCAACAGGTCCATGTGTTTCCTGTGTCGAGGGCTCCATTCTGGAGGCAGTACTCCAGGTGAGGTCTCACCAGAGCGGAGTAGAGGGGCAGAATCACCTCCCTCGACCTGCTGGCCATGTTTTTTTTGATGCAGCCTAAGACACAGTTGGCTTTCTGTGCTGCAAGCACACATTGTTGGCTGACATCCAGTTTTTCATCCACCAGTACCCTCCAGTCCTTCTCCTCAGGGCTATTCTCAGTCCACTTGTCTCCTATCCTGTATCAATACTGGGAGTTGCCCTGATCCATGTGCAGGACCTTGCACTTGGCCTTATTGAACTTCACGAGGTTCACATGGGCCCACTTCTTGAGCTTGTCCAAGTCTCTCTGGATGGCATCCTGTCCCTCAGGCGTGTGAACTGCACCACGCAGCTTGGTGTCTTATTCCTTCCCCTTAATACAAATTATATCATTGTGCAGTGTCATTGTTTGTCATATGACAAACAGACTTCTTAGCCATACAGTGCTGACAGGAACTCTGTCTTTGGTTTACTGTCCCTTTATTAGATGCTTAGTTTTATTTGACTCCCAACACTCCTTGCCCTCCAAGGTAAATTGCTTGCAAAATTCCTGAGAGGTGACACCAGCTGTATTCAAAACTTTTATAGGTCTTCTGTATTATTTTTAAGCCCACCATTACATATTCTACAATCATTATGAGAAGAAATATTTATCATACTATTATTTTAACTATGCATTTTTTCATTTATTCTAAACATTACAGAGAGAACAAACCATAGAAAAATTATGCAAGATAGATTAGCAGACGGTTTGCTTTTGCTCTGCAAGACTTCTACTTTCTTCATTCACAGTGTTGGTTTTAGGGAACTTAACCAACAATATCTGAGAAGGAATTTTAACACTCTGTTACATTTTTAAAGCTTCCATTGCTGAGGAAGAAAGAATGAAGTGTCCTACATAACTGAGTATGTGGGAGGACCAAAAGCTCCTACAATCTCTGTAGAAGTCTTGTCCTACCAGTTACTGAATATAACTGCCTCTGAATTTTAGATCATCCTGTTTGGGAGAAATTTCCACATTTGAGAAAAAGGATTGCTCAAGTTTTTAGTGATTTTTGTTTTCCTTTAAAGAAGATGTTTATAAAAGATAACTCCATAAACAATGTAAGCTTGTACTGATTAAATGATGCTGAGGTATTTAAACAGGATTGCATCATTCCATGATTCCCTGTTATTTTTATAGCATAGCTGCACAGACATTCTTCCAACATTCATCAGAGCCAAAGAACAGGAAAGGAATAATTCAAAATAGGACTTCCAGGAGAAAAAAAATGACATTATTCCCGCTATCAGGAACTTTAGCAGGAAATACTTTAACTTTTCCTCAGGTATTTTTCAGCTCCCTCGCACAAGTTTACATGTCCTCTAAAATAAGAGCAATCTTGAAGGGCAAAAACATCTCTTTATGTAAAAGCACTCAGTAAATGTTATCTTGGAAAGCCTCTGACACTATTTTCTAAATATGTCTTTAGCAGATTCATGACATATTGACATATTTTCAGGATATTTGAAATTCATAAATTGTATCATATTCCACTGACTTGCTCTGTTTTTATGGTAAGTTCTTATTTTTCCCCTGTGAATAATGTCATTAGAGCTTTACTACAGGGTTTCAAGGGTAAGGTTGTTTTTTAGTTAATTTGGTTTGGTTTTTACTATCCTTAATTAAAATCCATTACTTCCTTTTTTTTTTTTTTTTTTTTTTTTTTGCTAGTACAGCCAGTAAGCCTTTGGACTTCTTTGCTGCAATAACATAGTGCTGACTTATGTTCAAATGTTTTTCCAGAAGTTTTCTGCAAATGCTTGGGGAAAAATAAGAGCTAACCATACAAGCAGCAACTCAGTGAAGTAGAATATGATGGAAAACTTCACATTACCCTGTTTCCCATCCTGCCTGCATTTGCCTACAAGCACTTGAGTTCGACCTTGGTCATGCAGCATTCACATAGGATGTATGAGAACCTCCCCCATCATGCTGTCCCCCAGACACTTCCTTCACTAGGTATAGACAGTCTTGCCCTCTTTGACAGCTGAATCCTGTTGCTGCTCAGAAGTCCTCAGATATGTAGTGCCTCCTTTTACCTCTTTTTCTTTTTCTTCTATGTGGTTTTCAATATGTTAATATCGTAAGTCAAGAGAAATTGGTATACTGAATGTAAGCACAGTGGAATAATTAGGGTCTGTTATTGTGCTGCATCTTGCAAAGTAACCCAAAGGTGTGGCTGTGTCATTCCAAATGATTGGAAGTTACAATTGCATTTAGGCAATATATTTGCCTCACAAAACAAGGAGGCAAGAATTGGCTGATGTGTGCTGCCAGATCATCAGTGCTATATAAGAGTAATTTGAACATTTCCTTTGGCTTGGCACTATATAGCCATGGTAAATTATGTAACAGAAAAGTGACAAAAGATACACATTTGGGTGACTGTCGGGAGCACTGCAATTTGGAGATTCTGAAGGACTGAAATTCTGAGAGTATAATCTTCCCAGACCATGTTCCTTTGGTTTTATAACCTGGCTTAACATGCTAAACTAATAAAATACACTATGTGAAGATTATGCCTGCAAATCAGATGTGATTATAATTAATAATCCTCCCATTTTAAAGAGCATTTTAAGAACTTTGAACTGCCAGTATTTAAATTAGTTCAGTTACACTCTGTAAAGCTCCATAAAATTTACAGCTTTATAAGACTAGCTTGGAGGGTTGATAGCACTGACAGCTCTTCACAGTTTGATAGACATTCTAAAGATGTTAGGCAAAAAAATAAAAATAAAATTAATCTCATGTAATAGAAACAAGACCTCATGTTTCCTTAAATGTTTCAGGCAAATTTGTAGAAGTCAGAAAAAAAAATCCTCCTCTTCTTCTTCTCACTTTCTCATTACATAGAAACAGTTTAGTTTAAATTAGGGCAGACAGCAGAGAAAATGTAACATTTTTGAAGTAACTGGTTGAAAGCAAATCATCCAGAAAAGGAGAGAGAGGAGATGGTGTACGGAAAAAATGATGTGAGTAGGAATCACTACTGTGTATGACAGACAGAAGGAAATGAAATAAGGTTTAGAGCAATGGCTTCCAACTTGGAAACTAATCTAGCTATTTCTCCCCAAGGCTTTGGAAGAAGAAGAAAAGAGAAAGACTTTGTCAGTATTGTCCATTTAAAAAATTATGATTTAGGCCCTCATACGGTATAGAAGTCCTGGACTTTTTTTTTTTTTTTTAGTTATACATCTGGGGAAATTTTTATTCTCCAGTTTGCTTTTCAGTTTTCAGAATGTCCTCGACATATTTTAGCTCAGTCATGATACTAAAATTTGATCTTTCTAATGAAAGCTAAGATTCTCACAGAATCTGAAAACTGAATGAGTTGCATGGAAAACATAAAGTATCTTTATAAAAAGTCAGACAGATGCTAGTCATGCATCTTGTTAATCCTTGTTTAATACCTTATAAGTGCTGAGGCTCCTCAAAATTATTAAGAAGCTTTAATAGGAAAAATGGATATCATACTTTGTTTGGACTTCACTATGGATCCTCACATCCTAGTTCTGTCTGTGCAATATATCCATTTAGACTTTATCATATGGTAGTTTGATTACTACAACATCCTTGACAAATGAAATCTTCCCAAGTTCCCCACCAGAACACTGCTGGAAAAAACATTTTCTTATTCTGTTAACATAAGCAAGCTTTCTGAATCTCCCTATTGGTTCCCAGTTTTCTTCTACAATTAAGTATTAATTCTTCTTAACAAATATTACAGTTGATTCTTCATCATCTATTCTGTGGTTTTTTTCTCTGATAAATAAATGTTAATATACACTAAAATTGTTCTGCAGAAGGCTTATTGTCATTACTATCCAAGAAGTTGGTCTAAATGATACAAGGGTCCCTCACTGTTCCACAAGCTGAAAATGAAAGGCGTAAATATGAAAAATGTATCCAACATAAGGTTAAACTCTCGACGAACTGAACACTTGAAAAGAGCTTGTATCAGTGCATATAATGACTGTGTTACAGAACTCTGCACTGTCTTTACTTGGGCTGAGAACACTGGTTTGTTTAGACTAAAGAAAATGGATATTGCAGAATGAAATCACAGTGGCAGGCCCTGGGTCAGCTCCTACTGATGAAATTGGAGATTTCCTCAGTGTCTAGAAATAGCATCACATAAATTCTGCCAGATATCATGGTTCTGGGCTGATATTTGTAGGTTGCGCAAGATATGTTAGATGTATTCAAGTTTCTAGATAAACATTTCATGCAGCTCAGTCCCAGATGCTTTTTCAAATCCAGAAATGTAGACAGTATCCACAAATTCATTCCAATAATCATGCTAAGCAAATTTTTCATTCAAAGGAGAACATTTATCTATCCCAATTCAGTAGTAATCTGGGTTCTATTCTTTAAATAGGGCGTTGAAAGCCATTTGTAGTAGAAACTGTACAATTGTATGTGCAATAACAGAAATATTGACAATTTCCCAAGTGTGGAGAAATCAACTATAAAACAAGATCCATTACATATATAGACTAAAGACACTTCACCTTATGTGCTTATAAGCCTTAAATAGAAAGTTGTATGATAGTATAGTATTAGCCAAGGTTGAGTATAGAAGAAATCATGGTCACTGAGTGTTTTCCTCTCCCTTTACTTCTGTATTATTCATCTTGTTAAAGTACTGTAATGTTAAAACTATCACTTACACTAAGTTAGTCATATGAGATCCTTCTGGAGTCAATGAAGTGAATCACTTTTCAGCGGAGTTTATTGCATCAAAAGACAGCTGTCTGAGGTGAGTGAATGAATCTCCTTATGAGAGCGTTTGTCCATTTTCATTGATCATGAAAGAGCCTAAATGACTATCAAAACCCAGATATTAACTTTTAGCTTGTTAAAGTCAGGTAACAATAATCCCACAACCAATCCTGGAGCCCTTTAAGCATGTCTGTCTCATCTAGAATGTATAGCTTCTTTTACAATTTACTACCTCACAGTCTGCTCTACACAAAGAAAGTCTGTTTCTTCTTGATGAATTTTACCTTTACTTCAATTTTCCAGATAGATGAACTATCCTTCCTGCACTAATGAGACATGACAAACATCACACTAAGCTACAAGATACTACTATTGGGAAGGCTTGCCCTCTTGGCCTTTCTCACATGGAAGTTGTGGAATTCCTGTTTTCCCTTTGCTAAACAGAGACATACAAAAGTAGCACTGAAAGTTTTGTTCATGTTACTGCAGTCTTTCACTCTAGTGTGGTTGATGTCCCTCTAGCAAAGCAGAGAAGGATGATGTGTAATGTGCAACATGCTCATGTAGGAGCTGCTAAAGCAGCTGAATGCTATTCACAGCCAAGTACAGAGGGGGCACAGCACCACAATGGGTAAGTGCCTTGGGGCTGACAGAGGTTTTTTAGAGGTTTGAAATTTATTCATTATTTACCCCTGATTCCCCTCTCTGAGATATTCTTTGATAGCTATACAGAAGTGAATTTATATCATAGGATTCTACACACTGAGGTCATTTATCCTCTGTACAGATATTTATATTTGAAAAATGCTTGAGGGAAAATTGGAGTAAAGAGAGAAGGAAGTGGCAGATAGTTGGACACACTCTACAAATGCAAAGTAGATTTGTGTTATCTTGGGAAAGCAGACTAAAATAAATTATTTGATTTTTCTACTGAAGCTTTAGTGAATCAAAAATTAGGAATATCTGAATTATCTTACAAGCTTAAATAAGGGAAAAGGGCAATTGCATTTAAAGAAATAGAGATACTTCTTTATATAAAACTTTTTTTCAGGAAACCTATTGATAATAATACAAACACAGAGGACAAAAATCAGCCTTTCTATTGATTCTAATTATACATTCCATTGTTTTATTGGAATTTTTGCCTAAAGGCAACAGAGGATGTCAGTAAGTCATCTGATGTAATGAAACACGCAAAGTCTTTTCATTAACTGCACATAAGAAAAAACAGCATACGCAGCTTTTCAGAAGTGGGCTTTATTGAACTGAGGTTTCCTGTTCCAAAAACAGTCAGTTAACTTACAGGTTTCTGCTTTATAATTATGACTATACAGCATGCTCTGAAGGAGCTAAATCAAAAGTAATAATGCACAGGACCTCTGGAAGGTAAAGAGGAATCAGTATAGTTAAGTGACTCAGAGATAAAATGGTAAATATATTGAGAAATTATAAGAATAATTTCTTTCCTTAAAGATGACACAGCAATGAGATTTCAAATGTCAGCCTTCAAGTATGAGCTGTAATCACTCTATTAATCATCCATAATGAACTAAAGTATTTCAAGCAGAGATGTAGTCCTTTTGTAACATATTGGAGGGAACTACAGGATGACAATTATGACTACATTATTAGAAATATGGCAAAAATTTTGGAAGTTTAACATACATTTCCTTAGTAATCTCACAGATGTTGACTGGCTTCTACTTTGTTTGATTACTCATTACATGAGGAACACCAGTTCAAAGAGCACTCAGAATAACAAAGCAATGAGGATGGCCTTACTAACTGAACTTATTCCATGACAATCCAGATGGAATACATAATAAAAATTTGAAGAGGATTTTGACTGAAACTGCCTGCTAGAAATCTTTGGTCATTTCCTATAAGAATGGAAATAAAAGAAATGCTTTGTTTCCCAGAGGAGGGGAAAAGCACAAAACCCCAATCAGGATTGTAAATTCTAGGCTGCTAAAACTTCAACATTTTTTCCCACCATGTAGAATTGCACATCTAATGGCTAAATTGTTTTTTATTACGTAAAAATTTTATGCAAGTATAAATAGAATTAAAATTTTAAAATCCTAAGACTTGTATTTCTTTTAGCATTTATGGTAGCTGTAGTCTAATTTCACTTTAAAAAAACACACATAGCTTGGAAAAACAAAGCAAAGAAAATGGATACCTCTTTATTTTATAGACACTAGATGTGAAAAATGTCAATTTGTAGTAGTAATTCTACAGCAATCTCAAATCATGTCAACTATCCTAGTCAAGTCAGTAAGTAATACCATTGATAATAACGTTCTACTCTGCTTATTTTCTTTTAAAATAGATTTTATGGATATATTGTTGTGACGGTCTGACAAATTCAATGTCTCAAACATCCATTAAAGAGCTTTGCTGGAGAAAACGGCCTCTGTAAAAATGCTGGAGTTTTGTGAACAGGACAATGTGGCCAGAGGAAAGGGCCCCACAGAGAGTGGGAACGCACTTCTCCAAAGCCCCAATTCCTTATCTTAAGTGACCAGGAGAAGGAACACAATTTATGCCTTCCTGGAGGAAGAAGGCCCCACGGAAGTTGGGACTGTGCTTCTCTCTTAAGCGGTCATGCCAGCAGGAAAAGAGAGGCAACTCCACAATGAACACCCCCCCCACCCCGCCAAAGCTCACTGACTGATTCCAGTGAACCCCAGGTGTGGGAACTGGGCATGTTGAGATCATCAACCAACACACTATAAAAGAAGAGAGAACGAATCCTCAGTGCGCGCCCTCCGGAACTGGATCTCTACGCTGGCTGGACCAATGCTGGACCCAGGACTGGTGAAACCCTTCTCTTCTCTTCTCTTCTCTTCTCTTCTCTTCTCTTCTCTTCTCTTCTCTTCTCTTCTCTTCTCTTCTCTTCTCTTCTCTTCTCTTCTCTTCTCTTCTCTTCTCTTCTCTTCTCTTCTCTTCTCTTCTCTCTTCTCTCTTCCTTCCTTCCTTCCTTCCTTCCTTCCTTCCTTTCTTTCTTTCTTTCTTTCTTTCTTTCTTTCTTTCTTTCTTTCTTTCTTTCTTTCTCTTATTCTCTCTCTCCCTCTTTTCCTGCTCTCTTTTCCACAGTCCCTACACCTCATCCTTTTAAACATAAACCGTTGACCAAGTCTGAGATTAGGAGTGGATCTAGCCGCCCCTGAGCTCCTCTTTGAGAAGGAGTCCTGAAAGCAAGGGGGTCTGCTCTGAACCTCGTGACTCAACGGGAGGGCTCTCCTTCTGACACAGTTTCACATTCCTTTTTCCACTTCGTTTTTCTATACTTCCCTCCTCTTCTCAAACAGCAGCTTAATGACATGTTGCAAGGTTCATATTAATAAGTTCATGTGTACTTGGACAAAGTTAGCTAGGTTGAATAAATGTTGATTGTTGTTTGAACTCCCCTGGTGTCGTTTCACCTTAATTCTGACAAAGGAAATCCATGAACCTGAGTTGCTCTAACTTTGGGATGCGACAATTGTGTACAAAACAACTGAAATCCTTCACAAAAATGTTTATATAATAGCTCACTGCACTAAGATGTTGCTAGAAATAAACTCCAACTTTCCTTTTTAAATTTTTTCCTTTAGCTGTGGTTTTCTTTGCAGTTTTATTTTGCAAAAAAAGATTGTAATTCATGAGTTTCTTGCAAGGTTGATTTATTTGCGTTTTTTTCCTCCCTCTTTTCTACAGAAAGTACACTTGAGTCATTTTAATTGTTTTGTTAGATTATATATTTTGCATAGATGAGTGCCTTATAAGTAGAGAGAGGTAAGAGTTTAGTGTACAAGATGGTGCAAAGACAAGCACAGAAAAGTAGTGCTGGTCCCAATGTTTGACAGAGCTTTGTATAAACCCCAAACTCTTCTGAACATCTTCACTGTTATTTAGAAAGTAAGGAGTTTGCAAATTCTTCTGCCCTGAGAAAAAAGTTGCACAGAAAAAGTTGCAAGTGTCAAAAAGATACAAAAATCATACCCTTGTATTTACATCACACTGCTTTTCAATCATGTGCCATGTCTGTCTGAATTTGAATTCGAATTTTTATTACATTTTGATTCTGTTAATCTATATGATATCATAAATAGAAATAAAAAAATATAATAACTTTTCTGGAAAATTTAGTGTTTACTATGGACAGGAATACAGGGAAGTATATTAAAATAAAGAGACACAAACTTCTACTTGACATAAATAAATAAAATGGCAACATTGGCAACACTGCCAAGTTTGGCTTTTTTAGTTCATAGAATTTTCTCATACACATTAAACACAAATGTTTGAATTCTGGTAGAATAACTACAAACCTTTTGCTATATTTTCCTCCTCTGTCCAGCTGAGGGGGGGAGTGACAGAGTGGCTTGGTAGGCACCTGGAATCCAGCGAGGGTCAACTCGCCACAGTCCTTTTCGGCACTCTCCCTCCTCATCTGGACAGCAGAGAAAAAATACATTGAAAGGCTTGTAGGTCAAGATAAGGACAGAGAGATCACTCAGCAGTTACCATCACAGACAAAACAGACTCAACTCAGTAAAAATAGCTAAATTTGTTACCAACAAAATGAGTGGGGGGGTTGCAGTCAGTTTATCACACGTTGTCTCTGCTGCTCATTCCTCCTCAGGGGGAGGACTCCTTGCTCTTCCCCTGCTCCAGCGTGGGGTCCCTCCCATGGGAGACAGTTCTCTGCGAAATTCTCCAACGTGGGTCCTTCCTATGGTCTGCAGTTCTTCACAAACTGCTCCAGCATGGATCCATTCCATGGGGTGCAGTCTTTCAGGAATAGACTTCTCCAGTGTGGGTCCCCCATGGAGTTGCAAGTCCTGCCAGCAAACCTGCTCCAGTGTGGGATCTTGTCTCCATAGGTTCACAGGTCCTGCCAGGAGCCTGCTCTGGCACAGGCTTTCTGTGGGGTCACAGCCCCCTTCGGGTGTGTCCACCTGCTCCAGCGTGGGGTCCTCCACAGGCTGCAGGTGGATATCCGCTCCACCATGGACCTCCATGGGCTGCAGACGGACAGCCTGCCTCACCATGGTCTTCACCACGGGCTGCAAGGGAACCTCTGCACCTCCTCCTGCTCCTTCTTCACTGACCTTGGTGTGTGGAGAGTTGTTTCTCTCACATATTTTCACTCCTGTCTTCCAAATGCTGTTGTGCAGCAGTTTTTTCCTCTTTTAAATATGTTATCATGGAGGTGCTACTACTGTTGCTGATTGGCTCAGTTTTGGCCAGCAGTGGGTCCATCCTGGAACCAGTTGGTATTGGCCCTATAGGACATCCAGAGGGACCTTGACAGGCTTGAGAAGTGGGCCTGTGCAAATCTCATGAAGTTCAAGAAGGCCAAGTGCAAGGTCCTCCACATGGGTTGGGGCAACCCCGCAGTATTGATACAGGCTAGGGCATGAGTGGAGTGAGAGCAGCCCTGAGGATAAGGACTTGAGGTTGTTGGTTGATGAGAAGCCCAACACGACCCGGCAATGTATGTTTGCAGTCCAGAAAGCCAACTGTATCCTGGGCTACATCAAAAGAAGTATGACCAGCAGGTCAAGGGAGGTGATTCTCCCCCTCTACTCCACTCTCATGAGACCCCCCTTGGAGTACTGTGTTCAGCTCTGGGGGCCCCAGCATGAGAAGGATGTGAACCTTTTGGACTGAGTCCAGAGGAGGGCCACAAAGATGATCAGAGGACTGGAGCACCTCTCCTATGAAGACAGGCTGAGAGAGTTGGGGTTGTTCAGCCTGGAGAAGAGAAGGCTCTGGGGAGACCTTAGAGCATCCTTCCAGTACCTACCTAAAGGGGGCCTGCAAGAAAGCTGGAGAGAGACTTTTTACAGGGCATGTAGAGATAGGACAGGGTGTAATGTCTTTAAACTGAAATAGGGTTTATTTAGATCAGATAGAAGGAAGAAATTCATCACTGTGAGGGTGGTGAGGCACTGGAATGTGTTGCCCAGAGAGGCTGTGGACGCCCCCTCCCTGGAAGGTGTCAAGGCCAGGTTGGATGGGGCTTTGAGCAACCTGGTCTAGCGGAAGGTGTCCCTGCCCATGGCAGGGGGGTTGGAACTAGATGATCTTTAAGGTCCCTTCCAACCCAAACCATTCTATGATTCTATGATTCTACAATTCTATGATTGAGTGACACAGGGGAAGCTTCTAGCAGCTTCTCACAGAAGCCACCTCTGTCACTCACCCCACTAGCAAAGCCTTGCCACACAAACCCAATACACATATATTTTTTTAACAGATTTGTATAATCATTCTGCCTGGGAGTTTGCATGTTGACATCTCCAGAAAAGCTGGAGTAGAAAGATCAGAAATCAACTGCAAGGTTGTAAAACATGATTTTATTTAGAAGCAGACATACATAAAGCATAGACAAATTATCAGGAAGGATGTGAAATCTTCATTAAGAAAACACAAAACATACTTCTTGAACAAAACCAATGATTTCTTTATATATATAGTTTTTAGATGGACCAGTAACCACAAGGAGTCAGAGCCAGACATGAGGATGGGATACAGTTAGCTAAACAAAGGCACCTAGAGACTTTTATAATGTAATATATTTGATTTAAAGATATAGGCCTTGGTTTTATTGATATATCTTATCTTAGACTGCTGTTCTGAATTGAAATAAATTTTATGTTGGAATTAACTATTTAAGTTCACAGACTATGATGATATCCTTCTTTGACTGACTTAGACATACATTTATGCAAGATGAATCCCACACCAAGTATGTCAATATAAGAAATTAATGCTGTGATTAGTGTACTGAATATTCACTCATTAACATGCTGTACATGGCATCCTTTAACTTTTAGTGAGACAGTATTCTTATTTAACAATGTTTGGAAAAGCTGGAGATAGATAAGAGGAGACATTGTCTAAGTGTCTTGGTAATTTTTTAAAAATATACTAGTTTTAGTCTGAATTTCAAATTAAAATTTACTTTGAATTAGGAAATCATCAATTTTAATCTAAGACACAGAAGCAGAAATTTCAACAAATTCAAAATGAATTTTACAATTAAAAAAGAAACTAAAAAGTTTTTAAACACAAAAAAATACTGACTTGAGTTTATTTTAAAGGGTTCATTGAAAAAAATCCTTACAACCTTAGCTATAAATCCATATATTTTTACCAGAAGCTTTAAAATTGCCTTTTCCTCTTATCAGTCTAACTTATCCTGAAGAAATCCTTCCTTAAGAAGACCCTTCCTTAAGTGAAGGGGAAAGAACATGAGTAAATCAACATCTAAACAAAAACAAAACCCAAAAGAAACGTAAATGCCAGACTCTATTCCATTATTTCACCTTTGTTACCTTTAGATTTTTTTAAAGGAATTTAATATTCTATTGTTTTATATACATTTTAGAATAGCTATAATAAAACTTCATCATATTTCTATACAGTCCTGATAGTTTAGTCCCTGTTAAATCTTGCAGGACCTTTTTGTGACTGGTCAAAGCAATAGGTAGGTAAGATATTCTTAGAGGGAGTCATTTGAACAGGAAAGTGAGGCTGTAACTTGTAGAAGCCAGAGAAGAGACGATTGCAGTTGTCAAGATGAAAGATGATCATTAGGTCCTAATATTAGGTTTTGGAGGGAGAACAAAGCAAGAGCTCTTAATTTCTTCCCTTACCTTAATGGATAACTTGCAAAATACTCTTATCTGCAGAGGTTTTATTCAGAAATTACCTCACAAAAATGTCACTAAAGCTCAAATGCACAAATGTAAGATATAGGAGAATAAGTAATGAAATTTAAGATAATTTCTAAAAATAAGGCCTGGAAATACATCTGAAAACATTTAATTACAAAATAACATAACAGACTACAATTTATATTCTTAATAGCGGCAAATAATTTTTGAAAGACATAGTAGGTATAAAATTATATTAAAAATAATTTTAAATTTTCCCATCATAAGGAAATCTGGAAATGTTTTGAAACTTCTAATTACTATGCCCTCTTATATTACTGTATAATCAGCAATGTAGCCTAGAGCCAGTGCCAATGCCAATCATTTTCTTGATGTCTGGAACATCTCAGGTTAAATTCTCAAAACCAAATCCTTTCTCTTGAAAATGTGCAGCTCAAGGATCTATTTAGCTTTTTTCTACAACCATGCAGTAACTTTCAATCCATCAGAATTCAATGACTTTAAAAGAGCAAGTTAAACAGAATAACCTGAGTAATTCATTCTTACTAAAAATTTCTTTTTATATGTTTTATTTAGGGAAAGGGGGAAATAAAGTATTTTCTATTTTCCTCTTCCCCATTTTTCTCTGACTTCTTCATCTTCTATTATGTACTATGAATAATAAGGCCAATGAAGAGAGAAATTGGTATACACAAAGCACTGCTTAAAAGTTCATGTTTTCTACCAGATTTCCTTTTATGTCTCTCAGACACCTTCAATGTTGATATGACATCCCCTTAGTACTTACATAGCACAACATCCTGTTTTTTGCTACTCCTAAGAATAATGTTCACAGCACTTTGGGAATAATTCTGCTCAAAAACAAAACTCAAAGTACCTGTAGTACTGTTCAGAGATTAGGCACTTTGCAGATGTAGCAGAATTTGTATACCTGTCAGTATAATTTTGTATTTCTTGCTAATGTAATTTTAAAGAGACATTTTTTAAACTGAAAATAAAAACTCTTACTATGCATCGATACATATATTTATATTTTGTTCAGCAAAAGTTGCTACATTGAGAAAAAAAGTTTTAAGTTTGATCTGTGTTTATTTTACAGATTAACAGCAACCCTAAGAGGATCAAGACTTTATCATGATATGAGGTATACAAACTCTTCAGGGGGAGCATTTCCTGTCTCAATAATTCACAGCTGAGTTCAGTGAAGAGGGATGGCTTCACCTTCAAGATTAATCTAGTATTTTAGGACTAAGATTGTTTATACAGAAAGTCCAGGATACATTTCTGAGTGAGTCTGTTGAATAACAGAATAGATTGCTTATTTCTAAGAGGACAAATGAAGCTCTTGTTATCTGAGTAATGAAGGCACAAAGTGTATTAAACATTTGTTCTGAGAAAAAAATAAAAAGATGAAATGTGGTTTCATTTTCAACAGTTTTTAAAAATTGTGTAAATTGTACAAATCCAAAACATAGCCCCATACTAGCTACTATGAAGAAATTTAAGTCTATCCCAGCCAAAACCAGCACAAACTTTAAGTCTGGGATTTAAGAAAATAGGATGAATCATCTTCTGCAGCTGTCATCAACTACGGGAAGGAGAAAAAAAAGGTAGCAGACCTTTTCCTTTAAACTGTTTAAATTAGGTGAGATACCTCCCACTCATGATAATCACCTCAGTCATATAACTGAATATTCATAATTTACATAAAAGGAAGCAGAATATCTTGGTTCTTTCTAATATCCAATTCAAAGTCAGCCACTGAATTTGATTTCTCAACATATTTGTTAAATAGCATCTGAAATACATGTATTTGCTTGCTTTTGTCCAAAATGCAGAAACTTGGCAAAATTTTTTGAGTGTTTGTTAACCTGAATCTATGAATGTTTTTACCAAGTGACACAACGCAGTTTCATTTAAAGGACAAAAAATAAAATATTACATTAGCATCAAGCCTGAATAACATCAAAATAAAGTAAAAGACAAAGTGGGAAGAAAGTCTAGGGCTCTCAACCTGCAGATACAGCTTCCCAATTCATGGTCTGTATTTCCAAATTCTATAACAATACATTACATTGCAGTTACCAGATCATTACAACACTCTGTCAGCTTTTCAAAATGTTAGTCCTGAAACTTGCAGACAATAGGATTTTTAACAGATGTCAAAGCTAGGTTTTTCATGCAAGAATACAAAGCTTTAGCTTTTTTACACCAAGATTGATACCTTTATGAAAATTATATTTACAATGAAATTTCTCAGTTTAATTAACATTTTCATCGCCTCTCCCAAACTTACTCAGATCAAACGTAACTTAGATACCCCATATAAATAAACATTGGCTTGACTTAAACATGATGGGATAGAGATTGGATGGACTTACCATAACTTGATCTCTCTTCAGCGCAGAGAGGGTTTTGTACTGATTTTTTAAGTATATAAAAAAGGGAAACAAGAGAAGTAAGCAAGAAGCGAATTTTGGGTGTTGGGGAAGATTATGTTCTTGTCTTTTTTATTAACATGATGCATATGATCATGCGGGTCAACACAATATTTTATTGAGATCCCAAAAAGCCCCATGGAAACTCTTCCAGCTTTGTAACAAACATTTATCTCACGATGAGTCTTACCATTAAGAATGGGCATGAATATCTGAAGTGTCTTTCCATGGGAATAAGTGAAGAGTACAGTAACATCAAGAGATTGAGATTATTTAATTGGGAGTGTCAAACCTATCCGTGTCTTCTCTTTTTTTGAGGAAAATTTCCTACCTTCTTCACCTCTCTTGTCCATGCCCTTCTCTTATTGCCACCCCACAGACACCCTATCTCAGCTCTGCAATCCAATCCTCTTCCCTCCCGCACCCTTCTCCCCTAGTCTGACTGCATTTCATGCAATTTTTTCCAAGTCTAGCCTTCCACGTATCTGGCCTTTGTTTTATCCAAACCAAAGCCCCTTCCTTCTCAAATCCAGCTTCCACTGGAGACTCCTAACAAAACCTCACAGATGAGCTAATTTCTTGCAGTTCTAGTCCACATCCTGATTACAGGTCCGTTCACTTTACATCACCTCCCCTACCTCTGCTCTCCTCATTGCACAGACAACCTCCGCTTCTTATTTAATTAATTGCTTTTACGCATTAAGAATGTGTCTCAGCTTCACTTGCAGCTTTTGGCCCCATTTGCATCCTCGACTAGTGCCTCCTTTGGCTGAAAGGATGTGTTACACTCCAGCAGTTGTTAGTGGAGAGGAAAAACAGATGAGAGAAAAGGAGGAGGGGAGACACAAAAGCTTGACAGATTTTTTTCTTGAGCTTCTTGAGCTATGGCAGTTTTTCCTTTCTCTAGTTACATTTCATGCTTCCCTGCCAGTGTTTCCTGTTATAGAACCACTGATTCAAATACAAGATACTGAAGTTTTTCAACAGTTTATAAAAATGTCCACAAATTCTGGGTGTTTTCTAAGGGTGAACAGTCACCTATTCTGGTCAGAAGCTGGAAAGCAGCAAAGGAATAAAAAAGCAAATTAAAACCATCATTCAAGCTTCACCTAAATTATAGTTTAAATTAGCAAACGAGTAAAAATCAAGAAACCTAACTCTATAGACGTGTTGCTGGGAAACAAACATGATAATATGGTGGAGTGGCAAAAAAGTACTCCCTTCTACTCTAGAAAATAGCTTAATGCCTAGTTCTGTGTTCATCTTTCTCCTACTTTTCCTCAAGTCCTGAAATACATGCCGAAGTACGTTCTTACTTACAGATGTTCATTTTAATATTAACAAGCATAATGTTAAGAATAAAGATAGAGGTAAATTGTAACCGCAGAGAAGGCAATTTCTTGAAATTATTTTGATAACAATGTAGAAAGCAGTTTCCAGGAAAAAAATAAATTCCCAGAGAGTAAATAAATGATCACAATGTCAATGTTTACTAATGACTGCATATTGAAAAAATAAGTAAATGTATTTTTTCACTCAAAAGATTTGACCAACTTAGTTCTATCTTGAATAATCTCACTGTCACTCTAAATCAGCTATTACAATTGCTTTGGGAAACAAAGCAATATCAGGAGAACACTTAGGATTAGTTTTCTACAAAGGCATCTTGGTGTTAACATCCCTTTTTACAACAACATTTTACAGAAGCATGAATAACAACTGTTCACTCTTATTACTAGCAAGTAGTGAATGGCTAGATATAGTCTGTTTTTTCTTCAGTAAAATAGGAAAGAGGCTGGTTTCCAAATTCCCTTAAGCTTTGCATCAGTAAAATTAAACCCAGAATCAAACTTAATGTATTAAAAACATGCAAAAGCACGTTTGCCTAAGTCACACTTGGCTAAGCATAAAAACAGTAGGAAAAAACCACTACTAAATATCATCCCACTATATTTTTAGCTCTTTTAACTTACATTCATTGAATAGTTTTATCAGTGATATCTTGATGCTGTCACTCACCTGACTTCTACGTTACCACTCAAACCACATTTACACATGAAGTTTTTAAAGAACTTTTTTCTCTGACAGTCAATACTATTCCTTCTTGTTCATCCTAGGTATCAGTTTATGGTTCTGTCTGCATTTTTTTCCCTTGTTTGACTCCTATTTCCCCAAACCTTGTCTCAGGCTTAGTCCTTGACTAGCTTTTGCACAGGTCTTGGGTGTAAGTTTTGCACTCTACATCATATTATGGCTTAAGCTGACGTGATATTAATAGAAATTTATGATAGAGAAGAACTTGTTAGCTCATTTATGCAAATCAGCCACACACAGTGGACTTTTTAGCAGGAGTATAACAGAATTTTAATCTAATGGGACTTTTAAGAATTTTGTTACTCATGGAATATTTAAAATAAATTGGGGTCTTTAAATATCTATTCTTTTTTTAATGGTATTTACTCATTTTGTTAAATCTTTGTCCATCTCATACACTTAACTAATGTTTTACTAATTGCAATACCAAGGATCTCCTTGTCACTGCTGATAAATTGTGTCTGTGTACTCTTTTATCATCCTTTCAACTTCTTAGTTTTGAACTTTCCTCCTATGTATTATATTTTCAATATGTCACACTGGACATATTTCATTTCAGATCTACAGCACTATAGCTAAATTTGATCAATTAGGGGAAAAAACCCCAACCTCTTTTCAGCTTCAAACATTTTTAACAGAAGTACAGAACATTTCACTGGATATAAAATTAGGAGCAGTCTGGGGGAGTAATTCAGGTAATACACTGTAAAGGCCTCTGTCTTCTATGTACTGTTTTATGCATCTTATCCTAATGGCTACAACTTCCCTAGACACTCAATTTATATACTACTTCTGAAGAATTTTTCTCCCAGTTTAAAAAATTGGACTTTAAATTTATTCAAATGTCTTGGTATTGACAGTCACTGAAACTTCTTGTTACTTCTAGGTTTTCCTGCATGTCAGTTTAAGCTTCGTGAGACAATACACTACAGCTCATCTTCCAAGGTTAGATGGCAGAGCATGGGCGAGATGAAGACACCCAATGCCACTGCTACCCAAACCACTATGTTATGTAAGTACCTACTCTGCAGTAAGATGGTATCAATGATGAGGAATCACTACATTCATGTCTTTCAGGCTCCTTCTTGTTATTTTTCAGGAAGATACAAAAATCTTAGCTTGTGGGTATTTTATTTTTAACCATTATTTCATGGCTGAGTGTGTTTTAGGTGTTTAAAGTGTTAACTTCAATTGTTAAGTTTGAAACACCTCTGCCCAGCTCGATTCTAACATGATGTTAAACATGATGATGGAACCCTGTAGCCCACAGTAATGTTGTATTGCCATTGTTAGTAATGGGCCATAGGCTTTGTACTCAGTTTGCAAGACTTCAGGAGGGAGGCTTTACAGGCTTGTCTGTCTGAACTTTTTTCACTTGCATGGACCTTTCTTTAATTATTTGGTTTTATCAGTTTTATTTAGTTTTCTTCTGAAAAAAAAAAGAAAGTTTTACTTTGCTTGTCTTTCCATGATACAACCTGGTTTTATGCAGACAGTAGTAACAAGTGTTACTACTACAAGCAGTGACAAGATTGTCTGTGTAGAACAAGATATTTATGACTAATAATGATGAAGTGTAGAGAAATACAGTCCTTGTATAATAACAGCAGCCTTGAGAGGTGGAAATGCAGGATGGATACAGAGGAGTACAGGCAGGGGATGACAAGAGATGGGGCACAGGCTGGACACTGAAGACCCCAAAGCTAATAACAACTCAGCCATGGTCATTAAAGAAATGCAGACCTAGAGCTTGACAAACTAAAGTTTTAGAGGTGAGAAAGAGAACAAAGAACATATACAACAAAACTCAATAAGTTAGCTAAAATGTACCATATATACTACATGTCGAAATACAGACCAATGAAGAAAGGGCAAAGCATAAAAATGTGTCACAAAACACATAAAAATAACCTGAGATAAGAGGGAAGAGAAAAAAATGAAAGACAAAGGAGAGGAGGAAGGAGAAAACAATACCATCAACATCATACTCTTCCCAGAGAGGAAATCACATCACTTTATACCCAATAGACTGAAGCCATGAACCAGAAAATAACACCAGAAAAAGAGACAAAAACTAGGAAGGGTGTATATACAAATTTTAGCTCCATTATTATTATGGAGATCTGGGTTGGGTTTTTTTTTTGTTGGTTGGTTTGTTTTTCCCCCTGTGTAGAAGTATCAATTTCTTGATTAACTTTTTCTTTCTTTTTTGTCTAATATTTAGATCTGTCCTAATAATGAGTCTTGCATTAGATGATTATAATTTCAATTGTACTAAATAAGTGTATACATACACACTACATATATACTATATATACACTATATATATATATAGTGTATATATGCAGTGGAATTATATATACTGTGTATGTGTATATATACTCTATATATATGGAGAGTCAATGTAAATATTATATGTATATATTCACAGAGTTTATTTTCTTCATAGTAGATCCTATGGTGTTATGTTTTGGATTTGTGACCAAAACAGTTGATAACATATTGATGTTTTAGCTACTGCTGAACAGTGCTTACACAGCATCAAGGCCTTCTCTGTTTCTCATGCTGCCCCTGCCAGAGGGTAGGCTGGGGGTGCAAAGAAGCTGGGAGGGGACACAGCTGGGACAGCTGACCCCAACTGACCAAAGGGATATTCCAGACCACATGATGTCATACTCAGCAACAAAAGCTGAAGGAAAGATGAAGAAGGAGCTAGGGGAACATTTGAAGTTATGGTGTTTGTCTTCCCAAGTAACCATTACATGTGAAGCCCTGCTTGCCTGGACATTGCTAAACATCTGCCTGTCAATGGGACGTTATGAATTAATTCCTTGTTTTGCTTTGCTTGCACATGCAGCTTTTGCTTTACTTAGTAAGCTGTCTTTATCTCAATCCACAAGGTTCCTCACTTTTATCTTTCCGATTCTCTCCCTCCTTCCTCTGTGGGGAGAATGAGTGAGCAGCTGTGTGGGCCTGAGCTGACTATTGGAGTTAACCTATAATATTATTGTAATTTCAAACATAGAAATGTTGCATGCAAGGAGACTTGAAAAAAAAAAAATCGGGATTTTGTCTAAACACCAAACACTGTTAGATTTTCTAATACAATGAGGTGATCTGATAAAAATCAGTCTAGCATAGCCAGAAGAATTCAGTGGACCTAAAATGTATATGCATAAAAAACTTTTAAAATACAGTATGCATAATAGCTTTCCTCTCATACCAAATACCATATGACAGTACATGCCGAGTGCTTTCTAAGAACCAATTTAAAACTTCATTTTAAAAAAGTCACTGTGAGTTGGTATGTCTTGATTGCAGATCAAATACATAGATGAGAATTTCAATGTGAGTATTTACAAATTATATTTTTACATAGGTGCCTAGGTTGAAGTCGGTCACGTTGTTTAAATAAAAGGTTTTCTTGTTATGGCCCATTTAAAATTGTGCAATGAAATTCTAGTTTTGTAAACATTCCATTTTTGTTGGAATTTGGAAATGGAGCTGTATTGGGTCTGGCTGAGATGGAGTTAATTCTCCCCATAGCAGCCCTCGGCCAGATGCCCACCAAAGTCATTCTATCACTCCCCCCTCCTCAGCTGGACAGGGGAGAGAAAAATATAACAAAGGGCTCATGGGTCGAGATAAGGACAGGAGACATCACTCACCAATTACTGTCACGGGCAAAATAGACTCAGCTTGGGGAAAATTAACCCAATTTATTACAAATCAACCAGAGTAGGGTAATGAGAAATAAAACCAAATCTCAAAACACCTTCCCTCTAAACCTCCCTTCTTCCCAGGCACAACTACACTTCTGGATTCTCTACCTATCCCCCCCCACAGTGGCTCAGGGGGATGGGGAATAGGGTTTACCGTCAGTTCATCACACGTTATTTCTGCTGCTTCATCATCCTCAGGAGGAGGACTCATCATACTCTTCCCCCGCTCCAGTGTGGGGTCCCTCCCATGGAAGACAATCCTCCATGAACTTCTCCAACGTGGGTCCTTCCCACGGGCTGCAGTTTTTCATGAACTGCTCCAGCGTGGGTCCCTTCAGAGGCAGACTGCTCCAGCGTGGGTCCCCCACGGGGTCACAAGTCCAGCCAGAAAACCTGCTCCAGTGTGGGCTCCTCTCTCCACAGATCCGCAGGTCCTGCCAGGACCCTGCTCCACCACAGGGTTCCCACGGGGTCACAGCCTCCTTCGGGAGCCCACCTGCTCTGGCGTGGGGTCCTCCACGGGCTGCAGGTGGAGATCTGCTCCACCGTGGACCTCCCTGGGCTGCAGGGGAACAGCCTGCCTCACCATGGTCTTCACCACGGGCTGCAGGGGAATGTCTGCTCCGGCGTCTGGAGCATCTCCTCCCCCTCCTTCTGCACTGACCTGGGGGTCTGCAGGGCTGTTTCTCTTACGTGTTCTCAGTCGTCTCTCCAGCTGCCGTTTCTGCGTGTCCCAGCAACATTTTTTGCTTCTTAAAAATGTTATTGCAGAGGCGTTACCACTATCGCTGATTGGCTCAGCCTTGGCCGGCGGTGGGTCTGTCTTAGAGCCGGCTGGTATGGGCTCTGTCAGACACAGGGGCAGCTTCTTACAGAAGCCACCCCTGTAACGCCCCCCCGCTACCAAAACCTTGCCACACAAACGCAATACAGGAGCCCATCTTTATTTCACCGTAATGTTGTGACTACATGGTGATAGGGCATGAATCTGGCCTGTTCATGAGTCTCACATGGATTAGAGATGGTTATTTCTACATTGCCTCCAAATCATAGATGAAATTCATACAACATGGTCGTAGTAAGACAATCAATATTTATTAGCATTTTACATATTTTTTTGCTGTCAAGCAGAAAACAATAATTCCCACAATGTGTTAGAAAACAACCAATACATAATTGAAAATAAATCATGGTCATAAACTAATCCTCTGGAGATTCTTTGTCACAAATTTATATTTGAAATACACATTGACAAGGGCTTAGTAGGCTGGAATTCTCCATAAAATGTTTTCAAAATAGATGCATCCTGCCTCATATGATTGTTTTTTAACTTATTTTTTCTTAAATGAGGATGTGACCATTTAAACAAAGGAAGGCTGAAGGATCAAGTCGTGCAGTGAGAGAGAAAAATGCTGAGCTAAGTCAAAGAGAGCTGAATTTGATTGCGGAAACTAGAGAGGAGTTTCACCATGTGTAGCAAAAAGACAGCAGGTAGGGATAACTAGCTGGTAAAAATAAGTGGAGTAGAGTGTCTTGCCAAAGAAAGGATGAACTGAAATAAGATACATTTCCCAGTAATCTGTATTATTTTGTGCTTTCTCTTCTTAGTGAGAAAAACAATGGTATATTCAGAAATTTGGTACAAAGCCTATGTGTTACTGTGTGCATTTTTCCATGACCATTAAGTGTCATCTGAAGAAACATAAATTAAAAAAAAAACAACCAACCAACCAAAAAACCTAGAAAGTGCACAACTTCATTAAGGTGTGAGAAAACCTGTGAGGATCCTAGTAAGTGATCCAATGTAAATGCTTAGGACTGGACCAAGAGCTCTGTCTTGCAGGGGCACACACTATACTTCCATTATAGAGGGGAAATGTTAACACCCTCCAGAACCCAGAGGTAAAATTATAGAATCATAGAATAGTTTCAGTTGGAAAAGACCTCTAAAGGTCATCTAGTCCAACCCCCCTGCAATGAGCAGGGACATCTTCAACTGCCATGCTTTCCTGTCGCTACAATCTAGGAGAAACGACGCATCGCCAGGGACTCGCCCTGGGGAGAAACGGACCAACACAGATACTGTGGATCAAGTGATTTCTCCATTTATTTGCTGTGTAACACTTGGTTATATACCATAGCCATGCGCAAGCCATCTACTGATTGGTTAACATGTGCTGTTCACGCGCCTAAAGCAATAGTTTGATTGGATAAGGTCTTCTGATCACGCGAATGATTCCTCCTGTCTTTGTCTTGCCTGGTGTCCTGCTTTCAGTCACGTAGGCCTATCTTGTTTAGCTTTTTGTGCTTATTTCATCAAACTTTGTAGCAACAGTTAGCCTTCTCTGCATCCTTGAGGCCTGCTGTTTGCAGGTGCCTCTGGCTCAGATTGAACAGCCCCATTGTGTCTCTTGTTCACTATGTGTCGATTCTTCTAATTATCCCACATTCAACTAGATCAGGCTACTCAGAGCCCGGTCCAACCTGACCTTGTATGTGTCCAGGGATGGGGCATCTAGTCTGCCCATGATGTGGGGACTTGGTGGCTGGATCCCCTGGCAGAAATCATCGGTGTCTAACAGCAGTCATTCAGCCAACGTCTGCCACAGATGACTTAGAACAGTATTTCCACCAGCCAGTGTTACTTGGCTAGATCAGCTTGTAAAGCAATTTCCACCTACATATGGGAAAAGCTACTTTCAAATACAGCCCTGAAACCCAGCACTGAACAGCTCTCCTCTCAACACCTTTCACTCCAGCACATTCTAGCATGATCCGCCCCCCCCAATGTTACTCTGTTCATTGTCAGGTAAGCTCCCTTAGCAACTTTCCACTGCCAACACACTTTCTAAAGAGCAGTTTCTAAAGTTTCCTCGCAGGATACTTTTTACACACCATGAATTTTATTGGCAAAGCACAAAGAAACTTTCAATTTTAAATACAAAATTGTGAAGCATCTTTTACCTCTTTCTTTATGTCTTATCACTACTCAGAACTAGTACACTTTGAAGCGAACTGCTGGTCACATCCACACTGTATACTGCCCCTTAAAAAGAAAACCAGTTTGGTTTTTTGTTTTGTTTACTTATTTTTTTTCCATTTAAAATTGTCCAAATGAAAGAGCATTGCAGCAGTGGGTTTTTAGTTACCAAAGGGTGAGCAGCTGATAGTGGCTCTGCAGAGGAGTCCCTGGGAGTCTTAACAGGCAACAAGTTGACCATAAACAAGCAATGTACCCTTGCAGCAAAGAAGGCCAACAGTCTCCTGGGCTGCACCACGCATAGTGTTGCCAGCAGGTCCATGGAGGCTTCCCCTCTGCTCAGCCCTGGTGAGACACATCTAAGTGCTGTATCCAGTGCTGGGCTCTGCAGTACAAAACAGACATGGACTTACTGGAGCAGTCCAGCATGAGACCAAGAAAATGACTAAGGGACTGGAGCATCTTTCACATGAGGAGGGACTGGGAAAGCTGAGACTATTCAGCCTGTAAAAGAGGAAGGCTCAGGGGCATCTTATCCATGTGTATGAATACCTGATGTGGGACACAGACAGGAGTGTAAAGAAGATGGAGCCAGACTCTTCTCAGTGGTGCCCAGTGACAGCACAAGAGACAATGGGCACAAGCTGAAATATAGGAATGCCAATTAAACATAAGGAAGATTTTTATTTATTTATTTATTTATTTATTTATTTAATTGACTGTGAAGTGGTGGTCAAACACTGGAATAGGTCACCCAGGGAGGCTGTGGAGCTTCCATCCTCGTAGATATTAAAACATGGCTGGGCACAGTTCTGGGCAACCTGCTCTAGCTGACCCTGCTCTGAACATGAGTTTAGACTAGATGATTGTCAGAGGTTTCCAGCCCTAAATGTTCTGTGATTCTGGGACTGTAGGTGTGGGACCGTATGGAATGCACAGCATATGAGTATAGTATTAGAACCAAACTTGGTAGAGAACTTTTTTTTCTTGGAATTGTTCTTGTACTGAATTATCATCCTGAAGAGTACTTTCTGTTCACTCCAGAAGGTACCTAGGACTGGCCTGCAGGCAAATGTAGAAAATCAAAGAAACAGGGGACTGGAGAAAGATGTATGTAAACTAACCTGACAGTTCAAATAAGTTATTCACTTTCTTTTTTACAATCGCTTTTCTACAAATATGATCATTCTATTTAGACTAAACTACTTCAACTTTTTCTATATTTAAAGTAACACTTAGTATAACTCTGACCATTATTTGTCATTAAAGGTGCACATTTCTTGAGAATCAATTGATTTTCCAAAAAGAAAAATGTGTTAAACCAGTGTCAAGAATAATACTGTACATAATTTCACTTATCAGCACTTTGATGGACTTTTTCCTATTATACTAGAGCTATGTAATTTGCATATCATTTCTTTTATACAGTTCATTACCAAATTTCTGCTCTCATGTGATGGGGAACATTTAGAAATTATTTCTGTAGCAAAAAAAACCCAACATTTTTTCTTAGAAATTCCAAGAGTTCTACTTTTTTTGATACATCTCAGCAAACATTCTAGTCTGTATTTTCTCTTTAAAAACAAGAAAGCTTTTAGCCATAAAAAATTTGCATTAATATTTCTCTGTAGTAGCTTGACAAAAATTCCAATGGAAAGTCAATGGAAGTATGTTCACTGAGTTAAGCGGGTTCTGGGATTAGTCCAAGTCCAGACTTCATGATTCTGACGAAAGTCGTACTCTTATTAAATATAAAACTGGTGAGATATGTTTAGAGAAATATTTACTGTTTCCTCCTACTGTAACCTACCATATAATACAGCGAATTCATATCAACTCAGATCTTCTATCTAATTAACAAGAGTCAAAGATTAGACCTAGCTGACTTTGAAAGACCTACACATTTTTCCTTGAATAATCATCAGGGAAGTGTTTATATAATTTCATAAGTATGTAACTAGTTGTTAGAACTCAATGGGGAAAATATTAACTGCCTGAAAGCATTATTGCCTGTGTACCTTTTTTTTTTTTTTGCTTTTTCAATATCTCATCTTTTAGCTTGAGCAGAATTCCACAGTGAATTAGTTGCTGGGGTTTTTTTTTGTACATTCTTTCCTGTGCTTTAAATGTGTTTATTTTTTGTATGAGTGAACAGACTTAACTGTGGAAGAAAAGAATGATTGAAGTTCAGGGAAAATTTCCCATAAATTCATTCATTGCAGCAGGTGTAGCTGAATATCATCCACAAAATAATGAAGTAGGCATAAATTAAAAAATTAAGGTAGAAAAAGCTCTTGTACAAATAATGCATATGTAACAACAAAACTGAACAAAAAGACTATGAGATATAAACTGAGATCCTACATTCACATATGGCTAGAAACAACTCAGGACAGGTAGATACTGGAAAATGTCCAGGAAAAGATACCCAATAAAACTAAATTTCTTCAATCTGTCTCCAAACTAAAATTTATATGGACAGTTCAGAACTATGAAAAAAGCTATCTGCTAACTAGTGAACATAAGGTCCGCAGAGTCAATATCATACAAAGGCAGAGTCAATTAAATTTTATTTAAAACTCTGTTTGGTTCTCAAAGATCTGAAAGTTCTTCTACTGAAATGAATCTCAAAATCTTGAGCAAACTTAACAACATAGAAACAAATTCTCATGTAATAGAAGAATTAAGACTTTTTTATTTACTCTTTCCTAGTAGGACTTCCTATCTTCCAGAAAGTCCATGGAAAAGTGAATCCATATTCTGATCAGTTTTTATATCTCTTATTACTAATTTCTGAGTTTGCTTTGAAGATACATAGTTTTTCTGGCAAAACCTTCCTTCTTATTTTTTACAATTTTTAAAAATCAAAGTGAATTTGTAAGAAGCATAGACACCTAAATCTGACTTGTTAAATGAACAAATCTCAACTCACTTCTCCCTACCCCACATTCTAGTTTCTACTTGATGATGAAAATCCAAAGAAGTATTTTTTTCTTATATAAAACTGCACATATTTGAACACATGGCACTTATTCTGAAGATCAAAATTTGGTTTTATTCAGCTGGTTTATAATAAGAGAGGAAGAAACACGTTATTGCCAATTTTACATGAAATGGCTAACCAAAACTCAGGGACTTTTTGGTTTTTTGAACTAGTTCCTATCAAGCCAGCCAATGCTATTAAGCAAAGTGTTCATATACAGAGAATATACCAAGTTATTTTTCTCCCATTGGTAGAAAAATAAAAATGAAGCAGAAAATAGCTGGCTTGTTTATATTCCTGAAGTTGGTTAATGAGGTAAATAAAGTGCCAACAGATTGTGTTCATATACAAGGGTGGTCCTTACACTCATATTCAAAGACCACTCTTTGTTCTCAGTAAATTCCTGATTACATTTGTACATGTCCCTATTTTGAGCAAAGTAGGCACCTGTTTAACCCAAGCAAGACATTACTCTTAAAGACACAAGTCTCAATGAGATTTAAACAAATTACAGACGTACAGCAGCTGTTCAGAGGTTCAGCAACCCACAAGTGTTTGTAACTGGCATGCAGGGTGTGATAAACCTTTCGGGCAGGAGCATTCCCAGAGAAAATATTAAGCGTTGATACTATCAATGGTCTTGCTTGACCTGCTGTAGCTGATTTTACTTCACCTTCTCGGTCAAGGCATTATAAGGCAATAACTTGTCTTAATGGTCATGCCTCTATAGATTCGACCCTGAGTTTCAAACATTGTCTGTAAAAGTTCAGAAAAAGTTTGTTCAAGAATCTGCAAAAACTGATATGTTTGTTAGACTACCTAATACCAGAATATGGAAAGAAAGGGAACTAAGCTCTTGAAATAGCCATAGAAATTTTGGGATTCAATCCTCAGTCTCTGAGTTTAAATGGGAAATGGAAATGAGAAGTCTGGACAGTTCTGGAAATCTGACTGCATTCTTACCTATCCTTTTAAGTGTGTATGTGTGCAAAGATTCTTATAAGTATCTTTTCCAAAGCTGAATGGATATAACATCTGTAATAGTATATAAAAATTGGATAGATAAAATAGCTAATACCTGTGAAGGTCTGAGTCTGCAGTACATAAAGATGCTTACAAACTTCTTTAGCTAGTAAACCAACATCTCATCCCTAATTACACAATAGCAAGTTGTATTGGGTTTGTGTGGCAGGGTTTTTGATAGCAGAGGAGGAGCTGCAGGGACGGCTCCTGTGAGAAGCTGCTGGAATCTTCCCCAGCTCCAAATCGGACCCGCCTCTGGCCAAGGTTGAGCCCATCAGCGACAGCGGTAGCGCCTCTGGGAGAACAGATTTCAGAAGGGGAACCGGCAGTGAGTGGGGGGTTGGATTGTGAGAGGAACCCCTCTGCAGATACCGAGGTCAGTGAGGAAGGAGAAGAGGAGGAGGAGGAGCGGGGGAGGAGGGGATGCCCCCGCAGCCCATGGTGAGACGGCAGGCTGTCCCCCCCCAGCCCAGGGAGGGGAGCGGGGGAGCAGATGCCCACCTGCAGCCCGGGGAGACAGGAGCCCACGCCGGAGCAGGGGGACGGATGCCCCCCAAGATGGCCGGGACTCCACAGGAAAGCCCGCGCTGGAGCAGGCTGTGACTGGAGATCAGCCCACGGAAAGGACCCACGCCAGGGAGGTTCGTGAAGGACTGCAGCCCGTGGGAGGGGCTCATGTTGGAGAAGTTGGTGAAGGACTGTCTCCCATGGGAGGGATCCCACACTAGAGCGGGGGATGAGTGAGGAGTCCTCCCCCTGAGGAGGAAGGAGCAGCAGAGACAGCTTATAGAGAATTGACCCCAACCCCCATTCCCCATCCTCCTGTGCTGCTGGGGGGAGGAGGCAGAGAGAACCGGGAGTGGGGGTGAGGCGGGAAGGAGGGACGGGTGGGAGAAGGTGTTTTAAGGTTTGGTTTTTATTTCTCAGTATCCTTGTTCTGTTTTGATTTGTAGTAAATTAAATTGATTTTGTTTTTTTCCCCCAAGTTGAGTCTGTCTTTTGCCTGTGACCGTAAGTAGTGAGTGATCCCTCCCTGTCCTTGTCTTGACCCATGAGCGCTTCTTTATATTTTCTCCTCCTCATCTCACTAGGGGAAGGGGGAACGAGTGAGGGAGCAGCCTCTTGGTGTTTTGTTGCTGGCTGGGCTTAAACCGTGACACAAGTGCTTTAGGCTGTGCTTACAGATTATCTGAAGTCAGACTTATTAAAACTACATTGAAGCCATGAAAGGAATCCATCTTAGAATACACTTCTGTGACAAAATGGAATGTGAAACATTTTTAGTAGATCACTGTGATTCAAACTGTTGATTCAATGGCAAAATTAATTAGAAGACAATTTTTTTTTTTTTTAGTTTGCTACTACCATAGTTTTTGTGGAGCCCTTCAAATGACACAAAAAAATTACTAAGATTTGACCCAGAAATTCTGATGATCTGTACATTCTATAAAAAGAGTTCTGAAGAAAATGTGGGTTTTTTTCTGATAGGAAAAGGCAATAATTGCATTAGGTTTGACTTTACAGATTGTTCTTTCTTCTTTTATTCTCCATTTGTATTCTATTTTCATAGACTTTAGAGCAGTTAATGCCATATTTGAGACATGTCTTTCAGTTTTCACAGACTGAAGCTCAACTATCCTCTTTCATATCACAACAGCAATTGATAGGCACCCACTTCTAAAGCCAAAAAAAAAAATCTTCTTGCTTCACATCTGTCTACAAGATTTACAAAAAAAATTTTACTGCTCCATTTAATGGGAGGCTATTTCACTGGTATCAAAATCAGCAACAAAAATGTTTAAATGTTTCTAGTGCAGAAAAAGAAATAATAACTAAACCAATCAAGTGCGGAGACAAACAGGTAAGAAATAATCACAAATTTGTATGTTTTCAGAAGGTTAGCTTACTGTTGTTTTGGTTTTGTTTTTTTAATAAGAACAGTTTTTGGTTTGATTTAATTTCAGTTCTAGGGAACAGGCTTCTCAGACACCACACATAAAAAAAAGATAATCAAATTCTATAGACAATGGATGCTCGATCCCCTATACTGCAAGTACGAGATGTGAGGCAAACAAGGGTCTGGTGTGTTGGAAAACACTTTCAGACTTACTTTAGGTTCTATAGGAGTTAAATCCTTTTTCTGGTCTCCCTTGTGGTTTCCCACTGTGCCTGCTAAATTGCAACATGTTTTACTGAATGTCACAGAACAATAAAATAAATTAAATAAAGATGGAAAGAGGGAAAAAACCCCCCAAAATAAAACCCAAACCTCTTTCACAAAGATGTGAAGCTTTGACAGCATAACACAAAATAAGACAGGGATGTATACCATCATCCTGAAGTATTTCCTTCAACACTTGTTCATAGGACACATCAAATCAGTTTTTGCAATTCAAGAGAAAGACCTATACATGAGTAGAGGCACTTAATGCAGTTTGCTCCAAACTTGTTCCACAACCTTAATTTAGAAATATTTTAGCAATCATACAAATTCTACCAAATTTAAAAATGTCACACATTGCTAGTTGGAAACTTTTTTTTTTTTTTTTTTTTTTGTAAAAGAAAATAAATTTCTGAAACAAACTTCGGAGTACTTGTGAGAGTGTTGAAAATACTGTATTAGCCCTGCTTATATTTGAGACTAACTCCACAGTTCCTTCAGCATGATTACATTGATTTGTCTGAAAAAAATAATAAAAAGGAAGAGGATGGATTTTCTTGGAGCCTTTTCTGTAAAAAATAAATTTTTTATTTATTTTAAACACAGGCTGGAATAAATCTTATACATTTATGTAAACAAAGCTGTTGAAGCCAATCTTACAGAGACTTTGATTAAGAGTCAGTAGTGCCTCCTGATTCCCATGTTTTGGCACATCAGTATAGGTTGTTTAGGCTTGTATCTTTGGATGGCTCCAGAGGGGTTACCTCCAAGAAATGCCTATTAGTTCTGAAGTACTAAATGATGAATAAAAATATTCCTGGGATTTACCTACATGACACCCAGCTGCTGTGATGAAGCAATTTCAGCTATTTATCTGGCCAGTATCAGTGGAGAAGATGCCTTTTTAGCTGTCCAGTTTTGAGATCTATGTGGGTCAAAGTATATTTTGAAAATATATTTTCAACATATTTTAACCCATTATTTAAGTTCTGAGCCATATCTTCAGAAAATCCTACCTTTGAAATATTAAATTTAAAGAATACGTGCTAAAGCTCAGGAAAATGTGTAAGGCAGGCTAAATAAATGGTAAGAAAAGAGGAAATAGTACAAAAAAAGCAAAGGGTAATGGTAAGGAATTGGCAGTAAATGACAGAGAATAAACCCAGGATTATTTATATGTGTGTATATACCAAGAAAAATTCTGCTATAAGAAGAGGGAAGCAGAAGGGATATATGTGAAAAATATACAAACTGGGGGGGGGGGGACGGACCACAACTAATAAACAGGAAAAGATAATGAAAATGAAGTAGCCATCAGAAGACGATAAAACACAGCAGAAACAGGATTTTACTAGATACAGTAAGGTGGGTAGGTTTTGGAAACACAGCTGAGTATCAGGGGAAGTAAACAGAATGGAAAGTTATACCTTAAGATGCTGAAAGAGTAAGCAAGCTTTTATATTAAAGCTCTTACTTCTTGGCAACATCTGTACCTGGCTGAGGTATCAGAGAAATGGTACATGCAAATTCTGCATTCCCAGGGTGCATGTTGATCTTGGTCACCATTCATAGGCATTTTGATTTTGTATCCTTGGGGTTTTTTATACCACAAGGATACAACTTATGATTTATGAAGGGCTAGCCAATTATTCAGCTAAATCTGTTACTGAAACTAAACTAATGTATGTATTTTATGAATAGTGGACTTTTTTATTAAAATACTGTCTGTGGTGGTCTCCAGCAAATGGTTGCTTTTGTTTTTTGTAGTTATGCCTATGCTCAAACTGATAAAAAACGCCTCCACCAAATACTTTTTAGATATCATCCCCCTTTTGTTCAGGTTTTCTGACTTTGCTAAGAAAGCAAGTACTTTTTTCATATATACTACTTAAAGCTCCTGCTAACCTAATAATGAAAAAGAACAGAGTTTAATGTCCTTCTTTGTTTTCTCTTCCCCTTCAAAAATTATACCAGATTTTCTGAATATGTTTTCAGAAAACTATTTCAAATTATTTATAAATGGTGGTAGAACACAGAAAAAAAATTCTCATTGGATTTTAACATCTACTCATTGTAACCATATTTTATACTATGAAGCATTCCTTTCCCTTTCCTTGGATGGAAAAGCAAAAGCTAATTTAATGCCTATTTCTAAAGTATTTTGTTGTTTTACATTCTAAGTGGTTCCTTGAATTTTTTTCAAGCCACTGAGGAATCAAAATATAACTCTAGCTAATCTTTGAAACTCACATGGAATGGCTGGTAATGACATCTGGATTTATGCTTTTGAATAGTGGGCTATTTCCACAAATTACCTTCAAGTTTCTTCACGATGAGACAAACATTTAGAGTCCTATCTCTTTGACAAGCAGAATGGCTCACTGACAAGTTCATATTAAGTCCTTTTAAATTAAGCTCTGCCATTTGTGAGGCTACTTGGAAGTGCTTGTTTAGGGAAGGGAAGCCCATAACCAACATAGTGCTGTGTGAAACAACAATTTAATTTAAAAAGTTAGGTGTTTTGAAGGTAGGCGAAAGAAGTACCACTTAGCGAGGTTTCTTAATAAGTAAATATAGAACAGCTTGACTGTGATAGGAAAAGTTGAACTTATTTTAAGGGAAATCTATGTTTTTGCAAGATATCTACAGAGAAGAAGAAAAGGAAAACAAGTTTGGAGGTTTTTGGAAGGGTTTTTTTGTCTTTTTTTTATATACATTTGTTAATGTGGTTTAAATGAAGGATCAGGAAATAGAATATTGCAGAAATTTAATACATTAAAGGCTTCTAATGATTTTAATTATATAATCCTGTGGTTGATGTTAGGTTTTGCAGAGTTTTGGAAAATGGATTTACTGGGAAAATAAATGTAGGGCTATTTCTTTTTTTCCTTAAATGGATGGATTTTGTTGGATGATAAATAAATAAATGTTTACTTTGGTAATGGTTTCGCCATGCTTTTCATTTATTTTAGGCTAGGGGGTTTCTTTCAACATAAGTGACTAGGTTTCAAATTCAGCAAGAATCCCACTGAAGTAATTTGTGCTGCCCTGTGCTTATAGCTACCCACATTCTTGAGTACTTTGCTTAAGGGAGACCCAAAAAGCTAATTAAAAGTCTGGGGAAGTCTTGGATCATAACCACAGCTGGAGGTGTAGCTCCATAACAGATGGATTTTCATAGAAACCAACCCTTACCCCACTAACACAAATCTGAACCACAGAATTATATACTGCAAAATGCTAGAGCTAGGCTTCCTTTATATTACATGCACAGAAGGAAGGAAAAGTGGCTTCTTATTTCTTACTTTTTTTCACCTTTTTTTCCTGAAACTATGTAAAAATGAAGAAAATTGTCCTTCTATTAGAAACTCTGTCTTAAATCTAGTCGCATTTCATGTAATTACAGGCATACAAGTTAGGAACATAATTACCATGAGCACCTTTTGTAATATTTAAAGAACTTTTACTTTACACAGGGTGGTACAGCCCCCACTCCTACCCCAAGGCTGACTGCATTTCTGAAATAAATCCTTACATGCATATGACCAAATGATGTAATTCTGAGTGCATTTAAGCTCATTCATCATTGTTTAACTTGATTTTCCATCTGTCTACAGACCAAGTACAATGTGTTATATTGTTGCACAAAACGTCATAACATAATACCAAATTAAGAGTATAATATACTCCCTTCATCTAGAGTAGTTACAGTATGGTCGATAATTGCACAGCATTTCTTACACTGGTGTGCAGGTATCCTGTGGTTTTCATTTAGAAAATTTACAGATTAGAGTGAAAAAGAGTCAACATTCTGAATGACTTGCCACAGAAGAACTCAATGTACTATTGGATTTCCACCCCCCAAAACCAACATAAAAAGTAGTCCTTTTTGTATCGCAAGATTAATATAGAGAAAAATACCTAAAATTTAAAATTACGTGCTTATAATACTCCTATTAAAAAGTTACAAAAGTGTCAAAATTACCCTTTGGGGGAAAGATATATTACTATCAGATGTCTGGCATATTGTGGAATTATAGATTGCCTTTGAACTACCATGTAGTTCACTTCTACCCTCTGTATACAAGGATCGCACAGGATAGTTGTAGAATCATTTAAAGGGATAAGTATGTCACAGAGAATAAATGTTGACCCCTAAAGTGCATTAAATACCTACAAAAGTGATTTAAGAACATGTAAAATGAGTTTGCATCCATTAGTGCTTTATGTGATTAACACTGTATCAAGCTACAAGACAATAATCAAATTACTTTAGAAGATAACAGTGCTTTGCATTTTTATAAATCAGGGTTTTTTAAGATTACACTAAAAATATTACACAGTCTATCTCAAAAATAGACTTGAATTTAGTCCCTTCTACTTAAGGAAAAATACTGTTGAATCCAAGGAGAGTTTTAACTGATTACATTTTGAAGAACTTGGCCCAAGTTATACATAATTTTGCTCTCTATCTTTCATTGCTAAAGCAGAAATTGTTGGTGACTTCAGAACAGTCCATTATGGTATTTATATTTTAGTTAAGGAACTAAAATTTAGCAATATGCAAAATATATCTGTAACAGAAGCTTCATTTTGCAGGTGTCTCATATCTTCCAGATACCATCTAGAAAAATCTTTTTGCATACAAACCTCAATCTGTCTTGTCATACTTTTCAAATTTTTAATCAATCTTTGAAAAAACTTATTTTTTGCTGGTTACATTCTAAAGACTTTTGTGAGCAAAGAAACATAAACTAGCTCAGTAAAGCTAGACTCTTAGCTGATCATTCTTACTCTTCTTTGGACAGATGAGTAGTGTCCTAATATTACTCTGACTTTTTTTTTTCCCAGGTAAAGGTAGTGGCTGAAATCAGACTTAGAAGAAAATCAACACATTCATGTATATTCAAAGCATACATTCAGAGAATACATAGAGGACAATAACCACAGTGAAAGCAAGACCTCTTGTCTGCTATGTACTGTGAATGAACAACTTTCCCTTGTGCTTTAAGCAATAAATCTGTTTATGTAACCTTTATTAATTTCTACTGAATTTTATCTGAGTTGTTACTTTGTAAATTCTTCAACTATTCGTGCTACAAATTCTGCATCTTAGGTAGAGTATTGAAGATTTATCTGTTTGCTAGGTTTCTTTATTTTGTTCTTAGTGATGTAACAAATTCTCTACCTACTAATTACCAAGAGTAAAGGAACTACAAAAAAAAGGGGGACTAAATTTAAAAAATCTGTGCTTTACATCTTTTACACTCAGTCTCAGCAGTTCACAGACTTCACTGAAGTGAATGAAGTAATGAATTTTACCTTAAACTGAAAACCAAACAAGATAAAAGGATTAAATAATAAATTGGGGGGGAGGGGAGGGTGTCAATACAAGAGCTAACAGTTCAACCCTACACTTAGCCAAATACAGAAATGTTTGTTGATATATAGTACGACTTGACGATCAAAGTATTCCACGATTGACCAACTGCAAACTCTGTACTGGAACACTGAGTCAAACCATAATGAATTTTTCTCCTACATTGTCACCAGTTTTTGTCTTTCTTTATTCCTTTATGCCTGCCCTGCTTTTATTCCTGTTGCCTATCTGATCTTAATTCATACTGATAATGTACATTTAGACCACTGTGGACTTCAAAAGCACAGAAATTTAACTGAAGAAAAGTATCTGGCATCAAATGTAAGGCAAACAATATGAAGCACTCTTTTTCGCAAACAATGAAATTGTGAATGCATTGTACAGGAAGCTAGGGAGTACAAAATTATAAATGGCCTTAAAAGGCGTGAAGAAAATGTACAGTAAGCACGTTCTTTAGCAACTATCACTATGATTGTTCAATGATTGAATTTGTAGCATAGGATGTTTCTAAAACACTGGTGTGTATGGATTTCAGCTGGATCTATAAATCTATGGTTATTCTTGTGTTCTTTCTCTACATGATCTTAGGCTGGGGGTAGTTATCTAGGCTTATTTGTTAAACTATTAAAAACAAGGCTCCAATAATCTCTACTCCTGAAGCTGTGGGGTCATGGCTCAGTTCAGTTGATGACAACTTCTTCTACCAACTCCAGGTTGCTCCTATATGACTGTATATGCTTCATCTTCTTTGTTCTTGGTCCTTGGCCCTTACCCCCAAATCACTGCAATTATTCAAATCTTATTCTTCTATTCCTGAGCACATAGCGTTGACTGCAGTCAGAAATACAGAATGGGGTCAGGGACCTTTTTATGACTTGTTCAGTATGGCAGTTCTTATGTAAGAAAAGAAACAAATTTAACTGAATCTTTACTAACAATGGTTGCATAAAATTAATGTAATTTTGTCCGTGTTCACTGCACCTTATTAAAGCAGTCCAGGAGTTGTTCTGCTTCATGTGAAATAGATTCCTTCAGGAGGAAATTAAACCAGAAGCTCTTCCTTGGGCGTGCTTCAGATATGCTTCAGCCATCCTTCGAGAGGATAAAGATCTGAAACAATGACTAGGCTTTCAGATAGCTTTAGATCATGGGTGCTGGGGGAATATGTGTTACAGGAAAGCAGAAAAAATTCTAGCCTTAAATAGATGAACTGACCTGCACATACCTTTTACTATGGTATGTGACTTGCACAAACAGTTTTGGTCTACTTCTACCAAATCAAACTACTTGGTAATGTAGTTATTGCTTGCTGAGAAAGGTGAAGGACATGGGAGAATACCTCACATCAGAAAGCCCCAGCTGGCTTCTGGCCAGTTGGCACCATAAGCATTAAGGGAACCACGACCTGCCCCACTCAGTCCCACTGCTGGGAACTGTGCAGAACCAAAACCAGGTGAGGAAGTCACACAAGACTCTGCTTAGTGCCCCTTTCTCACTGCATCCTGGAGAACCTCACAACCTGCATCACAGCAGTGTGAAAAACTTACTATTTTGTATCAATAACACTTTACATTCAACTTGCATCACAGAGTGCTGGATGTTGGGGAATCAAGTCCTGGAGATTTTCTAAAACATTCTTCATCTTTTCATGAACACTATTCTCATAGTTCTCATAGTTGCTCATAGTTCTTACTTTAAGAAGTCACACCTATTGGTGTAATTGATCGACATATTAGAAAATGGCTTAAGTGACTAAACTACGTGAGTTAAAAACTCCAAGCAAGGTTTTTGTCATACAAACTCTTCTTAAAATAAGCTGGGGATTATATTTAGAATTGAAAGGTCCCAAGATATTTTTATAGTCTAGATTCAATGGTGGATTGTCTTTCTTATTTCAGTTTATAACTTTTTTTTTTTTCAATTTCATGAAACACATATGTGTAATCTTTCCAAACATAGAACACCTTCCTGAGCTGCAGGCATCACGTGAGCTGCTGTGCAAATGCTACAAATGGAGAAACAGATAGATGGGTTTGATGCTCTCTCTGGGAAAACGTAGGGTGAAATCTAAAATGCTTGATATCCCTTCAATTCAGTTTGACATTTAAAACATGAACGGATTTCAAAAGACTTGAAAATGGTGCTCTATGTGTGGTAATTGCTTTAACTTTTGTGATTAATTTGCTGTTTTATGCTTGTTCACAGGACTATTCATTAGTGACATTAGCTCCTAGTTAATGCAGTATAGTTGTGCTTAGTCTATGAGAGTTAGTTTTGTGATGTGGGAAGATGAGCTAACCAGGGACTATGGTTGCAAAGCCAAACACGTATTCATGTCTGTCCCTCAGCTTTAACTAGCATACTTTTGCCTCTGGCACTAGAAGTTTTCTTGTGAAGCCAAAGTACTTTGGCAGTCAGAAAAGTTCTGAGTGAAAGCTGAAGAAAGCTTTGAGCATTTCTTAAATTAGCTTTTTAAAGTCATAGCCAAAACAGAATTCACTAACTTAAAAAAACCCCAACCAACCAAACAAAAAAAACCCAAAACCCAAAGCATTTTCAATGACCTCATAGCATCTTATTTTGTAATGTTACTACTCAACTATTTTAACTTTCACCATGACTATAATTATCAAATAGTTTATTTCCAAACACATTTGCCATCAAATGGATTTGGCCTTTGTTCATGGTAAATTCTCTTTCCTCTCCCAAACATCATAATGAAGTGACCAGATTTCTCTTGTTTTAATTAGTGTTCACTTTTCTATTTGCAATTTTTTCTTTCATATATTGGGACATTTTGAGTTAATTATAGATTAGTGAGAGATTTTGGAATCAATTTTACTTATATAAAAAAACTCAGCAATGTTGCTTATGGATGAGATACTGTTGGGATGAATAAGTGAGAGAAATTTCTGTTCCTGGGACAGAAAAATACATCACCCTAAGATTCAAAGAAGTTTGTCAAAATCATATGAATTACTGAGTGGGATTTAAATAAAAAAGAATAAACTCAGGGTATAGTTACAACTTCAGAGAAAGTTAATAATAATTAGGTGCTTGATTCTTATATGTTTTTAAAAAAAACCCAATCCATAAACTAAATTTGCATGGAAACTGAAGGAAAAAAAAATAATCACCCACAAAACAAAGAAGCAAAAACCTGGGAAGAGCTTAGTACAAGCAGAATAATATAAAGCAAGATATATTAGTTTTGCTTTAATTAAACACTTTCATCTCCATTTAGGTGCAAAGGGACATTTGATACCTCTGCACCTAACAATGTGAGCGCCTACTTCTCTCAGAGATCAGCCATTCCTGAAGATCTGAAAAGGTCACCTACTCCAGCTCACAGCCAAGTCACCTATCCATGCAACCCCTCCCTACCGCAAACATCTAATGATGCTTTTTCCAGTGGCCTTATTAATATAATAAGCAGTAATTAAGAGCACCTGTATCTAACCAGCATTTAGGTTGGATCTTGCTGCTTCTTGTCAGATCTTGTTCATTTCTTTAAGCTTACAGATTAGCTTAATAAAAGCTGTTACCTCTCCCTACAAAATGTTAGCATGACCTCTATCAGCTTTCTGTTTCACAGGTCAAAGAACCCCATAGTTCAATTGCTCTGCATAAAATATATTTTCAAAACTTCCAGTGACTCATACTGTACCTCTTTAAAAAAAAAGCTGTCTCTCCTCATGTGTTTAAATTTGTTATCCATGCTTAAGAATTTACATACTGGGAAAAGGGCATGTGTTATCATTATATTCTATAATAAGTATCTCTTTATGTGGGGTAATTTCCAGCATAGCCACAGCAATCAAATTATTTTACTCTAGCTATCCTTATATAACTCCTCCACACGGACAGTCAATCACCGAGTAAATCCAGCTGTCATCAAGATTAATTACTTTACTTCTAAATAATAAAAGCACTTTTGTTCCAAAATAATTCTGACAGTGGGGAGTCATATTAGAATAGTTTAAAGTGGACTAATTATTCTGCCAGTTTTATGCCTGGAAATCTCTCCATGTAGACAAACTCTTCAGTTGATGCAATCTCCTTTGCATACTCAGTCCCACAGTGGGAGCACAGTGTCTGTCTGTCCACTGGGGAGATCTCTTATGTGATAGATGTCTGTGGAGGTTGTCTGTAGGAAGAACTACCAAAAAGAATAACTACAGCATGATCATGAAACACCATGTTTTGATTTCCTGGTCTGTGTTTTTTATTCTCACTGCTTCAGCAGTTTCCCTGACTGATTTTCTTTCCCTTCTTGCCACTCTTCCCCCCCCTTTCAGTTTAATTTCCCCATTCACTTTAATTAAGCTCTCCCCAGGCTCGCATGCTTGCAATCTCTTATTTATTTATTTTAAAGCAAGCTGACTAACTAGCCAGAATTATCCCAAATCTCTAAGCTCTCATTAAAATCTTCTGTCAAACCCTTCCACTTGATTTTTAGTGAAACAGAGCTAGGCATAAATTGGAACAAAAGAATTAAAAGGAGGATGAATTACTCTATATATATACAATAAACCTATTACTACATAGAAGTAGAAAAAATAAAATAGGTAGAAAGGTACACACACATTTTTATTTAGGTTACAGAAACAAGGAAGTCCTAATAGACCATTTCCTCCCTAGTCACAACCATCATGTTCTCCTTGTTCTTTTCACTCCATTCATGGACTAGAAGAATGCACACAGTCACCTGGTCTCAGTTTCTACATAATTTCTTAGCATCCTTCTTAAATTATCCACATTTCATGTAAAATCACTACATTTACCCTTGCCTTTGGTATGTAGAGCAGTCGTGACTACCATGTTGTAGTGGGAACATCTGAGTAAGTATAAGGATTTAAGCACAATCCAGCTTAGAGAAAAATATGACTCCCATTCAATTCAGTAAGAAAATAGCTGGACACTTTCTCTTACCTGCTGTCCACTCATGACTATAAATTTTCTTGGAAAAAAGCAGGCAACTCTCCCCAAATTTTACCTCCAAATTCTCCACCAAACTCCAAGAAAAAAGTTCATACCTAGGAATTTTCATAGAATTGTACAAACATAGGATAGTGTGGGTTGGAAGGGACATTTAAAGATTAGCTACCACCCCCCCACCCCTCCCACCCCTAATTAGCAGGAACATCTTCAACTAGATCAGGTTGCTCAGAGCCCTGTCCAACCTGACCTTGAATATTTCCAGGGATGGGGCATCTATCACCTCTCTGGGCAACCTCTGTCAGTGTTTCACCACCTTTGTTGTAAAAAATTTCTTCCCTTTAAGTGTTGAAAGGCCAAAATAAGTTCTCCCCATAGCCTTCTCTTCTCCAGGCTGAACAACCCCAACTCTCTCAGCCTTTCTTCATAGGTGAGGTGTTTCATGTCTCTGATCATATTTGTGGCCCTCCTCTGGACCCGCTCCAACTGGTTCATGTGTTACCTGTGCTGAGGGCTCCATTCTGGAGGCAGTACTCCAGGTGAGGTCTCACCAGAGCAGAGTAGAGGGTCAGAATCACCTCCCTCGACCTGCTGGCCACAATTCTTTTGACGCAGCCCAGGATACGGTTGGTTTTCTGGGCTGCAAGCACACATTGCCAGCTCATGTCCAGTTTTTCATCCACCAGTACCCCCAAGTCCTCCTCAGGTCTATTCTCAATCCCTTCATCTCCCAGCCTGTACTGATACTGGGGGTTGCCCCAAACCAGGTGCAGGACCTTGCACTTGGCCTTGTTGAACCTCATGAATTTCACATGGGCCCAGTTCTCAAACTTGTCCATGTCCCTCTGGATGGCATCCCATCCGTCAGGCATGTCAAAAAATTTTAAGCATATGCTATTTGTATCAGGTAAAAGACATGAAAAAAAGAGGGACCAGATCTTATCATTCTTCTCAGAAACTTCTCCACAGCAAAACTGGAATGATTGTCATGATTCTTTGTTCATGATTCTCCAACAATTTTTGTCAGGCTCTGTGGCAGTGTTGTTATCTGAGCCAACTTGAATTAATTTTGTGTGGTATCACAACACAGCACATCAAATGCTTCAGTAAAATCTAAATATATTGCATTTGCTGTGTTCTGTGAAACCACTAATCCTGTAATTTTATCGAAAGCAGCAATCAGACTTGACTAGAAAGATTTAAACATCTTAATTTGATGCTTGTCATTTCTTGAATTTCAGTTATTTCTGTCATGAGTTGATGTTTTGCAGATATATATTTACACAGTTACTCAAGAGTATTTTGATGGATTTTAAACTTATGTGATAATTCAAGGGTCACTGCTCACCAGCACAGGTAATGGAAAGCTAAATACAGAGTAATCATAATTTATCTCCAATAATAATAGTAACAGTAACAGTAACAATAATGATTTTACTTTGGTTCAGCTATTTTTCATAAAGGGTATTTCATGCCACTGTATTTGTCATTTACTTTAATATTTTAAAGGTTAGCCTTTATCAATTACTTTGATAAGGCAAGTACTTAATTGCTTATTAATGAAACAGTTACTAAAAGGACTATTACTTTCAGAGTAAAAGTACTGTAGTTCTCAGATAAACCTCTTTTTTCACTATCATAAACAATGTAACTGTGTATTTAGACAATACTGTGTCCTAATGGAAGATCAAGTCATAGCTTTAGAACAAAGAAGGTACACTAAGCAAAGTGGTCAACCTTTTTTTTAAATATAAAACATTGTACAATATGAGGATATAATACACACTTTATAATAAAATAATGCATATTTTTAAAAATAAAAATTGTAACTGGTCAGTCAGTTTTTCAGCTAGACAATCTTGATCACTTGATCATTATTTATGAGCACTGTTCTTATAGCTGGAATTTTCAGCTAAAAAACCTCCCTAAAACTTAGTTGACAATGTCATCAAGTTTTAATATGAAGAAACTTAGTTCCCAGATTCTTTCAAGACAAATAAAAAGTAAAATTACAAGCAGGAAGTTAAATTAGTGGTATCTTTTATGAAAAGTTTGTTTGTTCCCTGCCCACAAGTCATGTCCTTTTCCTCCTGTTCTTGACCATCATACATCACCATTTCCAGCTGATAAACCTTGCTATCTTTCTAGTCCATTGACACTTTTTTTTTTTTTTTCAACAGCAAAATATGACAGGAACATCAGCATGACGGTAAAGCTCCTTCATTCATAAACAGGCACAGCTTAGAAATCAGTAGAAATCAGATTGGATGTCCACATTCATACCAGTGAAATAGAAATACAACTAAGCAGTTAGAAGGTCTTTGGTAAAGAAAAATAAAAAGACATTTGAGTGAAATACACTGAGCTATGCAAGACACCAAAGAGAAGAATCATGGGATACATCAGAAAAAGTTCCAGAATTAACTGAGATAGTCTTATGGTAACAAAGTAAAAGGAAATGTAGCTGCTGTCAAAGCAGCAGAAGATGTTCTCTCTCAAATCTAATGTTGGGAAATTACAGAGAAAGGTAGCAACCTGAGGCGAACAGAAGAATTTTATCAGCAGCTCAGTGAAGAGAACACCAGCATGAAAAGTATCACCTCTTCTTTCCTTTCATATAATGACATTTTTGCTTAGATAGTGAAAAATTCTCTCAGTGCAAGTGTATTTCAACAGAGATAACAGACATGCTTTCCTTTAGATCGTCTTAAACTGGACCACCTTTATGTGGCAATAAACGAACTTTTGGAACATGTGAACAAATACAAGCCACTATAGAATTGACAGTGTTCATCTATGAAAAAAATTGTTGACAAAGTGCTGAGCAGTCAACAACCTGTTGACCTGCAGAGAATAAAATTCTTATGAAATTTATGAGTATATGAAAGATAGATGTCTATGGTGTTTGTGTAACAAAATGTAGGCATTATTCATGACATCACAGCCCTCCTCTGATGTGTCCCTAAATAGTGTGTAAGAGATGTCATGAGGGAAATACAACTTTACGTAGCAAAAGCACTGAGCTGGTATTTCCTGTGAGCAATTCTGTATGTTGAAAAGGATGGAAATTCTAAGCAGAAGTCTTGTGAGACATTACAAGTGAGATAAAAAAAAGAGAAAATTAAATTAAAAAATGGAAAGTGGAGAGAAGAAGATCTTGGAAAACATGTTCATATTTATGTTTGTGTTATTCTAAATAAATATATGATCTGTTTGCATGATTAAATGTGTACAAAATGTTCATAAGTCTGTCAAAAACTATTAGCAGATGAAACAAGTATCCTGCAAACATACAGAATGTGAAAGTGCGGGGATAGGAAACCTTTTGGGTGAGGAAGAGACAGACACCAAAAAAGCCTAAAGAGAAAGCTTAGGAGACAAAAACTGTGTTACAGTTCAGGGCCCAGACATGGATGGAGAGTTAAATGGATGGATTTTAGAAATGGTATCGAAGAAAGAGGGAGTGATTTTATGAGCCCTTCAAGGAAGTTCTTGTGTAATGGAGTTGCTGAGGACAAAGAGATTAGAGAATCAGGGGTGATGACTGAAGGGACTACAATAGCAATGGAAAATTCCTATATGGATTGGGGTTAAATTTCAAGATAAAATATAAGACACATGCCTTGAGAACTTTGGAGAGCAGTGGAATTTCACTGGTAAAAGTGACAAAGGTAAATGTTGCTAATGATGATAATTTGCATACATTTATAAACTGGAAGAATCTTGTTGATCTTCTAAATATACTCTGCAACAAAAGCTTTGATTTTTTTTAAGATCTTCATGTTGTTAATGCTTAGTTTGCATTTTTTTATTTGTCATAAAATTCTGAGCACACACAGATTTTCTAGCTAAACTAAAAAAGTATGACAGTGCTTTAGTGACCCTTTGAGTGAGTTACCATTCATTCAATCCAAAGTCATACTATACCAAAAACCTCATTAAGTGATAAATGTACCAAAACTAGATATGTTGTATAATATTTCATCAGTATAGTCTGCTATAGGAAATTATGGGGATAAATGTCTGCAATTATTTCATAGCATTTGAAGATTGACTATTTTGGCAATAGTTTTAAAGTCTTTAAAACACTTTCCTAAATTCTTCAGTAGTGATAATTAGACTCTTGCAAATTTGTCATTGCTTTAGAAAACTGGCTGCAGGATATTATTCTAGCTATTCTGTCTCTGGTCATGCCCTCTAGCTCCTAGTTTGAGGTCCATGAAATTATGCAGAAAATGCCTTTCTACCTACAGAAATTACATACAGATTCACTAAGTGGCTTAAAGTTAAATTTTAGCATTTCAAAAAGGAAGAGACCAACTTCATAATCTTGAGTCAGAGATTAATGTTGCCACTCTATCTGTGTATGATATTTCACACGTAAGGCAGAACTGATGGGATTTGACTTCTGAGTTTAGAATCAATTGGAAAAAGAAGCAAGAAAATAGTTTTCACTTGACTGATGTTTTGCTCATTTCCAGAATAAGCAAGTTTGTTTTCTCCTTAGTGATACTATTTCATGTTTGGTGGTCTTTAGATATATGAAGAGCAAAGCTGGAGATATACATTACATTGTATTTCCTAAAGAGGGATTTTATAAGTGAACCTGTGGGCATTTAACCACAAAGACAGGAACTCCAGTAAGGATCCTGTAAAAGGAAAAAAAAACCCAAAACAAAACCATTTCCTTCAACACAGACAAATATAGACTGGAAATTTACTTTGACTCCAACGCTTCCCAGGATGTTTTTTCATCCCAATAAACATGAAGACAGCCTGTTCAGAATGACACGCATTGTATTTTTCAAACAAAACCAAAGAAGGATGACTTAGTAGCATTCTACTAAATGAGAACAGAAAGAGTAGAACCAACATAAACCATTCATTGTTCAAATGGAACTATGGGGTATGAAAGCCATTTATTATGACAATTCTGTCCAAAGTATGCTGGCCTAATGCCTCACCTTCATTGCATTTCTATTAAGTCTTTGAAAGTGCTGTGTACAGTTAAAGCTGTCTTATGGAAGAGCAATAAAATCAGCAAACTATGGTTGTTCAGGACCTTGATAGGTGCTTGTGAGACTTGTTTGGCCTGAATAATGAATCTAAGACTGTTCCCAGTGTTTTGGCTGACATGGTGTGCATGACAAAGATGAAAAGAAATTGGGTAAGGATATTTTCTTGCAACACTCCACTAGTCAGGCTGAATTATCTAGGCTGTTATCTATCAGTGCACACAGTGCTTTTAGGAGTATTGTAAAAGACTCTGGCAACCATTACTACTTCTGAGTAATTCTACATTAGTGGAGGAAGAAAACATAATGTTTCAGTTTAAAGTGTCAAATGTTTTCTTCAAGTCAACTATAGTTACAAAGAAGCAGTAATTGGTCATATAAAATTCCCACACCTTAACAGAAGACAGAGGTTTGGCAAGTGCAGTAAGAGACATAAATAGTAACTTGCCATTATTAAGCTACAGAAAATGTGTGACCTATGACAATCTTTTGTAAAACAGAGCAGTGCTGAAGACAAATAATGTCTACAGTTATTGGTATGAAGCTGATGTTTCTCTCTTTTGGCATACAGATGATGAATTAAATGCAGGTTAGGAAAAAAAAAAAATGTTGTCTTGCACTTCTGAATAATGAAATAACTAATACATTTTATGTGTCTTCACAGTGGCCAACACTGTGCCAAGAACATATTAATTAGTATTAATTATTGTCACAATATCACTAGCATCAAGGTTCAGATATTCAGAGCTTTTTCATAGCATATTTTGTACACTGCATATATCAATGTATATAAGCATGAATGCATATGTTGTATGTGTCATATTTTGAAATAGTGGTACTGTACAAGACCCTTTCCTTCCATTTAACTCTGTGAATGTCAGTAACTTTCCTTTCTTACCTCAGCAGAATAATATTACTCTTCAAATTACATAGACCTTATTGTATCTCTCATTACTTGCAGGCATAATACTTAGAAAGAAAAGCTGGTGCTATTTTCATCCAGTCCTCAGGGAGGTTAAATGAATCACTGTGCATGTTTATCTAACTCTTTACGAAGTACCTTTTCCCTTACTGTAGAGCGATCTAATGCTTAGGCTTGATTTTATAGCTTTTGAATGGATAAGACTAATCCTACTATAAAAGCATTGCTATTTTAAATAATCTGAGTTTCTAATAATCGATATACTGCTCATTAGGCATTTCTGTTTAGTAACCAAAATTCATTACCCAATATCAGATTAATTATACAGAAATTTTACCTACAAAGGCCTGAAAACAATGCAATATTCTCCACAAGTTTAACAAAGCCATAAAATAATCACATCTGTACTTTGCATTACACAGGTATTGTACATTATGAAGATTATAGTTTTAAATAGTAGACAGTAATGCACAAAAGCAAAAATCAGTAACAGGTAGAAGTACTTTGATATGTTTGACCACTGGTAGCACTATTTCATAGCACTTTCAGAGAAAGCAGTGTTTCAGAGAAAGTGGACATATTTACAATCCTCTTAAATGACGTTATAAACATAATAGACTAAGAGAAGTCAGAGAGTATCTAGCAGAGGAGCAAAATGTTAACAAAATGCCTAATCTGTACTACTATGCGTCAATTACATGGTTTGAGTTTTTTATATGTAACTGCAAAGTCATGTAAGCATTCCATTTCCTTATGTAATTTCACTTGCTTGTCAATACCTTGACTCTAAGGTCTACTGTTTTTCTCAGCTTACTTTAGAAAATGTTCACACAAAGGACATTATGCCAAAATGAACGTGTAGAAAAAGAGACAGTGCTCAAAGTTACTGTTCCATATTGTCTTACGTTGCGGGATTGAGTACTAAACTAGTGCCTTTTCCCAAAGGGGTAACACATTTTATGAAACATATCAGTTTAAGACTTAGGACAACTGCTCTAGAATGCACACATCTGTAACTTGTCCCTTTACCATGAGTCTGTCTGGGAATAAAAAAAAAATACTCAGACATTCAGCATTTGCTGCAATGAGATCATTGTATTTTCCCATATGCTTATTCTAAATACAACTTTTACTCTAGGTGACTGAATCAAACATATTAAGGCAACAAAACGTTACTATATCCAACTTCCTAGGTTTCCTTTTTTTTTTTTCTCTGTGAAATTAAGAAACAAGTATATTTATTGATGCTAAAATGTAGTAAGAAATTGAGAAAGCTTAGGAAAACACATTAACCTTGATTTTAGCAATGGAATTTGTATCTCTGAAATGCAGGGTCAAATACCTTACTGCTTAAAGATTTTTAAGTCAACAAAGCTATACCAGCAGGAATTTTGGTCCACTGTATGACCAAGTTCAACAACTGAACTGCCTTTGCATGGGCTGCAGGCTAAGTCTGTTAAATTAAACATACCTGGGACTGTTTTCTGGCACTGAAATCAGCCACCATGGGCCGGGTAGGAATCATATATTAAGTTTCAGAGCCCAAAACAAGGATGTCACCTTTTCTACCTGCATGAAAGATTTCCTGGGCCATGGTGATTCCACAAATATGCCTGAGTTGTGGTCCACATATGTGTCACTGTGATTCTAAGAATTTAATAATATAGGCAATGAATTCCAGGAATATTCCCAGGTACTGTTTAAGTCATTAGTAAAGTCCTGTCCCTACAGAGCTGTTACATTGTCACAAGTAGATCACTGAAGCTTTTTTGCCCAAATCTTTGCTGTGATTAGCCATATCTAAAGTAATTCTTTTTGGATTAGCTTAATTTTTTAATAAATAAATACAATAAAAAAAAGAAACCTCCTATAATTTGCTACTTCTTTTGAGAATATGGGGTGTATATTCAGTTACTGTATTTAAGACCTATACAACATGAATTCCATCATGTTAATGCTTGTGGTTTAGGTTGTTGGTTTTTTTCTGTCTTGTTAATTTCTTTACATTGCAATAGTAATAGATATTTGAATACTGGCACAAATCAGATGAAGATTTATAAGGGAAATTAGAGGATCTTAATTGTGTAAACTCACCTTAGAACTGTGACAGTCACTAGTGATACATTTCAGCTACTTTTTGTGCAGCCTTTTCCATTTCCTTCTCCCCTCCTTCTCCCATCTATTCAAACAATCTGCAGGATAATTCAGATTTCATTTGTGTGACTTTCTAAGTGACAGCCCTTTAAAAATTATCTTGACAGCTAAACAGTGAACAAAGTAACTTATGCATAATTTTGTGCATTATTGATGGACAGATTTTCCTCATAGGTTGCAAGTATTCGGAAATAGCCATCAGAAGAAAGTAAGAAAGAAGTAGTCAGTCTCTATTTTAAAGTACATTAAGCATTCCTTACATTAATTTTATAGATTGTGTATCTAAGTTCAAAGATGATCCTGAAAATAATGAGATTCTGGGTTCAGGCTCTCAAACTCCAAGAGATTTTACAGACAAATAATTCTCAGAAAGAACTTCTCAGCAGCTGCATAAGTAGCTGTTGTACATTATTCATCAGAACACTTAATGCTCTTTCAGAACTTTGATTCCAGAAACGTATAAACTTCTATCATTTTATTCTCAGCAGTCAGAAAAGAAATTGTTATGGAGAGCCTTGAACGCATATAGAAGTTAATGGAAATCTCCTGCTGATTTCAGTGGTCTTTGCATCAGTCCATAAGTGTTCTGCTCTCTCCTTACAACTATTTGCTATGGCTCTGAAATAAGAAAAGGTCCTACTGAGTTTTAGTCACCAAGAAATTGAAGCAACCAATTTCAGTACAAACGGCTGAAAATACTGTTTTGGTGCTGATCTGTGTGCACAAACTGCAAACATTATGAACTGTGTGCATCTCCAGTTAAAAGAAAAAAGTATGTCAATGAAGTGCAGAACTTCACACATGTCAGTTCAGCCTGATATATTAGGTTATATATCCCTGGACAATAATTCAAACTGAATTCTATTAGTTTTAAAGCCGGCACCACTGGCATGTTCTATAGAACATAACTGACAGGAACGGCTTCAGAGTGGCTGGCCCATTGATCTGGTGACTTGGACATGTTTTTTAACTTCTATATTCTCTGATTTTTAAGTCTTTTAAAAATGTAGGAGCAGCTCTTCAAAGTATTTGCATTCTTAGAGTTATCAAAAATACAGTTTGGGTTATGTAAGCCTTTCTGCAAAGCAAAGTCCAAACGAGAGGAACTTATCTGACCTAGGTGTTCCCCCCCCCCCCTTACTAAAATGGCTAGAAAGCAGAGGACACAGAGGGCAGAGTATTAGGCTACAAGTTGTCAGCAATAAGAGCTGGAAGCCAACTTTACTTGCATTAACAATTTGATAAAATCCTCAGACTCTAGCAGTTACTGGTGGTTTATTCAGGTCAATTTTTTGCTTTATTTTTTAAAGATCATGAAGGACTGCTATGATTATTTCCATTTCTGATCTGTGTTAGTAGGTAATCCTTCCATTGTACCAGCAGCCTGTGGTTTCAGGCAGGCTGAAAGCATCTCCTGTTCCTTCTGTTGAAAGAATTTTACCCATTCACGCTGAAAATGCTTGTCTGTCTCAGCAGGAAAAGCCCTGGGCAAGAGACAGGAAGCTGAGAAAAGATGGAATAAAGCATTAAAAAAAAAATCAGTGTAGTTTAAATATGTCAAATTCAGCCATTAGCCGATGAGGATAATGAGCAATAACAGAGTGCAGAATTTTGCCCCTTATTGTTCAATACGTGGGTGGTATGTTCACTTTCACACACAGCTGCTTTTAAGCAAGCTGGATTTTGGGCTGCAGCTGCTGAAACAAACAGAAGAAATTAGTTTTGGAAAAAAAAAATGTTGGTACTTGCAATAGCAGTTTACTAACCCCCTTCTCTGTCATATGTGTCTTGATTCACCACCTCAGTCCTCTTTAATAAGGGGCAGTGAAGCAAGGAAAAAATCAAAAAACTCTATCAGTACAGGTTATAATTTTGATTGGTTATTTAAAAAAACAATGAAAATTCACAGTGCATGTTGTATAGAATACATACTGGTTTAGGACTCTCAGATCTTCAGAGAAGTTTGCATGCAAGAAAAACATTTGTTTAGTCATAATTAAATCTGAATTATGTAAATAGTTTAAAATAATCATGTGTGCTGATTCCACCCGCAGTATGTGTTTTACAGCATTATTTGTTGCAAGTCTGTTTTTCAAATCTTTAAATATTGAATTAATTTTATTTTCCTTTTTTTTAATAGGTGGATATTATTCATTTATATGCACTGTAATTGTGTGTGAGGGTATTAGGCTTTTTAATGTACTATACAATTTAGTCACTGAGAAAAATATCTTTGCCTCAAAAAGAGTTGATTTTTCTCATTTTACATTTTTGCTTTTCTGATGGTAAAAACAAAACAGCAGATGGTATCCAACAAACATCATAACAAATATCAGTATTCTGATAACTGGTTGCATCTTTTACAAATCCTATAGTGTGACTCTGCTTATCTTGTGTTAAGAAGTGCCCTGTCTATAGCAGCAGCCATTTAAATCTATGAGGAAAAAGATGGTTAATGACCTCCTTAGATCCATATTTCATTTAATACTAATATTCCTTTGAGAAACTGTCTGATCAACATGCATGGAAGCCAAAGCAGGTGCAGAGGAGCAAACATTGTCTTTCTACCAACCCTGTGATGAATCTGAAGAAATTTTACTACAATTTTGAGCCACGTAGTCCTGTTGTCAAAACATAATCAGTAATCATCTTCTCAGACCAACATATGTAAGGATACAAAAGATACACAGAGCTTCAGAAAGTTCATTTCCATCCTCTGCTATGCAGGGAAGAAAGGAAAAAAATCCACCCCACCCCCTCCCACCCTCACCAACAGAGTAGCTCCAGAAGCTCTGCATAAAATGTTTCTGCTCCAGGGAAAACAATCTGGCCTCATCATGCCTAGTTGGAAAATGTTGTAATAACTTCCTTTTCTTTGAGGCAATTTCCATAATCCAGCTATCAGTTATTCAAAGAAAGAAACACACATTATGCTACTGTATAAAACACTGCATGTTTACTAATCAGACTGAATTCTTTGAAATGAGCCCTTTTGTACAATTACATTTCCCTGTAGTGTCACACTACAGTAGCACTGGAATCCCTGTAATTGCAGAAAAACATTTGATTTCAGCTTCTTTTGCTTAAACAGAAATAAAAATATGTTATTCATGCTAAGCTTTGCTATGATTAAATGCAATTCAGAAGCTGGGTATCTTGATATGATCTTGAAAGGTTAAATCATTTCCCTTGGAGTACCCTAATTTTCATATAAATTACATTACTGAAGGCATAAACCCTATCTTCATAGATCTTGGAGACCCCATTAGCTGAATTAGTTGACAATTTAGTAGTATCTCAAAGTAGCTCGATGAATCTACGAATGTCAGTGTTTCTTAAGATAAGTGTTGGCTGAATTTCCATGTTAACAGAGAACCACAAACGATAATGTCATTTGGGATAAAGTATATCAACATATCTTTACTAAGGTTAATGAGAAAAAATATGTGTAGTAAACACCATAGATCAGCATGATAAGATTTGTTATAACTGAATGAATATCTGTTGCTTAGTTGGGTGTTTTACATGGATGGCAGAAGTACATTCAGATTTGGTTATGTTGTGCTTAATGAAAAGCCTGGGTTTGCACAAAGATTGCAACAGAATTTGTAACCAATATAATTCACAAAGTCCTGCAGATTCCTTGACAACAAATATACATTCCAGAGCTTTAAAACCTTATTCTTCCTTGTTTTGTAATGTGCTACTTCTTACAGCCTCAAATAAGAATATCAGACCTGACCATGCTAAGCAGTACACGTACTAACAATAAAAAGATTTTTCCCACCCCAGAGAATTTCTGATTTAAGTTCATACACTAGAACCAGTTAAAAACAGCACAGGACACCAACTGCATTTTGAAATAAAATACAGATTTGTTGTTATTGGAATCAGGTCATATGCTAGGCCAGACAAGCCAAAGCTATGCTCAGAGTTCCTATAATAATCAAATGTTTACGAATCATAATTGATATAATGTAGTATATGCCTGATTTATTTTATTAAAAACAAAGGAACTCCATTACAAACATTCAATCGCATCACAATGCTATATTAACCCTTCTTTTTCAAGAGCATTGGTCATGCAGATCCTTGTACCTTGAGGTACAAGTATACTGCACTCTTATGAAGAGATAAACAGAGACTATTTGTGAGGTCAAGTAAATTTTGATACTTTCTGGGCAACACAAAGAGTTATGTTATTGTCCTGGTTTCAGCTGGGATAGAGTTAATTGTCTTCCTAGTAGCTGGTACGGTGCTATGTTTTGAGTTCAGTATGTGAAGAATGTTGATAACACTGATGTTTTCAGTTGTTGCTAAGTAGTGTTTAGACTAAGTCAAGGATTTTTCAGCTTCTCATCCCCAGCCAGTGAGAAAGCTGGAGGGGCACAAGAAGTTGGGAGGGGACACAGCCAGGGCAGCTGACCCAAACTGGCCAACAGGGTATTCCATACCATGGGAGGTCCAATCTAATATATAAACTGGGAAGGGGGGGCAGGGAATCGCCACTCGGGAACTAACTGGGCATTGATTGGTGGGTGGTGAGCAATTGCCCTGCGCATCATTTGTATACTCCAATCCTTTTATTATTACTGTTGTCATTTTATTAGTGTTATCATTATCATTATTAGTTTCTTCTTTTCTGTTCAATTAAACCGTTCTTATCTCAACCCGTGGGTTTTGCTTCTTTTTCCCGATTTTCTCCCCCATCCCACTGGATGGGGGGGAGTAAGTGAGTGGCTGCGTGGTGCTTAGTTGGTAGCTGGAGTTAAACCACGACAGTTATTATCATTCATTTCCTCTCAAACAAGTTGTGGTGGTGTGCTCCCTCCCCCCCCCCCCCCCCCCGCCTTTTCTGCTTAAGCAATACCACCAGTGGTGGTTGTGATGGCTGCATCAGGCTTAAGTTGGACTCTGGGGAGACAGATAACAACACAACAGCTAAGGGCCATAAATCTTGCTCAACATCGGAGGGCCAGTTGAGCATGTGCCAACTGAAATATGGCTGGTATGCAAATATGACTATAAGTCAATCATCTTACTCCATATATAGGGGACAGCCCAGGGCCTGCTGAGCACTCCTGCACGGCAGTGGGTTGCATGCCAGGATGTCCTCGCAATGTTACTCCTTGAGGTTGAGAGAATCCTTATTGTGTCAGATACTTGGTAAGCTAATTGGGAATAAGAGTGTTGAAACTTTGAAATCTTAGCTAAGTGATAAAAAGGATTGATTCTGCACATACAATCCTTTAGTCAAAACCCTTTGACCAAGTCTGGGACTAAGTCTGGATCCAGCTGCACAAAAATCCCCTTTGAGAAGGAGTTCAGAATGCAGGGGGGGGCCTTTCTGAACCTCGTGACTCAGGGAGAGGGTCTCCCTGACATTTTTGCCTGACCCTGTCCTCTGTGCAGGAAATAATCAAGTGTACTTTGCCACTGAATCTTGTCAACCACTGTTGCACTTACTATCAAACTTTGTTAGATCACTGTTTTATATCAATAAACACATTGCTGCTTCTCTCTTACAAGTGAAGTGCATGACTCTGTGACACAAGTAGACAGTCAAGAGTAAAAAAAGAAGAATGTAAAGAAGTTTGTCTGCAGACTGTGTCTAATATGATTCTTGATAATGTCACATGTCACATGTTCTGAGCAGAACCTTCACTGAAGAATATTCACACTTAACAGTGGTTAGTGTGAGCACTTGTTACGCGTTCATTACTGACTTACGTCATGCTACCAAGTTGGAACAGATTCTCCAGATGAAAATCCACATCCAAAATATATGCTATTACTAATCACTGTTAGTTTTCATTAGATACATCTTACAAGATCAAATCCTCCTTGTCTGGAAACTCAAAACAGCCACAAACTGTTCCAAAGTAATTTCCACTGCCATTCACAAGCACACAACTATTTATGGACTTCAAAGGCCTTTTTGTGAAAGGTAACTCTGAAATTGTTAGTTAAGCCAGGAATAAATATGCTATTTTTGTTATTATAAATCCTACGAGATATTTATCTGTTCTTTAAAAGTATAATTTACTTCAGTTTTATATATTGGTGCATTAACTCAACAGTAGGTGATTAGACTGCATGGTGTACTCAGGTTAACAAAACTGTGGGATATGGGTAAGTATTTGCTGTATTGGTAACAGCTTGAGATTTCTGTGCTTTTTCTATGGCACCTGTTACAATAACATCCAGGTGTGTTCAGGCAATTCCATTTCAAAGATTAAATAGCTCATACTGCCATACAAACTTTAATATGCAGGCTTAGGATGGACTCAAACTTGGCTAAATAAAATCTCTGTAAAATAAGACTTCTGTTTTGGGGATTGTGAAATCCATCTATCTGGATTTAACTTCTTAAGCTTCTTTAATAATCAAAACTTACAGAAACTCACCTAGTCTTTTAAAGTTAGGTAAGAGCATAAGGATCAGATCTGTTAGACAGCTTCACATCTCCAGTGACACCAAATCCAGTCAGTCAGCTCTCTTCTGGTTAGACTGTGAAGAACAAACTGCAAAAGACTGGTGTGGTGCCGCGCATATTCAACCATGGGTGGTGACAACGTGAGTCTTGAGTTCTATTCACCTTAACAGGATTCAACCTTTATCCCACTAAAGCATCACAACCAGCAGGTATTCTTGGCCAGCAATTCCTTCATTCTTTCAAATCGAGCACAGAAGATCTTGAGAAACTAACTTTAGCTTAGTTGTTAATTATTTTGTTTTAAACTAGAGAGTAGATCTAGAGTTCTCTAACCAGAACTGTTTGTTTATCCAATCAAAGGCTAAGTAAAATGCATAGACATTTGCAAGAGCTGGGATGAGAAACTTGTGCCAAATTTTATAGCTGAATGCCCAATATACTAGGACACATTTGAGCTTAGTCACCTCTTCAGTTAAGTGAGGAAATAACTAATAGATATAGGTATAAGGCAGATATGAAAAATGGGTGGACTGGATTGCTAACCGAGTCTGAGACAGGCTTTAGAAAACAAAGACCTAACCAAGGTCAGACTGTATCTCACCTCAGACCACAGAATAAGATGACTTATAGAATTATCACAGCACTGATGTCTTCTGCTTTAAAAATAAATATCTTGGCTTCAACTCTACCTCAACATTCATGTTTGAAAAACGTCTTCTCCTTAGTATGACATTTATCAATCTGATCTTCTGTATTTCATTGATGCTGCCTGTTAGAGGTTTATTTTTACAGTGAAAATAATTCAGGCCATCCATGCTTTTTCTTTAGTGTTTATCACCACAATATGTACCTATTACTTCAGCTATTTAAGTTCAGAAAATAGCTTATCAACTTTTTTGTGTTCCTTTGACATGCAAAATTCCACCCTGTGGGTTTTTTTTGCTATCTTTTCTTTTATAATAAAGATGTATTATAGCTTGGGCCAAATTGCCCTCAGGTCTGAAGAAGCAAAACTAATTATTTTATCATGTTATTCAAACCACAATGTTGTGGAAAACTCTGTATATTTTTTTAAATTGATACAGGATCACTCAAAAAATGATCAAATTATGATTTTGTTGAGATGCTAGTTTTCTTTCTTGTTGTTCTGCACAAAATTTAGGTATAGAGAAGGTCCTGCTTAAAGAAACAACTCTCCTTTCTTCCCTTCCTTCAGTTTTTTCTGTTTAAATATTGCTTTACTGATGTCATAGATGCTCACAGCATCTTGGCATAATATGAAGATGCTCTGTAGCAATTCAGAGTAATCTTTTCCAGTTTTAGGTGAGTGTTCTTGTAAATAAAAATAACATAATTAACGTTCCTTGTAATATTGAGATATTGCCAGAACTTTTCTGGATCAGACAACTAATTAATGTTCTTACTGAGAAGCAAATAAAAAACTTCTGAAAAATATTACTCGATAGTGTTTTCAGGTATGTTTCTGATTAACAGATTAGAGACTGACAGTTCCAGAAAAATATTAATTTCTCTAATTTTTAAAAATTTGACAGGGCAGCTAGTTAAAATAATTTGTCTAAATTTGCACAGCAAAGAAGTAAAGCCATCTTTTTTTCTCCAAAGCTTTCACAAGCTGGTGTTTGCTGAAATACTTAAAACAACATAAAACATCAGCTGTGTATTCACACCAGCATCCATTATCTGCTTGCTGTGGAAGATTATATATGTTCTTCTTTTTGTTTCAAAAGTCAGAGGGTGGTTGAATTATTGTAGGAAGAGTTCTCTATGACATTTCAGAGACTCCATAGCAACTGTATTCAACTCATGGCACCTGTGTCACATGATACTCTTTAGAGCTCTACTTCGAGTTCAAGGAAGGTGTCATATGAAGTCATGATGTCATGTAGAGATTGTCAAAGGAAAACATGTCCATTATAAAAAAGAAAGTAGTGTATATAGAAATATCTTACAAGCCTAGCTCCATTGAAATGGTAAAAATACTCTTTATTTGGAAGTAACAATGAACAATGGCATTTTGTCTCTTTATTTTCCCCAAACTGCAAGCATTGAAAAAACTTAGGCAGTAATGTGTTATTGGAAAAGAGGTCATGTGTACTCTTGTACCAACTGCAATTCCAAGTGATACTTTTTTACTTCTTTGTCAAAACTTACAAATTTTACACTCTTTTCCTCTAAGGAACAACAAAAAATAATACTATTGACATGTTTCTTGTGGAAGTTTCACACTATGTTAACATCACTTTATGAATAGAGTATAATTTTCCCGACTAGCACTGGCTGCAGCCACCAGTTATCACGAGTGTAACAAGAATTATTATTTACAATATTTTACAGCAGCATATGTGTTTAAGGGCAACCTGGAGATAATTTTACACAAATTACTTCAGCCTTCTGCTTCCTCTCTTTCTCATTTTTAAAAAGTAGTCTAACATTTCCTTTGCTCTTTACAATATGATCTTTCCTGGTTTTAACTTCTGCTTTATCTGGAATGATAAATTTTCAATTATAATCATTGGAGTAGAAAGGAAATGGTTATTTAAAAATATAGTGAAAAAAAGTTGTCTGAGCAAATGAGTTTCTCTTGTAACTGTTCAAATTTCTGCTTCTCACCTGCACTAACATCATAGTTTCATTACTTCTGCATTATCAGCTTTTAGATTATGTAAAATATAAAAATCAAGCTGGAATAATAATAAAAGTTGCACATTTCAGGTCAACTTTTTCCTAACAAAAAAATCGACAGAAGGAAAAAAGCCCTTTCTTTTCCGTTAGAAAACTTGAACAAGGCCATAACAAGGTTTTAACCATACTAAACACTGTTGTCATTGCTTTTATAGTTGCTTTTATAATTATTTCTAATGTTATCAAGAGTCCCAGCCATGCATGAATCCAGAGCAGCAGCCTCCTGGACTGTAAGCTTTACATTAGGACGTCTTCTATATGAACTATGGTTAGGGGGATATAGGACACATCAAGTGTCTCAAATGTGTATCACACACCTAAAAAGAGGGTGAACTGTAACTATAATTCACAAAAAGAGACAAAACCTTAGCTTCTTCATTATGTTATTCGAATAGGCTGAGTGAGTAGGGAAACACAGCAATGCTGATCTCTGCATTTCTTGTTTACTCATTTTGTCAATAGCCAAGAATGTGATTCCTCCAGCAGCCCCTGAGCCAGCTTATTCACTATTCACATGACTTAGCCCCCAGTACAGCACCTATATTTAAGCAAACTCCATGTAGCTCATGAGGTATGTCTTGGTTAGCCTTTGTCAAGTCCCGTGCAAACACTGAAAAAAATAATTTTGACAGAGAGAAATTACATATAGTTATTTAATCAATGTGTTTCTGGTAGTGTCCTAAAAATAGAAGACACTTCCTTAAAGAAAATGAAGTTCAATTCAGAGGTCAGTAAGTATCAATATTACTAGTATTAATATAAATAATTTTGTTTCTCAAGTTCTCTGTGATGCTGTAGCACCTTTTTCTTCCCTCAAAAAGTGAATGATTAATTTCTTGAGTAAAAGCAAACTTCAGCTAAGCTTCACTAACAATGTACTACCATAAGCTCTGAAAATGCAAAACCATTCTGTAAGAAAATGGGTGAATATTACCAACATTTTATTCTTTTACTGTGCTTTCTGTCATTTCCTCACTTCTTGATCTGCAATACTACTCAGTTATTCTCAGTGCCCAGTGCAGGTTTTAGATACTTAAAGTAAGCTTATTAATTAGTTAATTACTGTATTTTAATAATACTTTGGGTTGAAAGCATCTACCATTTTAGAGTTGGATCCTTAACTGAATATCTTTATTTAATAGCTTTTTTTTAGCAATGTGTGAAAGAATCAGACTAACCATACATGAAGAATAAATTATGTTTTATTACCACTCATCTGGAGCCACACAGCACTCCACTGTATGCATAAAAAGTATTTCCAAAATCTGCTTTTCAAAGATTTTTAACCTTTACAAAATCTGATGTTATGTCAAATTCTCTCACTGCTGAAATTTTCTTTTCTTGCTCTGACTGATCTTATCTGCTTATCCAGAGTAATACTGAAATATAATCAGGCAATCTGAAAGAAGAAACTGCAGAAATGGTGTTTTCAAGGAAAAGATGATGCTTGGAACTTGGTTTAATTCAATTGGTTAGAGTTAGAGCTTTTACTGAACAGTGTTACAGACAAACTCATATACCACCAACTAGTGATGCATTTAGAAAATGGGAAAGTTTGGCATTATGACAGGGTTGAACATGCAGAAATGGAAATATTTTCTTATGTAAATGCTATAAGTCCCAATACCTCTATTTCTTGTCTAGCCTATTCCATACACAAAAGTGAGTGTTCTGCTGAATTCCAATTGTTTTTCTTCTCTATCACCTCTTGAGTGCAACTGATGTACTTTTCACTTCTGATATTATCAAGTGCTGAAAGGCCCCTCCAAATCAGTGTCTTTTAAGCATTAAGCCATATATCTTTGCATCAAGGTTCACATATGAATGAGTGTCAACTAGGTAGCAGAAATATATAGTCTGTGATGACAGACTATCTGAAGGTAAAGGACAAGTCTCAATTTGTTTCAAAGTTCCGATTAGGGATAAATAATTGAAACATTTATGCCTTCACCAATTATAGCAGGAGATCCATTAACAGAATTGCCAGACAGGAGCAGACATGAATAGGATTGTCACAGAAAACATTAACATTCTCATTGAAAAAGTCTCTTATCTGGAAATTTATCTTGTATGTACTTCATAAATAATACATAATCCATGTGTCAAACTTATTCTTACATTCTTGTACACTTTCCAAAGGAAAACACTGTCAAGCAGTTCCATGGTAAGAATTAAGCTTTTTACTGTTTTGAAACCCAAACCATAGATTTCTTAATCATTGCTTAGATTCTTTCACACCCTGGATGTCTGAAATGTGTAGTTACCTACATTTCTAACATTGTGTTTCTAGAAATTGCTTTCTTGCGCATCCTCAAATGCCTCAAAGTTGACTATGCTGAGCTTAATTCATTCCAAGTCTTCATATTAGGAATCTCAAATGTGCAGTTGCTTTACCTCTGTTATTGAGTACATCCATGTCAGAAAAAGTAGACATGTACCACTCAAATAAGTATGGAAAGATGAGGGTCTGGGATGCTGGGGGCAAGAGGGTAGGGTGTCAGTGGGACTATGCCAGCTGATGAGGGAATGTGCAGGGGAAGGGGGTCAAGGAGGAATAAAGGGAGTATAAAAAGGGCTGGTCACATAAAAAGTATGGATGACCATTATGCCTATCTGACCGAGCCCTGCACCTGATCACTGCAGTCTGTCCCATGTTCTCATTAAATCTTTTCTTAGCTGTGTCTCTGCGTAATCTCACCCTCTGTCCCATAAGAGTAAGTGAATGTCTCTTTTTGCTAACAAGCACCATGCTGGACCAGGCAGGGAGTAGGAGACCTGAGGGGTGAGCAAGAGCGCCTGGGATCTGGGCAGTGGTATAGGAGAGCTGTGTGTGTGCCTGCACTAGTGACCTTCTGCCTCTGCCAGCCCAAGAGGAGGAGGGGACTTGGCTGCCTGTGCTTGTGTTAATTTAACTTTTAATTTTAGATTTGATGGTCTTTTTGTCTCCTACCCTTAGGTGCCTAAATTTTCCCGTACAGAGGAAATCTGGAGAGTGGTAGGTTCCCTGGGCAATCATCCATCAAAATATCACACATAGATCAATGTTTGGGGTATTGCTTTGTTTTGGAGTCTGAAAAAAGTGTTAATTTTCAGTTTGATGCTCTTTTGTGCAAATGAAATTTTCTTCAAACTCAAGAGGCTGTTCTTGCATGTTCTGGGCTCTTTCCCTACACTATGCCAATCTTTGAAAAATAATAGCATTTGTATGAAGAAGGCTCACTTGAAACTTTTCTTTATTTGACTTGAAATGGATTCAGATAACTTATTATAGGGATTGTGTTTTATGTGATGATGCATTTCTCATAATGTGAGAAATTGAACTAAATGAGGAAAAGTGACTAAATTATTACTGTTTATCTGAGAAAGAAGAAAAGTTTCATATAGGCTTTTTACTCATTTTCACCCTCTCAACATTAAAATGTCACTCATCATAATTTATTTCATGTATTTTTCTAATTAAAATGAACTTACTAAAGTTTGAATTTAAATAATATGAAGTTCAAGTTAATTCAAAAAGGAAAACATGCCTTTTATTGATATTATGCGTTCCTTAAAAATTACAGATTCTGACAATGATTCACACATCCTTTTACAAAGCTAAATGACATTTTGGGCATCTTGGATGCTGTTATCTTTGGGAAGATTACATTGTGCGAAAAATTCATATGTAGAGTTTTTAGCTTATTTCAGTGCAGATCAGCTCTGTGCTGCTTTATGATGTGCCATCTCTTTCATATCAAGAATAATAGTAGAAAAAAATCAACATGAAAATAAAAGAACATGAAAGGGAATAAATTTTTTTAGTTACAATAAAGAGAGGGAGCCAAGACAAAAATGATAATTTTCAGGTATTAAATAGGTGAGAGACATTACTTTGGTAACAATCTATATACCACTTCACAGTAAAAAGTAGACATCAATTGAAAATGCTAAAAAGATACAACAGACCCATAGAGTAAAAACTGATAGAAGTATTTAGAATTTGATACAAAAGGAGCAAAGCCTAGATAGAGGGTGAAGACTGACTGCTGAAGACCAGGAGTTCTTCAGAAGAATAGCTATTGTACTCTGAGGTTTAAAACATGTTCCTAGCCCTTCAGGCTAGGCTGCCACTGGAGGTGTCTCCAGACGTTTGTCCAGGACACCAAACCCAGCTGGTCTCTGCATGTATGTGTGTATGGGGGGGGGGGGGGGGGAAGGAGAGAGAGAGAGAGAAACAGTTTGTATTAAGTGTAAAGGTAAAATGCAAAGTGTTAATACAATAGGGTATTGAAAGGAGAGCTGTACATTACAGCGTGTGGGAAACAAAAATAAAAATTACTTTTAAAAAAGGGGAAGAATTCCAGCTACTTATGGTTCTGGCAAATACTGTACCAGCCTTGTTTAGATCTGGAGCTGAAATGGCATTTTAGTTTCTGCAAGCCACCTGTCTTACCACCTAAATTCATTTCAAATTTTAACTGCAAAGATTATTGCCATTCCTTTAAATAAATAACATATTTTTATTGATTGTGATCTAGATCTTTCTGAGATCAGCTTGTTTTTATTGAAGACCATCCTTAAAAAGCTTTTGCAGCCTACAGGTTGGAAGAATATATAAATTCATAGGCTCTGTTTTTAGCGACATGAAAAAGAATTCATGTGTAATTGCAAGATTAACTGGAACATTGTGTGCAACAATAAGAAATTACATAGTATCATTATAATTGAACTATTCTTAAACAATAATTTTTATCAAATTTATGATGGGTTAGTTTTCATAAAATCAACCTAAAATAAATAGAAAATAGACTGGGTGAGTTTTCAGTGAAAAACACTGAGATGTTGTATGTATGTATTAGGATACTTACAGGAATATATTATGCACATTTTAATATTTTAGACATTCATAGAGTATCATGTTCATACTTAAAGCTGAATCAGAGGAGAAAAATGCTATATATATGTTGTATTTCTTTAGCAAAATCATAAACTGAGGGCTTTTCCAAAAAATTTTTCACTGAGCTATTTGTAAACACCATATGTTGGTTTAACTGTGTGACTTGAAGCTTTATTATTAGAGGAGTATTTCTTAGGTCTCTCACAGACTCATGTGAAAAATGTTAAAAGAATAGTAAGGTTGCAAAGTCAAGAACACCAGAAAAAGGAATTTAAATAATTAAGCTGCTTCCTGAAATGTGAAGTATGTTGCTTTGTTCATACCAATCTTTGTATGAATGCAGTGGTAATCTTGAGTCCACAGCCTGCTGAAGGTCTCCAGCAGACCTAGTTGTGGGATTTGTTAGTTTTCCAGTTTTATGTTTTAAGCACACATGACAGTGCACTGGAGGAGCAAGATCGATAAAATAAATATTATATACTTATATCATTTAAATTGTGTTAGTATGCTGACAAAGAAAAGGATCAAATTAAGAATGTACATGTTTTTCAGAGCAGAGATTAGAGGAGCTGAAAGTATGATCAGAAAAAAAATATCTTTTTTCAGAGGTTTTAGAAGCAACATTATTATATTAGTTTCTGAAATATGGTAGCTGGAGAAAATAAAACAACAGATATAAATGGCAGTTTTCTATGGATTGATCCCTTATTTTTACCTGTTAGGTTATTCTTTCAATATTTTTGAAAATAAATACCAAAATGCGCCCAAAAACCAGGTGAAGTGACTTCTAAAAAATCTGTCCAGATACTTTTAGAACTAATACCTGAAAATAATTCAAATAACTTGAAAATAATTTGTATTTAGAAAGAAAAAAAATCACAAAAAAAGGATCAGAGAAAATGTAATTTTTCATTTTTAAAATGTGTTAATATATTTAACAGTTGCTATTAAAACCATGGGCTTTTAACACAAAATCTTCATTATGGGCATCATCAGAGTTTCATTTGTTATACAATATTTAATCACACTTCAAGGTAACATGTTATAGAATAATTTATAGACTTACAATAACACAATGGTTTGTATCTGAGACTACTGCAGTACATTTCCCCCCCCCACCCCCCATCCCGCCAGCAGGATAAAAAACTTCTCCAGGAAGGGAGAAGGGGAAGGAAACCCTGGAGGCTGCAGGTTGAAATTTGAACTGGCCAGTCGAGATGCACCAGGTACACCGAGGTGACCCTCCTAGCCAATAGGATTAAATGACCACAGGTCAGGTTCGACAGGGGTATAAACGGGGTCCCGCCGGAGGACATGTTGGCAGTCCCCCTCCTCGGAGCAGGGCGTCTGCAGTCGGGGACTCCCCCTCGGGTCGGGGCACCACCCGAGGTAACTCCTGGAGGGAGAGAGCCCTCAGCTTTTAGGGGAGTGATATGTGCATTTTGAGCCATCACTTTAAAACTTGGGGATTCTTGAGTCATCTGTATAGTATTAATTCTCTTTACATCATTGAGCCTGTGGTTTTATAAGATGTTACTGGACTTCTAACTTTTGCTGAAGAATAAATCTGAGTTTTAACACCTGTTGGATTTGATTAGTCGTGCATCCCTAACAGAGACTATTTATCTCAATCTGTATAAATCCTGACATGACTTAAAAGCAAATTAATCACTTAGCATTTTATATACTAGCTGTGTGACAGTTGCACTAAGAGAAATTGTTCAATTTAAGAGGATTAGAACAGGAACCTTAATGAAGGATCTTCAAAAACATCATCATATGTTCTCTAATGTTATATTACTTGCACTTAACTATGCACTTCTTGCAGCCTTACAGACTGCATGTTCTAGGGTGAGAGCTCTAACTTCCTAAAGAAGGTTGCAGCTGTAAACATATTTGAAGAAAGAAACTGCAAAGGAAATTGAACTATAGAGGCATTTTTTTGTCTAGATTTCAGTTCACACTTTAGTGCTGATTGTTTCCTAAATTCAAAGACATTAATTTCTATGGCAAAGCTTATTAAATTTCTATAAGGATGTGTCTATTGTGAGTATGGGAATAATGTAAACAGCTCCTGTAGTGCTCATCAGCCTTTTTGAAGACTTCATTAGTATTTCAGAAGTTGTTTATATTATCCATATTATCTATATCTTACTGCCAGATTGTTGCACTTTTCTACTCTAGATCAGTAAGAAGACTGACTGGTTCCCAAAGCAGCTCCTAAAGAATGACAACAGTGAAGTCTCTGAACTCTGACCCAGGGGTCTGACACTGACCTTGACCTTTTACACAGATTGTGATTTACTTTATACACCTATTGCATTCATGTTTTTAAACCATTTGTCCTCAAAGCACGAACATGACTTTATGAAAAGAAACATTAAACTCTTAAACCTCTTGTGTCTTCACAGACTTCTGGCACCTTCCAGATATCTATTTCAAATCTTTCTAATTGCTTCCTCTGGGAATTTCTATTGTGGTCCTGAAATATCATTGTTGGTTCAAAGATAGTATCTTCCATGATCTTTTACTTGTTCAAATAAAAACTAGAGCAGTGTGAATTTAAGAGCTTGCTTATCTCTTCTCATACTCACTTGTAATATCAAGAAAACTCCAGGATAGAGTAAGAATTTAGTTTAGATTACTTTAATCCATTCATTTTCAATTTCCCTTAATATTATTGGGAAAACTGCTAGTAAAACTAGTGTGAAAGTGAGTTATTTTTCTTTTAATGTAAGGACTCATACAGTCCTAGTCTGTTTTATTTTCTTTTTTCTCTCTTCTGAGGATTTCTAAGCACAAGCCTTGGCCCTTTGATGGATATCTTTTTGAAGTAGTTGATAAAAAATGCTTTTGGTGATTGGGAATCCTGCAGAATTTTTTGCTTGGAGGGAGAAGCAGTAAAAACTTCTCTGAATTTTTAGAACTTGTTTACTTTGAAGTTAAAAGCCTCAGTAAAAACTTAGTGAAAGTAGTCAGGACTTCAGATTTTCGCTATATGAAGAATGGCCTGACCAACAAGCTAGGCAGCTGCAAAGACATTTGACTCTTAGAAAGCTACTACTAGCTTGGTTGGAAAGTTAAAGTTGGACTGAGTCCAACTTTAGTTGTCAATCATGACCAACTATCTGTAAGTCACAACGGACTTCATTCTGTGTTTTAGCCAGAGCAGGCTGCATGATCTAACACCCCACACTTCTCTCATCCATAGACTATTGCAGATCTTCGTAAAATACAGCTTGAACTTTTGGAACACTTCCCCGATCAGGCTTTCTTTTAGATCTTTAGAGAAATCTTAGTGGCTGCAAGAACAATATGTTCAGCCTCAACCTTATGACACAACAAGTGCCAGAGGTATGTGGAGTGCCCAGACTATACCACAGGTTGTGCTTTTGTGAAGCTATTAGGATTATTAGGCAGTTGCCCTCTCGTAAAAGCAGGAGTGCAGTACACACAGGGAAGAGAGAAAACAAAGGGGCAAGGGAACAGATATTTTAAAATTTCTGGAAGAAAAAAAAAGTAATTTAGTGATACTGTGAAATACTTCAGAAATCCTTAAGCTTCTATGATCACACTCAGACAGCAGCTTGCTCCAGTGCTGCTTCATGACAAATGACAATGCGATAAGCACAAAAGCCATACGTCTATTACTGTGTATTGAACCTACTAATTTGAGATACTCACCTGCCAGTGTACAACGTGCAAGAGGGAAGAACAAAAAGGAATTTCCAGCAGGAAAATCTCATGTTTACTTTTCTGTCAGGGAGATTCTGTAGCCCATTTTCTTTTCTTGCTTTTAGCCTAACAACAGCATCCAGTATTACAAGGAGGATCCAGAAAATTTACTTTAAATAATGAAAAATTAAGGGCAAGAACAGAGATGCATCTGCATTTTGCTCATTTAAAGGGATTATAACAAAAGTAGATCTATTTGTTTATTTTCAATATTCCATTTTCAAGATTGTTATTATTTCAGCACCTTAAACTGGGAAAAGCACTTCATAAACCTCAACAAAAAAAAAAGGTCCATTTTATACTTTGAGGTAAAAATGAATGGTAAAGTAAATTACATAACTTTATGAAAGAGCAGATGTAATCAATGAAAAGTCCCATTGATTAAAAATGGGGTTACACTCAGTCTTCATGTAGCATGACTAGCACATCACATACCTAACTGCCTATATATATCTTTTTAAAGTAAAACAAGAGAAGATAAGAAAAATATTGCAAGAGGGATGTAGAAGAGCTATGGTGAAAAAGGAAAGGTATTGGGAAAAATAAATTTTACTTAATACTGAAAAAAGACATTAAAATACTTTTTTATGCCTCTAGTTTCAGCAACCTGAAAAGAAATAACTGAAAATGAGAAAGAAATCAGCAATTTTAATAGACACCTGCCGAACAGGTTTGATCTCCCAGAATAAATTAGATATCTAACATTTTTAACACCAACACCTTTAAGTCATCCTAGAAACAGATTCTGACTCACTATCTCCTTGGTAACAGCTTAAACCATTTCCAATCTGTTTGCCTAAAGTATAACTCGTAGCTGACCAGAAGCATAGACCTAAATGAACAATTTATTCCTATTTGCAAACTTGAAGGTCAAGGAAAGGTCTGTAATTTTTTTTTATTAAAAATTTTTCTGTCTCCTGTAATTCGATACTAGCTTACAAGTAAGGCTGTGTGGAAATTTCAAAAAAAAGTCTAATGGAGAGGGGAGAGATGAATCTATCCTCTTACAATGAGTGCGGACTCTGCTTAGAACAGTTCAAGAAATCCATATCCTTAATGAAAAGGCACTCTGAAGCAGTACCCATCTCATTTCAGTTAGCAGAAAAACAAAATCAAAATCACATACTTGTTCTGAACCCTCAGAAAGTTATGCTTGACATATCTCAACATATTCGGGGACATTTACCAGGGAGTCATTTAGATAACGAGTTTTGATTTTTTATCTAAATTTTCATTGTAAAATATTGCAATATCCCCCCAAATATTGTGACAATAAATTTCCAGCAAAGAAATATACATATTTGTCTAATGAAAAATTGAAGTAAAAAGAAATCTGTTGAAATAACATAACTTAGATATAAAGACAATAAAAACAAGAAAAAAAAAATCCCCAATCAACTCTTATGTGTACAATTAAAATAGCCAACTGAGCTACCAGGTGTCATTTATCTGATTTTCAAAGTATGACATGAAGTGCATAATTTTTCCTACAAATTCCAATTTAAATGACACTTGAAAGTGCAGGTCATTTTTCCAAATGTTATAGTGTTTTACATATAGTTGTAAAACTTTCTTCTGAAGCAATAAAGATACGTTAAAAGTTATTCTTTGATTTCAAGAAGAAAGATCTTTTAAAAATATGAAGTTAATGTCAAATCTATTTTTGAACCTGCAATATGAACTATCACAGAAGTACTACATAACACAAGATGCTTTCACATCCTCAAAACTTGAAACTGTTTCACTTTTTCTAAATTACATATTTGGTGGTCCTGGGTAGAGCTTGACTCCCAGTAATTAGGGCTTTTATTTGTCATGTAGGAGGCTGAGAGGGTCAAGACCTTGTTCCAGTTAGTATTCAACTATGCAAAGTGAATCAGCTCTATCAGGAGTAATACCTTAGCAGAAACAGCAAATACACTGGTAGTGACCTGGACATGGAAGGATGGTAAAGCAAGAAACTCAATAATTTTCTTCCTCATCCCAAAATTGTGTAAAACTGAAACCAATCCTGAGATTTTTTTTCCCACTTTTTCTATGTTAACCCAAATTCTACCTCTGGGCTTAATAAATACAGCATGATATGTTCTTATAAAAAGTTTCCTTTTCCACTGTATCATATAGTATCATCCTTTTAAAAAAAACATACACATAACAGTTCCCAGGAAGTACCTTTTCTCACTACATCATCTACAGAAATTTGATAATATGTCTCTACAAATATAAACCCATCCATCTAGACTGGAACTATGGTACTTCCAGGTTTCCCTTCTTTTCAGAAATGCTGTCTGGATAGACTTTAAGGGTTCTGTGAAACTCATCCAGGATTTACAGATATTTGGTTCCTCTTCAGGCTGGCATTAATCTGCTGCAGGTCATTTATCAGCCACAGCTTTTCAAATTCCAAAAATGTTCATAACTCCTTGGCATGAAGTGACAATTCTAACATATCTTGGAAATATCTTTAAACTTAAAATACACACTGCATATGCAGCCAGTCTGATACCTCTCATAATCACAATTGCTGTGCACATTTGTGTGTAACATATGGACAGCAAACCTGTCCATAGCTCTGCCAGAAATCAGAAGATGACTATGCTATTATTGGCCAAGGATTATAAGACAAGGCAATACCCATACAATTTGTGCCACTCTAACATTAATGGCATTTTCAATCAGTTAATTATTTTGTAAGAACATGATCCCTTTCAGTTGACTTGTTCTGATGACTGAAACTGTTTAAGTTGCAGAACATCCCGCGAGAGACTTTTAAGACTATGGAAAAATATTTAAATAATTATAAGAGGTCTGAAGTAGTTAATTTTGGTGGAAAACTGCTGAACTATCTTTTTTTTTTTAATTGTGGAAAAGGTTTTAATAATTCCTTTTAAACTTTTACTGAGACAGGCCTTGAGCTATGACACTTTGTTTTTTTTTTATATCAGATGCTTATTTCTTGTACAAAGAGATCAATTTTGGGTGAAAAATTATTTTATATATACTGCTTAATGTTGCTTTTGCTTTAGTATTCTCGTATCATCCAGCTGTGCCAGTCACATACATGATACCTTTACTCAAAGCACTCTGCAGGTATAGAGCACAAAGAGAACCATAGACTTTATTGAGGTCTTAATTTTTTTAAACTGTGTATAGGAAACAGGAGAACAAACATTCAATAGTAGGAAACAGATAGAGGAGTGGAAGAAAAACTGAGACAGTAGTGGTTAATACAATAGACTGTGCTCTTTGCATTGAGGCCAAGGAAAGGTTCATGGAAGACTTTGAAAGAGAAATATGAATTACGTTGGTGGATGACTATCCAAGCCATGTCAGAGAGCATCGATGAAGTCACAAAAATACTGTTTTGAAAAAGTATTTGGTGCAAGGGGTGATGTCAGTTTGTATCATAGGTGACCAGTTAATTAAGACAAAGAAAACCCCAATAACGAGTTAGATAGACCTGTCTTCTCTATTTAAATTTAAAATCTTCTTTGGAGTAAAACTTACTGGTTTATAGATTATCAGTGCTGATATAGTTACTATAATATGATATGTATAAATCTTTTGATGGTGTCAGAAACTGAACAGTAGGCCTTGCAGTACGATGTTTGCATAATAAGATGTACATTCTTACCAACTAATTCTAGTAGATTTCCAGTCAACAGTGTATGGGGAGAGGAATACCTTTCCAAACAGTAAGTCAGAGGATATGAGTTAGGAGCCTATTTGCTTCATTTATTTATACAGAGACCCTAAAACAGGATGCCAAAATTTGGTAGTGTTATTACAGCCATCAAATTATGCTTATTTGTTTTAAAACCTACATTTTAGGAGGTATGTGGAGAATGATAGGCAAAATTGCTGCATATTAAGAAAAGGCTCTGACAACTCAGCCTATATTCCCATGCAGGCCCTGCTCTGTGCATAAAGTGGAGTCTTTGATTTTTAGGTGTTTCATTTAGCATCTTCTACAATATATCTTGTACTTTCTTCATAACTAAAATTCAGGCATTGGATATTTTATAGAGCTTATTTGCATACAAAAGCAATCATTTAACAGTAAGACTGTTGGGGGGGGGAATGAAAGGGAGAAGAGGGGTTTGGATTGCTTAAAGTATCACCTCCAGTTGTATTAGCCATAGGAAAATCATTTAATAGAAATTTATATAAAAGTGTGAAATCCCAGAATTTGATGGCAAGGTTCACTCTATTACTTAGTACATGGGTGAAATGCACTCAGGAAAATTAAGTTAGAATCAGACTAAATTTATGTATAAAGAGACCGAAAATGTAGTAAGTTAAAAAGAGGAATATTACAAAGAAAAATCAAGTTAGAATTAATTTCTTGTGATTTGTGCAAAGATCAGGCATGTGGAAAAATAGGGGACACCCTCCTGTTGAGTCACGAGGTTCAGAGAAGACCCCCTTGTTTTCTAAACTCCTGTCGGAGTCTAGATGCAGCTGGATTGACTCCTAGTCCCAGACTTGGTCAATGGTTTATATCTAAAGGGATTATGAGTATAATAGGAGCCCAAAATTCATTCACAGTTGAATGAAATTCATGATAGTAATTAAAGTATAAATTTGAAAGTAATAATTTATAATATACTTGCTTATAAGATGCTCATTATAGACTATTCAGGTTAGTACACTCAGGTGCATAAAGACACTAAGAGATATATATATGACAGAGTAAAAGAGGTATACCTGTTAAAAATTCCCCTCAAGGTCAGTGAAAATATTCACGTCAAATGCTTCGGCATTTGTCTCAATGGTTGAAGGGTCAAGCCTCAAGGAGCAAAGAGAATCAGCCCAGGTCATGTCAGTTTTCAGCGACAGACCTCTGATTTTCACAAACAGGAAAGTCTGCGAGCTCTGAGAGATGCACCACTCGGAGGGAGGTGCTGGTCACAGCCCGCTGCGGTCCAGGAGAGCTCAAAGGGCCTCACTCAGTACCGCTGTTTGTAGGTTGGGGAGATGATTGACTTTTGTCATCAACAAATTTCTAGAATCCCAACTACGCTGGAAAATTCCGAGGCTGTTTGAGAAAAACTCAAAACATAGATAGGCGATGCTCCAAGACTGTCAGGGGAGGACTGTGGTGTCTCAAGGTTGTTATGAGAAAGAGCTGGCTGCAGGTTGTTATGAGAACTGGCCGTCTCTACTCCCGTCCCCACCTCCGCCGGGCAGCAGGAGTCCTTGAGACGCACAGCCTGTCTCCCTGTCTTAGCTCCGTAAGAGTTCCTGGCACAGTCAAGGGGCACTTAATGGCCCGACTCATCACACTTATGCTAAGGCCTAGCGAGCCTTCCCGAGTTCGTAAATCAGCCTGGGGAGGGGGAAGAAATGCACCACCACAAAGACTGCCACAAAGACCAGATTTTCACAGTATATTTTGATAATAGGTGTATTTGGAACAGCCTGTAAATTGTTGTAACTCAAGCAAAGGCTCAAGTTTCACTGACAAGTATTCCTCCCAACAATTCTAAAAAAAGTTTAAAAATGGTCCCTCCTTTGGAGACCACCAGACATGCTTCAGATCTTTTCTCATGCGATTTTCTGGCCAACTCCAAGGCTAATTTTATATTCTTGATGAGATGGTCATCAGAATGAATAAGAATTTGAGACACATGGTACTTATGCTATGCAGAGAATAAAAAAACTCCTAAATCATTGAGCTAGAAGCTATATTTCCTGATATCCTGTCTGGAAATACAAATTCAACTATATCTGAATAAAAAGAAGGAAGGCACAAACTTGCCTCTAATCATGGTTTTCCTTTAAGCTGTATTCTGAAAAAGAAGTACTGTAAAAAGGAATAAACTCATTTAAGGATTATGGTATTTCTTGATAATTATTTTAATATTTTGGATATCATTATTCATTCATTTTTATTCTACACTTCATGATAATGTTTAGGATTATAAAATACCTGCTATGCATTTTAGAAATATTCATTATATTCAGACTGGTTGTGTACAGAGTTTTACTAATGGCAATAGTAAAAATGTTAACAGAGGAAAGAATTAATAGGTCACTCATTGAGTCACATATGTATTTGCAGAAGTAATGCAAACACATGTTCCCTTAATAAAGCATTAAGATTCTGATTTGAATAAACACATACTGGGCTTCTATGAGCATCACAAGATATTGGCATAATTCATAAATACTTATTTAAAATTTCCTAATGTACATTATTGATTCTGTGTATAATAATATTTGCTACAGGAAGATGTGGTCTGTTAAATAATTGTAAAATGGAATTCATGATGTTGAATAGTATAGCTGCTGTTTGTACTGTTTTTATCAGAACGTATATGCAAGTAGTTTATAATTTCAGATCCAGACAGTTGTACAATGAGTTATTGGCAGAATCAGGACATGAAGTTATACAGCTTATCCTTTGTAGGAGGAATTTTCAGTGGATTTAAGCAAACACTGAAGCTTCTAAGCACATAGAAGACATTTTTGGTGGAGGAATACAAGCCTAAGCATCCCTGTACGACATGATTGGTTTCAAGAAGGTCAGTGCAACAAAGCAGTTTCATGTTAAGAATTAGAAGATGAAACTCTGAATAACTGGAGAATCTAAACCAGCATAGGGTAGTTTAATGGGGTAAAGTACCCCTCTCTGGGGTCTTAACCAATCTTTATTTATTGAACAAGGGGAGAAAAAGTAAGAAATTATAATTTTTATCTCTTTATTGCTGGAGGAAGTAAGGAGCGATTAGTAATTACCTGTCCATGAAGTCCATGAAAGAGGATGGAACTAAACCCAGACTGATTATGTCTTAGTTTAGTGCATTAACCAGAGTAATTTCTACAGCAACTCCCCCAAATTATTTTCTCCCCTAAAGTCTCCCTCATTTTAGGAAGTCATAATTTAAGCTAATTACTACTTTCTTATACCCGCAAGTACCAGTGAGCAGAGCAAGGCCATTGAGGAAATTAATGTCACTGCTGAGCAAAGTACCTAACAGCTCTCAATTCCTAGTGCAGTGCTCAGACAACTCCAAAACTCCAGCAATAGTTGCTGCTGAGAAATCATCAATTAATTCTTTTCCAACTCAATCATCTGTTGACAATAAAATTTAAAAATGGATTTCTGTTGGAGGGACATGAGAAAGGGTCTCTTCCAGAGGGACAGCATAGTAGGGCATAAGGAATCCCAGTCAAAAGGGGAAGTGCAAAGTCCTGCTCCTGGGGCTCAACATCCCCTTTCACCAGTACATGCTGAGGGTGGAACAGTTGGAAAGCAGCTTTACAGAAAAGGACCTGGGAGTTCTGGTGGACACCAAGCTGACTATGAGCCAGCAATGTGCCCTTGTAGCAAAGAAGACTAATGGTATCCTGGGATGCATTAGAAGGAGTGTTGCCAACAGGACGAGGGAGGTGATCCTTCTCCTCCATTCAGCACTGGTGAGGCCATACCTGGAGTACCATGGCCAGTTCTGGGCTCCTCAGCAATAGGACATGGACAATCTGAAAAAAGTCTGGCCATGAAGGGCCAAGAAGTTGATTAAGGAATTGGAGCATCTCTTATAGGAGCAAAGGGTGAGAAAGCTGAGAATGTTTTGCTTGGAGAAGAGAAGGCTCAAGGGGGAAACTCGTCAATGTATAAAAATAACTGAAGGGAGGGTGCAAAGAAGATGGTGTCAGGCTCTTTGCAGTGGTGTCCAGAGACAGGACAAGAAGAAATGGGCACAAACTGAAACATAAGACATTCCATCTGAACATCAGGAAACACTTTTTTTGCTCTGAGGGTAACTAAGCACTGGTACAAGTTACACAGAGAGGTTGTGGAGTCTCCGTCATTGGAGGTATTTAAAAGCCATCTGGACGTCGTCCTGGGCAGCCTGCCATAGTTAGCCCTGCTGGAGCAGGGTCATTGGACCAGATGACTTCCAGAGGTCCCTTCCAACCTCAACCATTTTGTGATTCTGTGATTTAGATTAACTTATGGCTTTTACTGGGATTAAGGTGAAAAAAAGCAAAAAAATATATCAGAGTCCTGTATTTCATTAATATGGCAAACCACAGTTTACAGCAATAAATAAGAATATGAACACTAATGATCAAATCGACTCCTGAGAAACAGACTAGGCAGGAGCTATATCCTCATCATTTATTTGTGGGTGTGAAGGATGCTGGAACAGAAACTATTTTTTTATATTTTAAAAAATGCTACGAAACTGCAATTTTATATAAACCCAAGAGAGACATTAAGATACAGCAAGGTCATTCTGATGTTCCTACCAGCACGTTTGCTATTGCTGTAACCAGCACTCCTCAGAAACAATCTGCGGGAGAGTCTTGCTACGATAGATCACTCTCCATTTTTCTTGAGCAGGTTCATGTTTCCTTTAACTATGGAGAGCTCTGTGCTCAACTGGGTTAATATTTGCTTCAGAAACGTAGGGACTAAGTTGGCTCCAGACTCCTAGATATATACAGATTTCACCCCAGACACATATAAATTTCACCCCAGATACTCTTTAAACTAAGCTCATTATTATTGTCCAGTTTCTTCATGATACTCTTTTGCCAGACATTTCATGGCAGAAATTCATTGACTGTTCCAAGGAACCATTTTATCTTAATAAATTTATGTAAGCTAACCTGCAGTATCCTATTCCACATGATGGTTTTCAGGAAGGACTGACCTTGCCCAAGAGTTTAGGTAGTTATTTATTTGTCTATCAGGAAATATGTTTGTCCATTTAATCTAGGAGCAGATTTTACCGTGATAACTACAGGAACAACATCTAAAATATGCCTTTAACATCACTCTAAATCTGATATGCTCTTATAACTACTTTTCTGCACATGCAGTTTTCTTACATGGTAACAGAGCAGTTAAAGAAGATATGGATGTCAATATGTTTTGAATGTAGACATCTGTGCAACTGACTATAATCTTGAAAATGGTTTAAATCAATCTGAAGAATAAGAAAGGGTGTATGCCAAATTCTGCTGCTTTGTAGTGTACAATTGCTATGGAGAAGACAAAGAAATGCAGGCCAATATTTGTGGCAACAACTGAGATTTTACCATTCTTTTTAAAAAACATTTTGAAAACAAATTTATCTTGGTGAGAGACAGGAAGAGAATGAAGAAGGTTATAATGAAGAAATCCCATTCTACCTCTGACCAAGGTATGTGTCATAAAGATAGAATTTAGCCCTTCATGAAGTCACATAACTAAAAGAAGCAAGACTGCCACAAGAAGAGTAGATTGTTTTATGGCTTGTCAGCTCATTTTTAAAGAGTATCACTGTGGTGGGTTGACCCTGGCTGGATGCCAGGTGCCCACCAAAGCCACTCTATCACTCCCCCTTCTCAGCTGGACAGGGGAGAGAAAATATAACAAAAAGGCTCGTGGGTCAAGATAAGGACAGTTTAATAAAGTGAAAGCAAAGGTCGCACACGAAAGCAAAGAAAAACAAATGATGTTATTCTCTACTTCCCATCAGCAGGCGATGTCTAGACACTTCCTGGGAAGCAGGGCTTCAGTGCGAGCAGTGGTTGCTCTGGAAGACAAAAATGCCCCCCTTCCATCTCCCTTTACTTAGCTTTTATATCTGAGCTGACGTCATATGGTATGGAATATCTGTTTGGTTAGTTTAGGTTAGCTGTCCTGGTTATGTCCCCTCCCAAGATCTTGCCCTGCCCCAGCCTGCCATTGAGGGGGGGGGAGCAAAAATGTTGGGGAGACAGCCTTGATGCTGTGCCAGCACTGCTCAGCAGTAGCCAAAACACCGGTGTGCTATCAACACCTTTCTAGCTACTGATGCAGAGCACAGTGCTATGAGGGCTGCTATGGGGAGTATTAACTCCATCTCAGCCAGACCCAATACAATCACTTGTTAGAAAAATCACTACATTTTAACATTCTTATCTCTGATCACCATATTCCTGTTCATATCTGTCAAGTGACACAAAACACTTTTACTGTTTTTCATTCCTCCTAGTGCTTCAAAGCATAGCTGTATATGGATGAACTGTTTTATAATCTACCATGGTGATTGCAAAGACAAATGTTAAATAAGGAGTTTAATGTACTGTAAAGGAAGAATCCTGCATTCAGAGAAAGTTGGAACTCTATATACCTCTTCTAGAGGTTTTTTTTTCAGGTTTTCAGGCACATAGCAAGGACATCTCCTTAAGATAAGCGATTTTCTGATTTTCCACTTGTACTCTGTGGACTAACACAGAAGTAAATCTGGCATGCAAACAAATAGGAAAGAAAAGTGAGAAATCCTCTGATGTTATTATTCCCCAGTGTACAAAACCCACTATGAAAACCTCACATCACTTAAAATTCATTGCTCACATAGTACCTCGGAGAGATTTGATCCTGGCCTTACAAATGCTGCCCTTACAGCTTTGTCTGTCTCATGCCTAAGAAATCCACATAACGAAGGTGAGAGAAAAGGATATTGTCACACTAAAAACAGCTTTTCTGTGTTAGATGAGAGTGATTTCTTCCTTACTATATCACACAGATGATTTTCTTAGTGTAATCCGTAAGAAGTATTTGTACTTTCAGATAAATGTCTGAACTGGTGCATTGCTGAATCCTTGGCTTTGCCTGTCAATTGTTACTTGGAGTTATAGGGCAGATATTTCTTCATGGACATGCAATGGTAGCAGCTGCAGCACATGTTTTCATCACTATGCACCATATATAAAAATTTACACAGAATTAAAATGGCTAGTAATTCCTCCCAAACATATGTGCCCATTTCAAGCTCCCTTTTCACAGTATAAAAGACTACAAAACAGTGGAGTAATGGCAGAGTCACTATCCTTTGCATAAAATGTACATGAGTTTTCAGTTGATTTTTTTTAATTAATTTCTATTTTGACCCTGAACCATGGAGTCATTAGTAATGAAAATCTTAAAAGCACAAGTCAGCTTATCCTAACAATGAACATGTTTTTTATCTGAAGCAGCGGTAAGAGAAGACTAAGCTGTATGTCTCTATGATCCCTGCTGTTTTATGATTTTTAGAGCTTTACTAATGCCTAAAAATTTGAGACAATTGCTTTAATTGTGTGACTAGTAACCACTGAGCATTTCCTTTAGGTAAAACCTCCTCATTGCATTCTAGTCAGTATTTAACAAAAGCAAAGATCACTACTAATGGCTGCATAGTCACATATGTCTTTGTTTTAAATTGTTTTTCCCTGAATACAAACAGCCTTTAATTTTCATCTCTAGATAAAGTTAACAATCTCTCTCTTGGACCTTTCCAAGTATGTTATTTTGCTAGTTTACAAAACTAATTAGTATAATAATCCTCTGTATTTATGTAGCATATCTAATCTCAATGTCTCCAAGTGGTTAAAGAATATTCCTTAGATTTCATAAGACCCTTGTAAAGGAGGTGATTTCTGGGTCAAATCTGCCTGTGCAGCTACACAGCTCATGGGAGTTTGTTCATCTTCACAGGCTGTGCAATTGCAGAATTGCCCTGTAATTGGAGAGGCTGCATCTAACTCACAGAAACAGAAGCCAATTCTAGGCAACCTCTGTACTTGATAATAATTACGAAAAAAAAACCAAAACAAACAAACACACACACACAAAAAACCCCAAACTCCCCCAAAATATTTTAAAAAAGCACAGCTTTTTACATTTTCCTGATTCTTAGAGATAGGTCAATTCTCCCTATTTTTCTGTCAAACACCTGGGGGAGAATCTTTAAAAGCATCAGCAGGGTAAAAGATGCAGTTCAGAAACTACTTGTATAACCTGAACTGGAGCTACTTATTCCCACCTTAAGCTTAATGAAATGTGCTTAATACAAATGGCATAAGCTGGTGTGATTTGCATACAAAGAAAACAGAAGAAAATATAGAATGTTAGGGCCTCCTTTTTACTTCATGTCACCTGTTTTCAGCATCCTCTTAATTGTCCTTTTTCCTTTTCATGTGGTTTTGATTTTTATTTCTTCTTGCCAGGTTCAACAAGTGGGTCCAGAATCTGCAAAAATTTCTGAACATGTAATTACTTTTCTTATGTATGAAATGAAATTTATACATGAATCTTTGTAAGACTGGGCATTAATCTTACAAGAACTGTAGGGATAATAAAAAGTAAATGTTTTGGAAAATTATACGTCATGAAGGCAACAGATGAGATGAAAATACTTTATTGCTATCACCAGGAAAAGAGCTACCTCTGTAATGTTTAGCAGTTTCATTCTTATAGATGTATTTAGACTGGTAAAGGAACTAAGCTGTGCACTGTCACTATACCATCTTTGTACTCCTCTAGTTCCTACAGGTTGTGTTAATATCATGTGGATAGGATGGGTACAGTTCGGGGGAAAGGTCATGGTGTTTGATGATGACTCATGAACAGGAATTAAAAGGAATGTTTTAATATATTCTATAATATGTCATATATTACACATTACATGTTATTATATACATGAAATATCATGTCATGTATCACATATCATATATATATTATGGAAAGATAGAATCAGAGAATCATAGAATCATTTAGGTTGGAAAAGACCTTTAAGATCATCGAGTCCAACCATAAACAGCACTGCCAAGTCCACCACCAAACCATGTCCCTAAGTGTCACATCTACACGTCTTTTAAATACCTCCAGGGATGGTGACTCCACCACTTCCCTGGGCAGCCTGTTCCAATGCTTGACAACCCTTTTGGTGAAGAAATTTTTCCTAATATCCAATCTAAACCTCCCCTGGTGCAACTTGAGGCCATGTCCTCTCATTCTATCACTTGTTACTTGGGAGAAGAGACCAACACCCACCTTGCTACAACCTCTTTTCAGGTGGTTGTAGACAATGATAAGGTCTCCCCTCAGCCTCCTTTTCCCCAGGCTGAACAACCTCAGTTCCTTCAGCTGCTCCGAAATTACGCTTGTGCTCTAGACCATTTACAAGCTTCGTTGCCCTTCTTTGGACACACTCCAGCACCTCAATGTCTGTCTTGTAGTGAGCGGCTCAAAACTGAACATAGTAGTCAAGGTGTGGCCTCACCAGTGCCGAGTACAGGGGGACAATCATTTCCCTTGTCCTGCTGGTGACACTGTTTCTGATACAAGCCAGGATGCTATTGGTCTTCTTGGCCACCTGGGCACACTGCTGGCTCATATTCATCTGGCTGTTGACCAACACCACCAGGTCCTTTTCTGCCAGGCAGCTTTCCAGCTGCCCTTCCCCAAGCCTATCAAGATATCTTGATCCCTCAGAAAACTGATGTTTGCTTTAGCCTTATGGAAATTGGAAAGATAGGCTATATATAACTCCATAAGCAACTTTGCAGTCCTCCAAAGCATATTCATTTGCAGGGCAGTTGGAAAACATTTCTTCTGGCAATGTAGACTAAAGACTTAGAGCAGTTAGTGTCAAGTGCCAATGAACAGAAGTAAAAGCACCAGTTACAACAGCCCAGAGCAGTGATTCTGCTTCTGGATGAACTCCAAGTGCCTTGCTGAGTGGAGCATCAGTAGTGCAACATTTAGTGTTTTTCAAAGCAGACTTGCCTTCATGCTGTAGGGAATGCTTTACACTTAAATTCCTTGAAATTTAGAGCCATTAACTTTTTCACAAGTTTTAATACTTTCTCTACCTGCTCTGTTAATTATCAAGGTTTTGTTCTTCCTCACACACCTACATGATCCTTCTCCATGATCCTGCAATGAATTCATCATGTTGACATTTTGACAGTTCACTTATTTCCAGGCAGTAGACTACTGTGTCATAAACATAGTGTTATGATTTTGCTGAAGAATAAAGAATAAGCTTTAAGTGGAAGGAGAAAGATCATTTTTATTCAAACACAAATGTCAACAATAGTATCTGAGGGAAAATAGACCATGGCTGGCAAAGAAAATTGCTTGCTTCTTCCTAATTTTTTATATAACTTTCCACAGATACAGATACATATTACATGTGAGCATCTGCATACATAAATTAGTGTAATTCTTTTAATACCATGTTCCATTATTCTTGCTATCTTGCCTATGTTTACTCAAAAGAATAATATTTTTCAACAAGTGCTTATTTTATATAAAAAAAACCAGTCTCAAATTCTCTCACATATTTGACATTTTAGTATAAAGTCTAAGTGTAAACAGTGAAAAACAATATTCCTTTACCTTCACATCATGGTATAGTTTCCAAATTGCTTCTGTGACTATGAGGAACCCCATAGGCCGTCATCCTTCCAGCCCTAATAAATTTGTTAATATTCAGAAATATTGTGTAGATCACAAGAGTTCCAAATTCATATTTCCTGCACAAAAAGTTTCTGAGAAGAGTTGTTGACATTTGTAACCATAAAAAGTTAGATTAGTCAGTTTACATTTTAAAGAGAAAGAAACACACGTTGCCTCCTTGTATATTTCTTTCTCTATGGTTGTCCAAAGACCAATAAAATTTATAGACTACTGTTACAGGTTATTTTTTTTCATTAGAAGTGACCAAATTTTGAGTCATTATTCAGTCCGGGTCTTTTCCTTTTCTTTTTTTCTCTCTGTCTTTATGTTTTCATAACATTTTCTTAAATGTTATGATACTTAGCACAGCCATTTCTTCTTATAGATACTTAATTCAAGATATGTGGTACCAACATCCTGGCTGCCACTAAGTATGGATAATTATAGTGGAATATAAACTGCACTAGATGCCAGTATGATTTAACTCAGCTGGAGTGTTGACTTCTTGGACTTTGGATCAATTCCTCAGAGGACTGATGTGTAGCACTCAGTTCAGTGTAATCTCTAGTTTTAAATAAAGTTCTATAAATGTCTTGGATTTTCAACAACATTAAAAATATATATATATTCCCAGATTTCTTCCAGCTGGTAAAATTACTGGTATAATACTTCTGTATTATAAACCAGTATCTTTACAATATTTAATTGCATTTTTCCATTAAACATAAAACAGAAGGTGTTTTCTCCCTTCCAATCTCTCTTCTGTTTATTTTCAAAATTTGCCTCTTTTCTGTGTCTATCCAACACTCTTCTTTCTGTGGTAGACCATTTTATCTGTTCCTTCTAAGCCCATGTTTATGAGAGAAAATCATAAACTATCAAATGCAGACATTCTTTTAGAACTTTTTGAACTTCTGACTGAAGTATAGATACGGAGAAGACAACTGTAGAGGATTTTTAGACATCTGAAAATCTGAGATATTTGGAAAATCTTTATCCTCTCATACCTTTAAATCCTTACCAATTTTGCATTCAAAGTATCCCATTCTGGATAACATAATGATAGGTAAGAGCTTACTTTACCAGACATTTTATCCAATATTTTGTAGTTCTGCTGTCCAAGGGAGTTCAACTGGTTCTGGAAAACGTCTTCCTTGTTGAGTGACAATGTCTATTTTAGATTTGAGATATCTGACTTGTTCTATTTAAATCAAATATTCTATTTGGTTTGTTTGTGAGAAGTCACTCTTAACTTTGAAATGATATGACGTTGCTTACTTGTTACTTTTTTTTTTTTGGAACCAATAGTATCTTTAGGCTTTTAAACTCTGGATTTATTATGCCATATAAATTCTTTTTTGCTTATGTATTTATTAAATATTACCAGAAAGTAAAACACTATCATCATGGTGACTGCAATGCTTAGCTGATGTGAAAAGAAAGAATGTCGTATTTGTCTGGTTTTCTAATCTGCACTTCAAGAAAATCTTACTTATTCAGAGTGCCAGATTAAATTGTTAAGAGTTTAGTAATCTTTTAATCTATGTAAACCTGTGTAGATTGTTTACTCTTACCATTCAAAAAATTATATTTTGGAGGAACTCAATGCATCTAAAGATCAGGGTTTTAAGGTCTTACGCAGATTCTACTTCAGTAATTACATCAACAATAATTTTGTCCCTGGTTGAGAATGTAGCAAACACCATATAAATGTTCAAAAAACACCTGTGTGAGAATGATCTGTATCCTTTATCAAAAAGACATAGTATGTTTTCAACAACCTCATTTCCAAAAGCAATGACACACCTCCAAGGGCTTGTGAACCTCAGGTGGAAAAAAAAAAGAAAAAAAGAAACAGCAACAACAACAAAAACACAACCCTGATCCAATAAGCCTTAATTTAAAAGTGGTTTCAGGCTATAATCAGAAGCATGACTCCAGTGAAGTATGATACACAGTATCATATTTGAAGGGAGTATGAGTAGGAGTACATAGTAGCTTTCTTATGAAAGAACAGCTTAACCTGATTATCTGACTAGCATGTGCCTTTACAAAAATACATGCAGACTTCACAGTGAAATCGACACAGATGGAATAATATAATCAAGATATTTTTAATTTCTTGAGTCATTTTGGATTTCATTTCTGTCACCTAGTTTCAAGGCTTCTCTATCTTTCAGATTGAATCCCAGAATGTGTCTAACTTACAGCACTTCAAATACATAACAAACCAAACAAAACCAAACAAACCAACCAAACAAAATGCCCCCCTCCCATCCACTAAGCTACTCTCTCTCTCAGTTGAACTTCTGTCATATGGTGCAGCACAGGTCAATGTTATAACCCATTCTGAAAAGATTCTTTAAAATTAATTGAAATTAAAGTTAACATACATTATTTTGTATACCTTTATACTCTACATTGAAAATATTCCATCAATTTAAAGACAGGACATTGAAAAACAGATCATAATGTTTATAATGTCCTGCTGATAATTATCAGTCCTCCAAGAAATGTACCAACAAGCTAGGAATAGATGATAAATGTTCCACTTAGATTTCCATACAATTAATTTTTGAATGACAAGTTAAAACTCTTAGAAAAAAAAAAAAGATCTTTTAGAAATCTGAGTCACTAAAATCCACAGTTCAATGAATAGCTTTGGAGTCAGGAACATTGTTTTGATCTGTCCATTTGCAATACCTTGCACAATGAAGTTTTTGTCCATGAATGGTACTCCTAATTGCAATGTCAATAATCCTGCAAAATAACAATTACTTTCCTTTGCAAAATATTTAAGGAAGAATATATTTTTCTTCATAAATCCCAGTTGTTAATAGGTTCAATAGTTCCATGAAAAAGTACAGATTCACCAAATATCATCAAAATAAAATTGATATGTCTGAAAGTTTTACAGCATTTCACATCAAAGCTTTTTTTTTTCTGAAAAAAGACACCTATCTTAGTTTAAGAGTTATAAAAAAGAGATAAATACATTATTCCAGTTAAAGTACATCAATACAGAGCAGCTGCCTTATCAGCTTGTAGGAAAAGCTAGGTTTAAAATTATGCAAAAGAAATTTTAATTAAAGTGTCCAGCTAACACCATTAAAAATCGTCACTATCTTTATAGGTCGGTTACATTTTTCTATTAATTCTCCTCTAAGATACTACTAAACATCCCCAATAATGCATTTTCATTCTTCAGAAAAGACTTTGTTAATGCAAGAATAGAAATCATTAAGAAACATGGGATAAGGTAATCCATTGTCTTTATTAAGCACTGTGTGTATACAAGCTCTAACTCCTATCATAGGCAAGCAAAGGAAGCAACAGTTCTTGGAGGGACATAGGACCAGCTATAGGGACAAGTGAAGGAACAAAACTCCCATAGAAACAAGATAGTCAGAAATTTCACCTGTACTGAGGAGCGAATTTCAAATTGAGAGAGAGTTTAAGTTCAGACATGCCACTGCTTGGCTTGATACCTTACTGGGAACCAATGGCTTTTCCTAGCATGAGAAGATTTGCTTCAGAAAGAATTTTGTATGCTATAGAATGGTTTTAGTGGTTATGGCACAAGCTGATTGCTAAGGTCTAGGTACTGGCTGTACCACAAGCTCTGTTGCCATATTGCCATGATTTCTCAGGCTGATAGTCAACAAAAATTCTCTGATTAACCAGCTGTCAGCAAGGCAGTTCACATTTTTGTCCAGTTGGGACTTTGTGAACTTATTCCAGGGAAAGAAATGCAGGCCTAAGGATTCTGGTTCATGACAGATTTTCCCTTAAACTGGGGACACAAGTAGCTTGAACCACGTACCTTTGCAGCATGGAGCTTAACAGCTTAGCCACAATCACAGCTACCAGATGTGGTGCTGAGGTAGCCTTGGGATCTGGGCTGAAACAGCTTCTTTGTGTTTCAATTCCCTGCGCTATGGTGTGGCATAACAGCACTTCTGCAGTTTATAGGAGTGATGCTAGAATCCCACAATATCAGAAGTCTTTCTATGCTAAAATATTATGCTAGAGAGAACCATGCATAAAAAAACACCTTAGCAAGAATGAGAACCCTAGGAGTCATAAACACTGCCATTAGAGTGGATATTGGAGACTGGGGATGAATAATTTCCAGTTCTCTGGCTATCCTTAGGGATAGGAATTATGTATGTAGCATGACAAAGAACTTTCTTTGAATCAGCAAGTGGGTGTCTATGTCTTGAGATTAAAAAAAAAAAAAGAGAAAAAATAGAAAATTAAGCAAAAATAGCGTTTTGTACATTCAAAATGTTTTTTTTTTCCACTTTGTTCACTGTAACTGTCTTGTCTGCTGTGACGGGAAATCACAAGAGGACGTGGAACAAGTTCAAACCACAGGTACATAATTGTTTACTAACTTTTTTTTAACTGTTTAACTAACAGGCAGTGCAACCAAATGGAATAAAAATACTTAGCAAAAAATTATGCAAATTCCTACACCAATTCTGAATATGTTGTCTTGTCATGACCAATACAATTTTGTTTTCAAACTCTGCTTTGCCATCATTAGCCCCAGGTACTTGCTAATAACCTGTATTGAGGTTGAACAATTTAGTATTTAGCAAATTGATTTGTACCATTAAGTCATTCATTTGCAACTTAGGCATTTTACCATTTGACTTACTGAACTAAAAAGGTTTGTGTGAATTTCTAAGTCTGAATATAAAAAAATCAAAAAAATCTCCAGTTTTCAAATAACTAGTAAAAAACAGACTAAGCTCAAAACATGAATTACTCAAATACCTCTGAATAAAGAATATATCTGAAATGTGTGTGAACTACTCTCAGCAAATGTAGCAATATACCGTTTTGAGATTTGTTTGCTCAAGTCCACTAAAAAACTACACATGATGTTTACCTTAGTGCATCTTTTGGACACCTGTTCTTGGTTTCCCTGATGGCCCAGGAAATTCATAGATAAATCACCAGAGAAATCAGAGAAAACATCAAAGGTAAAGATTTTGTTGTTAAAAAAAGGTTCTTTAAAGAAGCAAACCCAATAGCTGGTCACACCCATTAAGATGCCTGAGACAGATAATTTCAGCCCCATAATTTTTAATTTAAGAGACTTATGTGGGAGTTTTTACAGCTCACAATTAAATTGCTTGTACTGAAAGTAAAAGTTGAGGAGGACATGAGTAAAACTTTAATGCAAATCATAGCTTCATCATTAAATATGACTTTAAAACCAACTTACAAGTCATCTTATTTTTGCATGTGAATATTCGTGTATATATTGAACATGCACCTACATATTTGAGTAAATAGCGTATATACAGCACCTGAAAGCAAAAACGGTGTGACTAAAGAGACGTATCAATGTCCTGGTTTCAGCTGGGATAGAGTTAACTGTCTTCCTAGTAGCTGGTACAGTGCTATGTTTTGAGTTCAGTATGCGAAGAATGTTGATAACACTGATGTTTTCAGTTGTTGCTCAGTAGTGTTCAGTCTAAAGTCAAGGATTTTTCAGCTTCTCATGCCCAGCCAGAGAGAAAGCTGGAGGGGCACAAGAAGTCGGCACAGGACACAGCCAGGGCAGCTGACCCAAACTGGCCAACAGGGTATTCCATACCATGGGAGGTCCCATTTAGTACAGGAACTGGGAAGGGGGGGTGGGGAATCGCCACTCGTGGACTGGCTGGGTGTCGGTCGGCGGGTGGTGAGCAATTGCACTGCGCATCATTTGTACATTCCAATCCTTTCATTATTGCTGTTGTCATTTTATTAATGTTATCATTATCAATATTAGTTTCTTCTTTTCTGTTCTATTAAACCGTTCTTATCTCAACCCGTGGGTTTTGCTTCTTTTTCCCGATTTTCTCCCCCATCCCACTGGGTGGAGGGGGGAGTGAGTGAGCGGCTGCGTGGTGCTTAGTTGCTGGCTGGGGTTAAACCATGACAATCAATCAGAAATCTTATATGCATGCAGCTGGAAGAGCTCTTCCATAGAATTTGGTTTATTACCTTTCTCTAAGATGACATCTAGATTATTTCTGAAACATTTGTTATGCTGTTCCCAGAAAACCTTTAGTCATAGGAGTTCTTCTGACTCCCTAGCTAAACTGTTCCAGAGTTCTGCATTAAAAATGTTGGGGTTTATTTGTTTTTCTAATATGCAATTTAAATTTCTCTTTCTGCAGCTTGATTCTTGTGCTCCTCTTAGTAGATATGGACCAGAAAGACACTCAAATAAAAACTGTTTGCATTTGGAGGTTAACAGTCTTCATATAGCCTCTCATTCTTTTCTCCAACCTAGACAACCTTGTTGTTTTGGTTTTGTGGAAATCTTATTTTCAGAACTTCTTACCATTCTTGTAATTCTACTTGGCATTATAATCTAATTGTCTTTTTCTTAAACTAAGGGGCCAAAAATCATTGCAGAACTAAAGGCAGAGAAGAAATTAGTCCCAGTTTCTTACATCTGACACTTGCCTTAATACATCCCAAGATAAGGTTTTTTTCTGCAATAACACTTCAATGTTAAATCATATTTAATCCCTTCACCCACCATAGTATAAGCTCTTTTTCTGAACAATATAGTTACCTATTAATTTAACCTGCTTTTCATATTTGTTAACTGTTTTTTCCCCCAAATTCTTCATTGAACTGAATAATTCTGGGACACCACCTCCTGATATGTTTTGCAATTTGAAACAAATGTATTGTCACTCGTTTTTGAATAAATTTTTTGGATTGACTTGATAATATGGCTTTGAAGGTTTTATTTCACTATGCCTTTTAGAATGTTACCTATCAGAAGTCTAAGAAAGTAAAGATATTTCACACTGAATTCTTCTTTTCTGTCCAGTAAGCCATGTACATGTCAGTGAAGGAATTTTCATTCAATTAATTTCAAATTATCTTTATTGACTAAGAACGTGTATAAAAAAATATATCACTTGAATACATCATAAACCTCTGTTTTTGTTTGTGCGTAGGCTGTTTAATCCAGACCTATAACCCCTTATCAACTGATTTTCTATAGACATTGTAAGTTTTGCATCTGATTATCAATTTTTTCAGTTTAAGTCCTTAGATTGCAATGTCTGTAGGCCAAGGTTATAATTTTACCACTAAACATATGACAGTGTATTTTCTCTCTAGGATTGTATACCACTTTTGTTTTAGTAATATCAAAGGACAAAGGATATTGTAATATTGCAAATCTGTTAACTTGAAGCTATATATTTAGATGAAAAGCTGTGACTGTAATAATACTTCATACAGACAAAATAATGCATTTTGTCCCCCACATCATCACTAAAGGTTAACTGTTGCATTTTCTTATTTCATTTCCCTGGTCAATTATACTGCTTATTGAGCAAAGAATCAGAAGTTACAGATGATCTCACTGAGAGACAGAAGTGATCATTTATATGTCACTGAGAGAATGACTTAAAAATGAAGAGTCACAATTGACTCATACCTAGATTTAATGAAATTTTGGAAGTGGTGCTCAAAAAATATTGTGATTAAATTTAGCTTCATTTTTAAAAAAAATTTCCATAGAAACTTATTAATGTTGGTTGAGTTTCTCAGCCAATGTTCAGTCTGTGCTGTTGTGATCATTCTTCTAAAAGATCTCTGGTTTAACATTACCAAAGATAGTGAGTCTGTGGAAATCACCATCATGGTGGGAGTTCTAACTCATTTTCAGTCTTCTCATTGATTTCTCTACCAAGAGAAAAAAAAGTGAACATGCAAATCAACTAATATATATTATTTTAGACCTAACCAGGAGATTTACAACAAATTCTACCTAATGCGTTCTGTTAGGTTATGTGATTAAACATTAATTTGCATAAACACAACAGAGCCCAGAGGAATGTCTTTACCCCGAGTCAGAGACATGAGCCCCTGCTCCATGCCCACCAAGGGCTATCCCAGGAAAGTATCAGCCCTATGGGCTGAGTGGGACCCAGCACCATGAGTCCACAGAGGCAGCTCTCTGGGACACCAAACAGATAGAGTCCCTCATATGGGGGATTGCATTCACTGTGGGATGCCAAGAAAGAACATTCTGGGATTGCACAAGACTTATTATGGGTTGTTTAGGGGAGTAGCCAAAGGTGGGGAAAGAGAGGGACCAAAGTGGTTGGAAGAGTTGGAAAATAGAGGGATAAGGAGATAAAATGGGCTGTATACTCTTCCAGCCATGCCCTGTTCCTGGTCAACATAGTCAGTTCTGCATTCCCATTAAACTGCATTTCTATCTACTTTCCTGAGTGAGGGGCCTCTATTGGGCATGCATGTGCACTTGTGGAGGTCTGAGTGCAGCAGCTGGAGTGGGGCTATGAGCATCAGGAGCTCATGTGTCCATGCTGTAGCCACCAGGGAGAGTGAGGATCCAGGGCCTGCTACCATATATATGTATATAATTTCCACTGGTGTCTTCATCTTGATCACCCAAGACAGGAACAGGATCAGGTCATGTGTGCTTGTTGTATTTGAATGAGTATGGTGTGTTTTGTATCTGTATGGTCAACCATGCAAATATATACGTACACACATATATACAGAGAGAGATAGAGAGAGTATACCTATTGGGAATACGTGCTCAGCCTCACTACTGTCTGGACCTGGGGTTACGAAGCTGCAGTAGCCTTGCCTCTGTAGGGCTACCAGAATTGGCCATTCCGAAAAGATTCACTTTTAGGCAGTGAGATAATCAGGTGCTATAATCAGCACGGACAAAATACAGCTTATTACTCAGCAGCACAAAGTAAACCTAATTGATCCAAATGGCTATTCATTGCTTGTTGCAGGTCATGACCAAACACAGTATAAACCAATAAAACTTTTTTTATTTAAGATTTTCAGTCTTGAATATGCAAGATTTTGAGCTGGACATCTTGCAGTGGCAAATGTTGAACTCACTAACTCTGAGCTCCACTGAATACTATGTTTTGGGCTATTTTATCTTTGCTATTGGATAATTGTCTAGCTGCACTTTGAACTGACATTTTCTGGAATACCTCAACTTTCAGCTGTGTAGCAAGTACAAGAATTAGAAAAGCAAAAGCTTTTAAAACAGGCAATTTCTGTGCTGTTAGTTATTTTTAGAGGCATGCTGCTTCACTAACCAAGGTAATCAGTGATTCCTTTCTATCCAAAATCTGAGAGATACAATTGCACTTTCACCTCTGTATTTCCACCCTGGTGAATTCACACATACACACAGAAATCTATATTTGGGCTATGTAGAAACTTTCATATAAAGTTGATTCAAAATACTCCACAGGAGTAGAAACCAAATCGAAAGCAAGCTGCAAATTTATCAAAATATAGAGGTCATGGGGATTAAACTACACACTCAAGAAACTGAGTATTTAACTCTACCAATATAAAAACCAAAACTCAATCCAGATTTGTTAAAAAGGTCATGATCCATTGAACTGGATTTCTGCTTGACTCAAACTAAGCTTTTGAAAAACTCTATTTCTTCACAGGGGAGCAGTGAAAGAGAATTGGATTGGTTTTGCATGTTCTTTACTTGCTGTCAGCACGGATTCAGTAGCGTTTGAGCAGTTTTGCTTTGAATTTTCTTATTTGCTTACATGCTTCCAAAGGAATGAAAAAAGCCCATTTTTCAGCTTCATAAAGATTTATCACGTTCCATGGTAAAGATTGGATAACTGATATCAAAACCTCTAATCTTCTCTAAGAGGTTACCATAGATAAACCTTTAGCACCACTAACTCCAGCATTTGGCTACTTCTTTCTGAAATAGCACAATGACAAAGCCAGTTTAAGAATCAAAACAGCAAAAGCCCATATGCTGTAGAAATAAAGAAAAGCATTACATTATTTAAAAAGAAGCTGAACTCATGTGTACCTGAGAAGAATCTTCAAACAAATGGAAACCAAAGTGTATCTCAAGGTATTCATTTTAATCAGTATATTGGAACTTCCTTATATAAACATGGAGGTTAAGTCTGTCTTCCAGCTTGAATAAAACAGTTCTGTGTATAACAGGCAATATGCGCAAAATTCTGCAAGGCTTAGACATTATAACAACAGAACAATATAAAAAATGGCAATTATCTTCAGCTCATACATTTATACAGAAGCTACAGCTGGAGTGACTCCTCAAAAAGTTAGTAGCAATGCAAATACCAAAACTGGGAAGAGGAAAGAGTTCAAAGCAAATGGAAATAGGAATAGGTGATTTCAGTTGCCCCTAATTATGGAAAAAAAAAAAAAATCTGAACGTTAATTGATTATAGAATGCTACTAAATTATATAAAATTATGGATTCCTTAATGTTTGAAATGAAACCTGGAAACTTATTCCAAATCTGGAAAAAACCCTGCAAATATAACAATAATTTGAACTTGAGATGTGTTTCAGGTAAATGTCTGAGTTTCATCTGTGGTGCATCAGCTGTCATATTATGGAAAGATCACTAGAAGTAAAGCCAAGAATGTAACAATTCACTCAGCCAAGCTGAATGTCAGCTGTTTTCCTAAGTGGGAAACCTGATAAAATTATTTCAGTACTGCTAGCAACCAATGCTGTCAGTGAGCATAGTTGTAGCCCTTGGTGACATTTTATAACTTGGGTTTAATCCACAATAGGGAAATTAAAACTCATTTAGTTATGACCTTTTTTCACTTGAAACTTACAGATGGCTCAGAAAGTTCCATTCCAAGAAAACCCAGATGTACATTATTATTTGGAAAGTTTCCAGATTTATGTATTTTTAATTCTGTTTTTTTAAAAAATCAAAATAAATATAATTAATTTTTGCTGTTGTTAAATTCATCACCTTAAAATGAGTGAAATAACCCTTTGTTCTGGATCTATTATTCATTTTTCAGGACAATATTTTTTATCTTGGAGGATGAAAATCCTTCTCCCTTGATAAGTGATCATCTAAAACGATAAATCTGAAAAAAAAAGTAAAAGGAAACCTAACAAAAAATAAGTGGATTGCCATAAGATATCCAGTAACACATGGGAATTTCTTAGCTAGTCATGAGCCAGAAATTCTACTATACTGTTAACTTTTACAAACCCTATTTTAAATTGCATTTATCAATATAGTATGGTAATAGTTATAATTTGAAGCATAATCACATCATCTATTAAAGGTAGTACATACAGTAAAACCAAGCAGTCAACAGAGAATATGGAAAGGTTTTAAAATTAAAACTACATTATCACTTCTCATACACATGTTGGTGTTACCTACTAATGCATAGTTTTATTCAAGAAGATATCTGTTCACAAAGTGTTATTAGATTTTTCAGATGTCCTACTCTTTGATTTCCATGGCAAACTCGGCATTTATAAAATGAAGTTCTTTTACTGTGGATTAATTGTCCCATTCTGCCCTCACCTTTCCATGAGCCTTTACTCGAGGAAGATATTTTTGATGTCAACAATCAGTATATCTCCTGCATGTAAAGAAACACATGAAGTGTATCATGTGTCAGAAAAAAGCAGAGTTTGTCTGTGACACATTTGTGTATGTCGAAAATAATTTTCATTTCATTACCACCATGCAGAAATTGGTGGTTAAACAATGGCAGAAGTTGAAGTATTAAGGTTGAACAGCTACCCTTCAGCACTGAAGAAAAAGCAGAAATGACAGTGACAAGTGAAAGGACCAAAAGAAAGAGTACAGCGATCAAAAAGTAAAAGCTCAGAGGAAATAAGTTTGCAGGGTATATTTGAAGTGCAAAAAGACATGAATGAAATGTGAAAGAAGTAGAACTTGTATGGAGAAAGGTCCCTTTAAGACATATGGACAAAAATATATTACATCATTCTGGTTTGGTTCTGTCTATTGAAACCCAGTTGGCATACAGAATTTGTCACATGTATCTCTTTCAGTCTTTGTATATTCTGTCTCTCAGTAATATTTTTTAATATTAAAACTTCATAGGTATAAAGTCAAATGTTCCAATACTACCATTTAATCACCACCTAGTTTAATCACCACCTAAGGACACTACAGAAACAGTAACAGAAACAGGATAGACAGGGAAAGAAGAGAACTAATACAAGACTGCAGGAAGAACATAAGTAAGTAAAAAGCCCCAATATTTAATTAAAAAAGTATAAATGCATAAATTCATTCAGTGCATTTTGTTATTATTCTTTTACAGTGGGTGGTACCAAAAGCATTCAAGACTTTTATCAGTTTTTCAAAATCTCTTGTTTTATTAGCTTGTATTTTCAAGGTAGAGATGAAGTATCAGCTGAATTAAAAGGGTGCTAAAATGGTAATGTTGATATAAGAAAATGCTATACTACAAACCATTCATACTATTTTGCCATATTTTATGATAGATCTACACAGCAACAGTTGTATTACTGGGGCATTATTTAAAGTTGGATATGAGTGTTGCATCATGATGACTATTACCACATAATCATCACTGTAATTAAACTAACATCAAGCTGGAAATGTTCAATTTGTATGGGTTCAACATATATATCTTGTATTATTTTTCTGGTTTATTAATATTCACAAATGCATGGACATACAGTGGTAGAAACTGGGGAAAAAAGTAATGATATGACATGCAAAAAGAATCCTATGCAACCTAGGCAGACAAATGATTAAAAGCCAGTCACTGAAGTACTAAAAAGTGCCAGTTAAGCATATCGGTATCAACCACTGCGTACCTTACACGCATGTGGTGAATTTTACACTGGATTACTGTGGTTGCTGTGCTGTGTACAAGCACCACAGGATTCTCTAGAAACCTTGCCTTGAGGAGGGACCTTCCAGGAAAACTGCTGACCTCTCAGCTGAGCTAGACCTGCTCAGACCAAATTACTGATGCAGGTAACACATCCAAAACTGTTTTAGATGTCCTAAGACTAAACCTATATTGTCCTTTAGAGTGTAGGCCATGAAATGAAGCAAAGAAGCCTTCTCATACATAGTATAACATAGATGCTGATCAAACCAAATCATGTGTGAATAGTGGTGGAGGTGATTACATTGAGATGTAATGGTTTTTTTTATTATTTTCAATCCAGAAGAGTCACTGTCTTCAGAAACTGTCTTCCAAGGTAATTGTGTTAGATTCAGCACTGGAGTGTAAACTGCTGGAGTATAAAACAGTTTCAGGAATTCAAACATTTATGATCTTTCTGGAAAGTTTCATGCTGGTTCTTTATAGATCTTCTGGAATATTCTTTGGAATGAACTGGAATTTTTTAGTAATGGTCTTCTGCATGATGTCAAGGGTTGTCAAAGTTGTTTAAATCATTTGTCCATTCACATACTCAGTGGGTGTGCACACAGTACAAGGCAGGAAACTGTATTTCCCATTTTTGTTTCAGAAGGAGTTCTAAAAATGTATTAAGTGACAATTACATTACCTCATTCTTTATTCAGGAGCATATGTTTTCTCACTTTTCTTCTTTCTGTGTCCAGGTCTCTGGTTCCACTCCTCAAGGCTTCTTTAACATATCATGACTATGTATACTTAATATATTAAAATATATTACAGAAGTTTCAGCTGTCAAATTAGTTAAGCACTAGATTAAGACTAAACCCACTGAAATTTGGAACCTTTCATTTTCTACACATAGAAAGTGCAGAGGCAATTTTGTGAGTCAGTAACAAACAATACTGCCTGATCCCAAACAATTAGAGAACAACATTTGGGTTAGCTTTTCATCTGTGAGCTGAATGGCAGCATGATTTCAGTATTTGAAATCATCTTTCGAGTGTACCTTAGTTCTACTGCCGTCTCCTGTAAGTGCATCTCTGAACTTACTGGATTTCTTTTTCTTTCTTCTCCTTTTAGAGATTATTTTTCTCTTTATCGTTTTACATTTTGTGAAAGTGCCAAAAGGCAGGGTGCTAAGGTTGTATATTACATGTGCATCACAAAATGTAATGGAAAAATTTAAAAGAAATGGTCTAACTGGAACCTGGAGAAAAAAAAAATTAAAATTTAGAAATCTAATTTAAATTTAAACTTAAATATAGAATTAATTATTTTGTTGTTGACTATGATCCTGAATGAAAAAAGAATGAGAGGGATTGTCCTATGAATGAAAAAGGTATTTAGTTCAACAATCAATTTTCATAAAAACCAAGTATTTTGTAATCATCTTTCATTTTTTTAACTCAAATTTTAAGGATGACTATACTGAAGTTTATAAGATTTTGGAAACATATATCCTCTGCTATCATCCTCCTTACTATCTCTGTCAAAAAATTCTACAAGGTAAATGTAATGTTATCTTTATGCCTTAGAGTTTTCTAATTATGTTTAAACAAAATAGTGCCAGGCAAGATGCATAAAAATAGTTTGTTTATATAACCAGTGTCAACAGCTATTTCCAATCATTTTAAACAATTTTCTGCAAACTTTTTGTTCATGAAGTGCTTACTGAATTTCAATAAGTAGACAACAATCTGATGAACATGGGATGGCTGTGTTGACAATAATAGTTCAGCAAATAGGTCTTGGGAAGGAAGTACTTTGTCATGTAATTTTATTGTCAGAATACTCAAAAATAAAGTGCATTTGAAGACAACAATTTCACAGGAAAGACAAGGCAAGTCACAAATATGATATGACAGGCTTGATTTTGGCTTGTTGCCCTCATTCTCTTTAACATCTTAAATCAGCCTCCAGTTCTTCCTTCTGACTAAAAGTTTCAGTTTGTTTTTTTTTTTTTGAAACTAGTTATTCATGAGCTTTTTTTGAGCTTTAATTTGAATATAGGCAGATACACTCTTTCTTCAGGCAAGAACCCTAATTAAGATTAAAAGGTTTGCAGCGAATGTAATCTCAGTTCCACCAGAAATTTAGAGCTCAATCCTACAGAGGACTTCAATACCTGAAATAGAATGTAGGTGGAATTGAGTTGCCTATATTTAAACTTGCTATCTTAAAAGCTTGGCAACCCGCACCTTAGCCTACTCAAGGTGAAGGAATGAGGTGTACTTTTGTTTAGCTCCACTGTGGGGGCTGCACTGCTCCTCGGCACATCAGTACCTTGACAGGCTCCAAATGGAATGACAAACTTTTTTAGCAATATGGTGCTGGTGCTACCATCCTCCTCTTAATTAATTACTTCATGTCTAAAGCAAAATTTTAAATCACACATTGAGGATCAGCATCCTTCTCAGTTTAATGAGCTCTATGAAAAGTACTGGAGATTAATTCTATTTTCTGCAAGACTGATCTACTTACCACGTATTTTTAAGTGTGTGTAGCACTCAACTCCTGATAAAACTGTGCAGCAAAGAAACCAAATGATGTAAAATAGATCAAGCCCTTTACATTGTCAGAAGAGTAAATCCTGGGATGTTTAACTCGAGATTGTGATTCCTGATCCAGAGCTGTTTGTGTATCTCATTCAATGGATATACACCACAGGAGCAATTCCTAAGCAAGGGCTAGAGCCCAGAACCTTTCCTTTCTTCCTAAGTGGAGAAGCCACTAAGTGGAAGAATTAGGTACCCTCTAGTCTGGAGAAGAAACCACAAATTCTCTAAAAATATTTGGATTCTTTATTGTACAGTGAAAAGGCTATATCTGAGGGAATAAAGAGTCTCTCCCTACTTCTGATATACAATCAATTAGTTTGAACATACTCATAAATATAAGTAACTTGGGTTTCAATGTTCATCTTAGACATCTCAATTATCACATTGCTTTCAGTCCAGCTCCATTCTGAGTCCAATTCTTAACCATGTACCTAATAATGCAGAAAAGTGCTGCCGTTTAGTTTCAACTATGATGCCAGTTTAGGAGGTAAAGCTGAGTGAATCATAAGATATTAACTGGCTGAAGGCTGACAATTCCCCGCCCTCCCCGCCCCTTTTTTTTTTTCCTTTTAGGTCTTGCAAAACATAGTAGAGGTATCAAATGAGACGTACAAATGTGGCAGAGTTTTTACAATCAGGTAAAAGCTATGTCTTTAAAAATATAAAATTAATTACAAAGTGTACTGACACAATGCAGTGTTAGGCTTGGCATATTTGAAATGAAAATACATACATAGTATTTTCATTGCTATTAACCAGAAAGTTTAGAAAGAAGTGAAGAGTAATGATTGAACTATTATTATCATATGTTCATTTCTACAGTGCTTTATCACTGCAGACTTTTATATTTACTGTGAGCACTCTGAGAATTGTTTTCTTTATAGATTCTTATTTCTTACAGTTATTGCCTTGTTTTATGAAGATGTGAAGTGGGAATAGTCATCCATTTGTGAGAATTGTTTAGTGAATGCCTTTTGAAAATGAAATTTTTATTATAGGTACTATTTGTCATAAAGTGCACGTTTGTTGCACTTGCCATCACCCATCTTATTTTAAAGGGACATCTAAATGGAGGTTATAGATATAAATTTTCTTTCAAATTAATTTTAAATGATCTGATATAGGATTTGCCTTGTAACGAATAAATTATTTCTGAATGCACTATTGATTATTTGGAAGCACATGTGACTTCAATTATCTTAAAATATATCTGTTTGCTTTGAGGAACTAGAGCTGTTCTCTGTGATCTGGTGTTGAGAATAAAGATGTATTTATTACCCAACAGAAAAGCTCCTCTACTGAGCAGTAAATTGCAGTTGAAAACTACATTTATTCTCTTGCCAGAGGAGCTGAACTTTTGGACAATACCACCACATCTACTCTAAGGTTTGTTTAGAAGTTGTTTTCTATGTGCATCTGTGCATACTCTTCAGCATATACAGGTGGGTAGCTCTCTAGCCTATGTAATAGTTTCCTTTGTATTACTACAACTGCAGTGTATATAGCTCTTCTCAGAGAAAAGTACAAAATCTGTTTAATCTTTCAGTGAGGACTACACTCCTAGTTTCACTATTTCTCTCTTTGTTGAAGTGGAATTATGGCAACAGCAGTAAAAGTGAATAAAAGGCCAAGCACTAAAAGGTGAATAATAGGATGATCACTGCCATTATCTGGGTGATGAAATTCATAGCAGCAATCAAAGGACAGTAATTAGGAAAGCAGCACATAACCTGATATATTTTTTACTTATATTATACGTATCATATTTAGAACATTTTTTCATGATCATTCTGCTTTCAACAAGTAAATATAGCTGTGAAATAAAAAAACTTGTCTATGGAAAAATCTACCATGCATTTACAAAATAGTAAATGACGTGCATGTGCTTGTGCATGTATCACGAACCATACTGGACAGGCCAGGGAGGCATCATGGTGAGTTTGGAATTCCCTTGGGCTAAATTAAGGTAAAACAACACCAAATGATCAGTTGAACATTTTATTCATGGCAGAAGCAAACTCAACTTAAAAGGTGTAACATTAGGTGGCTGGGTCTCACAACAGGAATTTGCATGAAACTACCTCAGAAAAACGTGTAACCTGTGGTAACCATACACATAAATTCAGGGAAGAAGGAGAGCCCTGCCATTGAGTCACGAGGTTCAGAGCAGACCTTCTTGTTTTCTAGACTCCTTTTCAGAGAGGAGCCTAGGGGCGGCTGGATCTGTTCCTGGTCCCAGACTTGGTCAACAGTTTTATGCCTAAAGAGATGAAGTGTAGGGATTATGAAAAAGCAGAAAGAAAGAGGAAAAGAAAGGAGAAAGATTTCACCAGTCCTGGGTCCAGCGTTGGTCCAGTCAGCCTAGAGGTCCAGTTCCAGTGGACGCGCGCTTGTGGGGCTTTGGTTTGTGTCCTTTTATCATCTTTTTGCCCCTCCTTTGGGTGGGCATTTGAACTCATTAGGCTAATTAGGTGTCATGCACGGTTTGTGCTTTCAGAACCTTCAGGAAATGGGTCGGTGGGCTTGGGGGTCGTTTGGGGAGTAACTTCTCCTCCCCTGCAGACATGACCACTGTTTGACCTTTGCCCATGCATGGTGAGCTGCCCTGCTCAGTGTATCAGAACAGGGACCTGCAGACCCTCTGGCAAGCCCTCCCTGTCCTGTTGCTGATGTCCTGTGCTGATCTGTGCTGATCAGCTTCTTTTCACCTGTGTTGGTTGTTATGCAGGGTTCCCTGTTAGGCAGAACTTGCCCTACCACAATGTTTGAGACTCTTTCAGTCTGTCACAGCTTAAGAGACAAAGGAGGAGGTAGAAAGAGAATGTGAATGGTTCCCACTTCTATTGTTTATCAAATGTAACATATGAGGTGAGACAGAAAAAAATAGTGACCACATTTATTGTTACTATTGTTTTTCAGTTTGGGTTTTTTTCCATGCTTGACTTCACTAATTCCATTGAGTTGAAACTCACCTCTGAGCAGTCAGCTGCATTGTGCTCCTCTACCATAGCCCAATTTTACATTCCATGGGAGGAAAGACTAATGTTTCCATAACCGAAACCAGAGTGACACACAGTGAAGTGACCACGTATCCTGGTTTCGGCTGGGATAGAGTTAATTTTCTTTATAGTAGCTGGAATAGTGCTATGTTTTGCGTTCAGTATGAGAAGAATGTCGATAACACACTGATGTTTTCAGTTGTTGCTAAGTAATGTTTAGACTAAGTCAAGGATTTTTCGGCTTCTGATGCCCAGCCAGCAAGAAGGCTGGAGGGGCACAAGAAGTTGGCACAGGACACAGCCAGGGCAGCTGACCCAAACTGGCCAAAGGGGTATTTCATACCATGTGACATCATGTCTAGTATATAAACTGGGGGGAGTGGGGCTGGGGGGATTGCTGCTTGGGAACTAACTGGGCATCAGTCAGCGAGTGGTAAGCAATTGCATTGTCCATCACTTCTTTTATATATTCCGATCCTTCTATCATTATTATTTTCAATTCATTGTTGTTATTATAATATCAATTTATATTATTGTTATTACTTTCTTCCTTTCTTTTCTATTAAGCTGTTCTTAACTCATGAGTTTTACCTTTTTTTTTCTGATTGTCTCCCCCATCCAACTGAGTGGGGGGCAAGTGAGAAAGCTGTTGCGTGGTGCTTGGTTGCTGGCTGGAGTTAAATCACAACACCACACAAAAGGGATGTTTTGCTCTGAATTAGTCTCTTTTCTCTATAAGTGGAGATAACTCTCCAAACCATGAACATAGACCCACAAATACAGTACTGATAGGTACTACACTGTGCTTTAGATCTGGTTTGGGGTTGGGGTTTTGTTTGCTTGTTTGTTTTATTTTGTGCTAAAGCAGAAAGAGGGTTTTAAACTACAAAATGTAGAGTTCATTTTTTTAATAAATTTTTAATATCTGTTTTTTCTTTCTGTGCTAGCTAGGGAGAGAAGTTACTCTTTGTTTCTTTCCTCTCTACTGATGTGCATTAAGCTCTCCTGAGTCTGAGTTGTTCTGAAGTTCTCATTCAGCAGTATTTAGTAGTTTACAGGTAAGATTTGAGACTATATTTGACTTGAACACATGCTGACAAATATATATCTTCATCTTTATTTGTGCAAATAAGTAACATATGAATGATAAAACATGATAAATATGTATTTGTGTGTTTTATATACATTAACTTTACTTTTAATATGAAAACATTGGGGCGTAAGTAAGTATAAACTAATTTGTTTCTAAAATGCCTGCTAGCTAGACAGTATTTTCTTATATCAGGTATAGCATTATTTCATTGTCATTGAAATAAAAGTTCACTTTTCATTGCCCAGACAGTTAAAAAATCTATTGCAACCCCAGGTACCCAGAGTTACACAAACTGACATTTACATTTGCCATATCTTGGTTAATAAATTTCAGATTCTGACTTTCCTGACATTTTCTCATACAGTTACTTTCCTTACTCCATGAGTTTAGCAGGTGTGCATTGAAGTCTAAGGAACTGTAGGTGTTGAGCTTGGGGTAAAAAAAAAAAAGAAAAGAGAGAATGCAAGACTGAGGGAGAAAAACTTACTGTATGAACATAAATTAATAAAATGAGAGGTGGATTGTCAGTTTATATTTGAAGAAATGTACTTAGCTTTGAGCTTATTTTAAAAAATAATAACAAGTAAAAGCAAAAAAAAACTTTTTGGCAATTTTATTTGTTTTACCAAATAATTATAAATCTGCTGATGAGATTTAAAACTTGTGTTGTTTGCATTGATGTAATCAAAAGCAGCCTAAGTCAAATGATGTGCTATATAGCCTAATGAAGAATGTTCAAAGACACTTCTGAAGTTATGGTTAACACACGGTCTAACTTGGGTTGTCATATTGATTATGCCTCTACTATGAAATATACCCACAAGCAATTGTATTTGTTTTAGCTGATGATTCACTTTTTAAGCATGTGTTTTGTTGCATAAATATTCACTTTACCACTTTGATCTCACTTGATTCATTTTCCATCTTGTTGAAACAAGCATGCATTTCAAACTCTGGAAACCATCACTTTTGAAGGTCTTAGAGCAACAAGAAACTGCGTGACCACATTTGGTTTGCCTACATGTATTGTAAGATGCATAAACTGCAGACAGAGTATTTCCAAGTTCATTTGAATTCCCAGATTAAATTAGTGCTTACCAAAATTTTAAGTCCAAAATGTGTCTTTGCTTTTACATGCAACAACTTATTCAATTCCAGTTACAATTTCAGAACTCCTTTGTATCTGAATGTTAAAAAAAACAAGATCTGATTCTGATCCGACTTGCATTTGCATGATGCTTTAACTGAAACATACTTAAGCATTGATCTATACTGGTAGTTTTGAAAATAAAATCAAGTCTGATATACTGGACTATTTTCCTGACAACATTAGTTACTGGTAAATCAAAGGTTTCATTTTTAGCACACTCTTTGCTCTCATTGAAAGCATTTTCTTTCTAGGTAAAATTCTGTAGGCATACCAATGCTAACAGGCACTTATAAATCTCACGGGGAGCTTTCATGGTCTTATTACAAAAATGTATGGTTCTCATATTGTGCCACAAAGTTTAATGCTCTTTAAACATCCTATGAGAGAATTTAGAAATGTATGTGGAATGTCTGCTTCTGCTGAAGAAACTTTCTACTGCTCCTACCAGATTCCATGCCATCATCATCACCAGTTAGCTTTGTCTACCTGAGCTTTTTGACATTTCTACTGGAGTCTGCAATCAATTTTCAAGGTCATGTGGCCCTGTAATGGAATATTAACACCCTGTGAGTAGGCTTGCCAGCAGGAGGTGTGTCAGAGCAATTTGACAAACAGTGCTTTGAAGGACTATGACCTTGGAAGCCTCTAGCAGGGCAATCTATGAATTTGGAGTAGCTGTCAGATTGAATCGTAAAAGGCTGTATATTAATACAGAGGATTACAAATGAAGACTCATTCACTGACATCTTGCCAAAGAATGGCTCACACAAAAGTTTAATAGAATATCTATTCTCTTATTACAAACACATAAAAAGCAAAAATTATCTATCTGCATCCTTAGAACACCACAAATTGTACCATAGTTTCCAATTCCTAATTTTTTACAATTAAACATTTTCCTTATAACATGCCAAATCCTGCCCCAACTGGATACTGGCACAGGTCCCACTGATTTTAGTAGAAGTAGACCTGTCTCCAAAAGACAGTTATAATAATGTCCACATTAAAATTGGGAACCACGGCACAATCTTTTAGGCCACAGCTAAGCATCTGAAATTAGATTTTTTAAATCCATATTGATACATCTACATAAATTTGGCCTGCTTTTCAAAAACAGTCAGTGGCCATGAATCAACTGAATAGAGCTAGAGGAATGAAAGTTAGGTCATATTTATCTATCAGCCTTAATATGGATTTAAAGACTTAACTGGAGACATCCAGGTTTGGAAATGTTGGCCAATGGTTGCAGCCCAAACGTTTCCAGTGTTTTCTGGGAATGATCAGACAATTGTTCAGTAAAGACCATGTACAGTACTGTTGACTATGGCATAATTAAAGAGAGACAATGAAGCACTGAGGGCTCAGCTTAAAAAATATTGTAAAATCACTTGAAAACACTGAATAGAATGATGATTGTTTTTTGGTTTTGTTGAAAAAAGCCTTCTTCAAGAACTGAAACTACAGAAATAAAATATAAATTATAATTACACAGCCTAAGTATACATTTGTGAGGAACTATTGTCAGTAATTTTGCATTTATGAACACCATTTAAAAGGCAGATTCACACAGCAGTGAATTCTCAATTACAAAAAGAAGCTTCCCTTTTGCAAATAGAAATGTGCTGCTCTTAGACAGAAGTACTTATGTTCTTCATGCTCAACATTACAGTTTGTCTCCTCATTAAGTGTTCAGAAAATTTGTGAATGCTAATCCTACCAACTTGCACTGTTACTTACTGCAGTATAGTAAGAACTTGAGCAAGTATTGTCTGCAAAAAACTGGAACCATCTAACGTGTGCAAGTGGCGTAAAGAGATATATCCTTTTAGCTCGTTTCCCAGTTCAGTACAAAATGGCCTGATAGCACATGCAAGTTACGCAATTCTGAAGCCCTGCTGTATCCACAGAATGAAGCAATAACCACCCTAAGCCTGATCCAAGGCCAGCCGAAGTGAAAAGGAACCATCTCATTACTTTCTGTGGCTTTTGGATCATGCAATCCTTGACAAATTTAGCCTCCACTACACCCTGACATAATCCTCATATCACACAAGGCAGTTGGATGCAAAAAGTACTAAGACATCAGCAGGCATAAGATTTATTTCTTCAAGAAAGTTGGTGAATGATATTCTTTGCTTGTCAAGGTCGATCCCCAGCCAAATGCATATAACTTGCTTATTACTTGTCATATGTCCACTTTACTAGAAAAAAAAAAATTCCTTTTGAAGTAGAATGTTGACTCCACTAATGTTTTCAACAATTTTTTAAATCTTTTTTTCCCTCCAGAGTTCATTTCTTGCAGTTCTGTAAACTCTGGCACACAACCACATAGGAGCAGAGGCAGGCAGTGGCAGGTCACTCGACCTCCACAGTTCTCCACTAGCAACAAAAATAATTTTCTTTACTGTATTTTTTCAACTCAATCTCTCTGTATATCTTTAAGTTCATATGATATAAACTGAACAGTTATAATTTATCATGAACTTGTCTGTGAAATCATTGTTCTATTTACTGACATGAAGGCTTTGCTATTACCCTCAGCTTTTCAACACAATAATGATGAGCTATGTAGACACTTCTGGGCTAGCATTAGAACATCATTGCTCATAACTTAAAAAAGCAGAGCCCAGGTATTTCTTCCTGCCACTATACCAATTTGTATTCTCATAAACTATACACAGTTGAAGCTATTTTTTATTAGATTATAATTCAATAGGTGGCACCCTACAGTCAGTGAAGAACCATTTTATCAAATAAATAATTTTTAATAATGAGGTATAAAATAAGAACAGTTTAACTGTTTCATTTGTAGGCATACAGTCCTTAGATAAACTACACCACCTTGAAAGACAGTGGAACAAGTGAAACAAAAAGAAAATATGTCACATCCTTCAATGGCCTTGAGTTACATGTTCTGCAACAGATTTATCCTTCACTGCACCTCTACTCCTTATGCTGGAGTTTTATGTGAAAATAAAGCCAAAGATAACCCAAATAAGAATTGGAAGCAGAATTATAGTGAGAGGAGTTATTGAAAGAGAGGGAACAGAAGGTTGTGGGGGATAAAGGACAGTGAGGCAACAGGGAGGAGTGTGGAGGAGGCTGCATATTTTCCATCACACTAACTGCATATTCAGGTAGTTGGCACCAATCTCTATGAACTGTAGCCATGTTTTTATGCCTAAGAACATTTAATCTGCAGATTGTAAGCATGGAAATGCAGTACCTGGGGACTATTTTTTGAGACAGAGCTGGGATTTCTACTCCCTGCCTGCAACCACACCTTCAAGCTTATTATTATCAAAAAGAAAAAAAAAAAAAAAAAAAGATCTTTTTTCTTTCTACAGCCTTGCTGGGACTTATCACCTATGATGCTGCAGTGTTGACTATTTGAAAGCTGAATATATTGAAATTTTAGCATTCATTTTTATCTGGCAGATTTTGAAACAGGCCTTTTCTTGGCATACTGTAAGTCTTTTGAAGCCACTACATGGAATAAGCAGCTTCACTAGAATTTCTGTTAACACAAAAGCCTCTTCCAATGTCAAGTTTAAATGTATTCCTTGTGATAATGTTGTACTTTATATTATATACCTTTTGTCCCTTACTATGTTTTAGTTCTCATTTCTGTCACCTTGCTATGGAGAACAACATGATAAACTTCTAAGATGAAAGGACTGGCTTGCTAGATGAGCGGACAGCAGTCAATATTGTCTACTTAGACTTCAGTAAGGCTTTTGATACTATCTCCCGTAAGATCCTCATAGGAAGTTGATGAGGTATTAGCTGGATGAGCAGAAAGTGCGGTGAATTGAGAACTGGCTGAATGGCCAGGAACAGAGCATGGTGATCAGTGGCACGAATTCTAGTTGGAAGCTTGTCACCAGTGTACACCAGGAGTCAATACGGGGTCTGATCCTCTTTATTATCCTCATTATTGATCTGGATAATGGGGCAGAGTATGTCCTCAACAAGTTCACTGATGATGCAAAACTGATACACCAGAGGGTCATGCTGCCATCCAGACAAACCTCAAGAGGCTGGAGAAACGGGCTGACAGGAACCTCATGAAGTTCAACGAGGGGAAGTACAAAGTCCTGCACCTAGGGAGGAACAACCTCATGCACCAATATATGCTGGGGGCCACCCAGCTGGAAAGCAGCTTTGCAGAAAAGGACCTCAGGGTCCTGGTGGACACCAAGTTGACCATGAGCCAGTAATGTGTCTTTGCAGCAAAGAAGGCTAATAGTATGCTGGGATGTATTAGGAGAATTGTTGCCAGCAGGCTGAGAGAGGGGATTCTTCCCCTCTATTCGGCACTGGTGAGGCCACACCTGGAGTACCATGGCCAGTTCTGGGCTGTCCAGTACAAGAGAGATATGGACATACTGAAAAGAGTCCAACCATGAAGGGCCATGAAGATAGTTAAGGGATTGGAGCATCTCTCTTATGAAGATAGGCTGAGGAAGCTGGGACCATTTAGCCTGGAGAAGAGAAGGCTCAAGGGGGCAATCTTACCAATGTATAAAAATATCTGAAGGCAGCCTGCAAAGAAGGCAGAGCCAGGCTCTTTTCAGCGGTGTCCAGTGAAAGAACAAGAAGCAATGGGCACAAACTGAAACATGAGAGGTTCCCTCTGAACATCAGAAAACCTTTTTTTATACATATTGCCCAGAGAGGTTGTGGAGTCTCAATTGTTGGTATATTCAAAAACTATCTGGACATGGTCTCGGGCAGCCTGCTCTAGGTGTCCCTTTTTGAGCAGGGATGTTGGACCAGATGACCTCCAGAGGTCCCCTCTAACCTCACACATTCTGTGATTCTATGAGTAACCTTCATCTAACTTTCAGAGTTTAAAAAGTCAAGAGTGAATCTATACAATAATTTTAGTTCACATATGCCTTTGAAATGTATCTCCTTGTTGTTTCCAAGTTTTTGTTTCCCTTTGCAGAATAGTCTCAAAGTGCAAGAAATGGACACCTCCTAAACTAGAGTATGAGCCCACCTGACACCCTCAACAGCTAATTTTGTTTCAAGCCAAACTAAAGCAACCTTGAAGTAAAAGTCCTCAAATACCTGTAGTGTAGACATTGGGTCCTCAGCACCATGTTATTCTACAAATGCATTCCTGTTGGGCTCTGCTACTTGCTAACATATAGCTTTCTATCATCAGATGGAAATTCTTGCTCATTCTCTCTCATGCCCCAGGAATATCTTTTTCTTTTCTTTTTTTCTTTTCTTTTCTTTTCTTTTCTTTTCTTTTCTTTTCTTTTCTTTTCTTTTCTTTTCTTTTCTTTTCTTTTCTTTTCTTTTCTTTTCTTTTCTTTTCTTTTCTTTTCTCTTTTCTCTTCTTTTCTTTTCTTTTTTCTTTTCTTTTCTTATAATATGGATTTTATCATAAAACGATTTTTTTTAAAGTTGTTTTTAGTTGAGTCTCTCTCAAAGTGGGATGGCGAAGGCAGTGTCCTGCTAGCTAGCAGGTGGTGGGTCTGGACCATCCTGGGCTGTGGAGTAATTTCCATTTTATGTTCAGAATACTTTCTCAATAGGGTACCATACAACATCAGATATGACTCCCTCTACTTCTGAACTAAAATGATGCTTTCAGTTGTATATTGGGCTAATTTCAATGCCACTGAGGTTTTAATGTGAGGCATCAAGGAGCTACAGTTCTTTCAGGAATTTAGGTGTCTTTCTCTCCCACTGCTGAAGCATGTGTGACTGATCTGCCCAAAGAACAAGAAACATAGCTGTTCAGATTGGCAGGCTGCATGTGAACAAAGGGTTATGTTTCTGCACGAGGGAATGTTGTAATAAGGCAGAGGCAATGGAATAATTCTCTGAGATTTAGTGTAAGGTCTAGCATCTCTGACCCTTTCACTTGCCTTAGTTCATCAGTCTTGGGGATATGCACCATTCAGAGGACTATGGAAATCCCTGCAATGTGTGCTGATGCCTGTTCAAGATAGCTGAGTTACTGTTTTTTTCCTGGATAGTCACATACACGTCTTGACATAAAAAAGGCTCAGTTACTCCAAAACTGCTATTCAAAAGGTTATTGAAATCCCACTCTGCTTTAAGTGGTATAAAACAGGCACACATTCTTCTTTGATCATGAGTCTATTTGTATGTCCGCAGGGGACAGACTAACCTTATGACACACATTTACTATCAACAGCCTTTGGGCAACAACACATACTGTGACATTGTCTCAGTCTGCAGCCAAAAATATCTACCAAATGCAATCAGAGATCTATTCTTTTTGCCCTCGCTTCTGTCTTTTCTTCAGTATATTTTTGTTACCTTTGTCACATGTTCCTTAAATAAATCAGGATACAGACTTTCCATCTTAACACTTATCTCCTGTGATCCTGTCAAGGTCAGCATCAGTTTTGCTCGGTAAAGCCCACCAGGGACTACTGGAGAAGTTCTAGTCCTAACAATACAAATGGAAGAAGGCAAATTACCTTCCAGTTATCTGCAATTTAATGATTAATTTGTTGCAAAATCCAAATGCCAAATGTTTACATGAAGAAACATTCACTTCTGTTATTTAGTACCATGCGGCACGTACAGCCTAATGCTTTAAGTAATTCACTACAACAATCTCCAAGTCATATCCAAGGCTGTCTCATGGTAGCTCTCACTTATAGCTTGTATAAGACAGCAAGGTCATGCTGATACCCTGCTTTGTCACTGTAGCATGACTTGTCTGCCACAGGAAATATGCACAAAGCAGCAGGATCATAAAAATCTCAGACAGAGTCTGCTTATTTGTGTGACCCATGAGGACAAGAAAAACTTACTTTCTGAACAGCAGAAAGGCCTTATGAGAATCAGAAACATAGAAAGAAAGACAAAACAATTATTATTTTTAAGTAATAGCATTAGGTTACTAAATGAAGCTTACACTGAAAAATCCATTAAGGAAGAGAATCCCTTTGTGTCCCTTTTGTATAATCAGATGGTATTACCTGTCTAATTTTTAGAATTGCTGAAGCACATCCTATTTCTTCCAAATGCAATTGTGACAGATCAGTTGTGATAGCAGACATTATAAATTTCTTATGGCCAATATATTAACCATTTTTCAGCATTTATAAAGGCACACATTGCCACAAAAGTATTAATGAGAATAACAGCACTTTGTATTTCCAAAATAATTATATTTTACAAGTATGAAGCCTCTACTTTCATGTTAGGTAAACACAACTAAAGGCATGTTTTCTCTCTTATCCCTGGTGTACATACAGAAACTTTGTGGCAAGTGATGTGAAGTGGTGTGGAGCCTTAGGAAAACATGGCAAAGTTTGCACTAGAAGTCACAGTCTGCTTCCTGGTCTTGTATTCTTTCTTTTTCTTCTTAAGTATATTTGCAAACTTAAAATATTTTGGCTACTTTAGTAAAGTTCTTAGCAGTGTCACAAGTTTGTTGTTTTTTTTTTTAATTTAATTTGCTATTTGGGACCACATTGTTCCATAAAAATTAAAGTGGCTAAATGGAATAGTTTATGTTTAAGCAACCTTTCCTTCAACTCCCAGTATGTGCACACTTAGATCTCTAAAGCACAGACTGGTCTTTATGAGTAGAATGGATACTCAAGTCTGTTAGCTTTTTCCTTTCTTTGTCCTCTCTTCTCTCATAAATCCCTTCCCATGCTTCCCAGATAATGCATCTTAGACTTTTCCTGTCTTTCAATTCAGCACGTACATATCTTGAGTATCACTTCACACAATAAACTAGGTCTGATCTTGATGAAGCCAATAAGAGTTGTGCAATGGAGTCATTGGAATCAATTTGTCAATTAATGTCTTGAAGCTGTTAAAAAAACCCAACGTAACAAAAAAACCCTTGGTTTTCTTTTTCCAGGTTCGGTGGGACAGCCCAGTACAAAAGGACAGAAAAGTAAGACTCATAGTACTGTTTTCCTCAGCACCCTTGTGGCTGGATGGAAATATTCAATGTCCCCTGTAGTTAAGGAAATATGGTCTCATAAATTTGCACAAGTAATTGATCTTTTTAGGGGAAGACTTTGTGGTTAAACCAAAGATTGCTACACTTTCTGAGATCCTGTAAGAGGGTGTTCTCCCCTCAGTTTCAGTGATAACACTTTACATTCTGTCCTTGGGCTCATCATATAAACAGTCATTAAAATTGCCATCAATCATCTATCCTTCATGTCCATTCATGTCAAATGACTGCAACACCAAGGTACATTACACAAACAGTTTCTTCATCTTCACATGACCGTGTTACAGATGCAAGACTAATCAAATCCAACAGGTGTTAAAACTCAGATTTATTCTTCAGCAAAAGTTAGTTAGAAGTCCGGTAACATTTTATAAAACCACAGGCTCAATGATGTAAGGAGAATTAATACTACACGGCCAACTTAAGAAATCCCCAAGATTTAAAGTGATGGCTCAAAATGCACATATCACTCCCCTAAAAGCTGAGGGTTCTCTCCCTCGAGGAGTTACCTCTGGTGGTGCCCCGACCCGAGGGGGAGTCCCCGACTGCAGACGCCCTGCTCCGAGGAGGGGGACTGCCAACATGTCCTCCGGCGGGACCCCGTTTATACCCCTGTCGAATCTGACCTGTGGTCATTTAATTCTATTGGCTAGGAGGGTCACCTTGGTGTATCTGGCGTGTCTCAACTGGCCAGTTCAAATTTCAACCTGCAGCCTCCAGGGTTTCCTTCCCCTTCTCCCTTCCTGGAGAAGATTTGTTTCCTGTTGGTGGGATGACGGCGGGGATGTACTGCCACAGACCGTTGACTAAGAATGCAAGAAGAAAAGTGTCGGGGAACCAGATCATGTGGTCTTGCAGCATGATGTTGAGAGAGGCTCACAACTGCACCAAAAAGCAATGATCATGGGGTTGTCTGTGGTACAACTCCTTGCCTTTCACTGACTGATGCCCTTTTGCAACAAGAACCCAAATCAAATTAGATATGAATGCTTGCTTAGTCCCCTCTGATTGCCAACTGATTTTTTATTTTTTTTTTTTGGTTGAAAAAGAAACAGGAAAGATGAACATGGGATGAGGAATTTTTTTAACAGGGATCTAAAAATAGTCTACTCTGTTTTCAGAAAATGTCTAGTAATCAGTTTGGATGCAAAAAGCAGCACAAAGTCTGTGAGGATCAACCTAGTTCTTTAGAACTTTCTAAAGTTTAATATCCAACAGACCATATAAAATCAGGTTTTAGTCATAACTCAAGAAAATGGCATGACATTGCAGGCATCATCATCACCATTAAGCGAGGAAGAAATGCAAGTCTAGCATGAAGTTTCGGGCTTCATGGTGGTTAGGGCTGCCTTAGGCCAACCATCATGTTGCCTATTGTGTAAGTTGGATATGAGTAATGGGCCTTTTTTATGCTGAGGAATTTAGAAGCTGTGACAAATGTGGTGCTTCAGATAAATCCCCTTAATGTAAAATTCAAAAGGTTTGATGAACATCTATCTTCTGCTACTGGAAGAGCTGCCAAAAAAGACAAGGACTAGGGATTGTATACAATTGGATATACTCAGTATTAAGCAAGGTGAGAGCTTCATTTCAAATTTCATCTAAGGCAAATGTAACTTCATTGTGGTCAGGAGAATTTTGTCAGGTGCAAGCAGAGACAGAATATAGCCTAGCCCACAGTTTGCCAACTGAAATATTGCTGGATTAGAAGCTAATGAATGGAAAGTATAATTTTAAGAACCATTGAGAAAATAGTTTAAAGATGTGCTTTTGTATTTTGGTTATCCCTTTGATGAACATAATGGTTTCCATCCAAGCAAGTTAAGTAATGAGTGCATTTATGCCAATTTCTTATTAATCAATACCTTTCTCTTCTCATTAGATTAATTCATCTAAATCTATTTTGTAGACAGCACTGATGAAAGGCAGGTGAGTGAAATCAAGCTTTAGTTAACTTTAGCTGTGTTTCTGGCACTTGCATCAGTTCAAAGTGAGAGGAGAAAGAAGTATGAGAATGCAGAAGTGAAATGTCTCAAATAACTGAGTTTTGTGTCATATGAAAATCTAATACCTGTTTCTAAAAACAAATTAAAATTTAGAGAACGGATCATCTTGTCTCCAGTAGACTCCAAGTCTCTCATCCCTCTCAACTGCATAACTGTAAAAAACGCTACTTTTTTATTTTCCCACAACTACATATAAAAGCCTGAAACAAATTCCATTTCAAGCTCTGATTTTCAAGGATCCAGTTGCACTGGAACAATACATAATCTGCAAGTTGTTAGCCCAAATATTTGTGGGAAATAGAAGAAATAAACAATGGAAACTTGAGAAGATTTTTTTTTTTTCCTTGTTTTCCTCAGAACAGACATGAAGTCATGGATTTTAGGACATAGATGGCAGAGGGAAGGAATCATTTAATTTTTTCTTTTCTTCTCTACATCAAACTTGAGGACTTCAAATTGGAGTTTTAACAAGACTAAACGGAGTGCGTGTATAAAATATTTATATATAGAAGTAATAAGGCTACTTTTGTGCTTTGTTTTCACAAACTTTATAGGTCACAAAACACTGAACAACATCTACCACATATTAATGTTGCATAAACATTTCTCATGTTGTTAGTAATTTGATTTCAAAGAAGGTTTGCAGAGATACATATATAGTTAACATTACATAGGCTCTGAAGGAGTTATTAACACTGGTAACACCACTAACCTATACCTTAATTACATCCATGCTCTACATTGATGGTAGCACAACAGCTGCCATGGAGCTGTTACAATGTCAGTGCAATTAAACTGAGATTTTGTTGTGTCCTCATTTTAATGTGAAGTATTCTTGCTCGTCAAAACCCTGTCAAGAAAAAATTGGCCATTCTTGCATCACTGTCTTTGAATAGGAATAGGGAAAGAATAATATGGCTGAGACCTTTATGGAAGAAAGAATGGGTTACTAAGAAATATGTCTGTGGAAACTACAAAACAGGTCTCTTGGGAACAGGAAGTACCACATTTGAAGAACCCACCATGGCTCATATGTTACAACAGAAGGTTTAACTTGGTTTATGATTTTTGGTGACCACAAAGTTTTGCTTACACTCTCATTTGCAATGTTGTTTACAATGCAAGAATTTTTAGTCTTGATGTATATTCATGTGCCTATATACATATATCCTTATGTGTATATACACACACACGTACATAGATGCAGTTTCTTTAATTTCTGTTATTTTATATTGAATGTTTAACACAAAAAAAAATAGTAAAAACTCTGTTAATATGTATTATACTTTTTTCTTGCATAAAATCTGTAGGCAAATTTTGATGTACATATAAGGTACATAGTCTTTTTTATTGCTCCTAAACACATCTCTGCCTACCAGTACAGAATTCTAGTATCTGTGGCATTCTAGTCCTCTAATAATCTGTTATACTTTCAGGAACAATTGAAGCTCTGTTTTATTTATAAGCTCTTCAAAGCATAACCAGAATCCTACATTCAACCTGTGTTTTACTTCCAAGGCATCCTGCTAGCAGGTATAAAATTTTTCCAGCCCTCTGCCTTCTCACTTTTATTTCAGATTTTTCTTCTAACACCTTTTGCAAAAGAAATATTTTGCATACAAACTTCTGGTCAATGTTGTGTGATGTCCTTCTTTGAATACATAAAATGAATACATAAATACAGCACAGGCCATACAGGTAAGCTTAGATCTGAATGAGAGTTTGTGTTTGAGAAATCCAGTAGACATTAAAGACTAGTTTGTTCATTATTCTCCCAAGACCATACAGAACATTTAACATCATTTGATATGTTCACCTTGGTGGACACATCATAGTATCTTTTTTTTAAACAGGAGCTTCTCATAGAATTCATTGGAAAAGCAAGAAGAGACTAATGTGTGAAACACGTTCAATTAATTAATGATGTTGAGTTCTCCCTGATGAGATCACTGTGATTGAATGGTGTTATCCATGGTCAACCTGAAATACAGTCTATCTCCTAACTAGTCTAGCAATGAAACATTTTAGAGAGGAAAATCTTAATTCAACCAAAGGTGGTGAATCATATCCAAAAGATTTGGACTTTTTTTCTACTACCTAAGTAATGAATTGTTTAAAATTAAGTGGTCAGAAATATTCAGCAAATCCACTGGCTGGACTGTTTGTATATCCTTTAATTTTGTGAAAAATTAAATGAGTGGCTTTATGCAGGGAGTCACTTGGATTTGTTTTTAAGCCTTGTTATTGTTATTAAATTTTCAGTGCATTTACTTCAGTAGAATCCTCTTTGTTATTACTATATAAGGAGAGATTACTTTTACAAATGACTGTGTCAACATTATAAATAACCCCGCTATATTGCAGTTTTCCCCTGGGTGTCCTCACTACTGAGGAAATTGACCTTACACAGGACAATAAGTCATTCATGACTGGGAACCTTAAACTACAGATAGTGGAATAAATTTTGGAATCACTCAGTCCCTAACTAGACACTCTGTTTAGCTTCATCATAACCGTAAATATGCTGTACAAGGTATCCAGCTGAGCTTCTAATCCAATTGGTGTCCTAGTCAAATCTGTATTTCATACATTTTGCTGAACTGTGCTTCCATAAATACACTTTCAGTGTGGAAAAAGTACCAGCAGAAGAGATGTTCAGAAGTGTAACCTTTGTTATGTGGAATCATGTGGTATTTATAAAAGTATCCTCACAATTTTAGTAATGAACCCAAAGTTCATGGAAAGATCATATTCCAGTAACAGCTTAATTACCAAATAGCTGAAAAATAAGCATAGTTTACCTTATCTGCACTTGAAGAGAACACGTAAAGTTAAGAAAGCTTCCAAATTCCTTCAGTTGTTTGTCTGGTGAGACTTTCAGCATGAACACTAGCTACGTGGCAGCTTTGTGATGTGTGCTTGGCTTGAAAGTCCTGGTCTTGACAAGGGTTTAAGTTGCCAACAGGCTTTGGGGTCAGTACCAATCTGAGAAGCGTTGACTGTAGTGATGGAAGAGGATCACTGAGCTGTTCCTAGACCCCAGAGTCTAAATATCATCTTGCTGAATGTGACTTTCTGTCTATTCAGATTTAGAATTGATGTTGCTAAATGAGAAAGAGGAATGTGAAAAGATGAGAGATTATCTTCAGTAATATCTCAGCTCCCCCTTTTGCCTCAACATAACACAACTAAATCACTCACAAATGAGGCCACCGCGTATAATCACCCACAAATATTTCACTCTTTAGGGTCTGCTAGGTAAGATACAAATGACCCATAGGGATAGAACATTTAGTTGTAATATACGTCTGAATTCATTTTACTGCATATGGCTCTATAGGCAGCCTATATTAATCCAGACTATGTTGAAGTGCTTGGTGGAACACTTACTTAGAGGGAAAATGAGCTTCCAGCTCCTACCTCCTTTGTTTGAAGAACTGCATTTATTTTGCTAGATATTACTGACTGCGGAGATACACCAGCGTTGGTGAAACTACTTTGTGCCTCAGGCCTCTTTTCTTTCCTTTGTATACAGGACTGAAAATGACAAAAACAAAGCTCTGCACAGAATAAAATGCAGTCACTTGATACATAGCTGGGAATGTTTTATACCACATCTCAGGGTTGGTTTAACACTCTTCAGTGGTACAGGCAGAACTGTGCTTTTCTGCCCCAGATATCAAGAATGGAGTGGAAAAGGATAGATTAAAGGAAAGAGTCAAACAACTCAGATGAAAAGAGGGGAGAGGGTATATTTTGCTGGAGTTTCTTCTGCTGAGGAGATGGATGTAGGGAAAGGACTTTCCCATCAAGCAAGAATTACCCCTCTGACATTATCACACCCCCTCAAAACAGACCTTTAGAACTGGTTCATCTAAATCTTTCCAAACGAGGCTGATGATAGACTGAATGCAGCATCCTCCCCTCAACTGTTTTAGGCTAAAAGAACTGTCAGAATAGTACTGTTATAAGCATCCATTATTTAGGTCATTCTACTCTGCAATATCAGGCACAGACTGAACAAGGACTGTGTTTAGCACATGCCATCCCAACATTTTTCCTTCTCCTCTGTCTCAAAACAACCCATATAAACCAGATGGAAGAGTGATAATTTCTGTAACAGAATTTCTGACTGGACATTATCCAAACTGCCAGAACTATCTGAGTGTGATATCAAGTCCACTCTAAACAGATTTTAGTCAGTTTGTGGAGTGATAGGTAGTGAGGGCTTCCCAGGAAAGGTGAAAGGGTGAATGGATGGGTGGTTTGATAAATAGGTTGATGGGTAGAAGAAACAGAAGCAGATATTCAGAGTCAGTAAACGGGGTGGCAGATTTCAGAGTTGTGCAAGAATTATGGCAGTTCTGCTTGCAGGCAGAATGACTGGATGCATAACAAGGTGGACATTATGGGAAGGTTATTGTCTTTTTTCCTATATTCAAACCCATTTCTTAATGTAAGGAGGGATATAGTCACTGCAGTAAAATGATCATAGTCCTTCCCATACTTTAGCTTCTCTAATCCCAGGTCTTGGGATGTCTGTAGTCACAGAGGCTCCCATCTTCTCTTGCTATGCACGAGAAATCTCTCTCTTCCCTAAATTTGGTCTCATACTGCTGTTTGTATCTGCTATGGAACACCATCTGCAGTGGAGATGAGCAAGAAAAAAGAAGAGAGGATTCAGAAAGATGCTGACCCATACAGAGATCTGACACTGTTGCTGGGGTCTGGATTCCTGAACTGCCAGTACCAGCATCAAGATCTAACAGCTTGTCCTCATCTCATTTGGAAAAAGCAATGAGATGGAAGCTTCTCCAAACCTGGCTTGTGCAACATTGATTCAGTGGAATTCTAAGCCTCAGGGCAAGTACATCTTCTCTTCTGTGCAGACTGTTAAACTGCTCCCCAAGGGGGTTCTGTTCTCTCCTTCTTCAGAGGAAGGGACTGAAAAAGGGGGAGTAAGTAACCGTCACAAGAAACCTGGAAGTGCTTTAGGGACACATAACCTTCTCCTGGAGCAAAGTCTTGGAAGAATGGAAGAGGAAATCAGAAGCAAAACTCTGACCATCAGCATCTACTGATGCTGCTAGGAGTTTGAACATCTGCAGTATGCCACTACCTGTTCAGAGTTGTTTCCATCGCTTCACTCAGATCTTAGAGGAATGCATCCCACATTGATCACTATAATAATGTGGGTAATCCTCCACTAATCTTGAAACCATACTCTTGGCACCTCTTAAAAAGTGGGGAGGTTGTGGGTCTTTTCCATGTTGTGAGGGGACTTTCCCTGTTTATAAGATTTTGGCTGCCTCAAAAAAGGGGAAAAAGAGACAGGATTGCCTTTATGTTTTTCATCCCTGCAGTCTCCCATTGCAAGAGTGACCAGAATTTTGACCGTAGTATTTGAAATCAACATCATGCTAATGGCTCCAGAGAGAGTATAATATTACCTGCACTGGATGAAGTACAAAGTTACTCTGTGGAAAGTAATTTAAATCAATACAAAATACCTCAGAATGCTCTGGGAGACTTTGCCTTCCAACCTGCTCTCTACTTTATTGATGTACTACTAAACCAAACTAAGTAGTACATCAATACAGAGTTTTAATTAGGATACTGGGGCCTGAGGAGATGTCTGAGAATTTTTGGTGGGAGAAGAAACTATCAAGTCTAGCAAAGAAAAAAACAGCTAAAAGAAAAATCAGCAACAAGGGAATAACAAAAAAGCTAACAAAATCACCAGAGCTTGAACAAAGCAATAGAGGATAGTACAGGTGAAGATCAATCTCTCAAAGCAAACAGAAGGGAGAAAATAGACTGGTATTATTGACAACAATAAAACTTTGTGTTTCCAGTTATTTGCTAGGTTTGTTAAAAACTTTATAACACAAATGCAAATGTAGATTTAAAAAGAGAAAGAAAAAATTGTTGATTGGCAGAATAGAGGTTTTTCCCTGTAAGCCTGGATGGCAAGTTTTATTCAGTGAATTGTATCTGAAATCATTACTTACATTTGGATTGTAGATTTTCCTGCTTGATGTAAAGATCTCTGGGGCAAAAAGGAGAGAGAAAGAAAAAAAAATAATCTCAAAGCAAGCAGTTAACTGATAGTATAACCCAAGCTAGTAACTAAATTATCATTAAGACTTCCAGACTATATCTACTGACAATAAAAATGACCAAGGTTTATTTGTGTGTGACCACAAGCATGCTATGGATGTTACCACTGTTATGTTGTTATTTGAAGTGGTATTCCAAAAGAAATAAATACATTGTATTTTATATGAATAAATAGAAGAGGCAGTTTTAATACACTCCTAACCACTGTAAAATGTGTGCATGTATATATTTAAAAACAGAGAGTGTTTCAATAGGTTACCTTTTTTTTTCATCAATAAAAAGGTTATCTAAATCTTTTGTGAAAAAATTTATATTTAGATTAACAGAAACTAATATAGAATAGCAACATGTTAGTTAAAGAATGATTCAAGGAGACAAGTTCACTACTAATGCAGTTTCAGTGACTTAAAAGCAATTTTACTTCATTCAGCCTGAATGCTATGATTCTGTGTCATTGAAAAAGTTTTCAAATTTAAGAAATAAAAACTATGGAAAAGGTACATTTTTTATTTTGTTTTTACAACAATTCTGTAACAAAAGGATTAATTTCCTTGTGTTCTTTTCTGAGTCTGTTAAAATTCTGGTGACTTCTGCCCTATTATTCTTGGCCTGACAATATACCAATAGACTCAAAAGCATTTTATTCCTGGAAGTAGTATATAATGAAGTCAATAGTCTTTCAATATTTTAATGAAGATTAAATTCCCAAGCCTTTTACTTGAGGAAAACAACAATAGCAACAAGCAACAACAACAAAGAATCTTAATTTTAAATTAATCCTCTATTGTCAAGGTCCAAGATCTTTTTTTGTAATGACTTCAGAAATCCATTAATTTTGTGTTACATATCTGATGTTTAAATCAGGATTTCAGAACATTCCAGAAAAGCTGTGAAATTATTAGACATTTCAAATTCCTGAACAAATATATAATAGGGATATAAGTTTAAAGACATATTTTGAGAGTTCATAAAGAAACAGGAGAGCAAGCAGGAAGTACTTGAACTGTGAATTGCATGGAGGAAATACAGTTTAAAATATCAAGGCTGTGTTTTGTGACAGAATCTTAGGTATGGAAGAACTCTACAGCAGGATAAATACTATCACTTAATTATCATCTTGGAATTACAGCTTTTCATTCCTTGTTGACCATTAAAGCAAGATACCTTTCTTGGACCATTTCACTTGGAATGTGTGAGTCTTTCCAAATATTGACAATTTCCTTATACACAGTGTAAAAACTCTGTAAAAATAATGTTTGACTCTGGTCTGTATATTTGTGTCATGAAGATCTTGAAATGATGCTTCTTTTTTTTACTATTATTTGCTTGTTTTGTTGGTTGGGGTTTTTTTAATCAATGTTATGTTTTAGTATTTTTCTCACCAGGGTCACTGTAGATTTGATAAAGGCTGTAACTGACATTTTAAAAAAATATTCATCATTTGCCCAATTCTGTTCCTATAAAAGTATGTAATAAAATTTCTTTGGCTTCAGGAGGAGCACCAGGGTAAGGCTTTGCCTATTCTTTTAAAAGTCTCCCTTTTGGCTTCTGCATTTTCTTTGCCAGTAGAAGAAGAAATAGCAGTAGAAAACACAGTATAAGCAGAAAAAGTGGAATTAGAAACATAAGACTGCGATATTATTTTTTTAAGAATCTTAATCTTTAGTAAATCTACAATAATTCCAAAGATGAATAGATCTGTTGTTAGACAATTAAGGACATAACCTCAAGAGATCTATCTCTCCAAGCCTGGATGGGTTTCCTGTGTAATTTTGGACAGCTTGTTAAACCTTTTGTCTCCATTGTCTATTACAAAACAAACAAAACAAAACAAAAAATCAAAACTTCCCAAGAACTATTATAATATCCATTAAAGAGGAGCAGTGCTAATAAAATTCATTAATGTCTTTCATATGGTCAGATATTACCATAAAGAAAATACAGGCACAGTACAGAACATGTAGTTTCCAAACCAACCACGGCAAGTACTGAGGATGCCTTGAAGTGTCAGAATTCTGTTCAGCAATTGGTTCCTTATATGGTTGATGATTTGATGATTAACTTCTCTTAGGTGTTCTCACAATTTATTACATCAACTATTGGATAAACTGGAGATAGATCCAATGATTTTATAACATTTGGTTCAACAAGATTATAAGATCCAAGAACACAGTTACCTGCATCATCAAATAGTTTTGATTTACCATTAAAGACTCACCCAATGCAAGTCTACAACTGCAGATGGTCTGTGTTTAATAATTGATGAGATCTGTATGCAACACTTAATCAGTGGGAGAAAAGGAGAAAGAAATGCTACCTATAATATGGTGGTGGTGTGGTTTTCTTGGAGGCTGATTTACAATTTGATTTCTTTGCATTAATCTCTGTCACTATCTAAATTCCTCTTCAGAGTCTTGTTTATAAGGTGTTCTTAGTTTCTAAACGTATGGCTGTATAGATTTGCTATTGCAACTAAGCCAGTATTTTTATTCAATATTGCTTAAAAGAGAACCATATTTATAGCTATTATTCTTCTATATGTTTTCACCTTATTATGGAGCTTTTTTGCCCTCTTATAGATTTCCTTCTGCATTCATCATCCTCCAAACTGGTATGCTTATTCTGCCTTGTTCTGAGCAGAAGTCTAATAACAATACAGAATAAAGTTTTGTCTGCAAGGAAAATATTTTAACTTGGAAAAAAAAAAAGAGTGAGGAAATAATTCACAAAAGGAAACTGAACAAGAAAAGAATGGAACTTTATACCGAAATAGCAAGCAAATCCTCAGACATTTACATTTTCCTTCACATTCATGTTTACAGATATGCTAGAATCTGTCTCAAATCCATTCAACCAATGAAATCCTAACACTGGCCTGTAATCAGATTTTACACAAATCCACTCATGTTTTCCTACAATATGTTTTATATGTTTGATGGTTTGTACAGGTTTTGGGTGGAGAAGCAGAAAATCCTTAGCTTAGTGAGTTATTTTTCCTTTGCTTCTTGGTCCTCCCTCTTCAGCCCTGCTTTACTGAGTCTTCTGTAAGGCTGCTTTTTGGATCTTACTTTTCCTCTGTTTAAATGTCACCAAGGCCTTCCTTCAAAACAGTTAACAATTTTAGCAGAAGAACTGTCTGACAGGCTGACCATCCAAGGAAGAATTAGTTACAGGTAAGCTCAAATTCTTTTCCTGATAGTTTGTTTTATTTCTTAGAATAGAAAAAAAATCAATTGTAAATTAATGGGCAACAATAACACAAAGCTGCTTTAGCTTTGGCTGATCAGGAGACTGGAAGACATCTCCACCTGATAACATCTTTCTTAGCACCAGATTACCCTTCCTTTTGTGACATTCTTATTGTAACTCACTATATCTTGGAGCCAGGGAAATTATATTATTTACAGTAGTCATTATTCTATGGACCTGGATTGTCTGCATTTTGATAGCTTGCATACCTACATACAAGGCTGGGAGGTTGAATAAGATAATGAATTTGCATTTAATCAAAAGAGCCTTCAACTGCCTAATAACTTCTTCTTTTCCACCCCTTTTCCAGGTGCATCAGAAACACCAGCAGATATTTATCACATACATAGCGACAATCTTTTTATATCTGTCAGTGGCAGAAAGTACGGATATGTGGCATATTACTAAGAAGAAACCCAGTAATTAAATTGAGTTTCCTAAGATATAATTTTGCTTATTTTTTTTTTTTTATAAAATATGGACATGTTTATTAACAGACAAAAAGGAATTAATTTAGTGTGAAAAGGATTTTAAAAATTTAGCTATTTTAGCTGGAAAAGATACTATTCTAAAGCACTGTCATCTCTATAACAAACAAGTTTCACCACTGTGAATTCTGTTGCTGTGAACGACGAGTAAAAACTGAAACCTGAGCTGAAATTGCATTTCATTGTAATAGCAAAACATGGTTAAATGAACCATCGTTGTTTTGCCTGCTTGTTTTTCTTTTCAGAAAGTGTCAGAAACATTACTAGTAAATGTTTTTACTTAAAAACATGATTTTTGTGCCAAAATTAATCGAACATGGCATTGCTTGAAAGATCCAAAGAAGTATTAATGCCTGATGTGGAGGAGTGTGTCCCCACGTCACAGACATCCTCAGTGATGAGTGTGATGGAGAACTGAGGGACAATCTGCCCCATGAGGGGTTCAAGCCAGGTGCTGAGGGTGACGCCGCACAGGCTGTGCTCTCGCCATTGATGCACAGTCCTGCAGAGGCTGAACATGGGGGCTGGAGCTGGGGATGGGTAACAGGGTCCATTGGCAGTCCCTGACATTGCAAGTGATGAACCAGGTCTGGGACCCCTCCAGAAGCTGAGCTGGGGGCTAAAGGAGAAAAGGCCAGGAGAGAATCTATAGGGTAGGGCCAAGAGGTCCATCCAGGAGACAGGGACAGGGATGGAAACTGGCACTCCTACAGTGTTGATGGGGCAGGGTGGGGGGAAGCCCCAGGTGCTGCTGGGCAGGGCCAAGAGGGATTGTTAGTGTCCTCGGAGCCCTGAGAAATTTGACCAGTGTGCATCTGTCAACATCACATTGCAGAATCAGTCCTATCATCCTTTCAGCTACAAATACAGTAAAAAAGCTGTTTATGTGGAAGGTGTCTTTTCCTCAAGCCCATGGAGTTTTTCACTGGAACACTATAAAACAATCCCTAACAGATGTTTGAAGTCAGGGCACATTTGCTATATTTTGTGTTCTCAATTCCCTCGCTAGCTAATGGATTTATATTCAATTAAAGATAAACTACCAGAAAAAAAAAAAAAAGCCAAAGAGCAGCACAGCGTTTCAGTTTCCAATGAACTCTTTAAAAATACTGAAATAAAAATCGCATGTACTTAAGATCATTGGTTTCTTAAAAGAATTAATAAAGGGAATTTCTTAGTGCAGTGGCTTGGCTGTTTTTCCTCTGAAAAAGCAGAGCTTCTGTCAGTTGCCTTATCGTTTCATAAACATAAACAGCTGACTCCAGTTTGCTGCTCCATTGGCATTAAAGGACCAGTTTTCAGGCTTGACCAAGTAAGATGCCTTTTTGCTGCAGTAAGTAAATCACTAAATTAATGCTTAAAATGGTATTTAGGTGACTAAATAAGGATTTATGTCCAAAATTTTTATACTTGACTGCCTAAAATTAGGAAGGGTAAATAAATCCCTAGTTAAGAGTCAGTTACTCAAGCAGAAGTGGAATGATCTTCAAAGCTGGAAAAAAATCAGTGAATGTCCCTGAAATGGCTTGGATATGCATGCACTTTGAAGGATTAGGCCTTCAGAAAATCAAGAATGTTGTTCTGCTGCTTACATTTGGCTCCTAATCTTATCTTCCCTCAGACATTTTTTGAAAATGGTAACACAAAAGACGTAAATGATGAAAGAAGGAAATAATATGCAGTTGCTATAATGCAATTATTTTAATTATTTTCTTATGACATGGAAAAGATATATGAATTCAGATTCACCTGTGGGTGGGATTCATTTCACTCAAACCTGGGTATCAATAAAGTAGGTGCCTTCCTTTGGAATTAGTTGTCTAGTTTCCCATTATAGATAACAGATATACTCAATATATTCACCGGGGTTTAGGTTTAAGTCTGTTGACCAGATGTAGAGTTTTAATTTAGAATGAGGTGAATTACACCTTAGCTTCCACACTGATCAACTCTTTGCCAGCAGTGAGGGACGTCAGGTGATTTTAACATTGCAGTCACCAGCATTTAGTCAGATTAACCCAGTCAAATCATAATATTTAAAATTTAATGAAGTTACTCCTCAGTGGCAACAGAATGAGAAAAGAAATTATAGTTCCTTGTCAATGTATAATGTAATACTGGATCTTTTCCCTTTATTTTATAACAGCTTCTTCAAAATCAGCTGAAATTAAGTCCTTAAAGAAATCAACTTCCTAATTCCACTTTTTCTTTTTTTACCCAAGTGTACTCTCAACAAGTGCTGAGCACATTTGGTTTTAAGAGGAACATGAAAAAAGCAATATTAATTTGTTCAGATGTTTTTCCATTTTTTAACAGTTTTGTGATGTGGTCAGCATACTAGACAGACATCATTTTCTATTCATCTCTGTACAATTGTTTGATTGTTAGATCTTGCCATGGCAGGAATTAACTACTATATTCAGGCATGAAAATTGCATTTATTTGTCCTGTATCCAATACTATAAAAGAAAAATGGTGTGTTGTAAGGCAGTGATGAGTGATATCTATGAGGATAGAAAAGCTAACAGTCATTTTTGCCTTGGCATTTGATTTGCAGAGAGAAGAACAGGTGATCTCTGGAGAACATTTATGCCATCTGGTGTTAGTTTCCAGGTTAGATAACTTCAACTTGTGTAAATAAATGTTTTTCTATGGTTCAGTCTTCGTTCTAGGATTATCAGCTTTGTCTTCTGGTTGGGCTGTACATGTTGTCGTGTTGATGTACCGCATACTTTTTTTTTTTTTTAAATAAAATGTCATAATTTCTTTCTGCATAACAAGCCATGGGGCAGAGGCATACTTCCAGTCCCTAGCCTCCATGATAAGCTTACAGCTTCCTTTCCTGCTGGCTACAGTGGCAATATTCCAACAGGACAAATGCTGGTGATTAAGATTTTCTGCTTCAGGAAACATGTTTTGTTCACTAGTTGTCAAAGGGCTTTCTGAAGGCAATGTACAGAAGAAAGGCACAGTGAGGAGCCTTGTTAACAAACCCGGGTCTTCTCTTCTTAACTGGAAAAATGTTTATGATGATCTATGTTAACAACAGTTGCTGGAAGGATGTGTTTTCTTACAATGAGGTTTGCAGCCTGCTTATGACAATACATTGAATATTTGATTGTCAGGCAAAGCACTCCCCAGGTTACCAGCCCATGTCATAAGATTGCTAAACACTGAAAAAGAAAAACATACTGAACAATATTATCTTCCAACAACAGAGGGTAGTTTGTAAGACCTTAAAATCTCAGTGCAAGAGTAAACAGTGAGTGCTCATATAGTATTTAAATTTTAAGTAAGGACAAATCCAAGATCACATATGAAAAAAAAGCTCCTTAAACATGTAGGTGTAAATACTGTACAAATCCCACCTCATTGTTTTGCTACAAGCTGTCTGAAGAAGATAGCTTATTCTTTGCAGTCAGAGGATTAAATTGCACAAGAACTATAGGACACTACAAAGACTTTTACATGGAAGATACCAATACATTTTTGTCCACACCTGTGAGACAAACTAGATGGCTGGGCTCAAATTCATCTGCAAAGAGCTTATCATTCCAGTATGATTCAGATTAGAGTTGCTTGTGAGAAACAGGTATTTTTTTGCAGTGCAGTACTTCTGCCTCAGTTTAGACATCAGTAGCAAAATGTGATGAATCTGATTGTGAGTAGCCTGTTTCTCTGCATGGACTAAGAAAGGAGTCTTGAAGACTGGGTCACTTCTAGGTGCCTACCACGTAGAGGTGGATCATAAAAAAATTCCTAGCAGAGGGAATTCCAGGCCATAGATTATGTGATATGATATACCACAATTATGTTTCACACAGAGATATCTGTGTGACTATTTTACTAAATCATTGCATGAACATTTTGCCTGCTAGTGGATATCTTGAATGCAATAAAAAAATAGTACAAATATAATCAAAAAGACATTTGAAGCAGAGATCCAGGTTTCATTGCCACAATATTTATGTGATTAACCTCTGTGTTTATGTTTATGGTATGTGAACCAGATTTTCCCAATTAAGAAATGCATTAAGAAATAGTGCATGAGTTTTTACCTCTGCCATTACTATGCAGCAGTTTCTTGCTAGGTTTTGAGCAAGAACTTCCCTGTTAAAGGTATCAGTTTTTCAAAATCCCATTCTTACTTGTAATTAGTTACTGTGAGTTACTATTTTTAATCCCTTATTTTCTAGTTTAATGCCTAAAACCTGAGAGTTGCTCAGCAATAATAACCTACTTCAATCTGTATGTGTGGAACTGAAGCCCAGAGCCCACAAAAGATGGTCCCAGTCACTGCTCTTTGTGTTGATAGAAGCTTACAAAGAAATGCAGTACCTTCTAGGCTTCAAAGTTATGGATCTTTTCCTTACAGTTATTGAATTTTACTTAGAGTTTTAACTGGAGAGTGGCACAGCTTCAATGGGAACATGGGAAATGTCTCTGTTCCAGTTTTGTAAACCACGTGATGGTTACAGCAGATCTTCTCTGAAGTAAATGCTTTAGCTCTGTAGGCTAAAGATGGCCAAGAACTTGGACCACGCTCTTTGTGGCCATCTGTGCTAACCTCTAAGTTATTGTTGAAAAGGTAGGCAGCAACCCTTCCTCCAAGGACTGTGTTTTTAATGAAAATCATTGTGACTATGATTTATGCTATAAGAGAGTATTAAATGTGCAAAGAATGTGCATATCAATTTAGCTCCCCTGGGGCCTGAAGCCCAGCGATACTGGTTTTGTGAATCATAAACAACTTAAGGCTGGATGGGGTCCTGAGCTACTTGGTTCAGCCAAGATGGCAGAGCCTCTAAGTATGTACATTGCCAAACTTTGGGCATTAACATTTTTTCTGGCACAACTTTGGTTGCCTGCAGACTGTTAGGCACCTAAGTAGTTAGCTGGGAATTGCTGATCAGTTTGTGGACTTTCATGTCTAGATCCCAAGTACTTTGTATTTTGCATATAAATGTTTTTTGGATCTCTCCCTGAGCTCTTCCGAAGACACCAAAGAATGGTTTGGTATAAGCCACTTACTTAGTAAAGTGATCTATAGCAAAGAAAAAAAGAGAGAGAACAGTAAATATTATATGTAGTGGTTTCACTTTTTTGTTTATTGGTGGTTTAGAACTGAAAAGAAACCCTGTGGGGGATTGAGTTGAGTTCTCTGCCTATTGCAGATGACTGTTTCATATCATCTGCTTTGGAAACATATTAAATATTATTATCAAATTAAAATATTTGATGCTTTTTTAATGTATAGAATGATGTATGGGAACATTATGTACTTATGTGGTTTTTAATCTGTGAATTTGTTTTGAAATGAGGTTATAAGCTCTGCATTGGAAACTGTTCACAAACACAAACACATTTAAAAAAATCAGGAGGCAAACTTATTTTTAAAGTTTTTATACCAAGGGAAACAAGAAACCTTCTTTAATTTCAAAATCTTGACAACGTTAGTGATGTTTAGATAGTTTCAAAGTATCTGACACTCTAAACCAATTCAATTATTCTACTTCTTTTGGATTATGCATTAAGAACTGCAGTGTAAGTGTTATTGGAAGAAAAGCTCTTAGAATTTAATAAGATTTAATTCAGTGATTCATATCCACTGATGTTTTGTGCTGATGATGAACAGGAGAACATATCTTGGCTGAACTGCATGTACTGAAAGGAAATTATTTGATCCTGCAGTGCTTTTCATGGTAAAGAAAAAAAAAACTTAATAGCACTAGTTAGATTTTTCAAGAATGAGCACTGTTGTTTTTAAATTTATATACTCAAAGGAACATTTGATTGCTATTTTTGTCCAGTAACACAAGATTTCCCAAATAAGGTGCATAATTACAATACAAAAAAAGTAACTAAACTGAGATGTTGCAAGAGGATTCTCTCCTCGCAGGTGTCAGACAAAGAATACACTAAATTGTATCATGGGCATAAAATCTGTGCAAACCTACATGCCTCAATTTTTCCCACAACAGACAAGTTGGGACTTCAAAATAAATTCATGGGTACAGAAGCTCTCATAAAAGTTTTGAGCTGTATGTCTCTTCATACAATACCTGAACAACTTGCCAATGAACAGTGATCGATCAAGACATAGAAAAAAGCAAGATGGCAACTTAAAGAAATATCTATCTCTATATTTTGAAAGTCGTCACCACTTTTTGCCAATAAAGGTAAAGTCTTAAAAATCATGTTGTTTCAGATTCCAGACTCTGATGACAAGAGTGTGAGAAAAATGAAGTAAATAATCAGTGCTTTAAAATAAGAGTGCAATGCTCTCTAGAGGTTTTAAAGTTGAAAGCCTTTGATGAGTTACTCTCTTTTCTGCTATCAGTGCTAGAATGTCTACTAACATGGTAGATACTGGTGCAAATTAACCAAGGTTGTTTAATAGATCCATTAACACCGTTCACTACAATACTGGTATTATTAATAGGATAATTAATTTAATTTTTTTTTTATTTTTTTTTTTAGAATTTGGGCTCATATTTGTATATTCGTAGTTAGCTGAACTTTTACCCACAAGAACATTAGTTAGTTGTGGTGCTTCTTAGGAAATGTATATCAGACAAATGTAGAATAAAATCAGATCTAAGCCTTAGACTGGATACTGAGGTGGAAAAAAATGTTATAGTATCTCTGGCTAGAGTGAAGATAAAACAAATTGTGGTCTCATAGAACATAAAGAATGAAAAGCATCTGCATATTATATCCAGCTTCCTGTTAATTCTGACAACCACAAGACAGAATGTAGCTTATATATTTATCACACTATAGGTGAAAATTCAGTAAGTTTCAGTACTCTGTGGGAAGGTTGTTCTGGAATAAATGTATTATTCTCTAAATTTATTAATAGACAGCCTATATACATGGACTCTTACACCCACATTATCTTCAGTCTTAAATAAATCTTAATTATATGTGTTATTTTATATTTGTAAAGATTATCTGTATTCAGATTCTCTCATATCTCTCAGCCTTCAATGGACAAATGAGCCAACAGGAATCTCATTAAATTCGAGGGAAGGAAAATGCAAAGTTCTGCACCTGGTAGCACCAGTTCATGCTGGGAGCAACTGACTGGAAAGAGTATCTACGGAAAAGTGGAGGTCCTGGTGGACAAGTGGACCAGGAGCCAGCAACGTGTTTTGGCAGCAAAGAATGCCAACAGCTTCTTGGGATGCATTAGGCAGGTTGAAGTAGGTCATCCTTCCTCCCCCCTCCTTAGCATCAGAAGTGCTTTGTCCAGTGGGACTTGTGCTGGGCTCCCCAGGACAAGAAAGGCAGGACATCCTGGAGTGAGTTCAGGAAGGGAACATAAAGATGATTAAGGGACTGGAGCATTCTTTATGTGAGGAGGGGCTGAGAGGGCTGGGACCACTCAGCTTGGATAAGAGAAGGCTCAGAGGGCTCTTATCCATGTATATATAAAACTAATGAGTGGACCAAAGAAGATGGAGCCAGAGTCTTCTGAGTAGTGCCCAGTGTCACGGCAAGAGCAAATGAGTACAAATTGAAAGACAGGAAATTAAATTGAAGCATAAGAAAAAACTTCTTTACTGTGAGAAAGATCAAGCAGTGGAACAGGTTTGCCGAGAGAAGTTGTTGAGTCTCCATCCTTGGAGATGTTCAAAACCTGATTGGACACGGCCTTAAGCAATCTGCTCTCACTGACAGTACTTTGAGCAGAAGGGTTGGACCAGATGCTCTGCAGAGGTGCCTGACAACTTCAACAACCACTCTGTCACTCCACGCGATCCTGTGACTCAGGAAGGCAAACTTTTAGGGACTAGGTCTAATTTTGTCTAACTTCACTAGGAGGTACATGCTAGGACTCTGTTTCCCTACTTAGGCTGTAAGGAGAGTTGGCTGGTACTATTGGACGCTGCCTCTGCCTTTGTGAAAACCAGGGACTGGCAAGTAGAAGTGAACTGTGTGCCAAGGCTGTACTCTGTTCTGAAATCTAGCCAGCGCATGTATTAGGAATTTTAAAGCACTCTTGGGTCATAAGAAAATAAGAACACTCATATAGGGTGAAGCTAAGTCTTAAGCTAGATCACTATGCCATCTCCAGCACTGTCCGTTAATGGATGTGTGGGAAAGACTGAAAGGGTTAATGTCTCAAACATACTGGTGGGCAAGTTCTGCCTAACAAAGAACCGTGCATAACAATGAACCGGGTGGAGGGCATGCTGGAGGGTGCGCAGTTCCCTGTTCTGATACACTGAGTGGGGCAGCTCACCATGTATGGCCAGAGGTCATACAAAGTTTATTTGAGGAAGGGGCTCATGGCCGTCTGAGGCACCCTTCGCAACCACCACCCCCCAACGGCGCCTGCACGCAAGATCAGGAGTTACATCAGTCCTTACGGGCGCTGTGCAGGCAACCAAGAGGAGTGTGATTGACGTGAGGAAAGGCAGGAACTGGGCTACAAAAGATGCAGACATGAGGAGCCCCATGTGCGCGCACGCCCACTAGAACTGGACCTCTAGGCTGGCGAGACCAACGCTGGACCCAAGACCGGTGAAATCTTTCTCTTTTCTTTTCCTCTCTCTCTCTCTCTGTCTTGCTCTTGCTCTCCTTTTTCACAATCCCTACACCTCATTCCTTTAGACATAAACCATTGACCAAGTCTGGGACTAGGACTGGATCCAGCCACCCCTAGGGTGCTCTCTGAGAAGGAGTCTAGAAAGCAAGGGGGTCTGCTCTGAACCTCGTGACTCAACGGGAGGGCTCTCCTTCTTCCCTGAATTGATGTATATGGCTGCCACAGGTTACATGGTTTACTGAGGTAGTTTCATGCCAGTTCTTGTGAGACACCCCACCACCTACTGTTACACCTTCCAAGTTCAGGCTGCTTCTGCTATGAATAAAATGTTCAACTGATTGTTTGGTGTCACTTCACCTTAATTTAGCCCAAGGGAATTCTGAACTCACCATGACCCCTTCCTGGTCTGTCCAGCACAGGTCGTGACAGTGTGTAAGGAAAAGTATAGCAATGAAGCAAGCATAAATTAGTACTTCCTTAGAATATTCTGCTAGCTTTCAGAGTTAGGCATCTCAGGGACTCCCTGAGCTAGAATTGATATCTAGTAGTTCATAGCCCTCTCAACATTTTTTTTTTGCATGAAACTATCCAGCTGCTGTTTGAATTATGTAAAGTATTTAACTTGAACAATGTCATATGGCATGAAGTTTCAGAGCCTAACCAATGCATGCTGTGAATGACCACTGAACTGTTGTAACGCTTACATCCATTCTGTTCAGATAATAGTGATGTCCCCTCTTCCTTTTAGCTTTGAAAGAAGCTGGTACTTCACCCCATACTTTACAAGTGACAGCGAACTTGGCTGATTATGTGTTTGACAGGTCCTCAGGTTGTTACTATTTGTCACACTTTCACTGCAGTCAGTGGAGCTCTGACAAACTGTGCAGGCTTTGGGATCAGTTCATTTCATTCAATTGCTTTTGGATAAAGCTTATTCTAGTTCTGAGGAAAAAAGAAATGTTCATTTATGTAGGAAGTATCCAAGAAGATAACTTTATCTGTAAACTGTTTTGAATAGTGTCATAACATTACTGCATAATTTTACAGGGCTCTACATAGGATTTGCTTATTCTGCTACCATCTAAAGAAGGATTTAATATTATATTCAGATTTTGTAAAAGAGTCACAGACCACATATATTATTCTTCTTCATATATTATTTAAGCTTTAAATAAGGATTTAATAGCTATTAAAGTGGTTTAGAGACTGTGATTTTGAAAATGTAATTGTAATTTGTAATTCAGTCCAACTACGGACAATGATTTTCTTTATAGATACCAAAGTCTTGATTTTGATGTCAGTTGAATTAGATTTATGAGAGAAAATTCATTTTAAAAAACTGCAACTGATATCAGATCCAGTCATTGATATCCCTTGAATAGGTAAATATTAAGCCCTCACAGCCTCAATAAACTTTGCATAACTAAACATCTAGAAAAAAAGATTTTTTTACTATCTAATAGAAATGAACAAACCCTAACAATTCCATTTGTAATAATAAAAGCCTGTGGTGAAAATAATATGGTTTCAAGGGTGTTGCTTTGCACTGAAATTATGACAAGCAATGGAAAGAAAAACACTACATCTGTAATGCCAAACCCCTCCCTCCTTGCCAAACCATCACTACCCCAGAATGGTCATAATACAGAGTTTAGTTCATGATTTAGAACACAAGTAACCTAGCTTCAAATTGTTGCTCTGCCTTACTTAAACTTGATATTTGAACCCATGTTACGTTCATCAATGGAGACTGTCCTAATAATTATGGATTGGCCATAGGAACTGAAGAGGAAAATGCTTGCTTGTCATCATCCAAAAAAAAAAAAAAAAAAAAAAAAAAAGACTCTTATCTTTCATTTACTATTTTCTCCTTTTTCTTGTAAAAATCAATATATCCTTGCTAAACATTTATTTATTGACAGCTTTTTTTGTCTTGTGAGAATCATATTTGAGAAGGTTAAAAGCTGTTCCCCACCACCAATTCAATAGCAATGATTGGCTGCATACACTTTTTGTGACTTTATAGATTTCTATAATGATTACATGAAATACCATACTATATATTCTGATTTCAGAAACTAGCAGTCCATGAATTCCTGTTATAGACGTGCAACAGTGCACTTTTTCTTCTTTATAATACATACATTTATGATTTTAAAATACAACTTTTCATGCTGAAATGTGAAAAAAATATTCTGGGTCTAATAGATATTCATTAAACTTGACAGAAAATTATTTTCCCTTTATACTGCAAACTTTGAGATTTTTAATTTAGTCAGATCTTTAAATGGAACTTAACGAAACTAAACGAAAAATCTCTTTCATATATCAAAAAGATGAATAAAAATATATTTCATTGTGAATAATACATACAATTTTGATTACAATATGCTTTTTTAATTTTATTATAAATTTTTAATTTAAGTTAGGTCTTATCAGTTTTCATAAAACATTGAATGCTTAATTAATTTTGTTTCACCCCTTTTTATGATATTCAGATGTTGTTAAAATTATTTCTGTGACAAAGTTAGATTTAAATAAAATGCTATTATTTTAATAAAACAACCCTAATAAAAGGTATTATTATAATACAAATAAAGATATCACTAAATTTAGAATTAGAAAAAATAAGCTCGAGTTTTCCCACTGGTTATCAGGGGTAAAGGAAATTTGAATTCCCTTTTTATCTCTGATATAGACTTTTTGTATAGCATTAAGTAAGCTACATAATCTCTTAAGCAACATTTCATTTGCAAGGAATGCAGTGAGGATTAATGAGCTGCTATTCGCTAAGGCTATGAGACTGAAAGTCATTTAAGAGCAGGACCACATTTGGGTCTGAAAAAAATCTTAATCTGTCCTAATTTGCTTAGGACAGCAACTGGCCTAAAGATGTCTTTTGGCTTGTTGTGGTTTAACGCCAGCCAGCAATGAAGCACCACACAGCTGCTCACTTACTTCCCCCCACACCCAGTGGGATGGGGGAGAGAATCAGAAGGAAAAAGGTAAAAATCATGGGTTGAGATAAGAACAGTTCAGTTGAACAGAAAGGAAGAAACTAATAATTATGATAATAACAATAATAAAATGACAATAATAACAATAATAAAATGACAATAATAATAAAAGGATTGGAATATACAAAACAAATGATGCACAATGCAGTTGCTCACCACGCCGCCAACCAACAGCCGTTTAGTTCCCAAGCAGCAATTCCCCCCAGGCCCATTCCCCCTAGTTTATATACTAGACATGACATCACATGGTATGGAATACCCCTTTGGCCAGTTTGGGTCAGCTGCCCTGGCTGTGTCCTGTGCCAACTTCTTGTGCCCCTCCAGCCTTCTCACTGGCTGGGCATGAGAAGCTGAAAAATCCTTGACTTAGTCTAAACATTACTTAGCAACAACTGAAACCATCAGTGTGTTATCAACATTCTTCTCATACTGAATGCAAAACATAGCACTATACCAGCTACTAGAAGGAAAATTAACTCTATTCCAGCTGAAAGCAGGACATGGATTTTGTTTACAAGTAGTATATTCTGGACTCAACCCAGCAGAGAGTAAAACACTCAGAGGTTTATGAGAAGTTGATGAGAACCAGAGTTGAATTCTGCTCAGGTCTCCCTTGTGGACCATATGACTCCCAATAAATTTCTTCCTTAGGCAAAACATCACAATTTTTAATCTGTATTATTTTTGAGTTCAAGACCCACTAACCAGCTACTCTTCTGTTACAATCCAGTTGGGGAAAATATCAAAACCTACATCTCCAGACTCCAGCACTCCTTTGGGAAAATATCAGTGTCTTCTCCAAAGGCTGAATATCTAGACTGGAAGGAGGCTTAGTAGAGGACATTCAAGAGGGATTAAGACCTCACACCAAAGAATTTGTCATTCATAGTCTTCTCTCAAAGCTTACTCAGTCACAGAGTAGAAAAGTTAAAAAAGTTTCTTCCCTTTCAAAATGGACATAACTGTAAGTTAGGTGTGCCTTTTTTCTTCCTTTCTTTCTTTCCACTCTCAAAATAAAAAGGAATATAGAGGGGATAAGTTAACACCTTCTGTCTATGGGGATACTGAGAGAGCAGAGCAACAGATTTTCAGGATGAAAATGAGAAAATCTGAATATTACCAGACCATGCATTCTGTATATATTGGTAACGAACAAAGGTTGAGAAGCTTATTCTGTGTGTGAGCAATAAGTGAACTGTAAAAGGGCAAAGGATTTGGGAACCATATTTTCTCTTTATAGTTCCTTTCCCATCTAGACAAGAGTGCTCCTATGATTTAGGCTTCATATGAGATGAAAGCCCACCATATTTTGTACTTTCATAAGTCTTTAAAAGAGGGTCAGCATAACATTCAAAGTGCTTGGATTTCTACTGGAGTAAATGAGAGAACTATCTACTTTTCTTTTATCGGATCTTTGGATCCCAAATGTTTTAATATATGGTGCTTTGGTGGAATACTGCTAAACTTTATCATAGTAAGCTCCCCCCCTTGACAAACTAAATTCTGAGCTGGCATCTAATCTGGTTTCATTTTAGACTGTATTAATTTTCTTTTAAAGGATGTTTTGTATCAAAAAGTTAAACCTCTTTTCATGGCCTGATTTAACAGTCACACAAAACAAACTGCAGATGTTAAAAGCAAATCAATCACACTTTATAATACGGACATCTTCTGCAGCAAGCCATTTAGATGGAAGGTTGGAGCCAATCTGCACAATATACAATTCAAAACAGTCATAGGAAAGCCAGTCCTAGTCAATTTTTTACATTTGTTGAAGGATTATCATATTGAACTATTACTTTACTTGATTTTGGTTTTAAAACTATATAATTAAATCAAATTACACAATGGAAAAAAGGGAGGCCAAAGGAGGTTACGTTGTATTTGTTAGCATTTAAGCACTATTTATTAACATACAATATGATTTGCAGACAAATGCAGGATCAGTAAGGAGAGAAAAATGTGAAACAGCCAGAAACACTACACATAGTACTTTTAAGTGAATATAAGTCAATGTAAAAATTAGGCATCTCTAATGAAAAACAAGAGTCTTAGCAAGAGTTCCTGAAGTTAGTATGAGTATTTTTATTGACTACAGAAAGATTTTAAACATGCCTCATACTATTAGTTTTTGTGTCTTTATACTGCATCAGGGTGCAGTTAGGATCACTGATCTCCATTGTGTTAAATATTTTATGGATAGGACAGAAAAAACAGTTCATGCCCCAAGAACCTGACAACTCACTTTTGATATTCAGCTAAAATTCTGCATAATTTGGAATGACATTGAATACAACAAGAAATAAATTTAATTTTAAGCCAAAGGTTGAATATTCCTCTTCCTTACCCTAACTGAAATAAGTGGAGCTACTACGAATTTATCCAGGGTGAAGTATAATGAAAAATGGTTATATAAAGATGAATCCACATCTGCTTTTAAGCAAAATGAGACAGGAATAAACACTGATTCCAAGAGGAATCCAAAATGCTGCACAGCATTACCCAAATTTAAGCAGAGTTAGACAAAGTCTATTGTGCTCTGAGTTTGCTAGGAGTATGATTGATTCTCAAAGAAAGTTAATTTGGGAAGTACACCAGAGGGACTAAGGAAGGGGAATCTTTGCAGCTGTGCTATTTCATGAACTAGTGGCCACATATCCCTCCTGGGTACACAAATATAGGGAAAATGCGTTGTGGGACTTCAACTGGAGAGAAACAAATGCTTCGTGTCAGTGGCACAGTGCTATATCTTTCCTGCTCTGAAAGTTCCCATGCCCATGTAGCTCATCAGCTGGCTGATCTCCTGCATTTCACACTACATCTTGAAAAGCTGGAGAAAAACTGCAGCACTGTGATGGGAATGTAGGAGCTGGCAGAAGCATAGCAAAGAGAAAAGGAGGTAATGCCTGCAGGAAACCTTGGTGTAAAATGGCATCTAAGAACAATAGTAAGTGTCTTTCTGTCCTCATACTGCCATCACTCTCCTAGCCACGGAAGCCTGAGAAACCTTGAGACCATCAGCCTCTTGAATCACAACTATGGTGCATGAGACTTTCAACATCACAGAACATGCAGGCAGCAAATGATGCTTTAAAAGCTATTCATGTTACAACATTTTCTTGATTGTTGCATGCAAATTTCACATGGCAGAAAGCATGTTGTGGAGACATTCCTCAGTTCTCCAAGGACATCTACCTGTCCTTTTCCTTTTAATACTGTCCACTTGGCAAGCTTTATTTATAAAAAGCAAAAGTGAAAAATACCTATAGCAACCCTGCCAAGTAATTTGTTTTTCTCTTTATCAGTCATTTCTAACTTGAATTTATTTCTCTTTGGATTTTACTCTCTTCTAACTAGGCAAACGTATGTACAGGTTTCTCACTTGTTGTATAAGATGTAGAAGAAAATAACCAACAATATGAACAAATACACATTGAGCTAAAACACCTAAAACTTTTGGCTTGAGCCCAGGATTCAGGCTCAGCACTACTGAAACTAGAAATATATTGTTGATGTTGGCATGCCAAAGGGCATTTGACAAGATTTTAGCTCTGTTTAAGAATTCCTTTGGGTATTTCAGTCCCCAAAAATATAGCTGTTAATACTGCAGCAGGCTTTCCCAGGACAAATCTATACTCACAAATGTGTTTCACTATTGTACAGAAAATCAGCTTGGTCTAGGTAAAGCTCATTGTTTAAATCTAGAAAAACAGGACATAAAAAGAAAAAGTCTTCAGTACCTTGGCCTAGGAAGCATATAGTTTTTCATTTTCATTAGTTTTTAGTCCTAAGACCTTGAATAACCTAATCAGTGCATATTCTCATTTATACAGTATATAGCTATAGACTCTTTCCCCTCTCTGACAGAAGCTGTCCTTGATTTTCCATTTCCTGAGAAGCAGCACTATGCATTTTTCCATGTCTTCTCAGAAGCATGTAAGCAAACATCCAAAGAGCTATTATGCTGTTCCTTTTTAAATCTTTTTGCAAGACATTTGTGATACAGCCACAAAACAACTGTCCATTGCTATAGATTCAGTAAAACTGAGCATAAAACTTATTTCAAAGATCTGGTTGTATGATACTCATTATCTGTCTCAACTATCCATTGCCTGTTGTCTAAAGAGTAGGGAATTAGTTGTTCTCTGCAAGGGATATTTTTCTTATAATTTTAAGTAATGTTTTCTACAAAAAAGCACTGACTTTTCTAGCACAACAGGATTGTACAGTCAGACTGATATTACTGTTCCATTCCTAATGATAACCATTATGTCAGTGACAATAAGTACTAATTTTAATCAAAATACTCCATGCCTGAAGGTGAAAATACATTTGAAACAAATTATTTTGTTTCCATTAGTTCACACAGGCTTAGCTCAAGACTTCTCAGAAAGATTGGCAAATGAAATGTTGCCATACAAAAAATGAGAAGGAAAAAAAAAGAAGCTATTCTTAAGGGTGGATAGTTCTTCCTCCTGCTTCTTCTGTTGCTATGCCTTCTTCTCTTTCCCCCATCTGTTACTAGCTTTCCCTCCAAATTCTGCATCCTCTTTAGTCCTACAGCACAGGACTTCCTTTGAGGTACCACATCAAAGTAGTTGGAGAGTGGACAATGCTGTAGCCCTGGCTTAGAGGAGCAATAGCTAAGCTGCTGTATACAGGGTACTGCTGGGACCATCAGTTAATGTGGAAACAAACTATAGAGCACCAAAATTGGAGTGAATTACAAGAGCATCATCCTGGATAACTAGAGCTTGTACTTCTATACTGTTTTGAGTTGTACCAGATCAGCTTTATACTTTCCACTAGGTTTAAATTTATAATTAAATAATTAATGTGTGTATAAATTTACACACATGTGCACATATATACACATATATACATATATAGTTATGTACATATATAATTATATACATATAAACATAAAGGACTGTGAATAATTATTTACGTCCACTGTTCCAAGTAAATACCAGATTCAACCTTTTCCTTGGCTGTTACTGAGATTTGAAAATGATGTCCCTGGAAAAATAACTGGTTTTAGGTTTGTAGTAAGATGAAAGTTTCAGTGATGGTGTAATATGGATGTTCCACACACAAAATATACACGCATATATATAAAACAACCAGTGTCTTGGGAAGGTTGCTTTTACCAGTTAATTCTGGAAAAAAAAAGACATTTTGTTGAAGTGTTTGGTCTTACAGTTAAAAAATACATCAAACATTGTTTTTAGTACCACCATCTTACAATAATTGCAGTCAATGTTCAGCAACAGGTGGCATCAGAGACATATTTCTGCTTATGTCTATAGTTACAGGTTATCAGCTACTTCAGACACAAGTAAATTAATCATGTTTCCCTATTTATAGGATAACATTGTACCAAGGTGATGACCTCAGCAAATACCTTTATCTCGGCATCAGTACTGCACTAGGCTTCTGCATCAATGTGTCCTTGAAGCACAAAGCCTTCGTGTTTCAGCACAGTTTTCCAAGTGAGAAGCTTTGGTCTTGCATTGACACAACCTTAAAGTATTATGTCAGGTGAAAAGAGGAGGAAAAGGAATGATTTTCACAGTATATAAATAATAACAGTGTTTATTTATAAAAACTTCTTGGAAAAACTCTAATAGAAAATTGTGTTGAATTTTTAAAGTGCCTTGTTGGATCAATGACATTACTCTCCCTTCATTTCTTCTTCTGGTAGTAATAATGAAATTTATTCCAAGTTCAGCATCTGGCTTACTGGCACAGTTAGTTGGAGCGTTTTGCATTTTCCACAGGTTATTCATATATTTCTAACCAGGCCCTGTCGTAGTTTCCATTTCCATTTGAATTCATTGTGCCAGATCCTCTGTCAGCAATGAACACTCTATCTAAAGCCCCTTGAATACAGTGGAAAGTGTACTTCTGATTTCTGTATCAGGATCAAAGCTTATATACCTTACAAATTGCTCTTGCAGGCACTAGGGCAATCTCCTAATTGAGTGCAGCCATCACCTGGTGAACAGAAACACATTCGCCAACTGAAACCACCAGCTGCACCTCACTACAGAGAGCACGCAGGTAAGACAGGACAGTTTTAGGAAGTTAAGATGGCTGTAGACAGATCTTTACATATGGTATCTATCATCCAAATTCGGTACAGCAATTCCTTGTTCAGTGTGAGAATATGGCAGTGTGTAAATGTTTCATAAATTCAGGGTTATGTTTTCAGTGGATTACACTGCATGAGGTGTTATTTTTTGGATTTGAATGTCTGGGAAGTACTGGCTGTCAGTATGTCTTTCATATGAATTACAGCTGGCTAGATAACAGGAATGCTACGTCATGGGGAAAAAAAAACCCACCCCAAAAACAAAACCCAAAACCAAACCTGGTATCACAGAAAATTCTTTGGTTTTTTCAATGACACCCCAAAAAAACAAACAAGCAAATGAGACTGCCTCCTCCGCTCCTTCTTCTTCCCCTCAGTCACTAGCTCTTGTGGTTAAGCCATTTTTCTGGCATACAATAGGCGCAAGTTCAAAGCCCCTCCAAATGGAGTGCTTCCACCAGCAGTGTCCACATCTGCAGTGCGGAGGGCTGCACAGCTGCATGCTCCGGAGTCAGTCCTGGGAGGTGAAGACTAAATAGCCCCCACATCTCCAGCTGTGTAATGTGAGAGGGGTGGGAACACAGCGCTGCAGCCGGGGGCTTCCTTCCTGCTCCATGGCTGGTGTGCCAGGGGCAAACACTGGGCTGAGGGGAGCTGCCAGTGACAAACTGGGCAGAAGGCCCACACCCACATGAATACATTGATGTTAGCTCTCATCATTAGGTTGCTGCCTCTTCTAGAGTAAGGAGTCATCTCCTCTGTTTCTGCTCTAAGATTTGACTCCAGATCTGTGAAGTATTCTAGTGACATTTTTGTTAAAACAGACATATTGCCGCAAAAAGTTAGAGTTGACATTTCAGTGCTATTTAATGGAAAACCATTTTTTTTTCAAAAATTCCTTTCTGTTTTCACATCACACTTTTAAACTGTTAGAGGAAGTGGTGGGTGTAGCAGGACAGCAATCTCAGCAAATGATCAGAGGAAAATCAGTGAAATAAGCCTGGAACCAAAGTAAAATCACGAGCAAGTAAGGGAAGTTTTTAAAAAATAAGCAATAGGAAGTCAATGTGATTTCTGCTCCTAAATCTTGTAGTCTGCTTGATACTGCTATCTTAAATCTTTTTTCAGATCAGCTTTCTGTCATCCAGATGTTGCCAATACTGATGATGATTTCATTTCACTAGGAAATATTATTCTGTTGCTAGGAAGTAAATGTGGTAACCAGGATGCTATAAAACAACAAGAAGTTTATAGTAGCTTCCTTAAAGTATGATATTCAAAGAAGTTAACATTGTCTGCTCACATGGCAAGTTCATGATCATTCAATAGTAGAACAGCCTGAAAAATTCATCTCCAGAAATGAGAAACTGCAACATTTTCTTGCAAAGTGATTACAGAAGAAGAAACATCTGAAACACTGGCAGGCAAAATAATGTGTTGGCTCATATAGTAGGTGATTCTGAGAATAAAGTGGATGATATACAGGAGAAACCTTTACAGATCAAAGGAGAAACCTGTGGAGATAAGCCCTGTTAAAGGTATAAGGATTCTAATTCAGGTACTGTACTTCCTTAAAAATCTCAGAAAATGGTGCTGATTTAGTTGTCCCTACAGATAGAAAACAACAGCATAGGAGACATGTATGGTAGTTTGATAATTCTTTCTTATCCTTTGGCTAGTAATCATATGAATCAAGAATAAAATACCATTGAGTTGGAATGGAAACTTTTTCACAACCATGCTGGGGAAGTGCCAATAACTTCACAGGTATAGGGCAATAAAAATATCACATGCAACTTCTGAGTCTAATCTCTTGACCACTTTGCTGAGAACTGTGGGAAAATTTAAATTGTTTCTAGTTAGAATCTTGCATGGTCCTATGGGAATGCCAAGACTATTTATGTTTTATGCTTTATTATTATAATACGCAGAATTTTTTTTTTCCTGGAAGAATCTTGGGATAGGGATTTGTGGTTATTTGCTGTTAAGTGGAATGTCTAAATAAAAGTATTGTGGTTAGACAGAAATAATGAAATATGTGGTTTACCGTATAAGGATTTCTTTTTTTTCTCTCTCATTTTCAATAGTGTTGTAGCTCTATTTCTACATTTGTGTTTGTATTTTTAAATCTGTAATTAATTGAGGGCTCATTTTATTGTACATTTGAGTCTAATTACTTCTTTGGTGGGCCCAATCTGCTATTTAGACATCTAAGTGCTTGAGAACATCCACCATTATTTGCAAACATAATTACTTGCGGTAACAAAAAGGCAAGTGAAAATGTGGAGTTCTCTTTGGAAATCAGTTTTTCTACATTATCTCCTTATTTATACAATACACACAAGTGGCCAATTCACTTTTGGAAGGATAAAGTGGAACTATTGGAAAAACCCAAATCACTCTTTCTCTTTCCTCGTTGATGCTATAAGAAGCAGTTAAAAGGAAATGTTCGGAGTAGGCAATAGTGCAATGCCTTTATGCATTACAAAAAGTCATTATACGCAGCAATACTGAAGATTGTATTTAAGTTCTAGACTTTTTTTCTGAATGTTTGACATATATCAAATATTCATAGAGAAATTAATAAATAGAAAAATCTTACTGAGTGTTTTTGCAGAATTGGCTGTGAGGAAAGAAGAGATTTTGATAGATATTTCTTTAACTATCCCATAAAAATGTAATATATAATTATATATATTTAAGTAAAGTTTATTTTCAGAATTTAGCAATTGTGTCTGAAATAACTTTGTCATATATTGAATTTTATTTATTTCTTATTGTATTATGGAGCAGCTTTCCTATTTTACATATAATGACTTCCATTTAATCCACTTATTGGTAATTTAATCTGCTGTCAAAGTATCTGGAACTGGATCATGGGAATAATAAATAACTATTTTTTAACTGTGTTTGCTTTGAGAAAATATTTCTAGAAAATTCAAGAATATTAAAAAGAGATTTGGGCTTTTTTAAAATGAAAAAATTAGTTGGGGAATAAGAAAAAGAGAAAATACTATAACAGACACAAAAGAAATGTAGCTAATACAAAATACATGATTATTTAAAATACAACATTATTATGCAGAACATAATGGTCCTTTGGATAACAAGATCAGTCATTTATTTCAATTTAAGGAACAAGAACAGACTTAATGTAAGTAAATGAGAGGGCATCCTACAGATACATTATTGTTGTAGTAATTCTGTAGAAATTACTGCTAATGAAACTTAGATAAATATTACTACATGTTAATCTTTGTTTGCTTTTAGTGGAGAAATTTGATATGCTGGCACATGACTGGGTCACACATACAGAGGACAACAGCAAGTGAATAATGTCTCAGAAATATTTATGAGCAATTAACAGGGGATTAAAGATAGGAAAGGCCATCCAAGAGTTTTCAAAGCAGGGTGCAGCAAAGTGTCAGATAGAATTAGACCCATTGTGTATATCTTGAGCATGCAGGTGACAGATAAGAATCCTGCATTTCCTCTAGAGCAAAACTCAGGTTCACTTTTTCATCATAGGTTCTGAATATCTGGAGAGGTGGTCATCCACACCACTTACACTTGCATCAGTCTCTGGTATTACGGACACACAATTCCCTGTGAAGACGTTGGAAATTACCCAGGAGCATTTCAGAGAATGACCATCCAGTGCTTTCCATGACATTTACATTTCAAACTCACTGATATGATTCACGGTCTGATATTTCAGTCTCTCTGTCTGGAGCCAAGAACAATTTTTAATTTATACTGTCAATGCTGTTTATACAGGATGGAAAAGATAGGATAATCGGACATAAATTACAGCCATTATAAGCTGAAGACTACATTATTTACAAGCTGTTTCTAGTTAGTTGATCACTGAGCTATGGAAGAACAGTTCAGCATTTACCCCCCCATTCCCTATCCATTCCTTACTAGAAAGCAATTTAAATAAAGAAACCAAAATAAGAACACATTAAAGTTCCCACCAATATCAGTCTGACAGTCTTGACCTTCTACTGAAAAAAACCAGGACATGCTATCAGACAGGGTAAATTCAAACTATAGCAGGGAAAACCTTAAATTCTTAGAAATCTTGCTGGTTTTAAGTGTATTCCTTTTTACCCAGTATCTCACTATAAAGCACACTGAAGCATTGCTGCTTGAGAGACGTTGAGGAGGCATTACCTTTCTGGCAGAATATATCACTAACTGGGTCATTTTAAGTCCTGGAATGGGTTAAGTGATCACCCCACAGACAAGAAAGAGAATCAATCCACAGATGTGGTGTTAGGGCCTAACATGAAACATAGGGAGACCTTATTCTGAAGCCCTGTTTTAAGTCCAGGAGAAAATAGTTTTAAATCATGGCTTTCTTCCACTTCTGAGAATGTCTTAATTTTTGAGTTACATTATTGTTGTTTATTTTGATTGAACCAGGATACTGATCAAAGCTGGTGTAAAGGTGAGTTTAGAAAGATTTTGGACCACTGCTCTGGCAGAGAAAGAAAGAAAAATAGGAACTGGGTTAGACCAGGCCATATTCTTCTTTCAGGTACTAGCATTGTCTTTGAAAATCTTAACACGTCCCAAAGAATTTTCTTTTCATAGTCAATTTTTTCCTCCTATGTGAATCTAAAGCGACAGCATGATGCTGGAGTTTTTAGATTATTTCCCTGTGAAAGTTATGCTTCTCTCAGAATAAATGTGTTCTTACCGCATCTGGTTAAGCAGTGAGCATACTGCAGGAGATAGAAATCAACATTAAGTAACCAAGAATTATTTCTTACTATGTCAAAAAAAAAAAAGAATTTTTATTTTGACAACAATAGCAGTTCTTCAGTCCTTCATATCTCTAAGAAATATCTCATGGAGGCAGAATTAAGACTGAGAACATCAAATAATAGTAGCATAAATATGTGGTTACCACAGCTTGCTTGGGTATGAAAATTCCTTTTCCCAAACCATTACTGAGCTGAGAGATGTTATCAGTTAATAATTGTTTGTTTCCCTAGAGCTGTGGTAACTAGTGCTGTATGACTTTAAAGGAGCATAGATATCCAAAACAGTTGATAACTGTTCCTTTTAAGTAAAAAATAGATACTTGTTTTAAAAAAGGTACTCTGGGAATACTTTTGCTTGGCTAAAAAATAGGAGCAAAGGAACTGACAGATGTAAGAATAAATCCTCTTCGTGGTTGACTCACATAATATTTAGGTTAGATTTAAGGTTCATTTTGAGAATGCGGAGTTTCAATTTCATCTTCTCTGCCTCCAGACCACACATTATTGCATGATATGAGGCATCACCTTCAGATTTACATATTTTTTTTAAGTATGAGTGGGGATGCTTTAGTGTGTGATAACATGTAGTTTTAAATTAAGTCTAGATAGCAGCAGAAATGCTAAGATTAGGAACAGCTGTTGTATAAGTTTATTTGCTAGGTTTCCTAGGCTTCAGTGCCTAGCAGAGAATAATACATACTTTCCAATTTCGCTATTCTAGTACACTGATTTTTTTCTTCCTTCTTTTCCTCTTAGCTCGTTTGTTCCCTCTCTGCATCCTTAAGTAGCTCATCATATAAAATTTCTCAAGTGAAAGAAAAAAGGATAGCTGCTTGTCTTGCACAGCTGTTGAAACTAATAGTCTGTCTTTTCCAGCCCAGGCTTTCTCGTTTTGGTGGCCTGACTGTTTTAGTTTAGACTTCCTTGAATAATTAACTAAGAATTGCATACTGCACAGGAATGCTTTGGATGCACTGGATGTAATTTTATCGAGTTCAATCAAATCAGCTATTAGAATGATAATTGCTTTCAAAACCACTTGCTGCACTTTTGAGCTCAGCTCTGTTGCCTGCCTCCAAGCTTAATACACTTTGACACTGTTGTCATCTCTCACTGTCACTAGCTTCCTACACCTTCGTGCTAATACAGCATATAGGAAAGATGTCTAAGTAAGAGCCTTAGAGGACAGGGAAAGGAGGAAGAAAGGAGGTCCATAAGTTCCTCCACCTGTGTGGAACTTTGCAGCTGGTTCCTTCTCCTCCCTTCCTGACCAAGTATGAGAAAACTATTATCAAGTAAAATCTTGCTTCTGGCATTGTGTTAAAAATATATATCGCAATTAGACATCAGTGAGTAAAACACTGATCTAAATAGGGTGAAGTCTTTCACATCTTACATGGTTTGCATTGTCTGTTGGGATGATCTGACATCCTTGCCTAGCATATCTATTAAGTTTGGCATGAACAACTTTGGACATGGCAACATCTTTACCGTATTTCTTTTAGGACTTAGGTTGCACCAGCGCACACAATGCCCAAAAGACCTTTGCTACCTCAGAGCCAAGGAGGACAACTGAGAGAGGCAGTTAAGACACTTACATTAGTAGCAAACATTTTACTGTTTTCATCTAAAAGGGATTGTCCCACAGGTTATCCAACATACAGCTGTTATCCTATTCAGTGTATACTGGTGCCTGGGGTTATTTCTCCCCATGTGCAAGACTTTGTGCTTCCCCTTGCTGAACTTTATGAGACTCCTCTCTGCCTGTTTCTCCAACCTGTCAAGCAGGTTGCTGCTCTATATGGCAGCACAACACACTGGTGTACCAGCCAGTTCCCTCAGTTCTGTATTATCTGTGAAATTGCTGAGGGTGCACTCCATCCCCTCCTCCAGGTCATTAATTAGAAGTTTCAACAGTATTGGCCCCAATATTGACCCCTGGGGTATACCACCAGTCACTGGCCTCCAGCTGAACCCTTCACCACTGATCACAACCCTCTGGACCTGATTGTTCAACGAGTTTTCAATCCACCTCACTGTCTACTTAAATAAACCATACTTTGTCAGCTTATCTATCAGGATATTAGGAGAGAGTTTGTCTAAAGCTTTGCTAAAGTTGAGGTAAATAACATGAACTTCTCTTCCCTTGCCTATCAAACCAGTCACTTCACTGAGGTTGGTCAAGCATAATTTCTTTTCCATAAATACATTCTGACTACTCCTGATCACCTTCTTGTCTTTCATGTGTTTGGAAATGCATTCCAGGTGGATTTTCTCCATCATATTCCCAGGGACTGCGGTTAAGCTAACTCCTTTTAGGATCCTGAACTCCACCATCTCCGGGTTACCACAGCCAAGGCTGCCCTGACTTTCACATCCTTGAATAGTTCTTTCTTGTTCATAAGTATCAGGTCCATCAGAGCACTTTTCTTTGCTCATTCTTCAGTTACTTGTGCCAGGAAGTTGTCTTCAATACACTCAAAAAATTTTCCAAATTATCTGAGTCCTGCTGTATTGTCCATCTAGCAGATGTCAGGGTGGTTAAAGTCCCCCATAAGGACCAGGGCCTGTGAATGTGAGGCTTCTTCCAGCTGTTTGAAGAAGGCCATATCTACTTCTTCCTGATCAGGAGGTCTATAGCAGGTAATACAATAGCACCCATGTTGGTCTGTTGGCTAGTCTTTACCCATACGCTCTTGACTGACTCCTGGAGGCATCATGGAGGCAGACCTCCACGCATTCCAGCTGTTCCACATAAAGGGCAACTCCTCCTCTTCACCTTCCCAGCCTCTCCTCCTAAAAAGCCTGTACCTCTCCACTGAAGCACTGTCATGTGCACCTTTCCACATCTTCATGTAGTCTCAATGTAGCTGTAATGGCAGAACTGTAAAGAAAAGGAAGATTCCTTTGGTTTGGTTGCTTTAATGACAGGAAAGAAAAACATCCTGGCTTGAGGCAATCTTTTGCTTTACTTATTTATGTGATCAAAATAAGATTTCAAAAATGGAAACAGCTAGTGCCTGTTTCATATTAGTATGACAGGTTTAAGATGTAAGGAGTGCAAGACTTTGGCTCAAAACTGACTGGCTGATTAAATTTGATAGCCTTGTAATAGAATTTTATAAGACTTTGCAGAGGTGTATAGTATAGAAATGTGACTGCATGCTGAATAAGCTCTTATTCCCCCATTTTTTAATACCAATATTGTGCAAACCAGCCTCTGAAATGTTTTCCTTAACTAAAAGATTTACTATATTTAATTTATGTGGAGGGACAACCACGTGGGAAATATCAAACTTTTCAGTTATTAGAACCAAATTAACTAGTAAAATGTGCACTTTACAGTCTGTATAGATGCTTGTATCTTATCTTTTGAAAATTACTTAGAAGAGATATCTCTGAACTGCTTCCTGCTTTCTTCTTTTTATCAGCAGACTGTCTTACTCCAGTATTACCAAAACATAAATCTAACTCACTTTTATCAATCGAAGTTCATTAAAAGGATATTTCAGCTAAAGAGATAAAAGACCAAACTGAGGCTAATAGAATCACTTCTGAAAGTGAAACATGACATTTACAAAATTATTTTCTGTAGGTATAAGACAATTCTTTCTTTTTTTCTCTTTCAAATCTAATACTTCTCTTCCATTCCAAACAGATTTTGCTATAGAGGACCACTGAAATAAAAAGAACATGGGTTTTGGTAACACAATGGTTTCTATAGCAACATATTAATGTGATGAACACAAGGTAATTAGGGACAATGAAAGAGATACTTTGAGTGACTTTGGAATATATTCAGATATAAAATGAAATGCAAAATAGTGTAATACAGAAACTTTATTCCTGAATAATGTATGCTGTTGTGTGTTTTGCAATACTAGAAAATTGATGATACAAATAGAGAAACAATATAGTAAGCAAAACTGAAATCCTTTCTGTTTAGATTGAATTATCCACAAAGCAAATATTTTAGAAAAAAATACTTGCATATAGAAATTAATCTTTATCAAAACTACTGGTAGGAGCAGTGTATTCCACAAAGAACAGAGTAGTACATATTGAATGATCTAGTAGACAGACACCTGATGGATCTGGACAGTTTTCTTTACACACATTTATATAGATGTATTATATAAATGCACACATACATGTCAACATCTTTCTTACTGGAATTGCTAATACAAAATAAAATATAGTAACCCAACACTTTTTCCTTCACTTGAGTGTTTTATAAACTTCCACTGTGCTATACATATTTAGCCGAATTTGAAGACAATGACGAAACTCCATTCACAACAATGGGGAAAATAATCAAGTGAGGGGAACACAGATTTAGAGGTTCCCAGGGAATATGGGGTTGGTATGTATCATACAGAATCGAAATGTTGTTCTACAACAAATGTTCTTTTTACGTACAGAAAGTCTTTTGTAGGTCTACGTGACCCACTGATTTCCATTGTCTGGTTTCAGATTCATGGCATAGGGAAAAAATACTGGGAACTGGAAATGGGGGCCATTACTTACAGATAAGATATTGGTAGAAGCTCAGGAATATGCCTAAAGCTCTGAACTTCCACTACTTTGTGGTAAAAGCCAGAGAGAAAGGCATGATGGGAAAGTTTGAATAAACTCAAAGGACAGTGAAAGCAATTCTATTATTGAGTTTTAACTTCTCATTGTTTAGATACTTGTATTACTAGTTCCAAGTAGTATAGAGGGAAATAAGCTATGGAATGAAAGTTTATTTTTAAAAATACTATTTGTTTCTTGGCCTTTGTAACGTGACACATATCATACCTATAAAAAAGTTTATTTATCGCAAAGCTAGGAACCAAAATATTCAAGATACTCAACCACTAATCTGAAAAAAAATCAAAGTCACACTTACAGACATTGAATACTAAGGCTGGGATAAAAAATCTGATTCCCCCACAGATTAAAGGATCATGCTGCCTCTTCTTGGCCATCTGCCAGTAATTAATAACTTTGAACTTCAAGAGACTACAGATCATTTCTTGTAAAAATGTGTTTCCACTCTTCCCTGGAGTTTTGCAAATGTGGAACAGTTATGTGAAGGCTGAAAATTTTACGATCAGTATTTAGCTTTCCTTGATACATATAAGCCATATTTGTGAGAGCTTTTTTAAGCCTTGCTTACAAGGTGGGCCAGCTACCAAATGCCCACCCAGCTGCTCTCTCTCTCTTACTACTCCTCCTCAAGAGGACAAGGGGAGAAAATGCGACTAAAAAGTTCGGTGTGAAAATAAAGACAGGGAGATTAGTAACCAACTAGCATCCCTGGCAAAACGGGCTTAACCTGGGGGAAATTAATGTAATTCATTGCCAGTTAAAATACAGCTGCATAGTGAAAAATAAAGACAAATTAAAACAACGCCTTACTCCTGCCCCCAATTTTTTTCAGGCACCACATCACTCCTTCACTCCCAACTCATCTGCATCCTCCCTCACAGCCCGAGCAGCACAGAAGGGATGGGGATGCGGTCAGTTCATAACTGTCCCTCTCTGCTGCTCCTTCTTCTTCACACTTTTCCTTGCTGCAGCGTGAGTCCTTCCCATGTCCTTCAGGACAAACCTGCTCCAGAGTGGGCTCTCCACCAGCTGCAGTTCCTGTCAGGATATATCCACCTGATCCAGCATGGGGTCCTCCATGGGCTGCAGGGTGGATACCTGGTCCGCCATGGGCTTCCCCACCGTCTGCAGGGAAACATTGCTCCACCATGGTGTCTGCTTCAGGCTGCAGGGGACTCTGCCCCAGTGCCTGGAGCACCTCCTCCCCCTGCTTCTTTTCTGACCCTGGTGTCTTCACTGTTCTGTCTCACACTTCTTTTCCTCTCTGCTTTCTAGTGTTTAGGCCCTTTCTTAAACGTGTTATCACAGAGGCACCACTAGCTTGGCTGATGGGCTCAGCTCTGTCCTGCAGTAGGTTGGTTGGAGCTGGCTGGAACCCGCTGTGTCTGGCATGGGGCAGGCCCTGGCCTCTCAGAGACACCACTGCAGCCTCCCCGCTGCCAAAACCTGGATACGGGTTTCCAATACAGCAATGCAAAAAAAGTTGCTAAAAAGACTTTAAACTTCCATTGTAATCTTGCACTTGCATTAGAAAGGCTTCAATAATATCTCAAACACTGAACAGCTGGCAGTCAGACCGAAAGCTTCTGAGTGTGATATAGCCGTGTTACTTAAAGAGACTGTCAAGGCAGGACATCAGTCCACAGTGGTGAGTCTGAGGCTACTGCTGTGTTTACTGCAAGGGCTGGCCCAAGCTTGTAACTGCTGAGCTGTTGGGTAAGGAAACAAAGACCCCGATGGCCCCAAGTATAAATACCATTCCCTTCTCTGCCCTTGCAGACCTTGGCATGTTTTAGCCATGGTGCCTAATGATCTGTGCAGGCTTAAGAAAGACTTTGGCTATTATTTATCAGGAATAGAACTTTAAATAAGTTTTTCAGGCCATCTGAAAACATCTGCCAATAATTTTTAAAAGTGTAGCTCCCATGCGTTCACAAATACCATGTATTGTACAAGAGGGTGTGTGCATGGGAGAAGCTATTTAAGCAGTGGCTTTGATTATTCTTGCTTATACATTTTTTTATCTCCCCCCAGCAAACCTATTTCCCTGCTACTTTATGCTATATTTCATGGGTCTTATAAAATAATTCACTACCCTAACCTGTACCCCATTGTAGCTTCTCCCTGTGGTGTGGGAGGACTCGGGGAGAACAGAGTTCACAATGACGGTACTGGGTCCAGCTGGAAAGGTGCAGTCCTCCCTTTTCCAGGACATAAAGGTCATGGCTGAGTATTACAAGACTTCATACTTTCAGCCTGTCACTGGTCTATTGCTACCACTCTCCTGAGCTTGCAGATAGAGTGGCAGCGATGTGTAATTCCTTATCAGAGGGGAAACAGAAGGGTAAGGAGGAAAATAATACATATATGAAAGAAATTAAATGTAATTGCCTTCTGCTACATTCCATTGACTTTTAAGTCATTTTCTTAGGTCAGGTTTTCACAGAGATTTGATTAGGAGGGCTTCGGGAGTTTCTGAATGTGACTGACAGGGCAGAGTAAGAGGAAAATATTAAAAAAAAAAAAAAAAGCTTTTCCAAAAGAAGTTACTATGTTAATGTCTTTTTTTTTTTTTTTTCCGGGTTGGGGGGCGGAGCAAGGAAACAAACACACACACAATCAATATACCAAAAAAAAAAAAAATTGAAATCTTTTGGGTTTTGGTATTCAGCATCAGGCTGAAAACATCAGAACCTGATCTGAAACCAAACTGATAGCCTTCTGACCAATGTTACCAGTTTGATTTTGGGAGGTTTGTTATTTATTTACAATGACAGCTTGAAGGTAAAGTACTTCAGAAATGAAACTTACAACAGAACATTGTGGTCAGCATGGTTTTATAGCATGCAACATATACAACAACTGTTTTCACAGTAAATGTTGTAGCTGTACTCACAAACAGCAGCACCATTAAACATACTTTCTTTCTGTCTTTCCTTTTCCATTTTTCCTCTTCTTTCTTCATTTCTTTCCTCCTTCCTTTCTTTTGTAAGTACTGGATGGAAAATCTGAAAAAATATATTGTGAGTTTATCACATCAATGAAGATCTATTTCTTCATAAAACCCAAATAAACATGAGCAAAAATAATGAAAATATGCAATTAATGACTTATAAAATTCATCCTTCTAGTCAAGCTAATTTCTTTTGACTCTTCTCTGATTGCTGGGCTACTTTTTCCTTGGGAACAGTGATATCCATCCCTAGCATAACACTATAACCCTTTTTGAAAGTTTTCTTAATCTCATTTTCCTCCTGCACTAAGCAGAGACAACTCAAATACCAGTACCAACTCTGGCACCACACACACAAAGAGAAAGTACACACTGAATCAGAATAGATATCGCCATGTGGGACTTCCACAAGCTGGAAAGCAGTGGAGCTGCCACTGCAGAGTCAGTACTGGAGGGTTAAATGAGTTTATTGATCTTCATATTAAGTTTACTGCTACTTTTGACATAAATTATGAGCAAAGCATTACACGAGAATCTACTGCTTGGGCCAAGAATGCCCAAGAACATGTTGTGCATATACATGAGCACAGTGTGTAAATATAGAATAAATACTATACAGAAATAATATAATTATATATGTAATGTATTATATATCAATATATATTATATCAGTATCTAATGTAAACATGTTATACTTTTATATTTATAATATTTATGAATATTATGTATTCATATATGAACTTCTAGAGAAAATAGAAACATCTTCTGAAAGATATGAACTTGTTGAGAATTCACTAGATGTTGGCACAAGTTGGATTTGCAGCAACTGTAAGTCACTTCTATTCATCTGATGCATTTTACTCTTTTCAATTTATATATCCTTAGCTAAGAAACAAGTTTTTTTCTAAATGTTGCTCTTCTCTTTTGCTATGGACCCCATGGAGAAATTTCTTCAGACAGTCCCTGGTTTTTCTGTAGGTGCATTAATGTCAGTAACTGTTACTTTGTTTATGATACAGATTTTGTTTGTCAGTAAAAAGACCAGACTGTTTTTTAGATTTCCCATTAACTTCCTGACGTCAGCTCTATTTCACAGGAAATTCTGCTTTTAAAACTCCAAGATCTGATAAAAACTAGGTAAAAACTTACTCTTACAGTTACCATGTATTTAATTTCCTCTCTTTTATTCTAATGAAAGAGATAATCTTGTGAGAAGAAAATTGGGTCCACGATGCAGCTCTCTATGTACACTGAAAAAAATCCTTCTTTCCCTATATAAGCCCATAATGCATCAACATCTTGAATATCAAATGTAATTCTGATTATCCCATCTCCCAAGGTCACCCAAGGACAGAGAGACAATGGAACTGTGAAAGGCAAAGAGAAGGGTAAGGGAGATAACTGGAAGTATAGGATAAGTAAAGATTAAGATTAAATAGGGTAGCCTGAAAAAAACGAGATGAGTGAAAAGGGAGATGTGACGCTGATCTGCAAAATCAAGAAGGTTACAGAGAATTTGAATCAGAAACAATCAGTATTTCTTCAAATGCAAGAACCAGCGCACACCCAATGAAATTTATAGGAGAAAAAAATAAAGTGAAAAGAGGTGGGTTTTTTTCACATAACACGTGTTTCACATGCTTAAAGTGTCTTAAGTCTCAATAATATAAATGAAATTAAAAGGGAATTAATGGGAAAAAAGTTCGTCAAGACTATTAAGCATGAAGATTGCTTATTGCAAGCTGTTGAAGTATGCAGTGGGGCACATGTATCCTTTTATATTTGTCCTCTTACACTTTTTAGTAAGTACATCTGCTGGTGCTCTCAGAGAAAGGAGACAAGGTTAAATCTTTGGCCTGACTTGGTGGTGTCATCCTTTCACATTCTTATACAGAGCCATCACAGATTATTTTCATTAACTAGAAAGGTGTTGATCAATGATGATGTCATTAGAAGGCCTGAAATGCTCTGTAAGCATATTTTATTAATGTGGGAACTTAAGCAAAAGATCAGACTGAACTTGTGTAAGCCTGAAATTAGAATTTATTTGTTTTATGGGCACATGCTATTCTGCAGTCTTATAATTATGAACATTTTTAAAATATCAATGATATTTAGGAAAATGAAAGGAAACTTAGAGAAATAAACCACAATTTTTTGGTGGGGTACTGTTGGCTTAAGCTTGCTTTTCTGCAACACACAGAGTAAAATAACCACTAACTACTGACGAATCACTGGGAGAGCTGGACTTTCTGACAGTAGATCTCTAGTCATGTTTTACTGTTGTCCTGGACTTTCCTGGATGGTGTGCTGGTTCTTCCTTTGACGGTCATGTGTCCAAGCTTCAGATACTTATGATTTTAACAAGCTGTTACCATTTTCCTGAGGCGTGCAAACAAGAGCGGGAGAAAAGTGGTTTTTTAACAGTTTATATCTCAGCAAAAGCCATACAAGTGGGTGACAGTACAAGTAATGACATTTACTCTCTCTAAACTTCCGTTGGTGCTACAGGTTTAATTTTACATACATTCTATCACATCAGTACCTAAAAACCTTAATATCACATGCAATGTTTTATTATTTGTCCACTCTAAAGGTGGTAGAATAGTACTGGAATCAGGACTCCAGTGCTTGTGCCAGATCACTCTTTGTTTTTCCTGCTACATCTTTTTCCTGAGAATTTTTCCTGATCAATGACAGAATAAGATAATTGTGTTGGTGGACATTAGATCTGATGCTGTAGCTGCTATATCTTTATTTGTTCTAGGCTGAGGAATGGGAATTCCAAACAGTAACAGTGACGTTATTTGTCACCTCCAGTTAAGCAAGTTGCAGGCAGGATGTTTCAGCTTGATGCTGTTTTTCCTGCATTCCCAGCAGAAAGAATGAGATGGAGAGACAGCTGAGACAGGCCCTGGTCTAAGAGAAACTCTTTATGCTTCCCAGTAAGCCTACTTGTACAAACACATATCTGCTTCCCTTCTAATTCAAATATAAAAAGATTAACTAAAAGTACCTGTGATTAAAATTTGATGTTAGACTGTAAGAGAGGAACAATGAAGCTTCACATGGCTAGTAGGAATTATGGCTAACCAGTGTGAGGTTAGTCCAGTGCCTGCCATCCCTTCTTTAAGACAAATGCCCAAGTCCTAATTTAAAGACTGTTCTGGTCAAGGCCTAAAACTCATACCTGGATGACTATGAAAATACACAAGCTACCTTTCCTTTGGAGTGTCTAATACTATCAGATCTAACACTCCTTTTTTTTGAGTCCTAACTGGCAGGTCAGTGTTTTTCACAGCCACAGATGCCTTCCCCTTGGTTAAGCAATTTTTCTCCATAGCTCAGCATATTGAGCAAATAAAGAGTACCTCTGATCATCCAGAAGGGATATGTAGCTCTGCCTTAGAGGAAAGGGCAAACTCACTGGAGAAATGCTTTTGACCTTAAATCAGAATGGTATAAGGGCTTGATGGAGTTTATGTTTCTAAGGAGTTCAAATTATAGAGTCAGATTACTCCATGTGAAATTGCTAATGTTTGAGGCTGACCTAGAGACAGGATGTCCACTTAAATGAGGTCCAGGCACTTCATGGAACAGAAGCTATTATAAGGATTATACCTATGAACATTACATTATTCTACGCTCAGAAGTCTTATCACAGCTGTCATTGGACACACTTTGAACAAAGCATTTTAGAAACACTCCAGCCATAAAAGAATGCTTGCAACATTTCAAGTATCAGCTCATTTTTATGTAGATCCACAAATGTAAAATATAGCGATTAGGCTGGCATTTATTATCAACCTAGCCCTCATACTGCATAACGCCTATCTAGAGGAAGATCCTGACCTCAAGGAAGTGCATGTAAGTTTTGTCATAATGACTGAAATTGGTACAGGGATCTACTCAGTCTGTGTTCTGAAAAGCTTACAGTTGCAGAAGACAAGGAAGATACTCTTCAGAAGGAATGTAGTATTTGACAACACCAGTAGCAGTTTGAAACTGATGAATAGGTCAGCTGCCCTCATTCAGGCTAAGCAGAGGGGCCAATGCGTTGCTTTTTAATGTTGTCATATTTTGAAAGAGGAAACTGTCGCCTTTCAAAAAGGAACCATCAGTTCAAAGTTACAGTCAGAGAGTAAGAGAATTTTCCCCAACTGGAATTACCAGCACTAGAATATTCATTGCAGTTCTTTGCTTTGAAAGAGAGAAAGGAAAAAAGAAAGTGTACAGAAAGAAAGAGTGGGAACTAAAAGTGGTTCTAGGAAGAGTGTTCTTCAGGGTAACAGGAAGGCTGCAAAGCAGATGGGAAGTTGTGAGCCAGGAAACTGTGTTCAGCGCTATACCATTGCCTCTTATAATTATGTCTCCTTTTACCAGGAAATGTAGTGAATGCCCTAGGTACTGATTACATAAACCTGTATGCTTGTCTATAGATTTTTGTACCTAGACTAACTTTCTGGTACTTCCTCCAAATACTTTCTGTGTTTCTCCTATAATGTTTCTGTTAGTGGCATTGGCTCTGTCGGACACTGGGGAAGCTTCCAGCAGCTTCTCATAGAAGCCACCCCTGTAGGCCCCCTGCTACAAAAACCTTGCCACATGGACCCAATACAGATATAGGGAGCTACTTGTCACTCTAATTTCGTTGTATGCCTCCACTGTGGCACAGTAAACTTTCTGTTATTCACGGGAAGTATTATTACACTGGATGGTTCAATGTGACAGCATACATAGTAGATCAAAAAATTAAACACTCAGACTGCATGAAACAGGTGTTATGTCCTAGATCATAAGTAATGGAGAGCTAAACTATGATTTCTTGTCAATGTTCCCTTCATTGGTTTTATCTTTAGCAGCTCCTCCATAATATTCCTGTTAAGAATTCCTTCAGAATTAATAGAACTCTTCATTTTAGTAGTCTTACAGACTATGAGGGGGATTCTATTTCCAATTTCTTTTTTTTTCTTTATGTCTAATTGTCCTTGTAGTATGCAGTATGTAGTTCTTGTATTGTGCTGGAATGGTGTCCAGGTCCAGAGTAACTTCATTCCCTCTTTCAAACAATTCCATTCTCTAACTTGTGCTTGTGTGCAACTAACCTATATTTTGTACTTCAAACAAACAAACAAACCAAATACATAAATATCATGATAGGCACCTTAAATTAAACTTTTCAACTACTGTATAAATGTTGGATTCTACTAGTAGTTCTGCTCCAGAATTCTTCTCCTGCAGGTTCGATACCAGAGAGTCTGGCACAGATACAGTGCTTGGCATTGGTTATTTCTTCAACTCTTAAACGTTTGTTAATGTTTCTTGACTGAATGATTAATGACACTGAGCCTGTTCCAGCATGAAGCTTAAACTGTCTATGACTTATTTCCTTTACACCTACTCAACCTTAAGTTTCTGTCTGCTTTGACATCATATTATCAACAGTTCAGAGTGTACATACAAAAAATGGAACTTGAACTGGGAAAGCTAACTCTTCTCCACTTTCTCACTGTGAGGGTTTCATGGGCATGATCATAAAAGACAAAAAGAGACTTCAGGAGGCAGAATTATCATCATATCAGGGGCAGTCCTCAACAGAATCCTTGAGGTTGTGGCAGTACATTCCCCCCATCTCACCAGCAGGATAAAAAACTTCTCCAGGAAGGGAGAAGGGGAAGGGAACCCTGGAGGCTGCAGGTTGAAATTTGAACTGGCCAATCGAGATGCACCAGGTACACCGAGGTGACCCTCCTAGCCAATAGAATTAAATGACCACAGGTCAGATTTGACAGCGGTATAAATGGGGTCCCGCCGGAGGACATATTAGCAGTCCTCCTCCTCAGAGCAGCAGGTCTGCAGTCGGGGACTCCCCCTCGGGTCGGGGCACCACCCGAGGTAACTCCTTGAGGGAGAGAACGCTCAGCTTTTAGGGGAGTGATATGCGCATTTTGAGCCATCACTTTAAATCTTGGGGATTCTTGAGTTGGCCGTGTAGTATTAATTCTCTTTACATCATTGAGCCTGTGGTTTTATAAAATGTTACCGGACTTCTAATTTTTGCTGAAGAATATATCTGAATTTTAACAGCTGTTGGATTTGGTTAGTCGTGCATCCGTAACAGAGGTAACTCAGTGAATACATACTGGCTATTCCTCAATGGATCAAGATCAAAGGGTGATTTGCTCTTTAAAAAGTGTCAGAATGCATACATTTCTAGGTAACTGGAAGAGCAATACATCAGTCTTGTGACTGAGGTGGAAAACACTGGGCTCATATGCGAAGGTTACATCTATATTCTGATGTGCAAGGCCCTGCTATTCCAACCCTGCCTATGTCTTGGAAACACACTGGTCCTTATCCATTATAATTACTCCATTAGAATGAGCACATCAGCTGATAAAGTACAGAAATCTTAAGACAAAACAAACATGTAGTCCCCAAAAAGTAGTTAAAATGTAGGTTTCATTTCTTGGTGATGTGTGGTGGAAAGTATTCAAAGTATGTTTTTTTATGAGGTTCAACTCTACACGTCAAATTGTGTAAAATTTGATAGGCTAAAAAGCTAAATCTTCTGTGTAAAACAAAAACCTTGATAGGACTAATTTACATTAGTGTGTTCAATAGCAACTCTCCCTCATACACCTAGCAAAATTAATTCTCTGCTACATGCTTCAGAAGACCAGAAGAGAAAAAAGTGTACAGTTACTGCAGTGTAGTGTCAGGTAGAAGAGAAGAAGAGGAGGAAAGTAAGAGAGAAAATTGTAGTAGGATGAGAGGCCATCGAGGATATAATAGCAAGAATAAGGTTATTTTGGGAAAGAGAAGTTTACAGGGACACTACCTTTTGATTTATTGCCATACATGATAGAAGAACATGCAGGGTTAACTAAGGTTACGTAGCATTTGAAACCACAATACATCACATGTACTGTTGTAAGCATATTTCTCAAACATTAGCAAGCCACAAATCTAAAACACATTGTGTGAGTGAAACTGAAACTGCTTTACAGTTTGCAATACAAGAGAAAGTGCATCGTTTCAACTGACATTTGGACTAGCTGTCAACCAGAAAACTCCTTATGTCGGTTGCAACATATTGGATCATCCTTTATTGTCTGCAGCCAGGATGATAAAGTGTTACAGGCAACAGCACTTAGAATATGCTACTGTATCTCCTGACCAATTTGATGTCAGACAATATCCTAAAGGAGGTGACTAAAAGTTACTAGTTTGTATCATGAAAATTTGTTCAGAATTTTGTAGTTGCTACCAAATCTGTGCATACATGTAATATAGCCATACCAGTTGTTTTAACTTGCTTAAGCTTGCTTGAAGAAAAGAAAAATCTCATGCTGTTGTTATCAGAACATTATACCACTATTTAGTCACCACAAGTAAAAAATTACACTGACAGATAGAAAAGAAATAAACTTGTAAATGCCAGTATTGCTGTAAGCACTGACATCCAGTCTCTAATATATCACAGAGCTTTCTTTATATAAAACTGACAATTGCAATGAGATTGGTAGCATTGTGAATGAACGGTGATGCAATCATAGAACTTTTCACAGAAATCTCAGCATAAGGCCAGTTTATGGAACTTTAATTTGCTGTTAACTTAACCTTTGCTGACCTGAATTCTGAAAGAAAAAGAAACAGATCTTTATCTAAAAGGTATATCAGATATTGTTTTAAAATGATCACTCTAAAATTCTACATTTAGAAAGCTAAATTACGTAGAAATTTTAAAATACATGTTTTTCTTCTACCAAATGCATTCTGTCATCTTCATGTTTTAAGAAATTTTTTCACAAACATTTGGAATAAAAATGAAGCTGTTTTCTATGTATTCAGTTTCAGGTTTACGTCAGATGTCTCTGCCACACCCAGTACCTGAAGTAGCTGTGTATATTTTCTTTAGTATTTTCTGTTCTCTGTGTCTACCCATGCTTATTCATTAACTTATTTTATTTACTTTGGTATCTCATTCTTAGATAATAAACCCTGTAAATGAAACTTGCTTCCATTCTTACTGTTACTTCATTGTAACATAGATCTATCTACTAGTGTATGTAAGCATTAATAAAGGTTCTGTATCTGATTACTAGTCCCCATTCTACTCCCAATACCACCCCCTTTTTTAAAGATAGGCAGTTATTATTATAGTCACACTGCAATTGTACATGCCTTATAATTTATTAGTATATTCTCACAATTTATTTGAATGAGTGAAGGGTACTTGAAACCAGATAAAAGGAGAAAAAATAAAGAAGCCATTAGTCAAAAAATACACTCCTGTGTGATTAATAGTTCTTATTTAGCTACTTATAGATTCTCTGAGTGTGACCTCTGGGCTGTCCTAAATTATTGCTGGTAGCGGTATATGTCAGGCAGAATAAATGCTTTATCTGTGTGCCTGATGATTAGTCTTGAACATCTCTATACCAATAATTTTCTACAGGGTTGAAAGACTTTTATTATTTTCAGTAAAATCAATGAACAAACAAAAATTTTTGATCATTTTTCCTTTATTCATTCTCAAGCAGTATGAAGACTTGAATTATGAATGAGTTTAGGGTTTATTTATTATAATATTTCTGTCTGATGAATAAACCCAAAGTGTTTTTTCCCAATGCATGGATGATTAAATTGAGTACATGAACTTTAGACACAATTTGGATTTAGGATAAACCACATGAAGTTTATTCAAGCCGTCTCTTACTACAGCATGGCTGAAGACTAACATAAAGGCTAAAGAATTCCTCATAAAATTTGGAAGTTGTGATAAGTTCATGGACTGTGTCTGAACAATTGGCATGGGAAGAAGCTCTGTTGATCTCCTTGTCATTCCTTCCACTTCAACTCAGTTCAGCGCATAAGCAAAATCTGATTGTTTGAGACTGATTTCCAGAAGTTATCTTCAGTAATAAGTACAACATACTAGTGGCATTTTTTTTATGTTTCTTGGATTAGTTGGTTGAATATTACAAGTTAAAATAAATCTCTAGTTGACTTTGAACATAACTGAATCTTTAAAGTTTCAGTCTCTTTTCCCTGCAAGGTAGGTTGAAGCAATTTCTTACATTTAACACTAGTCACCACTGTGGGATACTTGCACTGCCCACCCTTGGCCTGGCTAATAACAATTGTTAAGACAGGTATGAGGACACTGGCTATGAAAGGGACATCCTAAACTGCCTGAGAGAGCCTTCGCCCAAACTGATCAATTTACAGATGAAGATGACTATTGGACAGCTTAAAGAGTAGCCTGGGAATTACATTGAGACTTTATGAATGAAGAGAAATTCAGATAGAAAAAAAGTGTAAAAAAAGGCATGAGAATTTGCAAAGTTTTAAGTTGTAAAATTTGTGAGGGTGAGACCTAGAAGTGAAAACAGCAGTAATTAAAATCTGGTTATGCACTGCTAGAAATCTCCCAATATCATCAAGACCTTTTCCTTGGCCAGCCAGAGCCATCGGATGCTGTGACAAGCTTGAATTCTGGCATCTGTGGGTGAATGTGGACTTGTTGGGGGGCAGCACAGGTGCACATAAAGCTGGGGCACACACTTCTCTCACAGCAGCTGAGTGCAAGTGGGAGAATCCGTACATCCAGGAAAGGGATGTGTGTGGTTGTAGCCTGCACTGCCTGTGAGACTGTGAGCACATAACTCTGCGTGTACATGTGTATGGGTGTGAGGTTACAGTATTTTGGAATTGGTTATAGAGGGGTGTTTCTTAGCATTTTATAAGTTTCTAATATGGAGGTTTATATGTTGTATTGCTCATATTGATCCTGAATGAATCACAGATTTCCTGCTAATTATGTGTCATTAATAAATCAATAAAAGATTTGTTCTGGATGTGGTTTAAAACACTTGAATTGAGCAGTTTTTCTTTATAAGAATTTTCATTACACTGGTTGCGTCAATACTTCAATAATTTCATGGACCCATGTAGTCATTACAAAAATGCATACCAATTTTTATATATATATAACATAGTTCATCAGTTATATGGATGATCCTTCATGGAAGGATCAAAAGATGTGCAACAGTCCCCTTAATGCTTTACATTGATTTACAAAAGGAATATACATCTTAAAAAAAAAAAGGAAGGAAAAAACAAAACAGCATTGTCACACTTCTTGCATCCTAGTTTATGCACATTATATCATCCTAACAACTGCTGTAAGTACATTCTCTTTATTAAATTTGCAAACCCTTTGAGACAGGAATCTTATTTTTTTCTTTTTGTTTTTAGGATACTGCTTAATGTTGTAAGGGAAATGTAGTGCAGTTTTAGGCATTCCTACATTACAAATAAACAGCAATAAAAATACTAATCCTAGAAATGTATACAAAGTGTGATAAGGATTAATTCCAAATCTGGTAACTTACAAGTCAAAAGGTTAATTAAAGTCCAAATCTAATCAAGCTAGGCAGTATTGATTTTCATGCCACAAGTGAAAATTCCGTGTAGATAACAGAACTAAATTCTCTATTTGCTGTAAATGCTGATAAAGTTCATGGGGATCTTAAAATATTTCTGAAGGCAGCTCAAAAGATGAAGGCAAAGCACTTAACACTTTCAGATCACCAAGAATTGGACTGTCTACTCGTTCTGTAGGATCACTTGTGGTGTCTGATTTATATACATGCCAGAAAGAGTAAACTGTAGATGTAGATGCAATTTCTTTCTAATCCCATCTTTGTCACAAGAAATAGTCATTCATTTTATCTTTAATATTTTTATTATCAATATTGGTTAGAGTTCTCTCTTGATTTCTTGCTACAAAGCTGTGCTACTCGTCTGTACAAACTATCCTCATTAGCACCATGATCTCTTTTTGATCAAGTCAAGCCTTTTTCAGCATCCTCATGTTCTCAGTCCATTTATTTCAATATTTTTCTTTCTGAAAGTTGTTAGTTAATTCCTGGGATTTAGGGAGTCTCTTAGTTTCTTTGCTTCCTCTGACCTTTTTTTCATCTCAGAGAGAAAGCATAAGAAGTGGACAAGCACAGAATCTCTAAATCTGAGCTTTTTCCTCTTACTCTGGTGTTCTCAAGCATCCATTAGAATGATGTCCAGTGTTTATTCTTTTCTATTTACCTAAAACTAAATAACCATTGACCAACAAAATTATTCTTAATTTATTTCCAAAGAACAAGTCTTGTCATTTCTTCCTACCTGGAGATGATCCAGTTGAAATACAGCTTCACTTTTTTTTTTCTCTGCCTAAAACAGTTTCCCTATTTGTTTCACAATGTAACAACACAAAGTGTTCAGCACAACAGAAGCCATGGATAGCAGAGAGCACCTCACAACTAATTTTGCCCCCCCCCCCAAGTTATAATCTCAAACCATAGTAAAAAAATTCAGCCAAAATAATTGATCTTTAAAATGTCATATGGAAAAGTAACAAAGATGTGAGAAAACTGTGAGGGAACAGAAGGGAATCAAAGACAAATCACAATCTATAGAAAAGAGATCCTACCAAAAGTGGTGTAGAAAAAACTTGTAAGTTTATCTCTGGCTTATACAAAAGCCACTCAAACCAAGAACATACTCCTGTCAGATAAGTGCCTCAGCAAAGTATTTTGTTCACAGTACCTAGGGAGAGGGCTTGGTGTCCATGAAGATTTCTCTGTTTTTCTCTTCCAATCAGAGGACTTAATCTAACAAAAGCTTTCCTCAATTTGAAACATCCCTTTTCACCAGTTCATTCAAATGCTTTCATCTTACTTACCTCTCATCTATTTCTAAAACTTTATTGAACTAAATCTACTGAAGTCAAGTGATTCTGTGGTTCTAAAAAAAAATGATCTTTACTTTTGATGTTTAGTACAATATAGTAATAAAAAGTATATTTTGGATCTTTGTGAAAATATGTGGAACCATAGAAACATACTTAACTTCCTTAATTGCATAAGGGTTTGCTTCATAGGTTGATTGTTTCTTTACTTGCCTGTGTTGTATTTGCCTAAATTTTTATATTTGCCTAAATTGTTGTATGTATAGCAAATATACAGTACATGGGGATAAATGAGAAAAATAATGATTAGTCTTTCTCCAACTTCCCAAGGAATAAGAAAGTTTCAGATGTACAATGTATCTTTATATTTCTACACTTTTTTAGATAAATTGATAAGGCTTAATACTGGGCATCAGACATTTTACTGTCTGTAAAATATGATTATAGCTTTGAAAAAACATGTTTTTGCAAATGTCACATGACACAGCATACTGTAAATTTAGCATTACCTTCCTTGATAAAGCATGTCCACTGTATAAAGATGTGTGAGAAACTGATGTGATTACGTTGTGGGTTGACCCCGGCTGGACGCCAGGTGCCCACCAAAACCACTCTGTCACTACCCCCCTCAGCTGGACAGGGGAGAGAAAATATAACAAAAGGCTCGTGGGTCCAGATAAGGACAGGGAGAGATCACTCACCAATTACCATCACAGGCAAACCAGACTTGACTTAGGGAAAATTAACTTAATTTATTGCCAATCAAACCAGAACAGGGTAATAAGAAATAAAACCAAACCTTAAAACACCTTCCCCCCACTCCTCCCTTCTTCCCAGGCACAACTCCACTTCCGGTTCTCTCTACCTCCTCCCCTCCTGTGGCGCAGGGGGATGGGGAATGGGACTTGGGGTCAGTTCATCACACTTTGTCTCTGTTGCTCATTCCTCCTCAGGGGGAGGAGTCCTCCTCATCCCCTGCTCCACCATGGGGTCCCACCCACAGGAGACAGTCCTACATGAACTTCTCCAACGTGGGTCCTTCCCACAGGCTGCAGTTCTTCACAAACTGCTCCAGCGGGGGTCCCTTCCATGGTGTGCAGTCCTTCAGGCACAGACTACTCCAGCGTGGGTCCTTTCCATGGGGTCACAAGTTCTGCCAGAAAACCTGCTCCAGCGTGGGCTCCTCTCTCCATGGGGCCACAGGTTCTTCCAGGAGCCTGCTACAGTGTGGGCTTCCCACGGGGTCACAGCCTCCTTCAGGCATCCCCCTGCTCTGGCGTGTGGTCCTCCCCAGGCTGCAGGTGGAGATCTGCTCCACCATGGACCTCCCTGGGCTGCAGGGGGACAGCCTGCCTCACCAGGGTCTTCCCCACGGGCTGCAGGGGAATCTCTGCTCCGGCACCTGGAGCATCTCCTCCCCCTCCTTCTGCACTGACCTGGGGGTCTGCAGGCTGTTTCTCTCACATGTTCTCACTCCTCTATCCGGCTGCAGTTTCTGTGCTGCAGCAACTTTTTTTTTCCCCGTCTTAAGTATCTTATCACAGAGGCTCTACCACCATCACTGATGGGCTCGGCCTTGGCCAGCAGTGGGTCCGTCCAGGAGCCGGCTGGCATTGGCTTTATCAGACATAGGGGAGGCTTCTAGCAGCTTCTCACAGAAGCCATTTTTGTAGGCCCCCCGCTACAAAAAACTTGCCACATGGACCCAATACAGATTATCACAGCTGATTCTGGGTAGCAGTAGCTTCTATTTTGCCAAGGGTAATCTCCTAACAATATTTTTATGAAGGTACCTATGAGGACATGTTAGGAACTTAAACCAGACTTCAGACTGACAACAGCAAAAAATAGTCACAGAAGAGGGAAAGACTAGCCTACCATACTAAGGATTTGGTGACTCTTAGTGTTAAGTGCAATTTAGAGATTCTCTGTCTTGGAGATAGGACCAACAAAAATATAAATTTCATTCTGCTTGGTAATCATGTTTCTTTGTATATTTTCTGGAGCTATATGATTGCAAGCTATACAGAAAAGCTACGGGGAACTTGGCCTTTACTGAACGTTTCAGTACTTTTTGCTTCCCTTAAGAAGAGAAGGAACTGATGAATCATTTGTTGATTTACACTGATCACGTTTTGAAGATTTCTTTTTTTTTGATAGTATAATTTTAAAATAAAAAGAAGCATTGTACCTTACAGATAGCTTTTGTTTCATTCTTACACAAAACAGATAAAAGTTTTTATGCTAATCACTAACATTTTAGTGGAGAAGAAAGGAAGAGAAAGAGAAAAGGAAGAAAGGCAACAAAGAATTGTCAGATGCTGACAATGAGTATGTTATATTCATATAAGAATATTATATGCATATCTTCATATGACACGTCAATAATCAATATTCCATTGAATATATTGAAAAATATATTCAGTGTTATGGTAGGAAAGCTGAATGAAACTAGGGTAGGATCTTTTTAGGAAATGAAAATACTGCTTGTTTAGAAGTGAGAAAGTAGCTTACTTGAGAGGAGAGCTTCCAGCATTGGAAGATGCAGACTGAATAGGACAAAACTTACTGACCAATAGAATAATTGAGTTTCTAGAGAAATTCAGACTGTCTAACTGACTGGCCAAAGACAAAGTAACTGGACTTACTCATAAGAAGAAGCAGCTATTAAACATATGTACATTGCTGCCTACACTCAAGATGAACAGAGTCTTACTGATTTCTTACATGTGTTAAAAATATTCTTACCCACATAGTGGAAAGGCCACAAAGCATAGTTTTAGATAAATTCTCATGATTTCTTAAACGTAGCTGTTATTTTCATATAAATCTTAGAAATCTCTTATTCATATATAATCATATGTCTTATTCATCTCTTACTCGTACATTTCATATAAATCCCTTATACGTAATGTTTGTTCTCTTCAGGGCAAAGGGTACTTTTTTTGTAAGGGAACTTCAGTTCCACTGTAGTACTCTTTCACAGGACACTTGTTTTCTGCATGTTGAATGATACACTAGATTGTTCCTCTAGGTCAGTAAATGAATTCTTAATATACCAGCATCTAATTCTAAGTTCCCTGACAATTACAGGGTAGAAAAAAATGAACCCTAGCAAGAATGTGTGGGAGGGCTCATACACCGTAAAAAGACCATAAGATCACAGCTGGTAGGGAGAGGGAAGTACTGTATTAGCATTAAGTGATTAACTTGCAGAAGATTAAAATGAATAATACAACACTAGCAAAGAAAACATTGTTCTGTCACTTACATTGTGTCGAAATGTGCTTGATGCCTCATAGATGGTTCTTATAAAGGAAGCTTACTGACCTATGTCAAATATTATGCTCTTACATATCATTAGGATAGAAAATCAGCATAAATTTCTCACTAACTGTTTTTGGATGAGAAACTGTGGAAATGAAGAAAATGGTATCTTTCTCAATAGTTGACTGAACTAAACTTTTGAATGTATTATTTCTGATAGGGATGTGAAAAGAGCAGTTATAATATTAAGAGATTTTGTAGAATCACTTGATATTTAAGAAAGGTTATGGGATAAAATTTTCATAATATTAATTCATTGGGAACCTGTGGTGTAATCCAGTGAGATAATGAAGATGATGAGAGGGTAAAGCCAAAGGGATTATTAATTTTTTTTTAAATAATGACCTACTTTGTCCTTTATATGCATTTTGTACCCCTGCTCTGAAAAGGAGACAAGTTTAGTTTCTTACAGGAAAGCAGAATCCATTTTTTAAGAGAAAAAATACCAAATACAGTTTTATTTTTATTTCTTGTGGAGAATTTCATACTACCTTCTGGTACCATGTTTGCAATCATTATGAAAATGTTCCATGAATGCAATGGGGATGCTTTTGAGGGAGAAGATACTACTAAATATTTCCTTAGGTAACTTTTATTTCTTTTTTTACTTCTATCATTTCAGTTTAAGTTTGACTTAGCAGTTTCTCATCCACTTCACTCATTGTGGTGGGTTGACCTCAGCTGGCTGCTAAACACCCACGCAGCTTCTCTCTGATTCCCCTTCTCAACATGACAGGTGGAGAAAATAAGATGAAAAAGCTCGTGGGTCAAGATAAAGACAGGGAGATTTCTTACCAATTAGTGTCGTGGGCAAAGCAGACTCAACTTGCAGAAAATTAATTTAATTTATTGCAAATTAAAAATAGTGTAATGACAATCAAGGACAAAACCTAAAATATCTTCCCCCTACTCTTCTTTTTTCCCAGGCCTAACTTCACTCCTTCATTCCCAACTCCCATCCTGAACAGCACAAGGGACATGAGGAATGGGAGTTGCGGTTAGAGAAGGTTGGAAGGCTGTGGCACCCTGCCTGTCCCGTGATTTTGTTTGTGAGGAGAATGGTGAGAAGTTATGGTGTAGTTGTGTACTCCATTTCATGATGACATTAGTGAAGCAGGCTTTTCGAATTGAAAAGCATGTTCAGGAAATGTATTGCAGAGTTCTCGCTCATTCATATATCTGTGAGTAGCCCTCAGTGAAGATTTTGCAGGCTGTCCTCAGGCTCGCATGGATAAGCTTTGTCATCTTGTGTTGAGTGTAAAAAGACTTGCACAGGAGCAAGTTACAAAGCCTTGTGCCAGCTTTTTTACCTTTTTTTCTGTTTTCCAATGTATAACTACTAAATATTCTTCTCTTGTTAGTAATATCTTGATATTGAATAACTGATAATGACTGATAATGTTCTTATTATGTATGCTATTGTTCTTTTAAAACTCCAGTGCATCAAATGCACTTGTGCATGCATGCAAGTTCATTGCAATGTGTCATGTTGTGATTCTCCCCAGTTAAACAGTGTTAAAAGCACCACTGGATGCACTAGAGCAATAGCATTCTCTTTATTTGCTGAGAAAACAAATTTGTATGATACATAAACTTTGTATGATTCATAAATACTGTGGTTCACATCAAATGATGACTCTATAATAAAACTAACAAAGGCTTGTCAGAACCCTCTATAATCAAAGGAGGAGAAATACAAGTTAACATGCTTCACCCCACTGCTATAAATTTCTGCCAAAAGATAAATAATGTTTTGTAAACAGCTGCAGAAATACTTAATATATGTCATAGTGATTAAGGGGATAACTGAGTGACCTGAATTGTCTCAATTCCACACCTAGTCTTGAGATAGATTTGAGAGAGCCTAGGATCAGTGATTGCTAACATGAGAAAGAATTTATTTTAATTTCCTGCTTAGTACAGGCAACACAGTTTTGACAAGTGAACATCAGTTCCATAACTGGTAGAAAAATAGGTACTGCATTACACAGACATTAAAGCTGGATTCAGTAAATGAGTATTATGAGAAATCCAGTATAGCCTTAGCAAAACTGTTTCATTAGTTAACACCACTGACATGGAAACCCCAAACCTCATTGTCTCGCTTCTCATAAGTAATGTCTAGTAATGTCTTTTTTTTTTTTTGCCTTTTTTTTTTCACCCTAGCTTCACATTCCAGCTAGTTTTTAAACCTTTTTTTGGTTTATATCAGAATATTAAAGAAGAGCAATTTCTCCTTGTCACCTGTGGTGTACTGACCCTAACTGGCAGCTGACCCTCCATCCAGTCCCTTGCTCACCCCCCTCCAGTTGAGATAAAGTTGAGATAAAGACAGTGTAATAACTGAAGGAGAAAAAAGCAAACAAAAAAAAACCCAAAAAACAACATATGATGCAAAGGCAATGACTCACCACCTTTCACCAGCAAACCTATGTAGAGTCATTCCCTGAGCAACAGTTACTCTGGGAAAATCTCCCTCCCCCCCGCCCCTGCCACCCTATACTTCACACAATTTTACTGTTCAGCATGGTGTTATATGGCATAGAGTATCCCTCTGGTTAGTTTGGGTCAGCTGCCCTCGCTGCATTCCCTCCCAGCATCTTGCACACCCCCAGCCTACTCACTGTGGGGGCAGAGTGAGAAACAGGTCACAAATCTAAACCACACAGCATACAGGCTGCTATGAAGAGGATTATCTCCATCCCAGACAGATACAATCTACACCTCTCAAAATTTCTCTTTGCTAAACTAATTGAACTGACCATGTAGGAGGTCACAATAGATGGTAGGTTGTGGGTGCTGAAGAGGACAAGGGTTATCATAGTCCATCCAGTTGCAGTTTTACTGAGTAGCCCCACTGGATCAACCCTATAAACCACCCTGATACTCTTTATAATCTCACTAGGGAGAATAATACTGGACAATCAGTGACTTCTCCCTTCAAGTTTTTTTGCAGCATGCTACACTAATTATTTTACTGAGTATGAAGATGCCCCTGTGTGACTCATTGATTTGGTTTGTTGCCAGAGGAAAAAAAAAAAACACACCCAAATTTCTCCTCTTTCCATGCTGCTCTGACTTCACACTAAAGTTGTTCTGTAACTTGCTTAAATATAATCTATTAACATTTCATTAAATAAGTTAAGATGATATTTGTACATGATCTACCTGAGAGATAGGTTTTTAAATGAGCATATTGTTTTACATACGCATGCATGTATAAATTTATATATACATAAATATAGTGTAATTATAGGACCCCTGTTCTCAGCTATTTTTAGGCTTTTCACATCATGTAATTGATAAACGTTGGCAAATTAGTAGTGGAAAAATCAAAACATGAAAATGAAAGAAATTTTAAAATCAATTTACTAATCAGATCATAGACAGTTAAGATATTTTATCAGTACTTGTGAAGAGAAAAACAGCCATTTCAAAACTTTTCATTAGCATTAGATGTTTGCACTGTATTACTCGGTCTTTAATATCTATTCTGACTGTTCTCAAATTTATTTTAGTTGTTTTCTGCCTAAGCTGTTCCAGAGTTGATAGACGGTCCTCTGATGAGCAATTTGAGAGTCTGCCAAATAAAGACTTGACTTAGCCAATGTTATCTTTCATAAAATTATTTACCATATCATGGCTTTAATAAGATTAAGAAATTCAATATAGCTGATTTACATTTCCATGTCCAAGTTTTATTTTTTTGAGAATGGTGTTTGAGAAAGAAGGAACAGATAAGGAAGAAGAGAGAAAATGGAGAGTTATTAGGCTGACATTTACCATAGAAACTGGAAAGTCTTTACAAAAACTAATATTAATAATGAAACCTGCATGTCATTGTAGAAAATGATTTATGCAAGTAAATTGACAATAGTTATGTCTTTAACTGTAGGAAAAAAAGTCAAACTCCAGTACACTAAAAAGGTACCTCAGGCTTTCCAGCATTAAATAGATAAAAAAAATACTAAGAAAGAAGAAAACTGAACAAATGATAAATTATTGTTTATGGGTTTTTTTTTAAGAGCAAGTAAAAAATAAAGAAATGTGAGCTTAACTTATTTCACATTGATGAGGAAGGCTGCTGGTAAATCAAAGTGGTTAATATCAAGAAAAAAAATCAGAAACTTTTTAGTGGTTTTGAATTTTTTTGGTCATTAATTTGGAAAAGTTTTCATCTAGATAGACATTCCTGAATTTGTATTTACATGGATACCCTAAAATAGTGCTTTTGCTAAGTGCAAACAAGAGCTTAGAAACAGTTTTGTGGTGAAAGTAGACTATCTTTTCTGTGTAGTCATTAAAAAAGGAAAGGCATTCCTGAGGTTGACTAGCATCTTAATATGCCAGCACCTTTGAGAGATCACAAAGGTCTTATGATTGAGGGAATCACACTGAGGTGCAGAAATGGGATCAGCTGTAATCTCTGCCATAGGCTTCTGATACGATCTTGAACGGGTCACTTAAGGTACATGTGTACCAAGCAGTACCAAGTCATAACTGAGCTAACTTGAAAATCAAAATTGACATAGCTGTTAGCTAATTAGCTGTAACACAGTGTTGCACTGTATAGCTATATTAGCTAACACCTCTGCACAGCAGTACTTTATGTTAAGTGAATGCATACAGCAATGTACAATGACTAAGGCCGTTCTCCATATGCATGGTCCTGCACCACTTTTACAGTAGCAGTCACATCACTACATATCTTTCTAGTTCCTCATTTCTCCTCTGCTCCTCATTTAAGTAGCATTTTTTCTTGTCAGCTAATTTGTAGCTAACTTAACTAACCTGTCACTGACAGAGCACTGTACAGCAAGATGTAGACAGAATTAGTTGTTCTGTTCCTTAACTATAACAGTGGGAACACACAGACTTTCTTGTTCTTCTCTCTTTCAGTCTTTTCTATCCTTATTGTAAATTGTTTGAACTGTAATTTTTACAAATTCGTTCTTATTATATGGACATCTCTGGACCTAATCTGTCATGTAGCTGGTCTGCTGTGAGTGTGACAATGCAGTCAGACTAGAAGAGACATGAAGACAGAAGACGACATAAAAAGTCCAGTTTGGAAAAAAGGTGGCAAATGTTTCTAGATGTGAAATAGCACTGACATATTTTTGCTTGAAAGATTTGTTATCGGATATGTACCCAAACAAAGAATTTCATAAATCAGTTTTTTTCCAGCAGTTTTTCATATTCTTTACAAATGAATTACATCACCACAGCATTAGAAGGTATTCTATCACAAATCTACATATTGTCTAAGAATAAGAGATACGTATTTTTTGTTTGTCACATATTGTCCAAAAAGCATTATGTGTGTCTGAAATCTCTGCATAGAGAAGAGGAATAATCTTACCAAAGATTAGCTGAACAAAACCAGGATAGATCACCCTTTGGAGTTTCCCACACCACCATGGTAGGTGGTACTTGCTTAAACTAGATGTCTGCCTTTTAGATGAATAAGATTGGTTGAGATTAATCTCATCCTGTGGTACTATATGTCAGACTAACAACCAGTAATACAAAGATTAAGAAAAATTAATACTATGTGAGTTAAACAGGAAGATATAAATTTCTTTCATACTCCATCTCTGGTAAACCCATTTCTGTACAGGCAATTTCTATTAACCTCTTTATCTCCCACTCATTCTGTCTAACAAGAATCTGTCTTCCTTTCAGTCACTTTTTACTGTACTCCTTATTTTCTTTCTTCTTTTTCAAAAGAAGATCCTTCCTCTACGTCATGCTAGTTTTGAGTGTACCACTGACTGGTTTTCTCTCTTCATTCTCATTCCAGGCAGTAATCACTAAGGGTCCCCTGAACCACTTCTTTTTCTTTTTTTCCCCCTCCCACTGTTTTCTTCTGTTTGATTCTTTCACTCCCTCTTTTTTCTGGCTGTATTCTAGCTTTTCTGCAGAGAAAATTCATATCACCAAGCTTTAAGAGCTAAAGTGGGATTCAGCTACTTACAGCTGTAAGAGTAGTTTAAGCTAATAAGCTGTCTAGATAGTTAATCAAGATAAATAAACATCTTCAGAAGGTGAATTTTACCAACATTAATTTTCTCAATCTGTAGTAGATGGGTAAATTCTACTCAGATACATGTTGTTGTTAATAATAGGAACCTAGACCCTTAACTTTAAATAGATGCCTTACTTTTAGACAGCTTTCTGGACTGTCAAACCAAATCTCACATGATTCCATGGGATTGAGGAAGAATACTGACAAACTAGGCCTTGGATCAATTTTGATAGGAATAAACCTAGGAAGTTTGATTTGAGACAGGGAAAAAAAGAGAGTAATTTTAAGAAATGACTTTTTACCTGTGCAAGTGTCTATAAACTCTCTAGTATCACTGTAAACACCTGCAAATTGTCACCATAAAGATCTTCAAAGGGCTGGCAGAGAATCAGCTGATTTGGGTCACAATGGAGTGAAATCAAATATATAAAGTGTTAATAGGATAGCACAGACCTGGCAGTCACACAGTGGTGTGGAAACCACCTTGTCAGAGGCACAGACATTCCTTGACTTGTCCATGTTATTTTAATGATTAAGCAGTAGGCACATCTAAGAATATCATTTGTGAGTGCCTGAATAAAAACTAGCAGAACACCATCCCTGGTCAAGCCAAAACCAAGTCTCCTTTTCCACAGATATTACTTTTTCACAGATTTGACACTTGGGGTTCCTAAGGGACAGTTTCCTTACACCATCAGAAAATCCAGAATGTTCTACATCCACAAGAAGGCCTAGGGCTTTTATGCCTTTTTTTTTTGGTAGGTCTCTATGACAATGTAGCATGGCTTCCTCACACAGCAAGAGAAATCTGGTATCGGAATTAATTCTCCTTTCTTATGCAAAATTACATTGTACCCTCCCTCAGAGAAAATATCAGAAATTTTATATTATTCATTGTAAGCAAACATATTGCTGGGATGGATATTTCAATAACCACTTCACTTTTGTAGAAGGTCTGACAAAGCTATGTGTTTTTCTGGTAGCCCAGGTATTTACTTGAGCTGTACCTCACAATTAGAGCTTGCAGCAGTACATTCCCTCCCCCCTCCATCCTGCCAGCAGGAAACAAAACTTCTCCAGGAAGGGAGAAGGGGAAGGAAACCCTGGAGGCTGCAGGTTGAAATTTGAACTGGCCAGTCGAGATGCGCCAGGTACACCGAGGTGACCCTCCTAGCCAACAGAATTAAATGACCACAGGTCAGATTTGACAGGGGTATAAACGGGGTCCCACCAGACCTTAATGGCAGTCCTCCTCGGAGCAGCGGGTCTGCAGTCGGGGACTCCCCCTCGGGTCGGGGCACCACCCGAGGTAGCTCCTCGAGGGAGAGAACCCTCAGCTTTTAGGGGAGTGATATGTGCATTTCGAGCCATCACTTTAAATCTTGGGGATTCTTGAGTTGGCCGTGTAGTATTAATTCTCTTTACATCATTTAGCCTGTGGTTTTATAAAATGTTACCGGACTTCTAACTAACTTTTGCTGAAGAATAAATCTGAGTTTTAACACCTGTTTGATTTGGTTAGTTGTGCATCCGTAACAGAGCTTTAACAATATTAAGGAAATGATTTCCTGTGTAACTACAGCAGTGCAGTTAATTGTAAATTAACCTCACAAATTTTGCTTTTTATTGTAGAAGGAAACACAGGAAGAATAATGTCTCTGACAGTTCTACAGCAACTGAGCATTATGTTGATACCAGGGACACCTATGGGAACATTTCATTTGGGAAAAAATACATATGTGTGCATGAGTATATGTGTGGATGTGTTTTTATCTACATTGAAATGCTATGCCAATACTTGAACACATGTTTACATTTTCAAGTATATTTATGTATATATATAAAAAATATAGAGAGTATATATTTGAATTAGCTACAAACTAGTATAATTTTTAGTTCTTCATAACCTAACTGATATTTCCATGTATTTCAAATTCCTTGAGTATAAGGAAAATTAATGCTAATAATAATTACTGATAGGAGCATCAACTTAGTAATTCAGAACATCCATGCCAATTATCTTATTACTATATTATTACATTACTTTATTACATTATTGTCAATTATTGCAATTATATTACTGAGCAAAGCTGATATTGCTCAGAGGAATTTCAAAGAATTTAGGTTAACATAGCAACATTTATCATTAGCACCTTAATAAGAAGTTTTACATCAGGATTAAAACATACAGCTTTATATATAAGTGCCTGAAGAAAATAATTAAATATTTAAGCACGCTTTTTCATGATAAAGAATGTATGACATTGTTTTCAGAAGTGGGAGGGTAGAGTATTGCTGGAGGATTTGTTAATTATTCCAAAGAGTTTCTAATGCTTGACTCCTAGTTACTGGTGAAATTTAAAGTTTTTGAGGGCTGGCTTGTGCACATCCTTGGCACCCATGCTCTGAATTTAGCTAAAAGGAAAAGCAGGTGCTTTTTGTCAGCTACTGTGAGCTCAGGGTGGATATTTGTCTCTGAATTTGTTATTGCCTCTTGTGGTTTTCTTCATGCTTCAGCTTTGCAGTGGTTTTGGCCACTGTAACTGAAGCAGGTAAGAGACACTGATGTGTCCTCATTATGCTTTACCTATCAAAGATAATTCAGGCTGGAGTGCAGTGGAAGTATGGCTACTAGAATGATCAGGAAAATAGACAACTTATTTTTTTAAGGTTACTAAAAGAAACTGATTTATTTTGTTTAGTAAAAGAAGATCAAGCTTAGGTGTGGTTCAATTCCTTAGGAATTCTACTGGAAGAAAAACACAAAGAACAAAAAAATCTCATGAAAGAAATATATATAAACTGATCAGGATGGACTTTAAGATGGAATCTGGAAGATTGTTCACCACTAAGGTGAAACTTTAGGACAGCATTCTAATAGGAACAGAAGGAATAAAAAGACTGTAGGAGCAAGTTTGATCTGTAAAAGAGATGATATGTAAATATTCACTGCCATAGCAGAGAAATGAGCTTGGTATGGTCTAGTGTTTCTAGATTTTATTTCCTTCATTTATACTAATGCAATGCTTTCAGTTTCAGTGGATTTGATTCTTATTTATGGCAGCAAAAGGTAAATTCGTGTGCAATATTCCTGTGCTTGCACACAAGATGGTGCAGGCTCTCCTTCATCTTCCAACTTGCCTACCCTGCTAGCAGGCTTCCTTCTCTGACAGTTTTAGACATAATATATTTCTATGTCTTGACCTGAGCAATTATATAGAATACTTGGACTGGCAAAATACTAATGTTTAAACAATGGTACTTCCATAATTGCTGAAGAGTGAATGGGAAGCTTAAGCTTCCCATCTGCTCACTTATAAATTGAACAAAATTCTAGAATTTATGAAAAAAATATACCCACAAACCAAATCTTTTCATTATTTAATGAAATATAATTTTTTTATTTTATAAAAGATAACTGTATAGCTCAACTTTTTACCTCTAGCAAAGCCACCTTCTACACTGGAATCAGATATTGTACTTCTGCAGTGTAAGAATTATCTAAAGCTAAGGGTTATAATAACTGCCCAAGCTAGTGTGTTGGTAGCTGTTTCTTTGTCTTTTGCCAATGATGTTCCTAACTAAAGAATTTTTTGAAGCACTAAGGTGTAAATGTGAATTGATGAGAACATGAGAGCATTTTAGAGACAGAACAGCCAAAAGCTTGTTTTCCCATATTTAACTGAAATAGAGTACAGAGAGACAAGAAGAAATACAGAAGTAAAAAAAAACACCAAAAGCACACATTGTAAAGACTGAGTACTTTAAAAAATAGCTGGACGGGGAAACAATAGATAAATGAAAAAAGGGGAAAGGAGGCAGAGGGGGAAGACCGTGAAACCTTAGATCCTTAAAATCTTCATGGCAATCTAAGTTTTTCAGAGCTTGAGGTAAAGGAAAATTTGCACAGAACCTTTTATTTTCCTTCAGTTGCAATCACATTTGCATTTAGCCACAAAGTGTAGATATGTGTGGCCTGTAACCTGCACTGATCTACAGTGTGTGATTCTGATGTACAGCCTCCAGCGACTATCCTGAGTAAACGTGTATGTACAGATAACGTGGGCTTTTAGCTAACATGACTGCAGTGGCGTTTGGTTCCTAAAAGAGAATGATAAAACAGAAAAGGAAGGGAAATCTTTCAACTGCTGAGCTCCACTAATGTGGAATATCAGAGAGGAATGAATTGTATCGTAACTCAATACAGTAAACTGTTTAAGCCTAGGGATATGACATGAAGCAGGCTCTGCTGGCCTGGTCCAACATATCATTTAATCAGCTTTATCTGAATTCCTACTGGGACAATAAATGCCTACCTTTTAAACTATGTAAATTAGATAGGACAAATTTATTATAACCACATTTATCCACAGACCCACAGACTGACTAAATGTGCCATTTGATTTAGCTGAACATAGAATTAGTTCTCAGTCAATGAAAAAAGATTAGATTCATAATTTTTTTCTAAATTTTGATTTACTTTTTGCTTAAACTACAAATCATTTTGACAAGCTTACCTAAAATTTCACAAATAAATCAGTACCTCTTCTTTAATTTCATCTTATTCTCTCGTCCACTCTCAGTGTTTGGCCTTCCTGTAAAATGATTCACTCCTAACAAGATTTCTCTGGGAATGCTAGTTCACGACGGGTATTTGAGAACAGTAGTTTTCTGGCAATTGGCACAGATTGCTCAGTGCTTCTCTACTCCTAGATTCAGGTTGTGCATTCTCTGAGGTTTCCAAGGTATAGTATGCCATGTTTGGAGGGTCAAGCAGTGAGGTCCTAATATGTTACAATACTGAAAAACAGGCTGGAGCACAAAACAACTGAAGCAGCTGCAATTTTCAAGGAACTATTGATTTTCCAATGAGCAGGTGATTTGCCACTACATTTTGTTATATGGTTTCCTTTAGATAGTACATGTAGGTTGTATTCACTGGTGGGTGAAGCTTCAGAACAGGTTTTATTTTATCCAAACTGTTAATCCATCATTCTACTAACAATAATCAAAACATATGCTGGATACCCCAATATCACGCTATATCAAGATCTGGTAGAAATGTAGAATTTGCAGATCTCATGACACATACATTTAACAACAAAGTGATAATCTTTTCCTTTTTAAAATATAATTTTAAAACTAAAATGATACTTAAAGTATTTGGCCATGTATCAATCAAGAGGTTAATAAATAAAAACCTTTAAAAATAACAGAATTTATTCAGACATTTGGGATGCGTTTCAGGCTTACAAACAGTAAAGTTATTCTGTGTCCTGTCATGGTTTAAGCCCAGCTGGTAACAAAGCACCACAAAGCTGCTCGCTTACTCCTCCCCCCCAGTGGTATGGGGAGGAGAAAATATAAAGAAAAGCTCATTGGTCAAGACAAGGACTGGGAGGGATCACTCACCACTTATGGTCATGGGCAAAAGACAGGCTCAACTTGGGGTAAAACCAATATCATTTTAATTTACTATGAATCAAATCAAAACAAGGACAATGAGAAGTAAACCCAAACCTTAAAACACCTTCCCCCCACCCCTCCCTCCTTCCCAGGCTCAACTCCATTCCCAGTTTTCTCTACCTCCTCCCTTCAGTGGCTCAGGAGGACGGGGAGTGGAAGTTGGGGTCAGTTCATCACACGTTGTCTCTGCTGCTCCTTCTTCCTCAGGGGCAGGACTCCTCACTCTTCCCCTGCTCCAGCATGGGGTCCCTTGCACAGGAGACAGTCCTTCATTAACTTCTCCAATGTGAGTTCTTCCCACAGGCTGTAGTCCTTCACAAACTTCTCTGGCATGGGTCCTTTCCATGGGCTGCAGTTCTTCAGGCACAGGCTGCTCCAGCATGGGCTTTCCCATGGAGTCACGGCCATCTTGAGGAGCCTCCGCTCCCCTGTTCCCTTCCCTGGGCTGGGGGGGACAGCCTGCCATCTCACCACAGGCTGTAGGGGCATCCCCTCCTCCCCCGCTCCTCCTCCCCCTCCTTCCTCACTGATCTCGGTATCTGCAGAGGGGTTCCTCTCACATTCCAATCCCCCACTCACTGCAGGTTCCCCTTCTTAAATCTGTTCTCCCAGAGGCGCTGCCACTGAGACTGAGGCGGGTCTGACTTGGAGCCAGGGAAGCTTTTAGCAGCTTCCCACAGGAGCCACCACTGCAGCCCCTCCCCCACTACTAAAACCCTGCCACACAAACCCAAACCACCTTCCCATATATATATATATTTTAGCCACTGGGAAAGATATTATAGGAACAATCAATATTTAAATTAAGAAAATAAAAATACAGACTGCTTTTCTTTACTATCCTTATTAAGCTAGGACATGCTAGGTGTGGAAAGTCATACAAAAACAGTGCCTCAAAGTATGTTCTACCTTATCAATATGAATTACACTTTCTTGGGCTTCTTCTATATCTCTGCAATGATGTAACTTAAAGAAGCCTATAAAAAGTATTTTTTTTCTTGAGGACTACACAGGACAAGAAAAACATAAAACTCACCCGGTCTTGGCTCAAAATATCTAAGTTAAGTGGCAGTTACCGTGGATGACAGATGAGAAAGAAAATCTTAGAAAAAGTCTTAAGAGGAAGAGGCATGAAGTAAATCAAAGGTGTTGATAATCTGTATGATAAAATTCCTGATTCCACTGATCGTAGAACATGCACACAACAACCACCTCTAATCACTAAACATCAGATTTAAAGAAACAGAGACAGTAGGAAAGTACTTGTGTTTGAGATACCACCTAAATCACAAGCAACAGCAACTGTTAGATATTTTCCCATAATAATTTACTTCTGATTTTGAAACAGGTTTTTGCTCTGGTCCCATCAATATTTAAGCATATAAAACATGTCCTTATTCCTAGCTCTGAGATAATCTATGTACACAACTCCTACAGGTAAAACAAATTGAATTTTCTTTTTGATGAAGCAGCTGTCCATCAAGAAAAGCTGGTTTATCTAAAACTTCCTTTTTTGCAGGCATATGTCAAATTTTGACATCATGATTTACTGGAAAAAATTACATGATATGTAGTTCATAGATTATATAAACAAAATCAAAATATTTTACTCCAGTGTTATCAGAATTTTTCACTGCAATTTATTTTTCAATTCTGTTGGTTTATACTACACTACATTTAACAATATAAAGACATTTGAGATTTTGAAACATTAGAATACACTGCGATCTCTTCTGAGATATTTAAAGGTTTTTGCCATGCCACTAATGTAGACAAAAGACAAAGTAGAAAATACTTTCATTTTCTCAGGTGAAGTTAAAAGAAAAACTTATTTCAGGCCATTATTTCTTTTCTGTATTCATTTCCCCTTTCCATGACTTGGTATAACTCTCAGTTCCTCAGCTATGAACCCTCTTTTGGATTTAAGAGCCTAAATCAGACAACCAGACAATCTTGTAAGACAGAATTGGCTTCCATCTCCTTCATCTGGTACATAACTCACTTTTCTTTTGCCCTTTGTGTTTTGTTTATTGCCCTCCCTGCTCCCCCCCCACTTTCACGCATATGTTGCTTTTCTACTGTTTGGTAACCTTCTTTCAGCCCTCCTGTTGCAGAGACTGATAGTTCAGAGAGGTTAATCAAACCCCCATTATCCCAGTTCAACTGGGACTTGTTGGTATTTAGTCTTGAGAACTACATGGCCTCTCTGGTCATTGCCATGAGCTAATAGTACCCTTTTTGCTACAGAAAACATCTCAGTTTAGGTAGCTTTATGAAAGACAGCAGTGAGGATCTTTGGTATCTGAGAGATTTTTAGAGCCCATGAGGTTAGGCTGCAACCAAGTGGTAATTTTGAAAATGTTGATGTCTCATAGATGCTGAACAATAAAGCCTAAAGGATTTCAGTTCCAGGAATGGATTCCTGAGAATGCTATTTTAGTTGTAATTTCTTACAACTTAAAACCAGCAGAAAAAACAATTCTAAGCACAAAAAAACCCATTGTGCAAAGTAAAAGTTGTTTTTCTTACCGTATTTTTTTCCTTTTTTTTAGGTTAATAAATAATAAAGTGTAGGTCATGTTATTTGTCTAATTTTCATACAAAATTAATTAGAATCTCTAGAGATTTCTGTTAACTGCTGTGCTTCCTTGCTTTTCAGCATGGTAATTAATCCAATGAAGAACTGTACAGACTTTAGATATACAATATATGTGAACAGTTTAGCTATTGAATTCAAGACTCAAAGAATAACTCTATCTAGCTTAGACCTGGGAATACCCATGACAGAAACAAATATCAATTGTCTCATCAAAATTCAATTTATTAGATGACAAAACTGTACAAACCACAGAAGGCTAACAAATAGGCAAGAGCAGTCACAGGTTATCGTGACCTTTGCTCCTTAGCCTGTAAGAGCCAAAACTGATATCACATTTGGGGATTCACTGGTAATAACGTCTCTTCCAGTGAAGTGACTGAGCTCTCCAGGCTCCTTCAGAACACTTAATATGAAGCAGGGATGTAACAGGGATGAGCTGCCCTTTGTAAATTATTCTTGAAAGTAAATAACATACAGTAGTTGGAGATACGCAGAACATGCAGAGACGGATTATCCAGCAGCCAGCTGCAGTCTGTGGAGGGAATGGGGACGTCACTGATTGTTCCCTTGAAGGTATGCACCGTGCTCTATAAGGATTTGGCCAGAGGTAGGAAGGAGAATGGATCTACTGTCAGTCCCTCTGCAGAGGCTCGAGAAGCGCATACTCCTTGAGCAGTCCCTGGTGAAGGAACTGCCTGAAGGAGAGTGTCTCAGGCAGCCTTTAGAACTAATAAATCAAAGGCTCTGAAAATGCTGTCACTGACCTTAGGGAATTTAGCACAAGACTTTTTTTTTCCCCTGCAGCAAGAAGCAACCTATCTACCAAATAAAGTAAGAAGGTTGTAGTCAGCTTCCAGACGTGTCTGCTTTAGTCAGACCTTCCCAGCTATGCCTGTGGTTTGCTCAGTCATTCCCCTGTGTTGGTCCCTTACCTATTTGTCATGTACCTTAACTTTGTATTTGAACTTTGAATTTGAATGGGATTTTTTCTTTTTTTTTTTTTTACTGTTTCCTGAGGGAATGTTTTCTTACCACTTTTTTGTTATAGACAAATTATGTAAAGAAATGCTATATGCATATATTCATAAGTGCTTCTTTTGTTTTGAAAAAATATTAATATATCTTGTTCTAGCAATGGTTCAAAAACTAAATGTTTGTTCTTTTTGCATATTGCAATAAGTCTTCAGTAAACCTAAGTGAAAATCCTTAATTGAAAAATATAATAGATTACTGAAGTTACATTAAATGTTCACAACTGTTGCAAACATAATTAAACTGAAACACCAGCATGCATAATATTGAATTCTTGATTATTTATAAAATATGTCAACAGTTTCTATAAATATACAGACTTTGGACTGGCTTTGTAGCAGGCCCTTGCTAGTTTGCTCACAGAATCACACAAGAAAAAAAAAAAGTTTTACACCTTTATATAAAAGGTTATGAAATAAAGTCTATATATTATCAGTAATGTTGTTATTTTTAATTTTATTAGCCTCACAGTTTCATAGAGAGCACACTATACGCAGTGATAACTGCAGATTATAAGAATTAATTACTGTTAGACCTCTATCCTGGACTTCTTCTGATGTCTTTACTTATAGCCAGAATTCATCATTTTGGGAAATTCAACCTCATATTTTGACGGCTGTCCAATGAATTTGACCAAGACAGTGTTATGTTGGTTCTCTGCAAGAAGCTGGCATATATAACATAACACATACTGACGTATTTCTGCATGGTGCATTTGTTATAATTTCAAAGACCAAAAAACACTTTCAGTTCAGATTAAGTTTAGTAGATGGTATCATGAGCCTTTCCGTAATGCCTAGTTCAGCTGAAAGAAAAGTTGCAGAGTATAAAGATAAGCAGAATTAAGAAGTAGAAGTAATTTGGACAGGAAAGGGTTTCTGTGTCTGTGTGGACTAAAATAAGGGGATGTCTGTGGGGCCTTTACACTCATAAATGTGGCCATACAAAGTTCTGGAGGGTACAGTGGGCTTGAAATGTCTGGATACAAGCCAGATTCAGTCTGGAAGAAATATAGCTTCATTCATGCAACCCTGCACCAAAATACTAAATCTTTCGTCTCCAGACTGCAGTGGTTATGCAGCTATACTGACTCTCATCTCTCCAAGCCTTGGAAACTCTGCACTCACTGTGCTCCACTGTAGGTCTAAATTTACCCTAAGTGTTTGACTACAGGGTACCTTCACTTTCAGTACACTTCAAAGACAGAAGTTATGTCTATACTGTGTATTGTGTCAGGGGCATTTACTGAAAAGGATAAAACTAGGAAGCAGTGCTTTTTAGATTTCACTGTGCTCATTTTCATAAACCTGCATTTTAATGAACTGAACTTTTGTGGCACACTGTAAGATATCACCTAGAAACTGTAACTCAGTGTTAATGAATGACTGGTATTTTTCATTTCCAGTTAATTTCTTTAGGGATTTTTGTTTGATTTGGTTTTTTTTATTGAATTGAGACATTTTTCTTGTAGGAAGCGACAGTTGTTTACATAGTTAATGTTATTACCTAGGCTGAATTTGAGATACAGCCATAGCTAGGTAAAGATTCTGGATGCAGTATGACTCCTAAATATTTTTCCCCTAACTTGAACATGCAGGTACAAAAGAGCATGTTATGCTTATGATAGAAATGAGCCAGCAACAGGCCCTTGCTGCAAAGAAGGTTAATGGCTGCATTAGCAAAGTATTGCCAGCAGGTTGAGGGAGGTGATCCTTCCCTTCTACTCAGCACTGGTGAGGCCACACTTGGAGTACTGGGTCCAGTTCTGGTTTCTTCAGTACAAGAGAGACATCGACATACTGGAAAGAGTCCAATGAAGGACTATTAAGATGATTAAGGGTCTGAAGCATCATTCCTAAGAGGACAGGCTAAGAGCTCGGACTGTTGAGCCTGGAGGAGAAAAGGCTGAGGGGGGATCTTATTAGTGTATATAAATACCTGAAGGGAGGATGCAAGGAGGATGGAGCCAGGCTCTTTTCAGTGGTGCCCAGTGATGGGACAAGACACAACAGGCACAAAATGAAACATGGGATGTTCTGTCTGAACATGAAGAAACACTTTTTTACGGTGAGGGTGACTAAGCACTGGCACAGGTCACCCAGAGAGGTTGTGGAGTCTCCCACCTTGGAGATTTCAAAAGGTGTCTGGACACGGTCCTGGGCAACTGGCTATAGATGACCCTGCTTGAGCAAGTGACCTCTAGAGGTCCTTTCTGACCTCAACCATCCTGTGATTCTGTGAAATCTCTGGTTCTATTTCTGTTACTTACTCATATAGTGCAAAGAGGAAATTATCATGGTTATGTTTGCTATGATCCATTATCTCTCCAAGACTTTATTTCCACATTGTGTGTTTAGATGCAATGGAGCTTGCACTAGATGCTGCTTCTGGGCACACACAACTTACGTAGAGAGCCAGTAAATGGAAGGCCTCGGGTCTGCTTTGCCGGGGGTGCTCCTGATGGTGCCCCAACAAGTGACTTTTGACCAGGACATTGAATGTATTGCTGGTACCCCTGAGTGTGTACCGCAGGACTCCCATATGTAGACAGAAGGCAAATTTGCACCAAAACCAACCCCTCCCACTAATTTGCTATAATGTAGAGCACCCATAGAGCTTAATCTGTATCCCAAAATAATGGCAGTGTTTAGAGTAAATTATGAATATGAATGAAGACACATCTGTTTATTTCTTTCTCCATTTGGACCTTCCTGAAAATTGAACCACTTTTGTCAGCATTTCCAATTTACTCTAATTTTATTTATTCTTATGACCCAACAGGTCAACATCATTAAAATAATACTAGTGTATGAAGAGTTAATTGCTTTTTGCTGCATGACACCCTCTGCTGCTCTATAGTTTTATTACAGACAGGAGCATGTTACAAGTTAGCCTAAGTCTTAGATACTACAGTGTTCATCTAGACTTTCTTTTATGAGCTTAACCTAGCTGGACTCCCTGCGTTTGCTGCAACTGGACCTTCCCAGCTAGGCCTAGGTCTTATTTTCTCAGTCCCTGTGGTGGTCCCCTACCCACAACCAGTTCCTCCACTCCTTGTATGAATCACATGTGCCTAGCTTTGCATTTGAACTCTTAGATGTTTCAGATTTTCAATTACTCTGGACCTAGTTGCTGCCTTTTCAGAGGCAGAAAATATCTCAGGCCCATCCCAAATGGTAGCCCTGTACAACCCTTGGTTTACTTCCAGTCTGGGAAAAGAGGAAGAGGCTCACTCTCTGGGACTCTCTAGAACCCATGAGGAAATCCAGTCTGTGTGACATGAAGGAAAAGCAGTTTAGCTGCAGCAAGGGAGCCCATTTTCTCCCATAAACCCCAATATTTAGGCTTTTGGTTACCTACACACTCTGAATTTTTTGTTCAGTGCCATGTTAAAAATTTTCCCAAAGGAATAACAAATGACTAGAATACACTGAGATAACTGTGTTGTGACAAGGACTTGTGGGCCAGTCAGTGACATAGACTGAATGTGCAGCATCAATCACTGCTGACCTTCAGAAGCACTGTATATCCAGAGGCCTGTGTCAAATGATCTGTTTTGGATACTTACATCTTACTCATGAAATACATCAAATTTCAATGGAATCCAAATAAAAAATTCTCTGTTACTACAGTAGAGATCTTAATAAGATTTTCAGGTCAATGAAATCATTCCAGAGAGATGAAGACACTGTGAAATCATAGGTCTGAGAAGTGTGACATCATCTGTGCTAGTCTGTGTGCTCCCTGCATACTCTGAGCACATCCATTCACTTATCACACAAAAGTACAGGACTTCCAAGGTACATAGGGAGTGAAGTTCAAACCCCTAACATAAATAAATATTGGAAAGAAATCCCTTTTCCAAAGGGCTGAGATACCTTCCAGTTTCCCTCCTCCTGCTGCATTCTCCACCCCAATCTGTAGGAAGAAGCCTGTTCTGGAAGGAGATTGCAGAAAAAAATGCATCCCTTGGTTTGCACTGTACACAGAGAAAGCAAAAGGGCTACTGCATACCTCTGTAAGGTACCTAATATTTTCAAATGGTAGGATTTTTGTTCATTAAAAAATATTTCTGCAATTCAGTCCCTCCATGAACAGCATAATCCATCTAATTTGTAAGACTACATGTGCACACAGCAAGAGCTGCATCTAGCTTGTTCAAGGCTATCATTTTAAATTCCACTTTCTCAGAAAAATAGTGGTGCTATGCAAAAGCCACTGATGATCTGATCTCAAACAGTATTAGCTTAAGGTTTGAGTAATAATCTATTGACCTCTAAGAAAGCTGCTTATTTTTCTCTTCCCAAATTCCTGTATTTCAGGAACCTTTTACCTGGAGTTATAGCATTGAATCTATGCACTCTTAACTTCCAAAATAATCCAAATAAATATATGGTTTCTTGAGCAGCAGACAACCTTCACAATGACAGTACCGAGCCCTCTCTGTGGGAGACTGCTATGCTGCTGTGCCAGAGAGAGAGAGAGACAGCGATGACACAAATACAGCAAGACTGAGATGGCTGAAGCGGCTGCAGGATGGCCAGTGCTAGATAAATAGCCCCACGGTTCACGTGCAAACATACCGAGATGAACTAAACTGGCCCAGAAGACCTTCCAAGGCTCCACTAGGTGGAGCTACAAAACTAGCCCGCAGGTCACTGGGGTGCTGGGGCTGGCTCCGCTCCTGCCCATTACAGGTGTACGCCGGCTTTTTCCTCCTGACCCCATCTCAAAGACACTAAGGCAGGTAGCTTCTTGGCTAACCCAGCTCTGCTGCCGGAGCACACGGCTCATGCAGCCTGGGGCCTTTTCAGAGATCTAGGATCTGGTCAGAAAGTTTGACACTTTTTTTTTTTTTTTTTCCCCTTCGTGGAGTAGAAAAAAATACCTCATTTACTTATGTAAATGACACAGAACTAATTATTATGTAATAATTTTTAGAATAATTTCTAGAGAAAATGTCCAGGAAAACTCTACCTAAAATCTCATGAAGCTGAGGGCGACTGAGTTTGTCTACAGCCAATGTTGTATCCTCTGTTATGAATATTGTAATAGCTGTAGACTTACTTGCTCAGATTGGCGAGTATCTATACAAGCATTGTATAAGTATAGACAGGAACTGCTCATTGGGTAGAACAAATTTACTTTGGAAACAATCTTTTTTTTTTTTTTCATGTTACAAAGCATCAGAAAAGTCTGAGAGAGTGGTATATTTAAGGGAGACAGCATGGTTTTAAGTAAAAACTGTTGTTGGCATGGGACATCACATCTGAGAACTCACTGGTGTTATTGTATCATCTACTGATTGTGCTGCTACTTCAGAAAACAATGCATGAAGGCTGGCTAAATTGTTTTTGAAATATCATCTTGGAGACCATTTTCCTCTCTTAAGTCCCCAAGTGGCAAAAGCAATTGAAGGTAAAATAACACAATCAAATAGATGTAATGTAAAAGCAAATAGGCAGGAGAGCCGATAGTTTTCTCTCCAAAACAGCAGGACATGGTAAAAGATTACAGGAAAAGAAGAAAAAGAAGTGAAATAGAGGTGTAATAAAAAGTACTGAATCCAGTGACATAACTTGTAATTGCAAATCATAGACCAGTGGGACAAAATCAAGGACCAATTTTCCAGAAACTAATATGACACTGTTTTTTCTTTCATAAATGTTTTGTAACTTTGCACAATATTATTTTATATAAGTAAAACATGAAGAAAAAAATGAAATTGAGTGATTTCTTTTAAGTTTATAACTCAGTCAGCAATTTTGAAAACACTGGAGTAGCTAGTGTTTTACCATTGCCTAAGATCCTTTTCCACATTATCATCTTTGATTCATTAGTGTCATGGTTTAACCCCAGCTGGCAACTAAGCACCACACAGCCCCTGACTCACTCCCCTCACAGTGGGATGGGGTAGAGAAGCAGAAGAGTTAAAGTGAGAAAACTCATGGGCTGAGATAAAGAGGGTTTAAAAGGCAAAGCAAAAGCTGCACACAAGCAAAGCGAAATAAGGAATTCATTCACCACTTCCATCAGCAGGCAGGTGTTCAGCCATCTCCAGGAAAGCAGGGATCCATCACGCTTAACAGTTACTTGGGAAGACAAACACCATCACTCCAAACATTCTCCCCTTCCTTCTTCTTCCCCCAGCTGTATATGCTGAGCATGATGTCATATGGTCTGGAATATCCCTTTGGTCAGTTGGGGTCAGCTGTCCCAGCTGTGTCCCCTCCCAACTTCTAGTGCACCTCCAGCCTACTCGCTGGTGGGTGAGAAGCAGAAAAGACCTTGGCTCTGTGTAAGCACTGCTCAACAATAACTAAAACATCTCTGTGTTATCAACACTGTTTTCAGCACAAATCCAAAACATAGCCCATACTAGCTACTATGAAGAAAATTAACTCCATCCCAGCCAAAATCAGCGCAGCTACCAAATTGGTTAAGAATGCTGGAAATTCAAGCATTTTTAATACTCAATTATGGGCCATTTCTTACATACTGTTCCTTTTCCCTCATGTCTTTTTTTCCTTTCATTCCTTTTTATTCCTTTTTTCCTTCTACCAGTCTTCTTTTGAAGGTATTCTTTTCAATATTTTTTTCTTCATAGTCTTTATTTGAATGTATTTAGCAAAAAGAAAGAATATTTATTTTTGGAGTTCTTTTAAAATGTTTTATGTTCTTTCAGGATAAAAATTTTGATGTATAGTGCTGATTCTGACATTCTGTGTGTCAGTTCCTTATCAAAACATTGACTAGTGTGGCTAGTAGGTAATGAGTGGAGGCTACACCCTTTGGAAAGAATACAGATTTTATACGCAACGTATAGCACAGAATTTTAAAGAATTTCATATAGGTGGATACAAACTACTACTCTAAAGTAAGAATGAGCCCTAAGTTAAATAGCCAGCATGGGTCAATATTCTCTCCAATTCTTATTTCTGAAACATCTTCATAAAAATGTGAAATTTGATCATAACAATCAGTATTTTTCAAATAAATTTCCAGTTTCATCAACACTAATTCTAGCTATTTTATTAATGAATGAAAGACCTGATTGGTTTTCTTTGGAATCAGTGGAAAACTGATTTTAATGGGCAACAAAATACCTCTCAGAAAGCAGACATTCTTTCAGTGTTTGACTGAAAACTTTGTTAACTGGGTGAACACTTGTAGTGATAAGAAAAATCAAACAGAAGAAAATTCACAGATTATCCTAAATGAATATGAAAAAATAAAATGCTTTTGTATTGGAGGTTAACAGCTGCTCTTACTCATTTATCTCAGGGCAAAAAGGAAGAATATACTTCCATTAGCAAGTGTTCTGAATCATACTGATGATCCTTTTGATTTGTAGAGGAAGTGATTTTTTGGCAGTTAACTTATTTATTCCACTTCTAGCCAGACTTCTATAGCAAGATACCAGCTCATAAGCAACTAACATGTTACCTAATTACATTCCAAATTTCTTTCTTTCTGGCTTCTCAAATCACATTCTATTTTTCTGGAATGGTGCAACCACAGAGCGATAGCATTTTCTGCTTGCAGTGACAAAGCTGCAGAGGGTTTAAGGGTGAAAATTTAAGAACAGTATCATGAAACCAGCCATTATTTATTGCTGCCCTGTGGTGTTCATTCTTAACGACAAGAATTGTGTAGTTATCATCAAGTTTACTAAAAGAAATCAAGAAAGAAGAGAAAGCAGGCTATGAAGTTAAGAATACTACAGACAAACTGTTGAGCTCTGGAGAATAACGTGACAAACACAAGGTCTGGGTTAAAATGACTTTGCCAGACACTGTGATCACAACTCCTGCCCAGGAAAGCTTGAAAGTTACATTGCTAACTAGGCAAGAAATTGTACTGACCTTTTCACTGTATTACAAGCAGACTGCTATAATGTAAATGATTGCTGTTGAAATTGATTTTGGTAGCAGCACAGAAGACTCGTTTTTGTTGTTCATTGTGTGTTTGTCTTTTTAACAGTTTGAACTCATCTTAGTGCTGTGTAACAATACACCTTCGCTCAAACTGATTAAACTATATTGATTAATCATGACCTTAAACTCATGTACAGAAAAACAAACCAAAATAATCCCTCCTGAAAAAATAACAAAAGGTTCATATGCTCACTGCTACTTACACTGTTTTCTCACTTCAAACACTCTTACCTTCCACAACGTGCTGTTCACAGACAAAATAGGAAAATGCCTCAGCGTAAAATTTATAACATCATTCTTTTAATATGACCATAAAGCAATTCTGAAAAAAAACCAAACAAAACCAGAAAAACAATGTGCCCTTAAAGCTTTTTCAAGCAGCAATAAGAATAATTTTTACTGCAAATTATGCAGAGGTAACTTATCATACAAGCAACTATTGAAAGAAACCAGTCTCCCCATCCCGATGGGAATTTGGATGATGTTAAATGTAATTATTGCACGTAGTTCTACTATAGTAAGTAGTGTGGTAGCCTGGAGACATAATAATATGCTTTATATTTGTTTATTATAAAAAGAATTAAGCAGAATCCCTTTATAATGTGATTTTTTGGTCTTTCTATTATAACGATAAAGTACAAATGGCAATGAAATTTAATTCAGCAACTGACCTGCATCCATGTTTTCAAATCTTGTATGTAACAGAATAAAAAGAAAACATACAATGGGGAAACCTCATGAAAGTTTCACATTTTAAAGCTTTCTCATGAGAAAATTCATATCTCTCAATGAAAAAAGATCTCTCAGACCCATTCCTAATCCTCCACTGCAGCCACCACTACCCTGATGGATCCTCATGCATAAAACATTTAGTCTTTTTATCTTAAGAACACCTACAGAAGACTGAGGACTAAAACAAAGTAAGTGCTAACCTTTTTTGCCTTATTAAGAGGTGAGGTGCAGCATGATATTGAATGAGTATTTCTGAGACTCTGTTGCTATTCATCTTAAATCGTTTAGTGTAGCTATACCAGATTATGATGTATTCACTGTGGAGTCACCTATTATGATATATCTAATTCACGGTGTTACAGTCAGGAAGAAAAATAATTCAGCTTACAAACCTGAATGGTGCAGCATAACAGTAGCTCAAGATAAAACCTACATATGGATTTTGCCATTAGCAGAAGAGATAAATTCTTATGCTATGAGACTGATGGGCTTAGTACTAGTAGTTTACTAAATGAATAGCATTACATGATGGCTAATAAGTTTTATAAAGCATTAAACTGCCCTAGATGTTGTTAAGACATTCACATATCAGGAGATACCTGGAGTAATTTCACAAAGAAATATATCTGCCTATGCAAACACAGCTACATGGCAAGATACAAAAGAGTATTGGGAGGGATGGAGAAACAAAATATTTTGTGACCTTGCAAGAATTATGTAGTAATATTAATTTTTATTCTTGGTTTCCACTCGGATCTTGCCTGCTACTGTCCCTATAACTATTTGATTTAACAAGGAAACTCATCATTTTCCTAAATTATAACAACAGAATGGGCAGATTGGGCATTAGTGACAGAATAACATATGAATCAGTTAAGAGCTTATAAGCAAGTATTGCCAGCACTACTTAATTTGCAGTGATGGAAACCAAGAGACAATGACAGCTTCTGCCTCAGCCATAGGGTGAAATTTCCTACAGCATTCTTTTCAGAAGCACCAGGGAAAAAAAATACCTATCAAAGGAATATAACAAAGAATTTGATCCTCCTCTCCACTGGAAAAAAAAAAAAAGTTCTCATTAATTGCAATACAAATCATAAATGGGCTCTTCAGGTTGCTATTGTTGATGTTTCATCATAGGATAAAAGAAAATTCAAAATCACAGTTTATAAATGTAATCTTATTAGGCAACAGTAAATGGGGTTAATACTGACTACATTAAGTCTAATAACTCCATGGGATCTAAATTATATCACATATCTTTTAAATATTTTATGGGTACCAAACACTTGGCTTATGCTAAGCAAATTTAATAACAATTGGCACATGACTCTCTACAGACTAAGGAAGGATATTTCAAAGTTCATACTTTGGCAAAACATGCCCAGGAAGAGGCCTCTGCTTATTATGAGCATGTTAACTTGAATGTAGTAACTGTAAGTCAGTTTTGATAGTAATACAGAAAAGAAAAGTTATTTGTCTTTTCATCAAGCCTTAGCTTTTGCAGATAGAAAATTACACTTACAAGGATTTCCCAAAATAATAACTCTATTTGGGGGCAACTGTAGATGCGTTGAAATTATCAGTCTATGTTTACAAATCATGAGCCTAAAACATATTTACCATTTATTATCAGCAAAAATATTCATTTTCTTTCTTGATACAGAGTTGTATTAGTAATAAAAATTAGTCTTTCTGTAGGAAATTTGAAGAAGCTGTATAATAAAGGTTTCTTTTCCTTAACCTAGGCAAATCATATAATGGCATGCTAAAAGAAACAGTCTCGATCTGTATAAAACAGCAACTAGATGTTCTATTTTAAAAGGCCATTGTGAAATTTACTGTAGTTATTGGCTTCTTCCTGCAGGTCTTACTGTTTCTGTAGTCAGTGGAATTTTTATCTCTGTACTAAGAGCATATAGGGAAATGTTTGTATTACTATATAACTGATTTGAGTTGATAGAAAGTGCAGAAACATGACAATGTAGTAAAAAAAGAATAATTTTAAACAGTGATTCTCTCAATGAATTAACACTACTCCTTAAGATATGATATAGGCTGCAGTTTATTTTTTCTGTTTGGTTTGGGTTTTGGTTTCCCCAGGCCCTCTGCCATAATTTTAGAAATAATGTGCCATTAGATTTGGACAGGTATATTTAAAAAATCACATTATTTAGATTCCTATCCTCTTCCCATTGCAATCAAGCAAAGGACTCATAGTGATTTATCTGACAGCTGAATAAGGTTATAATTACATAATAAATCAAGAAGACAACATATGTGTTGACCTCTACTATAATCAGGTTGACCATATCACTGGACTTCATTCTGCAACACTCAAATGAATCAAGCAATTTCCTGTTGCTTTTTCACGGTATTAAGTTCTATCTTCACAAGTCATTTGGAAGGGAATTAAAGATTATTCTCCACATACTTTTCTAAAGAACAGGATTTTTACCCTCTTTAGTCATATTGTTTTCTAATGTGTTCCCATTTTTTTCATTCTCTCAATGATTGTAATCTTGAGAATTTGTTCCTTGTCTAAAAGTTTTTTAACTTTTTTTAACTCTTTGAGAAAATGACACACTTTTTTTTAAGGAGTTGAGTAAAAATATCCAAATCATCTTAATTAATCTGTAATAGAATAGACTCAAATTCTGACAGTTAAGTTGCATGTAGCAGAAATAAGTGTAGTCAAGATTCTGTAAGAATGTTTTATATCTTTTATTTCCCTTTCAGATAAAATAATTCTGATGTGATTTATATTGATTTCGTAATTACCAGGCTGACTAGTAATTTCTTTATTTCTGTTGTTCTTATAGTCCCACTCTTTCTTTATTAAAGTGTATAATCCAATGTAAAGGTGCAAAAAAACCCCACCACCAACAACAAAAAAACTACCAACAACAACAAAAAAAAACAAATCCCAAAGTACTAATGAGAAAAGAAACCTGTTTATTCATGACTTATGAGATGCTTAGGAGCTTTTTCACATATAATGTCAGCCAATCCTCCTTAGACCAGAAATTTAGGAGAGGTTTTGTTAACTTCTAATTCATTACATTCAATTTAGGAACATCTGGTTTTTTTGTTAATGGATAATTCTATTCAGCACTCCACGCCCTAAAAAATCTAGCGGAAAAGAAATAACTTTCTCAGACTCTTATATGCCCCTATTAATGGGAAAAAAAACCAACCCAAAGCCACAAGATATACTAATTATAAACTGCAGTGTGGGACAGGAAGTGAGAACAGAAAAATCTCTTGATACCGAGAGTGTTAGAAACAGGCCAAATGTGGCTATCCAAACTGCACTTTAACCATGACCCTAGAATAACGATTAATAAATTGCTCTGTTTTATCTATTTTCAAATTCATAAAAGCCTTGGGTGTACATGAGTCAACTTTCATCTCCAAAGATTCAGCAGTAGATAGCAAAAGTTGAATTTACTTCTTTTTTTTCTGTTCAGTTGTTCATGATTCCTGCTGTCAGAAAACCTCAAAAACCAGAATTCTCAACTCTAGATGATTTTTTTATTGTGTGTTTTTATCTTCTCACCTGCTTGAACCAATTCTAAATAGTTTTCCTTAGATTTAGAATCACAGTATTAAAATATTCATCATCTTTAACATTTAAAAACATTAATATTTGGTAAAAGATCTCTACCAATTTCAAATAAATAGTTACACTATATAACTGCAAATAATGACTTTTTTTCTTTCTTTCTAGGAAATAGTTGTTTCAATGAAAATGGTGGTAGCAGGAAAACAGTTTCATTAATCTAGAAAAAAACAGTAAGAACACCATGGTTTCCTCTTGATTCATCAGCACAATGGTTCGCATCCATACCTAGGTTGTGGAAAACTGTTGCTCTTCTCTTACATCTGAAGGGATTTTAAGCAATGCATGCCACTTTTTTGAAGAGTGTTGTGCATCTGGCTATTGTTTTTTTGAGAAATGATTTTCTGAAGTCCTCCTGATAGAGACATTAATTTAGTGTGTAATGTTTAAATATTCATGCAGGGAGTGAAAGTAAAGAAACAGAAGCCTGTAGCATGGACAGTTACTTGCCCCAATGGGAACTTCATATTGAAACCTTGTAAAACCAATGATAGAAAAGTATGTTTTCTACAGCTACATTAATGGCCAATTGAGTGATGGAATTAGATTTAATTTTTAGCAAAATAGATGATTTGGTTCTTTTTTTTTTTTTTAATCGCAAGAAAAGAGATATGATAAATACATTCAGAGATGCATCTCCCAGAGTCACTGGTGGATTTGAAACACTATGGTCTCTAGGGATTACACACCTGGACTAAGAAAAGAAAGAACGACTGCTTCTGAATATGGGCAAGGACTCATAACATGGGAAGGGATAGAAGTCAGTCAGTTGCCAATTTCCTATTTTCTTTGCTTGTTTCAAACCATTAAAAGACATTCTATCAATTTCAGTACTTAAAAAAAGACAATAATCGATTGAAAGTCCTCTCTGCCTGAGATATATTTCCAACAATTATTATGATAATTTCATTATAAGAATTCCTAATCTCTACTGCTGTCTGTGAATCCCAGTTCAGCACAACATTTACATTCTCTGTTAGTTCACCATGAATTAAAGTGGTTGAAATACATGAGCACTTATGCACAAGAGGTTTCCCTTGACCAGTATTAAGGACAGTATTTCTTAAATAAGATTTAAGATCATCTTAGTGGGTAATAAATTCAAGTGGCTGTAACAAAAGAAGGCAAAAGGAGAGATTTTGTTGCTAATGTTGGACAGAATGCACTAGTGGTACAACCTTGGGAAGAGTTAACATACTGGAAAACAAAGTAAGCTGATAGTAATACTTTGCTCTGAAGCTCTGACACAGCATTACACATTGCTTGTTCTGGCTCTGTGAGTACCTCTGGCATGCAGAAGAAATCACATTTCATGATATGGGCCCAAAATCATTCCTGGTATACATTCCCCAGTACATGCTCCAATTACTTATTGACATTTCTCACCATAAGAGAGTAACAGAAAAGTGGTGCAGTAATGAAACAAGGCTTTTATTAAACTCATTCAAATATGCATCTACTGTCATTGATGTAAACGAGATGACTAAACCCAGGTGGAAATATTCAGGTTCAGTGCAATGTTAAATATGAACATTTAAAATTTCTCTTCGTTGACATCCATCATTTTCAAACTAGTCCTGGCTTTTTTATTTTTTCCTCATCCTGGTCAGAAACACTTCATTAAGTTAGACTTCATTGTAAATACATTTAAATTAATTCAAAGCAGAATTAGAAAGTCAAAACTATACAAACAGTACCTGAAAGTTAGGACATTTGAAAATCCCCATCACTTCCTGTTTCTTGTTTCTGGTAGACTGCTGCAGACATTTAGAATTAGTCTTATATTCGCAGGCTCTGGTCCTCATAGGGGCCTTCAACCATCCCAATATCTGCTGGAGGGACAACAGAGCAGGTCATAAGTAATCAGGAGATTCTGGAGAGCATTGAAGACAACTTCCTGACTGAGGTGATAGAGGAGATAATGAGGAAAGATGCTCTGCTGGACCTTGTCCTCACAAACAAAGAAGTGCTCATTTGGAATGTGAAGATTGAAGGCAGCCTTGGCTGCAGTGACCATGAGAGTCAGGAGCTCAGAATCCTGAGATGAGGTAGCAGGGCAAAAGCAAGATCACAGCACAGGACTTCAGGAGTGCAGGCTTTGGCCACTTCAAAGATCTGCTTAGAAGAGGCCCACTGGAAAAGGCCCTGGAGGGAAGAGAGACCAGAGAAAGCAGGTTAATATCCAAGGATCATCTTCGCCCACCTCCAGAGTAGTCCATCCTACCAGGTAGGAAGTGAGGCAAAAAGGCCAAGAGGCCTGCATAGATGACCAAGGAGCTCCTGGCCAAACCTAAACACAAAAAGGAAGTATACAGAAGGTGGAAGCAGGGACGAGTATCCTGGGATAAATACAAAGCCACTGTCAGAGCATGCAGGGATGATGTTAGGAAAGCCAAAGCCCAACTGGAATTAAATCTGTCCAGAGAAGTGAAAGAGAACAAGAAGGTATTCTATAAGTGCACAGTTGACAACAAGACTGAGGAAAATGTGGGCCCGCTGCTGAACAGGGCAGGGGACCTGGTGACTCAGAACATGGAGAAGGCTGAGGTACTGTAACCCTTCTTTGCTTCAGTCTTTACTAGCAAGCCTGGCCTTCAGGAATCCCAGGCCCACAAGACCATGGGGAAAGTCTGGAGCAAGGAGAATTTGTCCATGGTGGAAGAGGAGCAGGTCAGGGATTAGTTAAGCAAACTGCTTGCACATAAATCCATGGGTCCTGATGGGATTCTCCATCATTCTCCTCAAATTTCCTACAGAAAGACTAATTTTTATTACTAATACAACTCTGTAAACACAGACTGATAATTTCAATGCAACTACAGTTGCCCCCAAATAGAGTTATTATTTTGGGAAATCCATGTAAGTGTAATTTTCTATCTGCAAAAGCTAAGACTTGATGAAAAGACAAATAACTTTTCTTTTCTGTATTACTATCAAAAATTAGTTTTATCTACTAATGATATAGAAGAGGGTGTTTAGATAGAGAACAGATGATAGGTCTTCTCCTAGCATAGAATAGTTGAGGCTGGCACGTAGCTCTGGAGATCACATAGTCCAGCCCCCTGCTCAAAGCAGGAGTGACTAGAGCAGGTTGCTCAGGGCTATGTCCACATGGGTTTTTAATATCTCCAAGAATAGAGCCTTCCTGGGCAACCTGTTCCAATGTTGAATCACCCTAACAGTAAAAAAGATTTTGCTATGTTTAAGTGTAATTTCCTGTATTTCAGAAATATGAGTAATTCCAGAAAAGGTGCTTCAATGTATAAAATTTGAAGATCTTGCCGTAAGAGAAACTCAAGACATTCTGAGCAATTTAAACAACATTAGGTGTGGGAATTCAATAAAATGAAGAATTCATAGGTCATAAAACCTGTTGCTCACATCTGAAGTAAGACTATTTGAGGCTTCAGATACTTGTGATTTGGAGCTGTTTCCCTCTAGCATTCCCTTCTACCCTGGTGCTAATCATTCTTTTTACCAGCTTCTTCCACGGACCAGCAAGAATAAGTCCTCTTCTTGTTCAGAAGCGGCACCAATGGCAGCACTGCCATTGATGACCGGACACACCTGGTGCCCCTCTTACCTCTGCCTTTACTAAAACTTTGTTCCTAATCCTGTGAGACTCTGGTTTTCATTCACTGGAGGAAGATATCTACCTCTTTTAGCCAAAGAAGAGGTTTTAGAAGACAATGGTCAGCTGATTATCCACCATTATCCCCACATCCTTCAAAAATCTTCACCTTGTGAAATTTTTCATATAATTTGTTCTTAGATAAGTGAATCATATGTGCCTACAGTAAAATATGCATTATTTGTTGTTTTACAAATCAATGCATGACACCATGTTGGTGAACTCTAATGTTTACTATTTATCAGTCCCCACACTTTGCACCATCTGAATACCAGTGAGTATAACATTTATATAAAAGGAATCACTAGAATCAAAAGAAATTCTGGGTTCCCACCAGGAGTAATATTCAGTAAGTGATAATTCCCTATTTACAATTATTTTTGAGAATTTAACAAATCTGACATATTATTTTTGTATTGCTTTAGTTTCATAAATAACTTTATATATATATAGCAGCTTTGGAGATAATACCATTGCTGCATCGTGTTGAACTATAAAGTAATCTACCCCCATTTAAATCTGGATAAACTATTGTTTAGTCAGGGTGACATGAGCAGTTTCTTGTCTCCTTTTTCATATATGGCAATTACTGAAAGAAATGTGAAACTTCTCTTCTCTTGACTTCAGGAATGAATAGCAAGAAGAGAATCAGTTCTGCCTCTATCCTTGGCACCCTTTCTTGCGTAAGAACAGTCTGGTTTTCATCCATATTTATAATACAGGTTGCAACAAAGCAGGACCTTGGCACCAGTTCTTTCCTCTCATAAATACAGTTTGATTGCATCACAACCTTCAGAAAAAAAAAATCCATTTCTTAATTAAACCACCAAACAAACACATTTTTTTCCTTCCTGACCTTGTAGTCCCTCCAACCCCTACTTCCTTTCCTCAATCAGGGAAGTAAAAGGTACTCTCATAAAAATATTTAGGACACAGATATAAACCAACATGATTAGGGTTTAAGGTTATTCATCAGTGTTAGTTTTGAACTTCACAGCTATTTTGTGCCTCTTTTAAAAGGTTCCTGAACTTCTATGTGTTAATCACTTAATGTGTGGAAGCTTATTAGCAGGCGTATTTCAGACTTCTGTACAAGACGCAGACGGTGGACCAGATGCTATGGGTAGCCCTCAAGATCTGAAAAGTACAAAGGTAGAGTAAACAAAAGCAGGAGACAACATATACACAGAAGTTTAATTGCAGTCATCTAATTTTCAGTCCATTTTATCATGAGTCCACATATGCTCTGAAGTACAAGCAATGACCCCAGTCCAGCAGAGAACTTAGCCATCTGTTTAACTTTCAGAACTCAAGTTGGCACATTGACTTTAAAGGAAATGCTAAAGTGCTTAAACTTAAACAGATGCTTGAGTACTTTGTGGATGAGTTCTATGGTGGTTTTAAGATGTCATAATTTCTGTGTGGTTGAGACTTTAACTGGCTTTCCCTTAGAAAATGGGTTTTGAAATAGCCCACCAAAAAATAAAGATTACAATTTTGGTATATCATTTTCAGCCAGAGGACTCTGTTGGTTGACACTTATTGATGGTGGAAATACTTTCTCATCTTACTGCTTTTTTTAGGTGTCTACATGTCTTTCTTGGACATGTCTTATGAAGAAGGGTAGCCATACTATTTTTTCAGATTTTGGCAAATTATTTAAGTTATCAGAGCTCAGTGGAAAGCAAGATATTCAGCAAAACTGTGATTCAGGCACAAATTAAGATACCTAAAACAGGTCAGTACCTGTGCAGTGAATGTCTAAAATCCTGTTGTTGCCAATGCAGATCTAGACAATACAGTCAAAAGCCTGGAGAGCAATTTTGCTCAACCTATTGGCTGTCCAGCTGCGTACACCTCCAAGTGCTGTTGACTCCATTGTCTAAAACCAGGATTTTTTGAAATTTAGCTCACTTACAGACCCTTACATATGCACACATAAATTTAAGGTTCTTCATCTCAAACTGAGTCTCACCTTTAAATCTAGTTGAGATGAATCCCACTTTAAATGTCTGCATCTGAACATAAAACTCAGTAATATGCTCTGCCCACAGAAGTTTAACAATTTACAGTGTCTAGAAATTGAAACTAAGCAAATTCAGTTTAGTAATAAGATTTTTTATTTAAATTGTGAGATAATTAGCTACTAGCTATTAGCTACTAGCCATCCAGAGGGACCTTGACAGGCTTGAGAGGTGTGTGTGAACCTCATGAAGTTCAACAAGTGCAAGGTCCTGCACATGGGTTGGGGCAATCCAAGCACAAATACAGGCTGGGCAGTGAGTGGATTGAGAGCAGCCCTGCTGTGGGAGACTGAAAGAGTTAGTGTCTCAAACATTGTGGTGGGGCAAGTTCTGCTTAAAGACAAACCCTGCTGCCCCTGGGCCTTTCTCTGAGGAGGAGTCTGGAAAGCAAGGGGATCTGCTCTGGACCTTGTGACTCAATGGGAGGGATTTCCTTATTCCCTGAATCAATGTATATGTTTACCACAAGTTACCTGGTTTACTGAGGTAGTTTCAAGACATAAACTGTTGACCAAGTCTGAGACTGAGAGTGGATCCAGCCACCCCTAGACCCTCCTCTGAGGAGGAGTCTGGAAAGCAAGGGGGTCTGCTCTGAACCTCGTGACTCACTGGGAGGGATCTCCTTATTCCCTGAAATGATGTACATGGTTACACGGTTTACAGAAGTAGTCTTATGCCAATTCCTGTTGTGAGAAACCCTGCCACCTACTACCACACCTCCCCAGCTCAGTTTGCTTCTGTCATGAATAAAATCTTTAACTGATCTTTTGGTGTTATTTCACCTTAATTTAGCCCAAGGGAATTTTGAATTAAACACAACTCCTTGGTCTGTCCAGTCTGGGTCGTGACACCTGTGGAGAAGGACTTAGGGAGTGTTGGTTGACAAGAAGCTCAACATGACCTAGTGATGTGTGTTTGCAGCCCAGAAAGCCAACCATATCCTGGGCTGCATCAAAAGAAGTATGACCAGCAGGTTGAGGGAGGTGATTCTGCCCCTCTATTCCACTCTTATGAGACCCCACCTGGAGTACTGTGTTCAGCTCTGGGGCCCCCAAGATAAGAAGGACATGGACCTGTTGCAGGGAGTCCAGAGGAGGGCCACAAAGATGATCAGAGGGCTGGAGCCCCTTTCCTATGAAGACAGGCTGAGAGAGTCGGGGTTGTTCAGCCTGGAGAAGAGAAGGCTCTGGGGAGACCTTGTAGCAGTCTTCCAGTACCTAAAGGGGGCCTACAGAAAGCCAGAGAGGGACTTTTTACAAGGGCATGTAGTGTAGGACAAGGGGTAAAGGGTTTAAACTGAAAGAAGGTAGATTGAGATTAGATGTAGGGAGGTTGTTCTTCACTATGAGGGTGGTGAGATATTGGAACAGGTTGCCCGGAGAAGTTGTGGATACCCCATCTCTGGAAGTGTTCAAGGCCAGGTTGGATGGGGCTTTGAGCAACCTGGTCTAGTGGAAGGTGTCCCTGCCCATGGCAGGTAGATTGGAACTAGTTGATCTTTAAGGTCCCTTCCAACCCAAACCATTCTATGAGTCTATGATAGATTAGTTTACAGAGAGGTCTAACTGTGCATCAGAGACAGTATTAAAAAGTAGATCAGTTGTTTCTCTAGTTCACCCTATCAGTCAAGAATGCTAATCCTAGCTTTTACTGTAGGTCACATTTGGTACCCCTTCTGGCATTATAATCTATGATATTTGATCTATCACAAGATTCACAGATTTGCCTCAGCAGAATACAGAGACCAGTACTGGTTCTTAATTTCCCATTACAACCCAGTTTGTAAAATGGTGTTACTTGTTTTGTTTGATTTGGGGTTTTTATTTTATTTTTTGAATATACACTGTAGGCTTTAAAATGCAGACTTCTTATTGCCTTGTAAAGAACAACCCATGCAAACTACAAGTATCTATTTCAAGCCATCCACCAAGTGCTCTCTCACAGCATTTGTGACAACAGGACTTTAATTTTAAGTATAGATCAGAGCCATTAGTGCAGTTCCAAGACAGGACTTAATGTCATTAAATGAGCAATCAATTGTGCAAGCTTCTAGCAGTCATATAGTAAATCCAAGCCATCAAAATCAACTCTGTCCCTGCATTTTTTTGTTCACTTGGGTAGTAGCCTCTTTTTTTTTTTTCCCCCTTTTGCTTTTCAGAGGTGATTGATGCTCTGAAAAAGGAGAATTGAGAAAGGCTATCAAACTGACTGTCAGAACATTAGAAAGGTCAGAGTTGCACAGTTTGTACCGATCACTTCCATATTATATGGAACATTATAACTAATCCTAATGATTGTGTCAAGAAAAAGAAGTAGCACAACCTAAATAGCACAGCCTATGGTAAGGAAGGTAAAACACATACCTGTGTAACATTTTTCATTAATCCCATCCAATAAGTATAGATTTTTTTTCCAAGTTTTGTATGAGTTCATGCTTTTTCACTTTCCACAGCAACCTTTTTTTCTGTATTCTTATGCACAAAATGATCATTACAAATCACTGGCTTCTCTGACTTTGAGAAATAGGAATGGTCATGTTCTTGACTCTGATACTGTGCTGAGAAATAATTTGTGTTTTTCCAGTGACAGATAAATGTTGCAACATTACCTTCAAATTAGATAAGAAACTACAGAATCATAGAATAATGCAGTATGGAAAGGGCTGCTGGGTCTCATCTGCTTCAAGCCCCTAGGTAGAGCAGGATCAACTTACATCAGGTTGCTCAGAGCCTTGTATAGTTTGATTTTGAATATCTTGAAAGACTCTCTGGATGACATGTTCCAGTGTTTTACCATCTTTATTGTCGTGTCCCCCCCCCCCCAATACTTAATCAGAACTTTCCTTGTTGGAATTTGTTGCTGTTGCTTTCTATCATTTTACTTTATGCCTTCAAAAGAAGTCTGTCTCTTCTCTACAATCTCTTGCTATCACATTTGGAGACAATAAATCTCCACCAGCCTTCCCTTCTTGAAAATGAATAAACCCAGTTCTCTCAGACTTTTCTTCGTGGCATGTGCTCCAGCTGCCTAATCATTTTGGGGGTCCCCCACTGAACAGGTTCCAATCCTTCAACATCTTCCACCTACAGCTTCAAAGGTGCAATGAGAGAGGATCATAAAGTGTTCATACCCACTAGCTACAGCCAAGTGAGGAAACGCAAATTATTTGGGGGAAGTGATCAATTAAGCTCAGCATGTGATGATACCACTGAAACCTTGTTCTCCCACCCTTTCCTTTTAATCTGTCAAATACTGATCCCCTGTCATGCACTAGCATGTGCCTTCACACTCTACAGTGACCTACAGAGACAATTCATACAAAAAGCTCACTAGTTGCCATCAAGTCAGCTATGGACAGTGGATAACTACCAAATCTAATATCCTAAAGTCTGGTTCCCTGGCTAACGACTAGAAGAATCCAAACACAGAGCATTATAAAAGGCATTAATAGTTTGGCTCACATGCATACACCAGACTATGGTTTTCACTACCATCAAATCCTACTGCAAACTGTCCCCTGCCTGGTAGGTGGAATTAGGTCCTGTTTTGATGATGATGTATATTTTTGCAAGAGTTGTATACAACAACACCTTCCCTACACACTCAGAATTCATACTTCACGAACATAGTGGCATAGACTTTGTTCATGGTTTAGAGAAGGAGTCACATAAGAGAATATTTAGTTTGCTTTGTATCTCCTTTTTACTACTGAATAATCTTAGAGGAAAATATTTTCTAATACTGACCACTGTTTTTATATTTGATCTACATGATACTTTTCCTTCTTTAGCTGTTCTAAAAAACAACTGTATGGAAGCTTCTGTAATTTGAGTATGTTGCAATAATTTTTCCAGAACAGAGAAGGAGGAAGGGAATTAATGAAACAGAAAAGTTTAAGAAATATTATTTTGCAGTAGAAACTACTCTGGGCAGCCAATGCTTTGCCTATGTATTGCCATTAATCTTTCTGTACTGAACATTGAAAAGTTTAGCTGTAATGGAATAAAATTAATTTTAAAATTACTTTAAGACAGGGATGTGAGTAACGTCAGTTTTAATGGCAATGAATGTTAGTATAGTGTAAATAGATTATAAAATTTGCAACTTGTTAGAACTTGTCAGTTTAGTTTAAAATGTAATCACATTATTTATTTATTGAAGTAATGAACTTAAAGGATCTGGTCTGAATTCTCAAATCTATTGTGCAAAACTTTATATTCATTTAATGAAATTGTTTCCAAAAGAAAAATTAGGCCAAATACTGTGTTTTTCTCCCTCCAAAATGTTGTGGGTTTTTTTTGGTTTTTTTTTTTTTTTATATCCATCTGAAAGTATCAGTTCTAGTTCAATGTTACCAATGGTTTGAAGGGCATAAATTTGGGGAGGGTCAGGAGGGAGAAATGTATTTTTTATTAATACTGTAAGATGTGGTATTTCCTATCAAATTATTAGGGACAGTACAGAAAGCCCAGACTCTATCATTAACATGCATACTACAGGAAGTAGTACAGACTTTCATGGCAGTTATCAACAGCTTCAAATATAGACAAATCCATGACTGCCATCACAGTAACACCTGTGGGACTAACACTGCAGTACCAGTAAAAGCTATGAAAACCAATGCATTCTGCACTTAGAAACTGAATTTCACACAAATACATGAAATTTCAAGGAAAAAAAAAAAAAAAAAGAAATTGGACCTAGGTCTCCTAATCTCTGCCATAGAGCTTAGATATATGTGTGTTTGCCTATGCTGCATTATGGCATTCATTGCACTTTTCTGGATCTAGGGACAATTCTATGCTGGTTGCTCTATTTGGTACATTTTTGCTTACATGAAGACACTACTAAAATGTATTCACAATACAGTGAGACAAGATGAAAGATGATATTGTAGAATTGTATTTCTGCTGGACTTATATTACAACAATGAAAGTAAACAAATAAATAAGTTTCATAAAACCTCAATATAACTGCTGCTACCTTTTAAAAACATATTTTCAGATACAGGGCATCTAGTCTGAAGAATTACTTTCTGCAAGGAAAGTAAGTTGTGTTATTTAACTCCTCAGGGTTTATACTCTCTGCTTGGCCTTTCTGGTAAACATTTATCCTAATCTTTTATGTTACTGCTCTTTATTTTTTTTCTCTCCATCTTTTCCTTTTTTTACTATTATGGCCATATCTTAACCCTAGACTATCTGCTCTAGCTAAACAATTTTTTACTATAGAAAAAGACGGCTGCGAGGAAAGACAACCTAAACCTCTATTACTTTTTCCCAATTACTCCCACTTATCTGAGATGAGAAAGAGACGGTGGAGACAGACTGTTCCATAACATAGACACAAACATACGACCTAAAAGAAATTAAAAGCAATTTATCCATTCCTTTATGTAGCCATTTTCAGTAGGGGAAAGAGGTAATAAAACACTCTGCTCTGGAGTTAGAGCGTCAAGCTGTGGTACTATTTGTGTGTGATAATTGAGACACAACCTACAGGACATTTGGACGAAGCCCCAAATGGTAAAATAGTAATGAGCTTAAAGACTGATTTCACCAAGGGTTCCTGGGTCCAGGAATGCCAACTTTCCTGACAGACACTACTTTGCTATTTATGCAAAAATTCATCCAGTGTGTTAGGGGTTTTGAGCTTTGATTTCACTGTATGCTGAAGTGGTAGCTATAACATCTACTTTGAATTTTGCAGAGCACACGGTAAATTATGGCAGGAAACTGTCTAGTGCAATTTACCTAGCATTTAGATCTGTTCATTTTCTCTCACGATTCATTTCACATTCTACTTCTGAGACAGAACTACTATATTCTGTCTGTAATCCAGAGCTGCCTGGACAGTTCCGATCTAAGGAATTTTTCTTTGGATTTTCCTATCTGAAGAACCCCATATATTAGAACTCTAGATATAATGAGAAGGGGTTGATTTTTTGGTGGGTTTTTTTTCCTTCTTTCCATTCCTCATCCTCATAAAAATTGTGGTCACAAAGCCTGATCCATCCTGTGCTGTTTCCTGTTCTCATTACAATCTTTGCCAGTGAAATGAGACATCAGACAATTTTAATGCCCAGTACAATCTCTAAAAGACAGTAATATACTGTGTAACTCTGACCTTTCCAGTGTTCTATAATTTGATTGGCAGGAAGCCTTTCTTGTTCTCTGTTACATTTCTGGCAATCTAAATCTCAAAAGAGAGGCTGTATGGCCAGCCAGTCAAAATGTAAAGTATGTCAGATGCAATGAGTAAGGCTTAGTAATATAATTTACAGATTACATTAGACACCACTGAGAAATGAAATTCTTGTCACCAGTCAATTATTGTATGATAACAGTGTTGATAACAGCCAAAAGAATAAAACAATTCACTTTTCTAAAAAGGGGGTCAAAAATGTATTTTTCCTTTGGATACTGATGAAAAGGATGGTGTTACTAGGATCAATAAAGAGAGTGCAGTAATGCCTATATGGACAAAAGAGATATATAGCAAAATATAATCCTTAACATTTTATAAATACTTTTCCAAACCCTTTTGACTGCCATTTTGATCCCTCCTTTTTTTCTGGCATAAAAGGAAAGTAAGAAAAAAAAAAAGGTTGTGTGAAAATGAATTGCAAAAGGAAGAAAAGTAACTATTCTCTTGCTAATGATTAAAACAGGAAACAAAGCTAGTAAAATCTAAAGCCTAAAGACTTTATATTCTTTGACAGCACATCAAAGTTGGTATCCAGAACTTAAAAGAATGAAATATGGATAGAAATCTAGATGTTTAAAAGTTTGACATCTAAGCTTGAGCTAGTCACTCCCATGCCTTTTTCTAAACAAGGTGACACTCACTTCAGCTCGTCCTTAGACAGGTCAAATGCATTTCCTTCTAAAGGTGCCTATTTCTATCTACTGATTACAAAACGAATCCCAGAGTAACCAGAAAGGGCTTAGATATTTAGGTTTCAGCAAGGTGGGTTGACCTTTTCTGGCTGCCAGATGCCCACCCAGCTTCTCTCTCACTCCCTTCCTCAACAGGACAGGAAGGAAAAATAAGATGAAAAAGCTCATGAGTCAAGATAAATACAAGGATATCGTTTACCAGTTACCATCATTGGCAAAACAGACTTGACTTGGGGGAAATTAATTTAATTCATTGTCAGTTAAAACAGATTTGGATACTGAGAAATAAAGACAAAAACTGAAACACTTTCCTCCCACTCCATTTTTTTTTCCCAGTCTCAAATTCACTCCTTTGTCCCTGAGTCCATCTTCCCACACCCTGAGCAGTGCGATGGGGAGTAGGGGGTTGCAGTCAGTCCATGACAATTCCCCTCTGCTATTCCTTCCTCCTCACACTTTTCCACTGCTCCAATGTAGGTCTTTCCCATGGGCTGCCACCCTTCAAGAACTGCTTCTGTCTGGGTCCTCTCCACAGGCTGCAGTGCTTCAGGATAAACCTGATCCAGAGTGGGCTCTCCACCAGCCACAGGTTCTGTCAGGAACTACTCTGACCTTGGCGTCTGCAGGACTGTTTCTCATACTTTTCTCCCCCTCATTCCTCTCTCTCACACTGCTGTGCAGTGGTTTGCCCTGTGTTTTTTCACTGTTGGTCTCAGCTTTGTGCTGTGGTGGATCTGTTGCAGACATGGCTGGAACTGGCTGCATCCAGCATGGTCAGCCCCTCGTCTCTTCTCACAGAGGTCACCCTTGGAGTGCCCCCACTGCCAAAATATTAGCATAGATACCCAATACAAACCAGCATAGATACACCACCTCAGACTGCAGAAAGAAATGGCCCTGAGCTCTGGACACTCAGAATTTGTATCCATATCTGTGTTTTAAAGCGTAAGATGTAGGTCATCGACTCGTCTGCAGGATAACTTCAGACTGTGGACATACTATGATACATTATTGACTTAAAATATTGCTTTTCAAATATATATAGCTCCACTAGCATATATGATTTTAATGTTGTTTATCAATATTAATTGTCCTTTTCAGCTGTGGAAGAATCACATTAACCTTTTATGCAACTAGTTGTACCTACAGTAAAGACAAAAACACTTCCAGACTTCTTAGATACAAAAAGCTGGAAGGCAGATTTGCTTTGCTCATGATGAAATGTTAGAAGACAGTAAATATTCCCTTTCTCCTTCTCTTCTTCCCACATTTCAAGTATGTTTGCACCATGTTTCACTGAAGAAGGATAGTTCCCTGTATACAACTGCAAGACACCCACCCAAGGCTCTATCCTTCTGTCCTGACAAGCATGCATGCTGTACCTCCTCGAGCAGTATTAATGAACGTAGCCCCAATGCCTACATGTTACTTTTTATAGTAGTAGAATCTGACAGTGGTAATGCTAGAGAAAGCTGAAAGCTGCCTGTCCTCTTGCCTTTGTTAAATGGGCAATGACTTACCTCACTGATATCAGTGGATCCACTTGTCAGCCTGGTTAAACGGAGGAAGCATTTAAAACAACATAGAGGTGGAAAGTGGCTGAAAAAACTGAAGTCATTCTCCCAAAGAGGACTTCAACAAAACATCCGAGAACAAATTCAGAATCAGTTCCCTGGAGCTGTATAAAATATGTGGGAGCTGTATTACTTGTATTCTACCTGTTCAATGGCGTGTGCTTGTATGTGAAAGGATGCAAAAGGCAACAGTGAGTCAGAAGAAATGAAAGATTCATGGGGCCCAAAACAACTGTGGACTAGCACTTGTACTGACTGAAAAGGCTGGTTAGAAAACTGAGAAGGCACAAATTGTTTCCTCTGGCTTGATAAGACCATTTGACTTGCTCATGAAAAACAGGACTGAACCCAAACTAAACTTAAGCTCCGTCAGTAATTTTTCTTAGCAATGCAAACAACCTGTAAGCCCCAGAATATTGGCTACCTGTTCAAGGGAAAAAAAAAACCAAAACCAAAACAAAACGCCAAACAAAACAAAAACCCACAACAAGTTTGTTTAGGTTATTAAAAAAAAAAAAATAATAGTATGCTATGTGCTTCTCCAAAATGATTTTGAATATGTGTTGTACAAATAAGAAACTGTATACTTTCTTCAAAATGCTGCTTTCTCCATCTATAAGAATTTCTTGCTGCTACAGTCACTTGTTATATATTCCCTTTCTTTCCATCCGCCCTGCAAATCCGTCTGCTCTAAGCTAGAAAAAAAAAAAAATCTTTCAGACATATCCTCAAAGAAAATTTGCCTTGGTGATAGTCTGGTAGGGGAAGAGGCTGTTTCTAAACAAAAATAGCTCAAAAATCTAAAATTCTATAATTAATCTGACTTTGAAATTAACATTATAATGAGACCGACTTAATCCTGATTTGCTTAAATTTGTTTCATCATTTCAATCAGCTAGTAAACACTTTCTTGTTCTCTCCAACATACAAAATAGAAATCACAAAAATTTCTGAAGCATTGAGAATTGCTAAAGAATCTACAAAAACCTTCTTTTGAGTAATACCACCATCATAGCAGTTATATTCCTCATACAAGGGAGATCTACTTCACCTACTGGATTTATAAAATATTGTTAAATTGTACTTAATGGGAGTTGGACAAAAGACCACAATGCTTAACTGTGTTTCTTTTACTACATGCAAAACAAAAATTACAAGTAATCAGTGAAACGACACAGCAGGAAAAAAACATGCAAAGGCAAAATTAACCAATTTAGAAACTAGCTGTGTGCATCTGATTGTGAGCTTTTTTTCTTTTGCTTTACCCTGCTGCATTAAGTTTGCTTTTTATACCTAGTATGGAAAGACCACATAAAGAATCTCCTCACCTTTGATGCTTCTAACTTCTTCAAGCCCGTAATTTTCTGCATGTCCCATAGTAGCTCTTACTCATAGCTCCTGCAACTTCTGTGTTAGTGAAGCCACAGAGTACAACAGTAACATGATGGTGCGTCTGAGCCCAAAGGCTCCGTAGCCTCTCAAAGTGAGCTAAATGATAGAAAATACGAAAGCATATAGTAATTTAATCAGGAATTAACAATCTGGGTAATAAGGACTTGCCATTTCCTAAATTAAAAGTATTCAACCAGAGGAGACTTTAAGGACTAGAAAGGAAACAGTCAGTAGCAGCTCTCAACTTGTTTAACAGAAGACACATTAACAAACCTGTCCCAGAATTTGGGGTTTAGGATTTTTCTTATTTCCATTTAAAATATGATGACCCTTATTAAACGCATAGCAGATGTTTATGTTCTTCCTTTGTCTTTTCCCCCTTTCTTTTCTTCCTTTGTCTGATACCTTCTTTTCACTGCTATCACTGCTATGGGCTTAGAGTCAGAAAATCCAGGGAGAAAATCTCCTTTTTTCTCCATTAATAAGGGATAAGGTGTTTGAGACTGAAGCATGAGAAATGCCATGTTATATGAGGTGTCTGATAGCTGTTAGATAACACCCTACATTTATCTGTTGTTCAGTAATTAAATAGTTTAGACTATTTTCTCATCTTGGCCTCTGTTACAATTACACAGGAGATGCTTATTAGGTTACCAGTTAAATATACTTGTTGGCTTTTACTTACAACTGGTATAGTTACATTTATTTAAAAGTTCACTATATTTCTTCTGTGCTATCTACGTATTTCAATACTGAAAGCAAGAAACCATCTTTTTTACCAGTTTCCAGAGGGAAATGCCTGAAAGATCACACTGCTGTAGAATGCAATAAAAGAACTTGAAAAATCTTTTATAATGGAGGTGTAGTGGCATGAATGGAGTCATCATACATCTTTATGTCAGAACATCTGCACTCTTCACTGACACAAATACCTGTCCATTAGCTGAAGGCCCTTTACCCAATGAAGCCATTTGAATCCATTCTTTGATCCTTGAAAAAAATCAGATTTGTCTCTTTAATGCTATTCTAGCTCCAGAACAATATCACAAACAAAACCTTTTGTTTTGCAAAAAAAGGGGATTATGACCACACAGGGTCATAATTAACTCCATCTCAGCCAGACCCAATACACCCTGGTCTAAGGACAAGAGCAAAATTATCTATTTTCTGTGATTTTCTACAGATAGAATTAGACAGTGAATATATTTTTTTTTTTTTTTAAGTCAGAGTTATTACTGGAAATATAAAGAGATTTGGAAAAAATCTGTAGTCTAGCTGTAATCTTCTAAGGGGTTCAGATAACCTTTTAAGTTCTGAGTCAAATGGGATGGCACTTTGTAGGTTGAAAAAAACCTTGATATTTGCAAATTCTGCATAGATATCAACAACTGTCAAATCAACAGTTGATTTGAAAAAGAAAAAAAGATTCCAAAAGTTTCTGGGATACTTTCATACAGTGATCAGCTTCTCAAGTTACAGTATTTTGGAAAATTTATAACATGTATCTCATCTCATCTCTGAGCATTTTAAGTTTATACGTCTCATGGGTTCATTTAGGAATAAGAAAACCCATAAAAGTTAGACTTTTATGTGTCTTATCAAGGATATGTCAGCTTATACCATTAGTACTGAAATTTAATGCCAATACAAAGGGTGGCCAACCAAGCTACATTTAACTGAAGAAATCTGAAGAAAATCAGGGAGTGAAACTGAATTTAGAAACAGGTCAAGCAGAGCACACTTTAAACCATTTGCACCTGTGAGGGAGTGCCTCTTCTTGAGATACTCTGACAAATGCAGAAAATGCTTCAGGAAATCAGGCTTTTAGCTGGAATGAAGGAGCTCAGCATCACACAAGGTTGTTCGGATTAAAACCGTTTGGGGATATGAGCTATTTCATGCTTTTCAAGGAACCGTATTCTGTTTCTGTGCTACTTAATGGTTTTCTTTCTCCACAGACACTTCTGCTTTACCATTTTGTAATACAAGTTACAACTCAACTATACAGAGAAATCAAAAAAGAAGTAAAACACCAAACAAGACAAAGCATGAAACATGCTGGATGATCTGTGTGGTTGTTATCCTCCATAGAAACTGTGCTGGACTTGGAGGTCTTGTCAAATGGAAGAGTTATCATAGTATGCAGTCACACACTCTAGCACTTTACAACTGTCAGGCTAACATATCCAGTTTTTAAATACGTAGATTGTTTTATACAGTTTCCCACACTGTGTTTTGATAACATTAAACTACTTTTAATCGTATAACTGGATGAGAGACAGAAAGGAATACTCAAAAAAAAAAAAAAAAAAAAAGAGAGAGAGAGGAGGGAAAAGGATCAAGACCACAATCTGAAACATTAAAGGTAAGAAAATCAGGAAGAAGAAAAATTATGACTATGTTTTGGGACTGATTCTAATTTTCCTCAAGTCAGTCATAAACCTGAGAATGAATTTAGCAGGAATCAGATCAGACCCTAAATCAGGTAATTGACTGGTTCTGAATTCACTGGGATTTTTTTAGTTTTCAGTAAGCACTAACAGGCTACCAGCCTTGGGCTATGAAATTGCTGTAGTTCCATATGTCTTAAAAAACTCAAAACTACTTACTATCCTCTGAGGATTTGACCTATTGTTTAGAAATTCTACAGTTGCAGAATTAAAGATGATGGAAAAACAAACAGAAAAACCTGAATCACTCTGAGTTTCACTATGTCACTGAGCTGTCACTTTGAAAATCCTAGGCAGAGTGAAATAAACAAGCTTAGTGAGGGATCCCAGTGGAGCATTCTCCCTAGCAACAATGGTCATGTAAAATGAGTTTCTGCATCCTCTTCTTGTTCATGTAGCTATCCCTGGTTTAGAAACATGCAAATAGTACAGTCAGAGTAATTTTTGAGTCAGTTGGTGTCAATAAAGATGCAAATGAGGAAAAAAGTTACACAATACTGTGCTTTCTGGTAGAGCATACTTTGAAAAAAAAAATTATGTCACTCTGCACATTGGGATTGTCTCTATATTTTAATAGTGCCATCATAGTAGTTTATATTTTTATATTATGCTACAAGCCTTAAAGATTAGAAAATTGATATCTTTTGTTATGCTTATTTAGAGGTAGTTTCAGGTCATGCTTCTGACCAGCTGAGGTCCCACCTATGCTTCCTATACACAGTTTATTTTTCCTATGATAATAGAGATAAGTTCCTATGGCATTTGTTTCTTTCAGTTTATTCAACCCTAAAATATAAATAAATGTGCTCTCAGTTGTATCTTAATTCAGGCTATTTTGGAATACTTAGATCTTACAGTCAGTATATATATGGTAAGGAGAATCAGTTACATCCAAAGTGGCTGAAAGTGATTAGTAGCAAAAATTGAATGGAAAAATATCAGAGATGGTAAGATAAGTGTATGAGAATGAATCCATCCTGGGATAAAAGTTTCCAGAATGCAGTAACTGACAATTCAGTTTTAGTAAAAGGCTGATTCTCTTATTCAAATTCTTGATCTATTTGTTATCCAAAACATGTAGGAGTAAGTTCTAAAAAGTTACCTTGCATCATGTGAAAAAACCTATTCATTTTCTTTAAAACTTACATTTGTAGTTCAACCCGCCCCCCCTTTTTTATAAAAAAAGGGGTAATTCCCTACTTGCATCTGCATGTCATTCATGATTTTATATTGAGCACATTTTTTCAAGTTTAAAATCTTATTTGGTCTTCTATGACTCTGATCTCTTGCAGCCCACCCCAGAATATTTTTTGCTTCCACTATTGCTTCATCTTCTTGAGACGGTTTGATCTGAACTATGAACAATGTTCAAGCAACACCATGGATTCATGTACTGGCATAATTACATTTTCTGGTTTGTTTTCATTTCCATTTCTAATATTTCTTAGCTGATCTTTTTTTCACATATTGACAGACTTTATCTCCTTTTTGAGAAAGCCATGTCATTTTTGTTACATTCAGGAAAGTATGCATTGCACAGCATATCTAAAACATGAGTAGCTTTCCAGAGTAGCAGCTTATTCTCACATCGTAACACTCAAGTCCCAGTAACATCTGCTGTACACACTTGGGTGCACTCAGCTGTGGTTTCTTCATGATATTTTGTAATGACCTGTGATCTGCCTGGACAAATATCCTGTGCCCAAAGGTGAGGAAAGTAGAATTATTCTATTTTGAAGATTGCAACCAGAAGCTACTTTCCTGAACATTATCTGTCCTTGTTTGTATCTAGAAAATGCTATCATCTCTATTTTTCTAAAGGCTGCTTTTCAAAGTCCTTAAAAACCAGTATAGTATGATTACATTGTAGGCTACTGCACTGGATTATAGTACTTCAGGATCAGTGACTCACATATGTATTTCATTACTTCATTAAATATTGGTTCCTGATTTCCATTTATTCCTGTGCTGCATTCTTTTCATGTTACTTGAATATTCTCAGACTTTTGATTGATTTTTGTAAAGGAAGTTGCTGGCCTCCTCTCTATATCCTATGTCTTGGATATATTTGTAATAGCTTTCTGCATCCCAGTACCTTAAGAAAGTTTTTCAGAATCAAAAGATATCTGAAGAAGGCAGTAGGTCTTTTCAGCTTCAGTTTGACCTAAAATGCTTTCTGAAAAGTTGCTTTAATACAGTTGCATCTCCATACTACTGTTACGGATTGCCTCTTCTTTAATTTCTTTAAGTAAGGATATCGTCTGTTGTAAACAAGATGCCTATACTTCCCTTCAAAGCCTAGTTTACTTTACATCAGTAATGACTTGCAGGCTCTGTTCATACTCAAAACCCTTTGTGCACAACAATACTTGCCACGAGGCATGTGAAACATTGCCAGGATGTTCCAATGACACTGATAACTTTGCATGTAAAAATACATACAGTCAGCAGTTTAATCTGGTAAGTCATGTAGAGTGTCCTCAATAGGTGGCAAAGATTAGTAATTCTTTTTCACTGTTTTGTATGAAGTAATCTGAACATTTCTCACGGTACTAAATTTCTGTTTTTATCTATGCTCGTTGCAGTAAGGATATTGAAGTATTTTAATTTTTGCAGGTTTTTCAGTTCCTTTTGCACGACAAAAATCTTCTTTTTGGATATGTCATTAAGCATGTGGATACTTTATATTTTGCTATAATTCTGCCTGCAATCCCTAATAGGTGTTTTCCTTCCTTTCCCATTTTGAGGATACCTTCAAATTATCCTCTGGTCATATCTATATATTGCACTGCTTTGTTGCCCAGCAATTATATCTCAGAGTAAAACATTCTTGTATGTGTTTCTTACTGGATGTCTTATATTTGCCCACTGTCCTCACTATTAGAGTCATTACAAATGTTTTTCTTCCATTTGATTCAAATTAATACCACTGCTTTGCAGCATTGCTTGGATTAGAGGTATAGCTGAATTAGCCACCAATCTGATAGCCTAGCTGCAAATATGGCATTTGAGTGGTGTTTGCAATATGTGTTCATTAAGCATGTGGATATGCACTTTATAGGCTATGATCTCTTCTCCACTGGAGGTCTGAATCTATTCAGGCAACACCTGGACTGCGGATGATTTAGTGGACACAGATAAGGCTGAAGTCACTAAATACCTTCTTTGCCTCAGTCTTTACCAACGGGGGCTCAGGGGCCCCCATGATCAGTGAAAGAGTTCAAGTTTGAGAGCTACTAACAGTGGATAAGGGCTCAGTCAGGGATTACTTGAGAGAGCTCAACCCATACAAGTACCTGGAAATGAACAGGCTGCATCCAGTGGTGCTGGGAGATCTGGTTGCTCTCATCTTTGGCAGGTCATGGAGATGGAGGGAGAATTCCCAATAACTGGAGAAATGCAAATATTGCACACATCTTCCAAAAAGGCCAGAAGAACAATCTAGGGAATTACAGGCCAGTCAGCCTCAGTTTGCTTCCTGTGGAAATCATAGAGCAAGTCATGTTGGAACAAATTTATGGCCATACGAAAAAGGTGATTGGGAGTAGTTAGCATGGATTTCTAAAGGCTAAATCATACTTGATGAACCTGATTGCCTCCTATGATAAAGTAACCAAGTCTACAGATGGAGGAAGAGCATTACTTGTCATCTACTTTGACCAGTAAGGTTTTCAACATTGTTTCCCACAATATTCTTGAATCCGGGTTGCGACATTATGGTGTGGATGGGTGGACAACTAGATGGGTAAGTAACTGGTTGCATGTTCAGGCTCAGAAGTTAATGGTTAGTGGGTCATACTCTGCCTCAAGGTAGGTAACATGTAGAATAACACAAGGGTCTATCCTGGATCACATCTTGTTTGGCATCATTATCAATGAACAGGAGGAGGCACTCTCATCAGTTTTGCAGATGACACTAAACTTGGGGGAACATTTAATACCACTCAAGGCAGGGCTGCCTTCCAGAGGAACCTGAAGGAACAGACCAACAGGAATCTCATGAAATTCAACAGAGACAAACGCAAAGTCCTGCACCTGGGAAAAAACAAGCCCTTGCAACAAAGTTTGGGCACTAATTGGCTGAAGAGCAGCTCTGCTGAAATGACCTGGGGGTCTTGGCTGGCAGCAGGAAGATCATAAGTCAGCAGTATGCCCTGACAGCAAAGGCGGCCAGTGCATCCTGGGCTGTATTGACAGGAGCATTCCTGGTAGATTATGCCCCTCTACTTAGCATTAGACCAAGTCTGCAATACTTCATCCAGTTCTGGACCCACTGCATGGGAAAGACTGCAGCAAATTCAGCAGAGAGGCAGTGAAATGGTGAGCAGGTACAGCTCTTGCCCTGTGAGGAAAGGCTGAGGGACTGGGACTTGTTCAACCTGGGGAAGACTTGGCTTCAGGGAAGCCTTCCCATGTTAATAAGAAGATCATCAAGAAGACAGTTAGCCTTCTGACGTTCCCTCCCACCTGAATTTTCCTATGATCTTATGAAACTCATGGGGTAGTTGCAACACTAAGACATGAGATAGTTCAGTTTCATCTTACCTCGTGATTGGACTATTGTTTTTTCTCAGTCTGTTGTATATATTCTTACACCGTAGACACTGGACCAGAAAGCTCATGTTCTTTGTCCTTTCTCAGGTTTTCTTTTGCCTAAACCTACATATACTGCTGCAGTAGTAACAATTGTTTGAGTCTTTCCTTAAACAAATCTGCTGTCTTTACAAGTTGAATGACTCTCTGTGGAGCCTTCACATAATCTGTCTTTAGAGCCTCTATTCTACTTCAATAATTTCCCATAATCATACCTTTAGGTTTAGTTCCCCAGCTGTATCTCTTTGCTCCATTATCAGGTGTTCCTTTTTTCCCCCTACCTTCTAAACATAGGTTTTTTCCTTTCTGTGGGTCCTGGTAATCTGAGTGCTACCACTACTTCTCATTAATCACACGAGATTCCATGGAGATATCCACAAGACATAAGCTAGCTCCAAATATTCAGTTATCCCTACATGAAATAACATAGCAGCTGTGGAAGTAGTAGTTCAGATTATCACTTACCCCAAGCCAGTTGCCATGTTTCTCAGCAAGATTACTGATTACTCAGTTGAGGTAAAGCACTGCACTGACTCACCTGTAGCATATACAGTTATGGTACTAGCTCATGTATAACTCGTTTAAATGTCTCTGAATAGCACTATATTACCTGGAACAGGTATTGCCTGCATTTCTAAAACTAAACAGGTTTTATTTAAAACAAACAAACAAAAAGTCTTAAGGAGAGAGTGTAAATCATGCAAATAACATCCAAGCCACAGTAGACAGTATAGATTTAAAAATATGCTCCATTCTGTCCCCTATTCTATGCCTTCATTCCCATGTTAGACCCATTCTACTGTTTTCCAATGAATTCACAAATCTTGAATATTGAATTGAAACAATAAGCAGAGTCAGGTATACAAAAATGTAGAAATTGCTGTATATACTAGCTCAAAATATCTAGTATGGGGTCTTTTTTTTTTCTCATGACTACCACCACTTTTTTCCAAGGAATTGCTTAAGTAAAATGTAACAGAATAGCAAGAAAGTTTCCAAAATGTACAGTACTTAATTAAAAGCAGGCAACTCCTGCAGCATTTAGGCTGGAAGTCAGTATGATTCCGTGTTCCAGTTTCAGCCATGGCACTGACTGACTTTGGACAACTTTGCTGACTTTTTCTCCTTGTTCCTTATTCAGCTCAGCTGCACAGCTGAGTAAAAAGCAAGTCACAGTGACAGCCAGCTGCTGTGCCTAACCCATACTCTCTGAGGAAATAAATTGAAAAGGAATAGGGAGGGATCAGAACATGCTAAACCACCTACCATTTCAAAACAGACAATTGCAGGTAGCAAAGAAGTGTCTAAATAACGTGCACAGTCTCAAAGTCCTTAGTGGGCATCACCAAGATTTTTTAGTTGAACAGGTTTTTAATCTCAAGAAACAGCACTGTTGCTGACATTTTCTTGTGAGGTGACAAAGCACTGTTTAATACCTGGCACTTGGATTCTACCTTCTGTACATCCTGTTTTCTGCTTATGATAATAAACATGTTTTATTTAAAACTGTATCAGGGCAACGTTAAACACTGCTAGTGCTTGGCAGCCTATGTATAATCAATGACCTATGAGCAGTAAAGTCTGTAACAAAGTAAAATCTTGCTAAATTTCCCACTATCTCTCTAATCAGAATGGATTTAAACACTGTGAGTGAGAGGAGTTTCAGTGCTCCATCACTGAGCAATGTCAGGATTGAGACATACATGTTTTAAATACCTTCGGAGTCCTTAAATACCTCCTTGTCCTCCTCAGAGCATGTTCACCAGCCTGATGCAGTTGTTAGCGACCAGTTGCAGTACATCTGGCAGATTTATTTGCCCAGAGGTTAAGGACAATAAGTGGGGGTTTTCCCCAGTAGTTTTCAGCCTGATGTCTATCTTCTGTCCTATTTGTTCTGTCTTCTATTCTCTTTTGTGGTCTTGCCTCATCCTTGTCCCTCCTCTCATTCTGCTCAAATGATACCTCCCTTCCTCTACTCTTGGGTGACATTCCTTCCTACTCCCCCTTTTCTCTTCATTTTCAAAAGCCAGAACGCTGTCCACTAGATCTCTGCCCTCTCCTACTAGTCTGTCTTATAATGCTCTTTTTTGGCAGGTTTCTGACAGCCTTCAGCTGTCTTGGCCACCTCCTGCCATCAGTTTTAAACTTACTTTAAAAATAAAACACTCAAATCTAAATTGAAACACAGTCTTTAGATAGAAAATATTTTTTATCAAGTTTTTTGCCTTCTTGCCTTTCTTTCCAAGGCAATACAAACTTTCACTTTTCAGAGCTACTGAAGTTGTCTACAGAGCTCTAACAAAGCAATGCCAGACCCTAAAAGTGGATCAGCTGCAAGCAATAGATGAGTAAAGTAACAACCACAGGGATCTGGAGCTCCTTCACCAAACACTCACACCCAGCTGACAGACTTTTCTCCAGGTCAGACCTGTCCCCACAAACAAGCCAACCTGAAATCACTGGCAGGAGAAAGTGAATTTAACCAGAAATGGAAAGTTGCAGAGCCCTAACAAGGGCTTTGGGGTTTGTTTTTAAAGGATCTATTCAAGTAACAATCACTACCTGAAACTCTCCTGCTTCTCCTTCTCCCATAAATTCATAGCAAACACAAAACAATAAACAACTCCAATGTTCACCAAGACAAGAACGTCAATCATTAACACAATAGCATCATTTCCACTAGGAACAAGGTCGTCTGATCTCAAAGTTAAAACCTAAAGACCTGGAACATTCTAGTTAGACACCTGCATTTTCCTACTCCAGCACAAGTGAAACAAAGGCAGCTCACTGCCTTTCCAGCCTGCATCCTCAGACTTACTGACCTCTGCCTCTGGCACAGCTTAGCTGAGGCTGCCACTTCATTGGGGACCCCCATGGTGACAAGCGCAGAGCTGTGGCGGCGGGCCACCCAAAGTCCCGGCCATAGGAGATGGCAGAGCAGGGCTGCTGCTCCGGGGTTTAGATGCGCTTCCCTCTCCAACCAGCTGTGAAGTGTAATATAGAGAACGAACTGCTAATTGCTTAATGATTGTCTCTCTGTAACTTTACATACCAAAGACTGGTGTTCATCAAGGATTAAGCCTGTCAGAGACTGGTACTTGGGAGTGATGAGCAAGAAGGAACCATGAACAATCACAAAACTTAATTAAATGTTTGATGTATTTACGATCTTGTTAAGAGGGCACAAGTAGAGACCTTGCTTGAATCCATAGGGCCAGAAAAGATAAGAACTCCTGCCTTTGTTCTCATCCTTGTAGATAATTTAGCTTAAACTAACCATATGGTTTTACACCACTAATGAGAACTTAGATAATAAGAGCACTAACGAGCACTGATGTATCAAAATATGTAAAAGACCATACTGCGCAGAATCACCTGAGGGTCAAATAGCAGACAAGTGAGGAAGACTATGGAAGACCACCAGAGGACTCCTGAAGACCACCAGAGACCTTCAATGAGCCTGCGTAAAAGACATTTGCATATGCTAATAGTTTCCCGGAAAACTAATGAATATGTATAACATTTCTCGGAAATCTAATGAATATGTATGTAGAACATGTACTTAACCTGCACAATTAGGCCCGACGGCACACAGGACTTTGGTGGGACTACCCCGTGCTGCCCAGCGCTGAATAAACATACCTACTTTACAATCTCACTGATTGTGGAGTCTGTTTTCCCCACGTCAAGTGCAGTCACGGACCCAGGAGACCCAGTGCTACACTCCAGCTGTGAACACTGCATTTCCCTGCCCCTTCTCTCTCTTCCAGCTGCACACCATGGGAGTCTATAGCTTTATGAGCATTTTAGTATATGGTTATATGGTCAGGCAGAACCATCCTGGGGTATCTTTGGGGTGGGGGAGGGGCAGCCCTGGGTCTTTTGGGAGTTTTTTTTGGGGGGAGGGTGGGGGTCCATTTAACCCCTGGCTGCCTGGGTTCCCCCCCAACAAGCAGGGGATGGGGAGGGGTGTCGCCCCCTCCCCCGCCCTGACGTGGGGTGTGTGTCCCCCCGCCCCGCCCCTTTCCCTCCCCCCCCAGGCACTGCGGGCCCTGGCCAGCCCCGGGCACACGCCGCGGTGTCTGTCCTTCGTCCTGGATGACTTCACGGTGGACGCCCTCCTCATCCGTGGCTGAGGGCACACCGACTTCCAGCAGGGTGGGCACTGGGAGGGACTGGGAAGGGACTGGGAGGGGACTGGAGTACACTGGGAGAGACTGGGAGGCACTGGGAGGGGACTGGTGGAGACTGGGAGGCACTGGGAGGAGACTGGAGTAGACGGGGAAGTACTGGGAGGGGACTGGAGTACACTGGGAGAGACTGGGAGAGCACTGGAGTAGACTGGGAGGCACTGGGAGGGGACTGGGAGGGGACTGCAGTAGGCTGGGAGAGACTGGGAGGCATTGGGAGGGGACTGGAGTACATTGGGAGAGATTGGGAGGGGACTGGAGTACACTGGGAGGGGACTGGAGTACACTGGGAGAGGACTAGAGGAGACTGGGAGGCACTGGGAGGGGACTGGAGGAGACTGGGAGAGGACTGGAGGAGACTGGAGTACACTGGGAGAGACTGGGAGAGGACTGGAGGAGACTGGGAGAGACTGGGAGGGGACTGGATATGCTGAGGGAGACTGGGAGGCACTGGCAGGGCACTGGGCTGGGCTGGGAGGGGACTGGAGTAGACTGGGAGGCACTGGGAGGGCTCTGGGCTGCACTGGGAGGTGACTAGAGTATACTGGGAGAGACTGGGAGGCACTGGGAGGGCTCTGGGCTGCACTGGGAGGTGACTAGAGTATACTGGGAGAGACTGGGAGGCACTGGGAGGGGAGTGGGTTGGACTGGGAATAGACTGGGAACAGACTGGGAGGGGACTGGAGTGTCCTGAGAGAGACTGGGAGGCACTGGGAAGCAAGAAGGCAGGACTGGGAATAGACTAGGCAGGCACTAGGATGAACTGAGAGAACACGGGGATGGACTGGGAGGGTCCTTAGAAGTGCTGGGAGGGACTGGGATAAATTGGGACGGGGGTGTGGCTGTCTGTGGTGGCACTGGGAGGGACTGGGAGGGCTCTGAGTGACACTGGGAGGGACTGGGAGGGGCCTACGGTCCTGGTTGCTATGGAAATCGGTCACCGGGGATGCCGGTTGCCATGGTAACCAGTTACTGGGGTCCACGGTTGCCATGGTGACCGGTTGCCATGGGGACCGGTTGCCATGGTGACGGTTTCCATGGTGACCGGTTGCCATGGTGGACGGTTGCCATGGTGACCGGTTGCCATGGTGACCGGTTGCCAGGGTGACGGTTGCCAGGGTGACCCGTTGCCATGGTGACGGTTGCCATGGTGACGGTTGCCATGGTGACCCATCGCCATGGTGACCCGTCTCCATGGAGACCCGTTTCCATGGAGACCGGTTGCCATGGTACCTGGTTTCTATGGTATATGGTTGCCATGGTGACCGGTTGCTACGGTGACCTGTTGCTATGGTAAATGGTTGCACTCCAGAGGTGCATCTTGGTTTTGCACTATTTAAGAAGTGGCTCTTGAGTTTGGGTATCATGGGATGTTGATGCTTTGTAAAGGAGATTAACATACCAAATAACAATACGATCAACACAGGGTTACCAAGTTTTTAAGCTGACATTTTATAGTGATGAGTATAATAACACAAAACAAAACAAAAATCATTAAAATGAAGTTACAACTATAAAATTATGGCATTTGGTGAGTCAGACTGCTTAGTATCTTTAGTAATTTTTTACTTCATAAACAAATATTTGCCTATATTTGTATATTGCAAAACAACACAATGCAGTTGCTTAGAAGAAACACAGTAGAGCTTTAAAGCTGTAGATCTTCGGTTTTTCCTGAGATGTGGGATGATTCGTGTCTACCAGCACAACAGAACTCAGGAGGGGCAAAGTGAAACAGTTGGTAGTGATGCCTCTGAATATCACAATGTGCATAATCATCAGTAGAAAGAAGAGATGTAAAGGAAAGTGTGCCTGAGTGAGCCATAAAGATTGGTCTGTGACTTGTATCTTGTGACTAATTTAGCTAAACAACTGTCACTGGACAGAGGTGTACATACAACCTTTCTTCTCAAAACATGTCCAGCTCTCTGGCCCCAACTGGTGTTAAAGAGTAGAAATCAAAACTGCACATCATTAAACCTGAATCCTTCAAGTTAATACAATGTGAATTCTCAAATATCACTTTGTCCCTTTTCAAAGAACTTAAAATCCAAGTTTATACCAAAACCACCCAGTGTCAGACATCAATTTAAACACCATATATACACATACACACAGATTTTTCCACATTTATACATAGACACATTTGTTTTTCTCATTAGAAGACCATATAAAAGAACTGCTATGGCTTTCAATTTTAAGACTGCATTTTTCTAGGTATAGGAAAATAATGTATACATCCCTGGAAATCTCCAGAAGCACAGTATATAGCTTGACTGTGTAAGCTGGAAGACTTGGCACTTCCTCAAAGGCGCCCAGAGCAGTGACTTACAGCAGAGGGGAACGGAAGCAAAAGCAGTATCTGTGATAGCTGCAGTGGGGTCAAAAAGTGAAAGACCCATACCCGATTTGAGTGTTCCTTTCCCAGGCTATAGCGGCAGATGTATTATTTCCTCAAAAAAAGATGGTTTTTATCCCAAACAAATCTCTTCCTCACTCCTTTCAGACACGATTGTACTCTGTTGAAAGCTTACAGCAGTCCTGTTCTGGGAAAAAACAGGAACTGCAATTGTACTAAGGTGCTATATAAAGGGGAGAAGTCTTTTTCCTTCTATCTTTAAATCCTTGCACAGCCTGGACTCTTTACAGGTAGCCTTAGCTTTGGCGTATTGAATAAACATAACATTCATCGTGGTCTAACAGAGTTCACAACTGGATCAGTCAAAATAACACACTCGGTAAATACTTCAAAGCCTCTGAATATCTGGGGATTGACATCTCTTCATGTAGGTTTGACTGCATTCCACCACATTAAAATTGAAAAGACAAAGTCCAACAAATAAGCTGAGAATTTAATTAAAAGGGTATCTTAGATCAGCATGAGTGTAAAGCCCCCACTGGGGAGGGGAAAAAACCCAAACCTGTAACAGCACTAGTCTCCTGTGCCAAACAAGAGCCAAATTTAAGCACAGAGGCTTTTCTGTATTTCTAAAATTAATTAATAACATTTTTTTGGTTGTCTTTCATTATGAACTTTTCTCTTTAAATTTGATAGTAGCAAATTTCAAGCGTTACATGACATCCTACATCCATTGAGATTTCCTGCTGGAAGTTTCAGCTACAGGTTTATGGGTAATTAAACCACGTAAAAATGATTCAGCAAGTATTCATACTGTTTCATGGATTTGCTTTTCCAATTGTGCTGCTGATGATTTTTGCTCAAAAGCCTGATACTAGATTAGGTCTAATGCAAACTTTTGAGGATTTATTCAAATCAAGTGTGAATGAGAAATTCATGGGCACCTTATGGTTGTCCTCTTTACTAAGCAGATTCATCATGGACTGGGAAATACACTGTAGCAGGTAAAACACACAAAACCCCAGTTTTCTTGCTTTTTGTAACAAATTTAGGGTTTTTACCTTCTCTTGCAGCAGCACAACAGCACACTATGTAGTCATGTATTAACCACTAATTCAGTTACCTAATTTTAGGCACTTAACTCTAAATTTATTTATTTGCCTGAAATCATACGTTTTTACAAAATCTGCAACAACAGCAGGCTACACTTCCTCCCAGAATAGGCAGTATTAATCCCATTGGCAAACACAGAAGCTATCATCGTTCACGAGGCCAATCTGATAATGAATATGTTATCAAAGTTGAAATGGTGTCTGCTATAAAGGAGATATCAGCAGTACTGTGCTCTCCACACTGCTGTGCCAGTATGTCTGCAGTAGGCATTCTCTTTCACAGTGTGCCTTGCAAATGTTCACAGATTTCACGCTCCTCTTAGTCTTACGCTTAGTCACCAATGACAGGTCACAACTGTAAGGATAGATCAATCCTCAATTTGTTTTCACTGCCATAGGTGCTAGCAGTGTAATTCTGGGACTGTGCCACAACCACAAAATGTTTGTTTTCAGAGTAGTTTTTGGAGTAACTGAAGTTAAGGAACACACTTGCCCTTTATCTCAACATGCTTTGTAGCACTAAACATAATTGTGAACAGTTTATTGAAGAATTGTTAGTCTTACACACTTAAGACAGCAGAAAACAACATACTGCTATGAGGCATGTTGCCAAAGACTGGTGATTTAAATGCTGTGATGTCAACACCTTTTAAAGCACATGGTTTAAGTGCCATTGTTATCTAACCCTTATTTATATCTTATAACTGGCAAACACTGAGGTACAGAACAGAACTCTGCACCATGCAGATACAGCTGAAAATATAACACAGCCCAATATTGTCATTTCAGGATGAGCTATAAACCTGATTTATTAAATGTACTCTGTCAATGTTACACCAGGGATGGAATGGTTACAGAACCCTTTACATTGTAAGAATGTATAATAATGATTCCTCCTTAAGAAGAAAGATGATTTTTTACAAAATACTTAGTATTTTTCAACATGCTGGGCTGTGTAGAACTGATAATGAGTTGAAAATTAAGACTGTCAGCAGTATATTTTACAAATGAGCATCTAAGCCAGTCAAATCCAGAAGCTATAATGAACTTTTTGTTTGGATTCTTCTGGGAGGAAGAAGGACTGAGCTGGGTGGTTTGGATTTGGGGTTTAGTTCCCTTGTTTGGGAGGAGGGGTAAGAAAGAGAAGCTCATGGGGGAAAGGAATCTACCAGTTCATTACAGCTTTAGAAAGCAGCCCTAGAAGTACTGCGACAGGAATAAAAATATCCTTTACCATCATCTTGCAGTTTAAACTACTATAATAAACATAACCTAAAGCCCTTCATCAGTACAAATTCCCAATGAACTCAATGGTAATTTTGCCTGTGTGAAGACAGAGCATGACATACACTTCTCTGAGGAGGCCAACAGAAAGTTTATGCAGAACTAAAATCTGTCATATATTCTGTTTTGAAGGCTTATGTCTGATTTAGGTGATGATTGTGTGTTTTTTTAATGTCAACTCAAAACCTGCAGGATTTTCTCAGAAATTATGCTTACCTCTCTCATCATAGTAGTCACCACCTTTTTAAAATTTTTAGTTAGTATTGCAAGCATTGCATCACATATGTCTCACTTTACTGGTGATAGCAGTCTCCTTAGACATAACTGGCTAATTTAACAATTAAATCACTTGGGCTATGTTAATGTAGAACAGGTAGGAGAACACTAATTTTGATAGGATAGTTATACGAAAGAACAGCAGAAGATTTCACCCATTCATGAATTAATAATAAAAAAATGCAAATCAGCTTTACAGAGGCAACTGCAACAAGATAAATGTTCTTGACATTAAATGCAGATGTCCAACTACTTTACAAGAAAAAAAAATTTTACTTTTTTTTAGATCCATCTGCAAATGTAAATTATATTATCACTCATTTTCATTATTTTCAGTTTTTAGCTACTCATACAAATATTTATCAAATATTTTCTTTGATGACTGGCAGCATGTTCTACTGAGGCCATATTCTGTCTCCCTTATTCACAGTTACTGGATATATTCTCCATGTGTACTTTACTTGCATTGAACTGGATATCTTGAGGAGTAAGATGGTATTCAATGAAAGGATGCCAGAACATGTCTCCAAATGCTCATGTAATTGGACATTTGGTCATGGTTTAAGGGAAAACATTTTCAGAGAGATGCTAAATAATCATGTAACTTACATTTTACACTGTTTTAGTTATCTCAGATGCAGAACATTTTTCTGAGTGAGGGTGGTGAATTAGTAGGAGATGACAACTAAATAGTTGAGATAAGGAAAAGAAATTATCCACCTACAAAGGATAAGAACCTGGCCTGAACTAGTGAATAAACAATACTTGCCTTTTGATTCAACCTGTAAATGTTTGATAGATATTATCAGGTAGGTAGGTAGAAGCAATGCGGTAACAAACATGAACAGGAAATCTGAACTGAATCTGAACTGATCTAACTGGGCAGATGAGCAGACAAAAAGCTTTTGATAGCAGTAGCATGTGAAGGGGTTTTTTTTGTTTTTAAAGATATGGGAAGAATCATGCAGGCTGGTGTGTAAGGGGGACAATTAAATAAGAATGTTCAAAGAACATTGTGAAAACAATGAAAGAAGATTTGGGAACTGAATCAATATGGGATGGTCACTATGGAGAGGAAAACATGGAAAAAGAACATCAACAAGAGAGTATTTGCACCAAAAGTCAGGCAAACTATGTAGCAAAGATCTTAACTGATGTTCTACCCTATTTTCAGGATGTTCATATGCAGGGGAAAAAAGCAAAATCCAGTGAACAAATTTATCTTTGTGAGCATCTGCAAGAAAAATGCTCACTCTTACCTACTTAATAATTCTAAATGCACAAACTAGAAGATGTCCAACTTGAGTATATAACAGAGGTATGAGTGCATCTGGGAATCAATACATTATGTTCACAGAATCATCACCTTACTTCCCCCAATAACATTTTTTAATTTGCTTTTATTTAGTGCTTCAGCAGCTGTCATATATGATGTAATCATAGTGTGAGAGATGCCCAAGTGTAGTGATCAACATTAAATAAGTTTGTCAAAATATGTAGGGGGGCTTCTCATCTTTTTTATCACTGTACATCTTTGTAGAAATGACAAATCAAAAAATTACATTAGAAATAAAGACATTAGAATAAAGGGAGGAGACAGGAAAAATAAACAATGTTTGGAGAGAAGTATCATACATTCAAAATTAAAGACTGAAATGGATGAAAGTAATAGCTGGATATTAGATCCTTGTAAGGCTCTTATTGGTTTGATGAAAATATGATCCCCCAGTCCCTTGCAGCTTTAGCACTTTACAGTGGAGAAGGATGTTCATATTATTTTCTTCAGTCCACTATAAATTTGATAATCTCTGAACACTTGGGTTTGTGTCCAATGTAAGATCTATAATAAGATGCAAATGGAATAATATTGTACTGATTGACTAGATAAACACATACGACAAAGCATATGGTTGTTATAATGTTAGTGTATCACACCAAAATTTGTATTCCATGGATAAATTTGACCCACTGCATTCAATAACCCAAATAATTCAGGATGGAACTTTCTGTTACTCATTCAGCCGGAACAGCATATTCATGTATTTCTGTCGTGGTTTAACTCCAGCCAGCAACTAAGCACCACGCAGCTGCTCACTCACTCCCCCCCCATCCAGTAGGATGGGGGAGAAAATTGGGAAAAGAAGTAAAACTCGTGGGTTGAGATAAGAATGGTTTAATAGAATGGAAAAGAAGAAACTAATAATGATAATGATAACACTAATAAAATGACAACAGTAGTAATAAAAGGATTGAAATGTACAAATGATGCGCAGGGCAATTGCTTACCACCCGCCGACCGACACCCAGCCAGTCCCCAAGCAGCGAAACCCTGCCCCCTCTTCCCAGTTCCTAAACTAGATGGGACGTCACATGGTATGGAATACACCGTTGGCCAGTTTGGGTCAGGTGCCCTGACTGGGCATGAGAAGCTGAAAAATCCTTGACTATAGTCTAAACACTACTGAGCAACAACTGAAAACATCAGTGTTATCAACATTCTTCTCATACTGAACTCAAAACACAGCACTGTACCAGCTACTAGGAAGACAGTTAACTCTATCCCAGCTGAAACCAGGACAATTTCTTATTGAACACATTCTTAAATTTACATCATAAAAGTATAGAGAATTCATAGAATGGAGATCATTGACAAAAAGTGTTACCAACTTTCCAGTAGAGCATGTAGAAATAAGCATTATGCTGGTGCTTACAAGCAACTTCATACACTTATTCTGAGGCAATCACCCCAACAGAGCTCACAGTTGCACAGGAGTCATCTCAGGCCCTGACTCCACAGCTCAAAGCTGTGAGCATTTTATATGGCTATCTTTCTGAACTCAAATGGAATTTGGGTGTCAGGTACGTTTCCAGTTTTTATTTCAACATACTTAAGATGAGTTCTTTTGAGATTTTGTTTCCAAGTCCCTTAAATATGTATTTACAGCATACCATGATTTAGAGGAGCTACAAAATATGAACTAAAGCTGCTTATGGCATCAGCGTAAGTCAGCCTGCAAGCAAAAAAGGTATTGGAATTTATAGCCTTTCAATCCTTTTTCAATTTATTAATTTATGTATTTCTGTGCACACCTATTTTTGTAACCTCAGATGAATAAATACATGTACATACTAGTATCCTTGAAACTTATTTGAAGCTCTCTGAAGCTTATTATTAATGGGATTTGTAGCCAAGTGTATTGGTTTTATGTGGCAAGGTTTTGGTAGCAGGGGGGGTTACAGGGGTGGCTTCTGTAAGAAGCTGCTGGAAGCTTCCCCTGTGTTCGAGAGAGAGCGAGCCCATACCAGCCGGCTCTAAGACGGACCCGCCGCCGGCCAAGGCCGAGCCAATCAGCGATAGTGGTAACGCCTCTGGGATAACATTTTTAAGAAGGAAAAAAGTTGGGAGAGTGAGAAACAGCCACCAGAGAGAGGAGTGAGAACACGTAAGAGAAACAAGCCTGCGGACACCAAGGTCAGTGAAGAAGGAGGGGGAGGAGATGCTCCAGGCGCCGGAGCGAAGATTCCCCTGCAGCCCGTGGTGAAGACCCTGGTGAGGCAGGCTGTCCCCCTGCAGTCCAGGGAGGTCCACGGGGGAGCAGATCTCCACCTGCAGCCCGGGGAGGACCCCACGCCGGAGCAGGTGGGTTCCCGAAGGAGGCTGTGACCCCGTGGGAACCCCGCGCTGGAGCAGGTTCCTGGCAGGACCTGCGGATCTGCGGAGAGAGGAGCCCGTGGAGCAGGTTTTCTGGCAGGACTTGTGACCCCGTGGGGGACCCACGCTGGAGCAGTCTGTGCCTGAAGGACTGCACACCGTGGAAAGGACCCATGCTGGAGCAGTTCGTGAAGAGCTGCAGCCCGTGGGAATGGCCCACGTTGGAGACGTTCGTGGAGGACTGACCCCGTGGGTGGGACCCCACGCTGGAGCGGGGGAAGAGTGTGATCAGCCCTCACCCTGAGGAGGTGAAGCGGCAGAAAATAACGTGTGATGACCATAAACCCCATCCCTGTCCTCCTTGTGCCGCTGGGGGGGCTTGGTGGAGAAATCCGGGAGTGAAGTTGTGCCTGGGAAGAAGGGAGGGGTGGTGGGAAGGTGTTCTGAGATTTCATTTTATTTCTCATTACCTTACTCTGGCTGATTTGTAATAAATTGAGCTAATTTTCCCTAAGCTGAGTCTGTTTTGCCCGTGACAGTAATTAGTGAATGATCTCTCCTGTCCTTATCTCGACCCGCAAGATTTATGTTATATATTTCTCTCCCCTGTCCAGATGAGGATGGCGGAGTGATTGAATGGCTTTGGTGGGCACCTGGCGTCCAGCCAGGGTCAACCCATCACACCAAGCATCTCTGTTTCTTGCTGTTAGAGAAAAGAATGCTCAAATTTTCTGTGTTCAAAGGAGAAGACACACATATAAATGCTTCCTTTTACTCCTGTGCAGATATTACTAGTGGAAGAGATTTTCTAGAGATGCATCTCAACACTGTTAATCTTCTCTGTTACAGCATAAAATTATAAATAGAATCCTTTGTGTTATAGAGAAAGGGAATTTATTTTTTTTTGTGGAAACTTTGCCATTGCAGCAAGTTTCAAATTTCAAACTGTTTACACTGAAGAAGTCATCCTTCTCTTACTGGACAGTCTTGTGACAAAACCTACAGAATGTAAGCTACAGCTGTGGTGTAGCAGGATATCAGGGTTGTGCCTGTGTGTACACCCAGGGCCCTTCGTTACTAACTCCCTGGATGATCTAGGAGCTCCCCACTTCTTCTGCATAGAAGAACCAAAAAACTGGCCTGAGACAAAGGACTCACTTGCAACACTGTGAGATTTAGATGGTCTGGGAGACTCCCCAGATAGTTTCTGCTGCACCTGGGCCGACAGACACTATTTGTGCATTTGATGTGTTGATTAACCCTCTGTGTGGAGAAAGTAGCCAGACTGCCACAGGCCGTTCCTGCTGTAAAACTGATGAAAATTGTACATAAATAAGAATCTTGTAAATAGTCAGTAGAAACTGTTCTTGCAGATGCAAAAATGTTCACGTAAGACAATTTTCTGCAAATAGATGACATAGCTTAGGGGTTTTTGTACATAGTTTAATAAAATTAATAGAAATGAATCATGCACGTGCTGAGGTGGTTATGTGGGACCACTGACCAGCTGGATATAAAAGCTGAGCAGATCAGTGGTTCGAGGAACCCCATTCCAATCCAGCTGGATGTCGTTGCAAGGACTCTTGCAACAAAGACTCCTATCACCCTCTGGACTGTGACCAACCATCCTGTCACATAGATTCAATTCTCTAAGCAAGCATTACACTATTTAAAAGATCCCAATAAATTAGCTGTTTGTTTGTTTGTTTGTTTTTTAATAGACATTCTGACTGTAAGTGCAACAGCATTCAATTATATATGTGTGCGGAAAATGCAAAAAAGATAACAGAGGTGCAATACACACAAACAGCATAGACATGGAAATTCTTGTATGATCTTTTTTTACACCAGCACACTTTCCACTTCGCTTCTTACCTCTGGTCAAAGGACTAACTAGTGTTAAAGTAAATGGCAAACAGTAGGCATCAGATGAAAAAAAAATATTAAATTAGGCTCAGCCATCCTTAAAGTATAAGGTTTAACATCATCTTAAGAAAAAAAGAGCTGTACTTCTCTTTTATTCCTTACTTTTATGAGGGGAAAATTAGTGGCCATCTGTGCATTGGAATTAGCAGATTTGTTGCAGGGAACTATATATAAATAGTTAGCTACTGCTATCACAGATCTTTGTGGTGATTCCTTTAGAAAAATGATATAGATGAAAAATTCAGCAGATATCAAGGTAAGGTGATTGGCAGAGTCTTCTCTAGGAGCTATTTCAAACAAAAGATCAGTAAAATAACAAGCAGCAGTCCAGGAAAACTATCCATTAAGTGTCTGGAATAAGTTACGATCTTTGTTCAAGATCTAGTCACACTTCAACATGAAGTTGAAAAATCACACTGCAGTCTTATGCAGCAGGATATCTTTCCTCAAGAATTAGTGTGATAAAATCACCACGTCGCAAAATTATCCCCTGATAAATTCATTGCATCTATTTCTTATTCTTTCTGGTTTTCCTTTGTAAAATCTTAATGGTATATAACAATGAATTAAAAGTAGTATTTGAGACTCCGTATTTTTTATTTAATATTGTATGTTAGATTGTATTTTCTTCCACTAAGAATATCACAATAAAACTAATGGATTTGAATGGATACAGTAAGTTCATAACATGGCCTTATCTACTATAGGTTGCCGTTTTAGATATAGAGTCCAAGAGCTGTAAAATTTCTCTTTTTCTGCAGGAAATTTTTAGTCTGAAGAACAGACCAAAATAAAGTTTAGAGTATTTTGCTCTTGCAGGATGGCTGGATTTTTTTGGTCCTGGTACAGTATATCCTAAGGAAAAAACTTACAGCTGTCAAGCCTTTTATCTTAAAATTTCTGTGTTGAATTTGAAAAGCACTTTCCATTTTGTGGGTGCAGCTGTGGGCAAGGAGGACCAAAAACTTCTGTGTTTTGTAATGGTTTTATCTTTATATCAAAAAGAGAGAGAGAGAGAATGAAAGCTATTGAGACTCAAACTAAATTACTGATTTAAAAAATGAGATGTTGGGAGCTGGGGGTGTTCCAGTTCAATATCCTGATCATAAAATGAATGGGAATGCTTCAGGGATGAAATACACTTGAACATAGACACAGATGACAAATTGAAACTTACAGTTACATTTGGAGTTAAGTTAATAATTCACACATGAACTATTCATCCTCTATTTTCCTTTCTAAGTACCTATAAAAGTCATGGTATGCTAGTCAAAGGAGCTTATGGTTACCACATATACACAATTTGTTGTCCAGCTCCTGTTGGCAGCTAGGTGATCACCCTCATGCCAGCTTGGTATTTAACAACTTGGTGTATTTCTGTATTACTCCTTCAACAAGGTATCTTTTAATTTTTTATTCTTTCTGTATGTCTATTACTTTACTGAATTGATTTATTTTACTGAATGCATGTAAACATTTCGTATAATTTCTGGATTACATAATTTCTTTGCCATCTTCTGTCATTCAGGCCAGTGACTCTCTTTTTAAATTTTTTTTTTTTATTAAACACTTCAGGTATGTTAGTGTTAGAATGCTCCTTTCTTTCAAAATCTTATTCCCCTATCTACAGGTCTTTGCTTAGAATTCTATTTTCTAAACTATATAGGCAAATCTTTCTTTGTAATTCAGAGTTGCAGAACCTGAATAATTTTGTTTGCCCTCTGCTGCATCTTTTCAATCTCAACAAAGTACTTCTTATATTGAGAAGAATAAAATTGTATGTGTGTCCTGGTTTTGGCTGGAATAAAGTTGATCTTCTTCCTAGTAGCTGGTATAGTGCTGTGTTTTGGATTTAGGATGAGAACAATGTTGGTAACACACTGTCAGGACAGCTGATCCAAATGAGCCGAAGGGATATTCCATACCCATATGACATCATGCCCAGTATATAAACTGGGGAAATTGGCTGGGGGACACCATGGCTCGGGGATTGGCTGAGCACTGGTCAGCGGGTGGTGAGCAATTGTATTGTGCATCACTTGTGTTGTATATTCTAGTAGTAGTAGTAGTATTTTCCCTTCCTTTTCTGTCCTATTAAACTGTCTTTATCTCAACCCACAAGTTTTACTTTTTTTTTTTCCCAATTCTCTCCTCCAGCCCACTGGGGCAGGGGGACTGAGCACACAGCTGTGTGAAGCTTAGCTGCTGGCTAGGCTTAAACCACAACAGTGTGATTAAAAAAAAAAAAGAATTCAATTTTTAAACCATTATAGGGGACCAACATAAAGCGCATTATTAGCAGTGCATTTTTTCTTTGAAGCCAGCATCAGCTGTGAGATGAATTCAGGTCTCCCTGACTGCAATAAAAGTAAATGGAGTATAATGGGCCAAGGTCTTATACAGTGCAAGGCTTTTCAAGCTAAAATTTGTCTCACAGTCAAGTGAGCCTGACTTACCACAAGCATTAGTATATGTAAGATTTACAGTCAATGCAAGCCCTAACAAGAGTCTGGAGGTCAAACAAAGAGAATCTGTGCAAAATTGAAGTAATTCATTAGATATCTACTGTAGGCACCAGCTGGAGCCATGTGTCATCATTAACAGTAGGTTTTAAAGGTGCCATATATATGCAAGGTGTTACACAGAACAAATTAAGTCAGGAAAGTTGAAATTCTAACATTATTCTGTGGCTTGAGTTATATAGATCCTTGGAGTTGAAATTTAAGTTTGTGCTTAATATTAAACACTTTGCTGCATTAGAGTCAAGTAACATTCAGCATTTCAGAAAATGATAGCAACCTAAAAGAGGAGAAAAGAAGATGAAGGAAAATACAATGACATTATCTTACCACTGTTCTTATATCATTTTCATCCCTTCCTAAATATTGTAGTCTTATTTTTTCACTAAAATAGCAGAATTTATGTTGATGATTAATTAATCCAGTGAGAAAACAATATAAAGATTGGATCACTTCAGCTCTACTCTGCTCTACTAGCTGAACAAATCAATGGCTGCATTCCAACATACAGTGATGTAATTCATTTGTTTCTTAAAGTGAAATCTTCAATATGACCCACATCTTTTTTTTTTTTTCTTTTTTTTTTTTCCCTCATTTGAGACAACAGTTCCATTAGATGGCACTCTGGGTAAAGTTGAAAAATTACTTTGTAAGTCTGTTGCAGCTCAAATATTTAATCAAAGCATAGTAAAAGAGAAAATAGCAAGTGTGTCATCAAATGAAAAGATATTCATATTCATTATACTTTCAATAGTCTATAATGAACGTCAAAGAATTATTTAGATATTATATTTGAGAGCAACATTTTGCACCACTTTTATATTTATTTTTTTTATTTGAGAGGTAATGATAAGGAATTCTCCCGTTAAAGAAGATATACTAACTTGCTATTTTTTAATCCTGTTCTCAGCTTTCTATAGGAGATATTAAAGGCAAAATAAAGAATGTCAATACTGAATGATGTAAGACAAGTATCTCGCAACATGAATTTTTGACAGAATTATTCACTGTTTGAAAAGGTAAGTTACCTCTTCAGCATGTGTGACTACCTCATACATATTTTATCTGAAAGTGAAAGCCTGAAACAATTTTGACTAATATCAAGCTTGGCTTTCCTTTACTTTGTGTGTTTAAGTATTAGAGTGCAAGAAAAACATGTTTTTGAAAGGATGTTCCAAGATGTTGTTTGGGTTTTTTTCTTGACAGAGGAATTCTCCATGTAAAAGAGAAGCAAGCAAAAATTCTGAAACTCAAAGCAGTCAATTATTTAAGGGAAAAATTCTGTTCCTACAACTTCTAGGCCAGCCTATCTTTTCATCTGTGTCTACCACTACAGTCATCCTACATCCTGGTGGACACAAACCCAACAGAAAATTTAAGTAATGATATGCAAAATAAATCTTTAAAAAATTGTCCTTTGACTCCAAAATTACCCTCAGCTAAACTCAAGCAACCATGAAGCCAATGGAACCCTGTGCAGTTGCGAAGGTACACATATTCAGAGCTGGGTGAAGGCCTTAATAATTAAATTATTACCTGACTTGTTTTGTATGCAAATTTAGATTGCCACAGCAAGAAAACCTTGCACTTCAGAGGTTTAATTCTACTTTCAAGCTGTACTTAATAACTTGTTTTCACCCAGTATTCCAAAATGTTCCAACAGCTGTAGATTTAATCTCTAGACACCTCTATCCCAACTAAAGCATCAAACATATTGCAAGCAAATGCTGTGAATTCTAAATTAGGCTTTTTATCATGAACACTAGCTAATATGCTTCACTCTGCTCTATGGTGTGAAGAAGAGCAAATGAAAGTTAAAGGGCTGGAAATGTCCTCCAATATGCATCTGAGGAGTAAAATATTCTCAGTATTCTTCTGCTGCTTCAACCATGTGAAGCTAAGTTACCAGAAAATCATATTTTGGAGGCTCTCCAAATTTTTAGGGTCAAGTTGTCAAATAATTTATGTCATGTGGACTTTCGTGTGCTGAGGAACTCCTTAGAAAATCTTTGGTAATTGATAATAGGAGAGTGACACTGTCTCCTAAACATAAGATGAGGAAAAATTTAGCTTGAATACAGTATTAGTATCCACTCACAACATGATATATAACACTACCAGTTAATAGTACCAGAAGATTAATTGATATTTCAAAACTGGTCCATGCATTTTATACCTTGTTTCTATCACCATTGTTTGTAAACATTAATCTCTTCTCATTCCTGCCCACCAGTACATTGCCACAAGAACTCCCATTCTCCAGGAATGATGGTCTTGTTTGATACTCAGCCACAGGTTTGAAGCTGCCTTTCCTTCTGTGTGCAGCCTTCACAAATTACACTTACCTGTACTGAGGGGAATTTCATAATTCTGCCACCACTAGGGCATTATAGGCTAGAACCAAGTCTTCAGTTGTTCCCAGATGATCCAGCTGAGCTCTAATAGTGCTGTTATTCACTTTGTAATTCTGTGCTAAGAAAGATAGGTAGTAAAGCAATTAAACTAAAAAAAGAAAGGAAATAATATTTCAGGAGGAAAGCTTTTAAAATTGGAGAATTTTCATTCACCTCAGAATTATTTTCTACCTCTTGGTTATAATCTAGTAAAATAGATCTTCTCAGAGACTTGTTCTTCCTTCTTCCTTTGCAATAATCCCTTTGATGTCTTTTGTGTAGACATCTTCTTATCTTGCCCTTGACTATTATCAGCACTGAAAGAGTTGCTCAGAGGTAGTTTTTCTTCAGCTATTTTTTCTTTTTTATTGTTTATTCAACCAGTCAATTAAACTAAACCAATGTAGTCAGTTCAGTAGACATTTCAGCAACTGGATCCATACAGATCTTTTGTTTTAAACTCCTATATGGAATTTCAGAGTTTCCTTTGCAATGGGAACTGTAGTTTTCCAAATATATAGTTATTTTCTTGATGCTTCAGGATTTCATCAATGGATGAATGAAATAATTGAACTGTTATCAGTGTAAATCTCTCTCTATATTGTTTGGCTGCAAAATTCAACTCTGTGAAATATCAGTATTTTTAAAGATAAAATAAAAAATAGCAACACGATAGCTTTTGGTTGCTTGGTTGGTTCATTCGTTTTCAAAACCACCTTTTGTGGTGCAGGAGAAAAGGGAATACAAAGATAAATAGAGAAAATGGAGAAAAAGAGGCTTTTATCTGTGTTTCAGCACACAAAATGGCATGTTATATACCTAGTTTCAGATAGAAAATTTGCAGTTGTTTTCCACTGCAGTTCAGCTAGATGGGATAACACAGAAAGCTAGAACACTATGAGGCAAATGTCTGCTACAGAGGGTCCCAGAAGAAGGTGAACAGTAGGAAATCAGCTACACTACACTTTTCCATGAACGTATAACAGAAAGCTATGCTGACTTTCATGGGGTATGCTGACTCTGGCAAAAAGTAGCTGTCATTAAGTGTCAGACAAAAGCCTCCCTAACCATGAAATTCTCCCAAGGTCTTCTACCTGGTGCCTACCTTTTTTATGCATCTGATACAAATGCAGATCCATCCATCTTTATAGACCAAATAATACTGTGGTGTCATTATGTTCGTATCTTTCCCTTGCCCTTGCACTCACAGTAGACTGACAGAGACATGCAGAAAGATCTGGAAAAGGTGTAACAAGGCTTCCAGTGCCCTTCGACCTTCTGCAACAGTTCTGGCAATCCACTGAGCACATCAGCAATGATATCAGGAATGCTTTTCTACAAAACCCTAGACGTATATTGGTACAAAGGCCAATTGAATGCTCTTAATACTTCGCATAAATGAAAATGCAGAGACACTAGCTAACCCCAGACTATGAATAGTTTAAAATGGCCAACAGGAACCAAATGGGGACCCTGTCTTTGTGTTCATGGTATAGAGCTGGAGTTTGTCTACAGTTCACAATGCATGACACAGTAGTTTGCAGTATATACACTTCCAACTACTGACTGATGCTTCAAAAAAAAAAAAAAGTTTTCTGCTTTTCTTCTCCTTCCTTTAGTTCAAACTTCTTTACTCTTTTTTCCATGCTGATGGACATATTAGAGGAAGTCATTAATATGCTAAACAATCCCCTCTAGTATCTTCAAAAAAAGGGCAACATTTTATTATATCTAATCATATGGAGTGAACTGCAAACTGACAAACTGTCTGGGGATGTCACAAATCCTTACACCTACACTGCACAGGAATTCAAATACTGTAGCTTTTTACTGTGTACTTTTAAAACCAGTGAATATAGCAATGAGTTATCAGCACTTCTTAAAGTAAATATATTTCATTGTCTTTCTCATAATCTTCAATGAAAATATAAGACAATTGTCAAGATTTGATGGACATTTACTGCTTGACAATTCTTTCTTAGGCAGGTGGCATAATCATCATCATTATTATTATTAAATACTGGTTATTATTACATAACCATAGGTATTATTATATAATAAACAGTATTTTGGTAACACCTGTGAATAGACTTACTCAAAAGTAAGAAATTTATTTCACACCAGAAATCAAGGTTTTGAATGCATTTGCATTTTGTATCAGGAAACACACACAAAAAAAGCCCATAAACAAACAACAACAACAACTAAAACCCAAATCAAAACCAACCAAACAAAAAAAGTTCTACAAAACAAACCACAAGAGAAATGCAAAAAAAAATTCCAATATAACAAAAAGTCTAAGGAGTTAATACACACTCACATGAGTGACTGGACTACTACTGGTGTTGCTTACCATATGAGACAGCTTCCCATATAACTCCTGCAGTACATCTTACCTCCTTCTTTTTCCTACATTGCCACAAACAGGAAAAGTTGTGGAAACAGTAACAGTGACATGAGTTTAATAATAGCATTACTGGAAAAGAGTACAGATGCAGCTTCCTATTGCTCCTAACTCTCCTCAAAATAGTTTCAGTATTCCAGCCAGCTGGGAAGAATATTGATTATGTTTGGTTGGTCAACAAAAACTTACATATAGTATGGTTGAATGACCATCAGGAATACATGGGTTGATGGACTAGCCAACTTAGAGGTCTGAGCTGTGTCCAAGCTGCTAAATAGTCCGAACAGCACATATGGTCTCTTAGCCATCAATGGGTCCAGAAATTACTTTATGCATGGATACAGTTTACAAGTTATGTAACACAGAGACTGTTCTTCTATCTAGTATGTGGAATGATGGAAACAGATGTTAAGGGACTGGGCCAAAGGAACAGAGGGAGAAGAAAACAGAAATCTTAAGATATGTCTATATTAGAATTTAGTTCAGCCCTTGAGAAAATGATCTATAGGACAAAACAGATGGTGCTGAAGATCCAATATTCAACATCTGCTTTTCAGGGGGGTTCTTCAGATTAGCTGTTTTCTCATCCTAAGAGATGAATGTTCATTAATGCCAAGAACACGTTAGGTGTGCTTCTTGGGTGGATCATTTGGTTTATTTTCATCTAAAAGGAATCTAGTTTGTGAGCTCCAAGCCTGCACTGTGATGCAATATGAAATCCAATGACTGGAACAATAAATAGATTTGCTTTGCACTCTTAATCTAAACAAATTGTAGACACACCCTTAGGCATGAGGAATTGCTTATTCCTTTTTCTCTGTTTTGTCCACTGCTTGTAGGCTGCATATACACAGTGCATTGAATGTCAATGAGTATTTAGGATATTAGTTGTGACTAATGGAAATATTTTATTCTAACGTAAATCCATTAGGAATTGTCTTAGTCATAGGATGAAAAATCAGTTACTAAGAAACCTGTAGGTGATAAAACTCTAGTTCTTGCTTCAAAGATCCAGGTTGTGAAAAGAGTGACTGAAGTGTTCATTTAGCATCATCACCATTTGTTTCCTCATGATGTGTGGAATAATGTGAAGGATGTGTAGATATCCTCTAAACTTGCTGTATATCTTCAGTGTGGGCGTTCCCTCTCACATAGACTAAGTTTTGTTAACTAGGTCTGGAATTAACAAAATGTGGTCAGTTTATTGATGTTATGTGAAACGGTCTGAAGAGTGTTCAACCCTAAATTCCTTGAAATACTGTAACAGTTCAGGATTAAGAAGGTAAGTATGGTAACAATTGGCAGCCAACCATGTTTTATAATGGCAGAAACATGATTTTATTTTATCCTATTAAAGAAAGCAAATTTATGAAAGCATGTTTGAAACTTCCACTGAATCACACCCGACATGAGTGTCACAAGTCAGCTCAGTGATGTGGGACTGTAATATTTTGCAATAGTTTGCAAGAGGAATAATGGAAAGCTCCAAGATGGTCTCCAAGGTCACAAGCATAGGGTTCAGAAACAACCCCAGAGATTTTGAAGATAAACAAGTGCTTCATGAGTATTTGCAGTGAAAAAGATTTTTCACTTAACAACATAAGAGTATGCAGAGTAGGCAATATTGAAAGCTGTTTAAAGCTCATTAACAAAGAGACTTAAAAATATGTGACCTGATCTTGTTTAATGTTCAAAAAATCTTTTGATTTTGATAAAACGAAGATCACCACCAATACAGAATATACTCCTATGAGCATTTTACTGTACAAGAAAGGTGAATATTATCCCCATGTTAATAGTGCAGGAATATGTACAGAGAGGTTAAGTAATTCCTTTATGTGAAAAATGAGAAGATAGATAATAGATAATACTTAAATTCATTCTTACTCTGTTCACTGCACTATGTCTTTTGGAATTACAATGTCATGGTGGGTTGTACAAAATTAACAAAGTCACCAAAACATCACCCAGGATTTGAGCCCAAACATAATGTATCAACCATTTCAATACCTCCTTGCTGGCAAATGCTCTTTTCTCAAACAAAAGAGTTATTATAAAAGAACAGCAGTTGACAAAATTGCAATCTGATGTTTTCTTAATTTACCCCTTTTGGAATCAAAATGGTCTTGGAATTTCAATTTATATACATGTTTTCAAAATATCAAGCTAAACAATTTGGATCAATCCATCCCATCCAATGCTTAGGAAAGTCTTCCACTTGCAAAGATAGAAAAATAACCAAATGAGAAAATATTCTGAAAAACTCATGGAAATGTGGAAGGGAAAAAGGGAAAGGAAATAAATACTCTAAAAGAATGGGGTGGGGGCGGGAAGGGAAGCAAACGAGTCAAGGAGAGCATTTGACTTTTTTACCTGAAAATGTTTATACTCTTGATTCAATATTTTCATGTAAGAAATACAGTTCTCTACCTCAGACATATATAAGCAAAACATGATACAGGTAACAGTTTGCAGCTATTTGCAGTGCAAAATTCTGTATTCAAAAAAGGAAGATAGCTCTTCTTCTGTAACCACAGTGAACTGCTCTTCTACCACATCTGAACGTATGCTAGATTTTTACCAAGAGAAGCAAAAACAGCTAAAAAGAACATTTTAAGGAGAGTGAGTCAGGCAGAAAACAGACTACAGAGGAGCAGTAGGAAAAAAGCAAAACAAAGTATAGGATGTTGAAGTGGCAGATGAACTGTACATGAAGCTATTTGTCAGCCATATCCCTTATTTCCCTTCTTCCTAACCTTGTCAGGCAGATGAGTTCCTAAATTTCCCTCTCAATTTCAGTCTCCAGCGCCAGCTCTGCACACTCTCTAGTCATTCTCCTCAGGTGAAAATTCTCATTAAGGATCTTAACTTAAAGTGAATGGGATAAGTATAGGCAACACTATGCACTTTACGTTATGCAGAGTTGAAATAACTGTAAACAAGTTAACTCAATGTAAGAATTATTCTGGATATACCAGTGCAGTAGGTGTGAACTGACAACAGTAGCTCAACCAAAAATTATTTCTTTTTTTTTTTTTAAAGCTAAGTTAATTGATTTATCTTTAACCCTAGCATCTCTATAGCACACTGCAGATTACCATAAGAACATAGCACTGAGGTTCTGGACACAGAGGCACAGACTTCGTTTCCTGGCAAGGATGTCCAAGATCAATCACAGACAGGATCTGACTATTGAAATAAATCTGTTAGTACACACTTTCAGTCCTGGTTATGTAATCTACATTCATATTTTAGACAAGATGATGTGTGACTTCTTTTTCAGTATCCCAGCAAGGAACTTAAATTTGCAGTGAAATAATGATGTTAAGTAATCATTTCTAGGTGGCCACACAAAGATAACTGGTGCTAATACTTACTTGAATATTTTTTTGTCTGAATTATTTTTTTTCACAGAACTATACTCACATACATAGTTATGACATGTTCATACACAGCGTTACAAATCAACCTTCATTCAAAATTGAGAATGTCTTGAACAAACATTAACAGATACTCAAGAACTGTTTTGACTTTTATGTATGCAATGACAGGTGGGAAAGGAGAGGCCCAGAAGGTGGAGATCTGGACTATTTGCTAAGCTCTTATTGTTAGATTTATCCTACAAAGGGTCATGATTCAGCTTACACTTAGAATTCTTTTAAAACTCCCATTGAGTTCACCAAGGAAAAACTGTAGACCCAGCAAGATCATCATTACTAAAAGTCTGTATTAGCTATTTCTCATTTACATTTGTTAGGTAACAACATCTAAGAATGATATACTATGTGTGGTTCTAGCTGGTAAATAGCTAATAAAAGTAAAATTCACAGAAGAAAAAGAATAAAGTTTAATTAAAGTTACTTATATCAATTTGTTTATTATTTTATATTGTTAATAATTTCTTCAGTATTATTTGGCAAAGATTTTCATTTAGAATATTATACCTATATTCTTAATAACACTACAAGTCTATAGACTAAAGGATTTATAGATTTTGTTTCAGGTTATTTTAAATTCTACTTTTTTAAACTTGAGTAATTTCTATTTATGTGCTAATATTAATTAACACAGAAAATTAATTTGGTAGGAATGTACAAGGCTTTTTCCAGGGTCACTTCTGTTCAACATTAATAGATTTAATGTGAAGAAAAAAAGATTGCATTACCTTGAACTTGAGCAAGAATGTAGAAAGCAAAAAATTTGTTTCCTAAAACCTATTTCTCTGTTGTTTATATTTGTATTATTTAACAGCAATAGTCATTGCAAAGGTTGCTGTCATGAGTAAAGTGAATTTGATTCAGCTGCTGCTAATCTTGTACAAACACAAAATTGCTAATTGAAAACCTAATTATGATGATGGAGTGATGAGAAGCATATTGGGCAGGATGACATAAAACCCATGAAACACCTATTTATAAACCAGCTGGTATCCTTTGAAACTAGAAGTATTATAGATTGCTTTTCTGTTTTGAAGCAGGGATATTAATGTTATCCCTTGGAAGGCTGGCCATTGTTTTAAATCCAGAACTCTCAATAACAACAGAGTGGACTTTAAGCACTCATAACAGAGTAGTTTAGAATAATAATGTATAGGTCCACTCTATCAGTGTTGAATTGAATGGAAATGTTGAACATACAGGAAAATGAGAGGCAGTATGAAGTGCTAATAAATGCAAAGAATGAAAAATCATCAGGCAAGAACTCTATTTCTGCTTCAGTCATTGAATTTTTGGCAAGATACTGATTTGTATTTGAACTATGGGAAGGTCAGATGGGAACAAGGATCTGAATCTTTTTCTATTCAGACATTTGTGAAAATTCTTGTTCAGTTACAGTGGAAATCTGTGCCAAAGCAGGACCTACCTGCAAATTTTCTTATATAGTGTGATATTTACTGGACCTGCCCTTTCCCCACAGCATGCCACCTACCTGTCTAAGTGACTCCATAGTACTTTATATCAGAGAAAGAGTAGAAATGGAGGTCAGGTTCTTTTTCTTGAAATATTATACAGAAAATAAAAAAAGACTTCACTCTTTAGATGTTATAAATAACCCACTGTAAATATATATTTTATTATAGTTCAATTTTTAAAGTTTTATTTCATAAACTTTTAACTTCAATATAATTAAGAGGTTACAAAAAAAAAGTAGAACTGTAATTTCTAGCCATATTATAGACTAACTTCTAGGTATAATATCTTAACTGAAGAGTGAGTATTACTTCTTGGCATAGCTTTACTGAGTTTCACCTAAAAGTTCCTTGCAATGTCTCATCTGGAAAAAAAAATAAAATAAATTAAAGAAAAATCTTGTTAAATCTTTCAGCAACATCAAATAAGTCTTTCTGTTTATAGGGTCAGTAAGGTTACTTAGACATACTCTGCCACAAGAAGAATCATATGACCAGTGCAGATACTCTCATAAAGCCAAAAGCATCTTCATTTTCATTTGTCACAGATCAAGGAAATATAATCTGAACATTTTTACTGAAAAAAAAAAAAATCTTTGCCTGATGAACTTGACATGAAAACATTTGCTGAAATTTTTGTAATGTCATATGAAAAAATTGTGGATGATAAACATCTAGATAGAAACAAGAAAATGCAATTAAAACACTTGGTGAAAATTATGTAGGATTTGTATACCAAAGTGCAGCACATTTTCATATGTGGACACAGTTTTTGCTTATACCAGCATAAACTGGTAGTGAGTCAGTAGCTACTGGTAGTAACAAAGTTAACGGAATTAAGAAATATGTAACAGAAAGCATACACTAAACCAGAATCAAACCTGAAATTCCATGTCTTCTTTAGTCTTATACCATTTACTAATACTTTTCCCCAATTTGTGTTACAGCATAACAGTTTCTCTGCACTGAATAGTGCTATGGCAATGATGAGATGCATTCAGCTTTTCTGATAAAAGCAGCCCAGTTTTACATAGAATCATTCACAGGGAGCATGCAGTATTTTAACATCCCATGTTTTAGTAATAATATCTATTAGTCTATCAGAACTATGATTTATGGAGTCAGAGAACGCACATCTGAGTACATTGCCAATATCTACAATTCCATTCCTCATCTCTGTGATTTCATCTTTAAGGTTCAAAATTTTTATTTCCAAATCACCATGTGAACAATCCTGTACAATACTATCCATGGAATATATTTTATAAAAACTTGTGTGCATATGCCCTCACTTCTGTTATCCACAGATGTTTGTGAGAAGGACTGAACTTTGGATTTAGAGCTTGATGAATTTTCCCAGTGTGCTTGACATGGCTTTCATGCATTATCCTGGTATGGAGGAGGTAGCTCAGACCAAGTAGGTCAGAATCACTGAGAACTGTCTCCCTCAACCAGCTTCCATAATCAAACATGAAGGAAACCTCCAGGGCTGATAGATCTTTTCCTACATCTATTCTATTCTCATACAGAAAGCATTTTTAGCAGACCAATGGCAAAACTGATCAGACCAACAAGCTATCTTCAGGAGCTGAAATAGATTCTCAAGGAGCTAGAAAGCCTGACAGACAGATTTCACTGGGAATAGTACACTTAGTCTTTTTGAAAGAATTAATCTCCTTAATTTAGGTACCAAAAAAAAAAAAAAAAAAAGAAATTTGAATTACGTGTATCATATTTTGCTTCTGTGAATTCTCTTTCCATGTTTGACAACTGTATGGAGCTAAGAAAATACATCATGGGTGTACACCTGAAAGAAAACAACTATTCAAACTTACTGATAAAAGACCGTGATGATACAGTTTTCTAAAACGGACTTTTTTTAGTATGTTGAATTTCATGAAATGATATGTGGTATACTGATACATTTATAGCTAGACCTCCTGGTCAAACTTTTTCCAAATATATCTTTTGTTCTGTCCTTGATGCAGGCACATCTGCAAGAGTGCCAAAGTCTAATGAAATTTGATTGAACTTTGATTAAGTTAATTGCATAGGGCTTTCAAATGCTAGCCTCGATAAAAGGACTGGATCTATTATCTTCAGTGGTGTCTAGACCAGTAAATATTTGTTCAAAGTAACTCCGAACAAAAAAAGGAGAAAACGAAAACTGTAGTCTCATTCTCTGGAAAAAAAATATTAAATGCAGAGTTTTTTGCCTAGAAGCAGCCTCTAAATAAGATTAAATCTAAAACATTCATTTGGTAAGAGACAGATCTGCTGAACTCTGTTCAGTGACACCATAGGAGAAGTCAAGAAGATTGGTGAGAAACTGGAATTTATGCCTCATATTTCATAATGTTCCTTGCTTTCTGTAAAAAGCACTGAATTAGTGCTATGCTAGTAAGGTCAGCTGGGTCATCTGCATAGTTTCTTTGCTACTTAATAAATCATTTAATAAATGAGTGAATTTCATCACAGGTTCATTTATTTAGCTGGCCAGTAATTAACTGATATCTAGGCAAGTAATAAGCTACAGGACTGTGCTGCCACAACCAAAAATATATGCAAACTGGCAGTGAGTACCTTTAGGTAGAAAATAAGGAAAAGAAATCTTAATCAGTGGCATTCTGAAACAGTCTTTCAACACAATAGAACCAAAAAAAGCCTGACTACTTTTAAGATAAATGTTGACCACTCTATATAAAGCGATACTGGAATATCATCCAAAGCCATCCTCATTCTAGAGTATTCATGTTTTTATTCAATATATTCTTAAAAATCAAAGAAGACAACATACTCCCAGCAGCTACAGAATAGAAGTTAACTGTACTCTGTTAGAGTCTGTTACCAAAGAGAAGAAAGTTTTTCTTTAATAATGGCACCTCTACAAGCATAGATTCTTCCCAAAATTGCAAAGAGATAAGCTACAGAGTGAAATAAAAGATGACCCATGGCTGCATAGTACTCAGAGGATTATCAGTTTTGCAGTGGGTTTGTCCAAAATATCCAGTTTATTACAGTTACCTGAAAAAAATTACCTTGAATTAGTATTTAAATTCTGTATTTATCCAACTGCTGGTAACCAATAGAACTATAGTACTATAACATAACTTCTAAGTTAAAGTTGGGTGGTGGATGCCACATTAAATTTCCTTTGGAAGGTGTCTTCTAGAAGATGATTATTTATTTCATGTATGTAATGTTCTCCAAACCTGGTTATACTTCATTGCAGGGACTGGTGAGTTCTTGCAATATAGCACTTTAGCCAAGGAGGACTTTTTGTCTTCAGCTCCAAAGCAGGTCAATAATTGGATAAGGCAGCAGTTACACTGGAGGTTTCAAGTTGCCCTGCCACTTCTGTGGATGCATTTGCTGTAAGCAATTACAGTCATCACAGATTACAATTTTCACTTTGCTTTTCACAGGTAGGAACAATATTGCTGTTTTGAGAAGGTAGTTTCTGAATATTGAATGAGAAATATTCCCAAACCAGTTTGTCTCTCATCAAGCTAAAAGGAAGCTGAAAGAAATCCATATCCCTGTCAACACTCAAGACTTTGTTTTTACAACCTGACAGGAATATACAAACCTTACAACAATTTGTCCAATGAATGAAGAATAGAAGACAACATATAATATGGCTTATGTGGTTTTTGCTGCTCTCAATATGCATCCTTTTGTTATATGACAACGGCAATAGTATTAATGCCAAAGCAAAAAAAAAGGTGAAAATTCAATTATAAATAAGGTTATGAAATAGTATCTTACTTTTTTTTTCTCATGTCCATTGTTCAGAAAGAATACTTTCTATCTTTCATTGTCTTTGCACATTACTCTATTGTATCATTTTATAAGCCTTAAGAAGATACAGTAGAATCATTATATGTTGGTATATTTGGTGAGAGTAACAGAATTTGGGAAAAAAAGAGTTATTTTACAGATAAAATGGCAATTACAGTGTGTAAGGAATGGGACATAATCAGTATTTCAGACAAAGTTTTGTTAAATAATTTGTGCAAATTAGAAACAATAACCTTCTCACATGAAAAATTTTCCCGATGCATGTGGTGTGCAACACTAGCAAGAATCAGCTGAAGTTAGGCATACATTCCACCTCCTCATGCTGATGTTCAATTCTTTTTCTGTAGCATAGAAAGCCCCCTGACACATCATACCTCCCAGGAAAAAATCACACAATTGCAAGTTCAGGTGGAAACTACAGAGTAGCTCTTTGCTGATCTGTAGGCCCTCCCTGGAGTAAAGCTGGGACAGAAGGAAACAGCCTTTTTGCAACATGTATTTTATATTTTTGAATCTGCATTGAAAGTCATGTGACACCTGGAAAGGGCTGTGTGAATTAGCAGAGGATTTTCTGAAGAATGTAACCTGTGTGGTAGAATAAAACTAGAATGTGGAGGGCACAACAGTGAAATAACCTATACAGATGGTCCTGTGAAAATTATTTTTGTTTTTGTTTTTGTTTTTTTAAATCTGGTTTATAATAATACAGAATTTTAATACCTTTTTTTTTTTTCTGATAATGATTTCTCACTGTGGATATTTATCCTTTCCTGAGACTTACTATTTTGGTATAATAAAAGACTTGCAGTACATCAGTCATTGTACACTAGGAGCAAGTGCATGTATGTTCAAGTTCTCTTGGTTTCCTTAACAACTGCAACAACTCTGTGCAAGAAGATTTCTAGTCAATTGCTGCAACATGATGTTCTATTTGAAGAAAGGCTGGAAAATAATATGATTTGCCATGTTTAATTTTTTAAGTTGCCTGCATTTTTTTTCTGTGATGTCATCAATGTTGATCATGATTAAGTTTACAAAGTGCAGTTGAGAAACATTCAGTTCGAGTTAGACTTATGTGCAACAACTTGATAATACTATCTCAACCCACAAATACAAATCAAAGAATGCTGTAGCTACCACCTTCTTTCGCCACTATCAAAAGCTGCTGAGGTGAGGTCCCACGTTCTGTCTGAGATCCTTTAGCCATGCTACCTTTGCTAGCTATGACACCAGCAACTAATGATCCTTTGTGCTGCCCATGACTTTATCCTTCTGAAATCTTAAATATGCATCTAGGCCAACTTGAACACACCTTTTCACTAACAATGCAGAGTGAACAGTTGCTGCCTGTCTATGTTAACAGGTTATTGCCCTCAGATCTGCCACAAGTGTTCAGTCCTGTTTCCCTTCTTTTCTTTCTTGTCTTTCCAAGTAGTTAATATCCTCTCAGACAATTTGTTCAGTAATGCTTTTGATGTGCACAAGAATGTGAGAAGGATGTGAGATGGGGATTTTCGTTTACCACTCTGTGTTTGCCATAGACTTAAAGATAACTCTTATTCCAAACTAAAATTCACTCTTTTTTTCTTTTTATATGACTGCTTTCCACTATTAGTTTCTGCTTATGTACCACCAAGCACATCTACTTTGTCCTACCAAAATCTGTAATTAATATTGGAAATGCATGAGTCACTTATTACTGATCGTGATTCACATTACTTTTAAGTATTTGCCCAGTTTTAACTGTACATATTTCTTCTGATTAAATCTCTGCAAGAATAATAAGCAATGGCTCAACAGAAATATTTCTGATTAACAGAAGCCAGCCACAGGAAGGACAAACACTAGAGGCTAATAGGGTTTTGATTGTTTGGATTGATTGAAAAGGTCTCCCAAGTAATGTTTTTTTTCAAATTCAGTCTGGGTGGTGGGAGCATGTTTATTGTACGGTAGACTTTGGTTTTGTGTTGTCTTGTTCTTATGAATTCATTTTGTACTTGATAGTAAGACAAGGCTAGACTTACTAAGCTTGGCATATGCCCTCTTTCTTTGCTAAAAGATGATTTAAAATAGCAGGTGTAATGGAGGTCTAATGGAATAAACAGGTCTACAGGTAAAAGCAAATTCACAGTACTGATGATGAATGCAAATAAAATGAGCTGAGACTGAAATGCAGCCAAGAAAATGCAACCGAAAAAGAAAAGAAGAATTTTCTTTAAAAATTCTATTCAGAGCTGTTCATGCTTTTTCATCATATGTCTTGTTGGACAGAAGCATTTCCTGTCTCAGACTTCATGCCTATATTACAAACTTTTACTTTTTTATTGTTAATCCTGAAAAAAACCCTAAAATTACTTACCAACTGTAGAGACATTAGTTTAATTTCTAGATTATCAGGGAGAGGCACATAAGCAGCTTAAGTCTGTCTCAGATGCCAAGTCATTCAAAGTCCAAATCAGATCTGATATTATCATGGATAGCTATTGGGTTGATTTATAAAATATACAACATTAACTATTGTCACATTATTCACACAAATAGGTTTAGGAACAATCACCTCGAGGTACTAAAATAAGCACTCTCTAAACAGTCCTTGAAATACAGTTAGTGTCTTTTGAATTTGCATATAAAGATAATACATTATTCAAAGTGTAAAGGTTATAATTTTCCATTGGGCTCAATCTGAAAGTCTATGTTTGAGTAAATGTAACACACAAGTTAAAATTCAAGGATTGTAAAATGACATAAATCAAACACTAGGAAGGTCACAAAGTTTAAGATATCTAGTGGTGTGCAACATTTTCAGCTATCATTGGCATTTTCAAATGTGACTGATTATATTAATTGAATTTGTAATGGGTTGTAGTATTGGATCAGATGTTAGTAATTAGGAAAGGGCCAAGATGAACCAGACTCTGAAAGCATACTGTTGTGCTTTAAGATCAGATGATAATTAGAATACAGCCATAAGGAAGTTTTATGACAAAGGGTGACAGATTCTGCTCTCTTATGCTATGCAAATCTAGATTCATTGCATTTTTGCTAATGCAGGCCTTTATATTCTCATCAGAATGGCAGAAAGGAGGATACTGGCCAAGAAAAATTAATTGAAAGAAGGAATATGAAGTAAATATGCCTCGAAGTGGGAACAGCCAATATTATAAAGGACAGTGAAATACTAACTGAGCAGTGAAATAAAAAAAGGTTCACGAGATTCAATGTTCAGAAGACAAAATAGACTGTAGGAACTGACAGAGTGAAAAAGCACAATTTAATAATCAGATGCTTTAAAACACCCAACAGAAGAAAATAACCTGAGGTGGGAAAATCTTAAAATGTTTCAAATATTAAATAAAAATAATATAGATCATACAGTGAATGCACATTACAGAAAATATTTATAGCATTCAAATGATGTGCAAGGGGAAGTGACTCAGAGCATGCCCTGAGAAGTTCTGGTCATTTATTTTTAAAAGGATATAATAGAAATAGGGAAGCCACAAGAAAGAGCAGTGTGAAATACACTGGAAACTAAAAATCCTCAAAAGAAATGGAGAAAGTAAGCTTTATTCTTAACTTTAAGAAGGCAGCTAAGGTGGGATCTTACTGCAGAAAGCTACCTAATGGTGGGTATAGTGGACATATTACAGAATTGTGGAATGGTTTGAGTAGAAAGAACCTTTAAAGATCATCTAGTCCAACCCCCCATGCCTCGGGAAGGTGCAAATTCCACTAGATCAGGTTGCTCAAAGTCCCATCCAACCTGAATTTAAACACTTCCAGTGATGTAGGTGCATCCATAACTTCTCTGGGCAACCTGTTCCAGTGTCTCACCACCCTTATCGTAAAAAATTTCTTCCTAATGTCCAATTTAAATCCACCCTTTTTTAGTTTAAAACAATTGCCCCCTGTCTTGTCACTACAGGTCCTGGTATAAAGTCTTTCCTCCATCTTTCTTGTAAGTCCCCTTTAGGTATTGAAAGCCCACAATGAGGTGTCACCTGAGCCTTCTCTTCTCCAGGCCTAACAACCCCAACTTTCTCAGCCTTTTTTTATAGGAGAGGTGTTCCATCCCTCTCATCATCTTCAATGGCCCTCCCCTGGACCGGCTCTAATCAGCCTCTTCCTGGACTTATACCATGAAAGGACAAAGCCCAGTGGCAAAAGTTGTCAAACCAGTTTTTCTACTGTCCTGGTTTAAGCCAACATCTAAGCACCACTCAGCTGCTCTCTCACTTCTCTCCCACCCAGTGGGATGGGTGAAAGAATTGGGAAAAAGTAAAACTTGTGGGTTGAGATATGAACAGTTTAATAGAACAGAAAGGAAGAAAATAATAATGAAAATAATAGCAATAATAAAATGACAATACTAATAATACAAGAATTGGAATATACAAAACAAGTGCTTCACGATGCAATTGCTTACCACTCACCAACTGATGCCCAAGTTAGTTAGTTCCCGAGCAGCAATCTCCCCAGGCCAACTCCCCCTAGTTCATATACTCCGCATGACATCACCCGGTATGGAATACCCCTTTGGCCAGTTTGGGTCAGGTGTCCTGGCTGTGTCCCCTCCCAACTTCTTGTGCCCCTCCAGCCTTTTTGTTGGCTGGGCATGAGAAGCTGAAAAATTCTTGACTTTAGACTAAACACCACTTAGCAACAACTTAAAACATCAGTGTGTTATCAACATTCTTATGATGCTGAACCAAAACGTAACACTATATCAGCTACTAGGAAGACAATTAACTCTATCCCAGCTGAAACGAGGACATCTAGTTAGGAAAAATTCTTCACTGTGAAGTTGGTCAAAGCCTGTAGTAGGTTGCCTAGTGCGGCTGTGGAATTCCGCTCTTTGGAGATACTCAAAACTTGACTGCCAAAGGCCATGTGCAACCTTCTCTGATTTGGCCCTGCTCTGAGCAGAGGTTGGGACTAGATGACTTTCAGAGAACCCTTTCAACCTGTGTTTTTCTATGACTCCATGAAACTCAGAAAAGGATTTGTCAAAAATGGTCAGTTTCTTGTACAACAATATTTCCTTTACCTTTCAGACTCTTGAAAGATAGTTTGAGAAATTTTACTAAACAGACACACAAACAATTGTGTCTGACATTACACAGTGCTGTACCAAACAAAATTTTGTGGTAAATTCTATATTGGTAATCATGCCAAGCATAGACAAGGAAGTTTATACTCATACCAAATACAGACTGATAGCCTTTTGTAGTGAAAGTGGACAATAAGCAAAAGAGTACCACATGATTCATATCTGATCTGAGACACTCAAAGACAGATTTTCAAAAAATGTGTCCTGTTGGATCCATGAGGGATTTTGAGATGTTTAGAAAACCTGACTAGGGTTGCATGCTGTTATGGGTTTGTGTGGCATGGATTTTTCGGTAGCGGGGGAGGGTTTTCAAGAGTGGCTCCTGTGAGAAGCTGCTACAAGCTCCTCCAGCTCCAAGTCGGACCTGTCTCTGGCCCAGGCTGAGCCCATCAGTAACCGTGGTAGTGCCTCTGGGATAATGTATTTAAGAAGGGGAACCAGTAGTGAGTAGGGGGATTGGAATGTGAGAGGAACACCTCTGCAGGAGGTCAGTAAAGAAGGAGGGGGAGGAGGAGCGGGGGAGGAGGCGGTGCCCCTGCAGCCCATGGTGAGAAGGCAGGCTGTCCCCCCCCAGCCCAGGGAGGGGAGCGGGGGAGTGGAGGGTCCCGAAGATGGCCATGACTCCGTGGGAAAGTCTGCTCTGGAGCAGCCTGTGACTGAAGATCGGCCCATGGAAAGGAGCCATGCCAGGGAAGTTTGTGAGGAACTGCAGCCTGCAGAGAGGACTCACGTTGGAGAAGTTCATGAAGGACTGCCTCCTGTGGAAGGGACCCCATGCTGAAACAAGGGATGAGTGAGGAGTCCTCCTCCTGAGGAGGAAGGAGCAGCAGAGACAACGTGTGAAGAACTGACCCCAACCCCCATTCTCCATCCTCCTGCGCTGCTGGCAGGAGGAGGCAGAGAGAACCAGGAGTGGAGTTGAGCCAGGAAGGAGGGAGGGGTGGGGGCAAGGTGTTTTAAGGTTTGGTTTTACTTCTCATTATCCTTGTATTGACTTGATTTGTAGTAAATTAAATTGATTTTGTTTTTTCATCCCAGTTGAGTCTGTGGGTTTGCCTGTGACCATAAGTGGGGAGACATCTCTCCCAGTCCTTATCTTGACCCATGAGCCTGCCTTTGTATTTTCTCCTCAACCCACTGGTGGCCAGGGCAGGGGAGGAGTGAGCGAGACTGTGTGGTGCTTTGTTACCAGCTGGTCTGAAACCACAACACATGCCAATTCTGAAACTTGTGTTGGGGAGATTCAGTCAAGTTCCTCTCTTGAGCTGAACTCTTTTAATAACCAGCCAAAAGTGAGAAGAAAGCTGGTAGAATCCAAAGTTTTACAATTGTAAGCTTGAAATCCAAAGCCGCATCTCAAACTAGAAAGCATGATTAAAGTTCTTATTGCACATGTGGGAAATTGGCAACATTAAATGTTTCTCATGATCGCTTGAAAATGTCTGGGTTAATCTTTTGAATCTGAAGACTACTTTCTTAACAAGACTCACAAAATAAGCCAAGTTAAAGTTTATTGCTACAATAATTTTTCAGTTATCTGAATGCAAGCTTCTACAGTAAAAGGAAAAGCATTTTTTGTATCTGAGTAACTTAAAAATAATTACTGTTTTGCTGAAACTTTACAAAAAGAAAATCCATTGTTATTATCACTAGTTGAACAAAATGAAAGTTTACAGTAGCATACTTAATATCAATAATATTTGGCCTGAAAACAAAAATAGCAAATAAGATGAAGCGTGTTCCGGCAGATAGGGCTTTATTTCTGGCTTTCACATTATCCTGATGTGTAAATTGTCTTGCTTGGGTTTTTCTCTGCACACATGAATTTTCACCTTTTGTTCATCTTATATTGGTGAACTATACACTGTTCTGAACAAAGACTGCATTCTTGCTTGTTTGTGTTGCTCTTAGTACAATAGAGCTTCTATAGTTGGAACATCTAAATAATGCTGTCATGAAAATTAGCAAACAATAGTAAAGTCACAATCTCTGATATTTTACAAGCATTTACACAGACTCAGGCCATCTAGTAAATGTAGTACAATAGAATTATGTGCTGTGGCAAGAGCCTCTGATTTATGTCACTGCATTACCTGAAATCTTCAGCCAAATAAAATAGCTTTTTTAACTGACTGTTGCAACTGTTGTTAGAGTTCTTGTTTTGTTGTCTCAGGCACTATACAGACACATAACGAGACTATATGCCCTGATAAAACAATACCTCTAAACATCTTGATCGCTAAGTAAATAAGACACAATTTTTTTAAAAAAGGGGTCAAATATAAAATGAGTAGATGATGAGTGAGTGGAGGAACAAAAAAAGAATTCAAAGACAGATCTAAAAGGCATTGAAGTCAATGGTCCAAAATCCCATGCAAAATAGCTTTGGATCAGATTCTTAATCAGCAGAGAAGAAAATCTGGCTGTCTTCCATCCTATTCATTAACAACTCTGTCTCCCTTGGAAACTCTAAAATAAGTTGATAGGTGACAACTGTAGTGAAAAAATCCTGGTTAATCCATAAATTGTAAATACAAGGAAAATACATTTCTTAGGAGACTGAGCAATTAAATGAATTTATGAAAAAGCAGTCCTAAGTTAGCAAAAGGACAGCAAGTCCTCCACGATGTCCCCTTTCACATTCCCAGTGTCCTCCACCCACTACTGAAATAAGCTGTCAGTCAAAGAGTTTCAGGTTTCAGTGGATTCATCACCAGTTTGCCTATTTAATATTTCCACAATGACCTATATCTGCCAGCAAATACAAAAAATAGCTAGCGGTTGCTCTAGATGTCTGCATCTAAATGTTTTGAAAGACTTACATGGAAGCATCAGTCTCATTTTTACCAGAACTGAATTTCTTAAAAGGATTTCTACAGCTTACAAGTTCTTTTGAAACCTCTCACTACTATGCATGGTATTTGTTTCTACAGTGTTTAGGTGAATTTATGTGATCACTTTGAAAAGCAAGACATTGGCTTAAGATGTGCTCTGTTGTGGCAACTGATTTTAAGAGCACCCTTAATCCCTTGATACAAAGCAGGTTTTTACAGCTTTCGGATACAGTTCTTGTATGTTTTCTTGGATGGCTAAACTCATGTGTAAATTCCTGGATGTCTCTTCTCCTAGCTTACCTTTACAGTTTCATTCTGCAGTTCCTTATTCCTTCAGATATTCTGATTCAATTCGTGAAGTGCCTCTGAAAACCTCATCAGTGAAATACTTTGGATTAAAAATCATAGTGATTGTGTGATGACACAGATCTTTATAATTTTTATGATGTGTTTTTTTTTCATTTATTGCTAAAATTACTTGGTAAGATTTCTAAGCACTAACTTACATTGTGCTTTTGCTCTGAAAACATACCTGCAAAAAGGTGCATTGGGAGTTGAAAAAAGGCAATTTGATCAGATTTTAAGATACCTTAAAATGTTCTGTAAAACTATTAAAGTACCAATTTTCAGTAATAATATAGCCAACTAATCTACTTGATCACTCCAAAGGGGCATCTGAGTGGGAGGAAGTGGCTTTCTGAAAAATCTTGCTTTAGAAGAGCTCTCCTGTTACTATGAGGATGCTCTATAAGGCTGCCTCTTAGAGTATGTAGTAAATCAAGGGGGTCCCTAATGTCCTGTCTCTTTAGAAACTCAATCACTTTCTTCTGCCCCAGACCCCTACCCAGCTAGAATTTTTTATTTCAATGATCATGATCTATGTTAACAGTTTGAGGTTTTTTGGTTTGGGTTTTTTTTGTTGTTGCTGTTGGTTTTGATTTTATTTTTTTATTTTATCCCTGGCACAGAAAAGACTGATGTGGTTTGTAGGAACACATGTAAGGTTTAAGTATGGAAACAGATATGGGAAAGGTGGAAAGCAGATAGTGGGAGGCTGACAATGTGGAAGAAGCAGAGAAGATAACAAGACCTGTAGTAAGCAGTGGAAAGGACTGAGATCTCTAGGGTCCAGAAGTCTTAGAGATTGAAGGCCTGAAAGAGTTGGAGGCTTGGTCTTCTCCTGTGGTTCTGAGACTATGAGGGATTTTATATAGTAGGATTGAGGTGCTTGCAGACCTGGAGTACAAGGGAGTCCAAAAATTCTGGGATATGAAGGAGTAAGGTGTCACCATGATCTTTTACCCTTCCCAGAACATTTCTAAGAGCTTGGTCTGGGACACATGCATAAATAACTGTTGCCATCATTCTCTTTCACACTGATCCTCATTCAGGTATTAATATGATGATTAAAGAGATTCAACTGTTGCAATTTTTTACAAATTTATCTCCTACGATGCCTAAGTTCTGCAATATATTTCATTCCAGAGAGCTGAGAACACAGATGTTTAAAATATTTACTTTACAGTGAACTAAACTTTATATGAAGTTGTAATGGATTGTGTTATGCATAACATATATACAAACACAGAGTTACAGGGCACATCTCTGCATGCTAAAGTGGAGCTTACCCTTTTCACCTTCTGCAGGAAGGCAAACCCAGCCCTGAAATATACAGGAGCAACCACAATTTTATGTACACGTGCAGATGGATACATACTTCATCCTACAATTTTTATGCTGTGTAAGAAAGAGGTTAGTCATTTGTTTGCCACCTTAGACATTTTTGTTGTAGTGTCGTAGGAAGAACTATTCGCATTTAGTATGTATGAGAATATTAAAACATGTGTTCACTTGTATACCAGATGATTGAAATCTGCCATATACTATGGTGCTCTCATTGATATAATCCCTATCTTCATAGTGTGTCTGAACCTTGCAAAGGAATTCTTATCTTTTACACAGACAGGAATTAAAGTTTTAGTACAAATGCTCTAAATGCAGATAGATACACTTTAATCTACATGCATACACACATACATGCACACATAGAACAGTAACACTTAAAATAAAGTCATAATGTTAAAAGCACTTTCCTTTTCCAGAAAAGGATTTCCACATTTCAATTAAAAAAAAAAACAAAACAACAACCAAACACCAAAAAACCTGAATTAACTTCACTTCCTGTAGGACCAAACATTTTAAGCTTTGAGTATTTTTTTTTTTCTGTTAAATGTAAGAGAAGGACAAATCACTCAGGCTATCAAGTCAAGTTTATCATGAGTCTAGTCATCCAGTACATATATCCAAAGTACCCAATTAATTTTATTCTCTATAGTCACATTGTGATACTGATTCCAAAAAACTGTTACAGATTTTGAGCCTAGACCAAAAATCTCAAGAAACACAGAATGCTACAAGGAGAGTACAGAGTACACATTTACAAAGCCCAACCTCCTTGCAGTAGCAAGCAGAGCATGTATTAGGTAAAAAGCCCAAAAGGCCTTGTTATGGCTTTGTGTGGCATGGGGGTTTTTTTGGTAGCGGGGGTGGGGGCTGCAGGGGTGGCTCCTGTGAGAAGCTTCTGGAAGCTTCCCTGGCTCCAAGTTGGACCTGCCACTGGCCCAGGCCGAGCCCATCAGCGGCGGCGGTGGCGCCTCTGGGAGAACAGATTTCAGAAGGGGAACCTGCAGTGAGTGGGGGATTGGAATGTGAGAGGAACCCCTCTGCAGACACCGAGGTCAGTGAGGAAGGAGAGGAAGAGGAGGAGCAGAGGAGGAGGGGATGCCCCTGCAGCCCGTGGTGAGATGGCAGGCTGTCCTCCCCCAGCCCAAGGAGGGGAGCGGGGGAGCGGATGCCCCCCAAGATGGCCGGGACTCCATGGGAAAGCCCGCGCTGGAGCAGGCTGTGACTGGAGATCGGCCCATGGAAAGGACCCACGCCAGGGAAGTTTGTGAGGAACTGCAGCCTGTGGGAGGGACTCATGTTGGAGAAGTTGGTGAAGGACTGTCTCCCGTGGGAGGGACCCCACGCTGGAGCAGGGGACGGGTGAGGAGTCCTCCTCCCCCTGAGGGGGAAGGAGCGACAGAGACCAGGTGTGGGGAGCTGACCCCAACCCCCATTCCCCGTCCTCCTGCACCACTGGGGAGGAGGGAGAGAACCGGGAGTGGGGGTGAGGCAGGAAGGAGGGAGGGCTGGGGAAGGTGTTCTGAGGTTTGGGTTTACTTCCTAATATCCTTGTTTTGTTTTGATCTGTAGTAAATTAAATTGGTTTTGTTTTTTCACCCAAGTTGAGCCTGTCTTTTGCCCGTGACCATAAGTGGTGAGTGAACCTTCCCTGTCCTTGTCTTGACCCATGAGCCTTCCTTTGTATTTTCTCCTCATCCCACTGGTGGCCATGGCAGGGGAGGAGTGAGCGAGCGACTGCATGGTGCTTTGTTACCAGCTGGGCTGAAACCACGACAGACCTGGAAGAAAGATGCTATGGAAGAAGGGAATAAACTTACCAATAAAATAATGTCTCCTGGTAACCCAGAACAAGGAACACAAGTTTTATCCTCTTATTCCAAATTAGAGCATGTGAGCAACACTCAACTAGGCATAGGAATGATTTCTCAACAGTGTTCATGGTATGTGACAGGTTTTTCCACTTCATCTCTTGACTGTAACTATGGAACATAAGCTGTATATGGCTTTGAAAAATCATTTAATATCTTTTCACCTCAGTTTTCTGTTAGGAATTAATTAGGAATAAAAATACTTCATTAAAATCTCCTATATTTCCAAGGCAGATAAAAGGCAGTCCCCAAAGCTTTTTTTCTTTTTTTTCCAATAAAACCACTCTTCCTGGGCACTGCATATAATCAGCACAAATACTGAAGTGTTGACTCAGAAACTGAAATTTTGTGTTGATATAGAATTCTGAAATCTCATTCTTAAACATATTAGAGGTAATCATATCTGTGATTTTCTTTATTCTAACTAGCTATTATTACAGATAAGTTTGTGATTCTAGGAAAAAAAGCAGGAAACTATTCGCTTATTAAATCTGTTAACATATCTTTCACAGCATTTCTGATAGGAGCAAAAAGGCAGTTCAGTATTAATTTTCATCATCATTCAGTGAAAATAAATATTTATTCAACAAAGGATATTCAGTAGTCTGGCTATATAAATTGGCTGCCTATATGGCTGCTAAATTCAGTAAAATGGGTATGAATATTAAACTTTGTTTCACATGTATGGTTAATTCTAGCAGCATTGAACTCCAATCAGATGCTCAAAGCTTTTCAGAATTACTTTGCTTTAAACTTAATAATTTCATCCACTAAGAAATCCTTTAAGTGCCATAAAATATATATTAGCTTTATAATGCTTACCAAGAGTTTCTAATGCAATTGAATTGTTTTCCAGATTAAGAACTGAAGAACACATATATTAATTTAGTATAAGAAAGAAATTATTGGAATATAATGAAAAAAAACCCCTAATGGTATATTGGCAAGATATTTAGATAGCAAGACTGATAGAAATGTAAGTTTCTTTCCCTGTTTCTCATGAATAGTTTCTTGCCTATTAGTATAATACCTAATTCTAATTATTTTAGTAGGAGGTAGAGTATTTTTAAAGATGCCAGGAGGTATTAATCTATTATTCTGCACAATTAAATACCTTAAGATATATCTGTAAGTATTTCTTAAAAGGTAGCATTAAAAAATTGTATTTTTTTTAGTTCTTTGGCCTAGGAATTAAGCATGATGTGTTTTGGATTCTGATCAGAGAAATTCAGAGACCAGCTTTTCTGGTGAACTTTCCATCCTTAGTCACTTCCAATCTACCAAGAGAATGTTGGCAGCAGCTAGTTTCTGAACAGTAACTTTTTTTAGCTTGCTCATCAGTCTACATAAACAAGTTTCTGTAACTAACTTATTTTAGTGACAGACAATTACCATTTCAATTAGTAAGCTTCTGTAACACTTAGATGAAAAAAATGAAAATAAAACATTTTGTCTTTCACTTGCATGTGTATGTACCCCAAAGGGATAAGAATGAAACAAAACCCTATGATAGGCATAACATTTGGGAAATAAAAGTAGTTTTGTTGTTAATGTTTCCTTGCTCTCTCCTTCCCACTATGTGCTAAACATACAAAAAATAAGTTTTCTTCTACCTATTGCATATACATGCAATTAGCTGCAAATGGCAGCAGTAAGAGTTGCACTCTAGAGCATAAGCAAAAGAAAGGTGAGAGTCTGTCAGTCAGGACTGTGCTGCTTTTATTTTATTCATAAAATGGAACTACAACCCAGGTTGCACTTAATTTGCTTTGGTCTCACTTGCATTTGAGAGGTTTTAGGAAACAAAGACACAGAAATATTTGGGAAAGAGGAAAAAACAAACACAAAGAATGCGGTAATCATTCACATATTCACATGCTCCACAATAAAAAGAAATCTTAAGTAATATCTAAACATAGCCTTTTAAAAATAGTCACTGTTTTCCTCAGCTGTCACTCAACAAATCCCCACCCATTTGCAATCCCAGTTTCAGATGCATAGACACAGCAAGAGTTTCTGCACAGCTCTCTTCAACCTCTTTGAACCCATCTACAGATGACTAAGCAGCCAGAAGGCATTGCTCCACAGGAGTTTGCATATCAGAAAGGGCCCATTCTGATATGCAGTTATTTGATCCAGTTCTTTGATATGAACTCTGAAATCACATTTACAATCATGTCATGATCAGCTCTTCCATCACATATGCTATATATTTACTCATAATGTTAGATATGCTGGATAGACAAGAACCTTTTTTTTTTTCTGAAGCATATCTTTCTTAGTATATATTAGCTCATGGCAGATTCAATGAAAGAAGTCTGCTTTTTTACAAATAGTTGGTGATTGGAATAGTTGGTGTAAATGTTATCCTTTACTTATATGCTTATAAGTAAATCACATTATATAGCTTCAATTAACAGAGAGAAATATTGCTAATGAGAAAAAAAAAAAGGAAAAAAAAGATACTTAACATAATTCTTTTCCTGTTAGTAGAATTCTTGTAAATCTGTAAATACATAAACTTATTCGAAATAGATAAAGCAAACTGTTTTAATTCTTATGACTCACAGAATCACTGAGGCTGAAAGGCAGCTCTAGAAATTGCCTAGTCCAACCCTCCTGCTTAAATCAGAGTCAGTTAGAGGACATTACCCAGGAATGTATCCAATTGAGTTTTTAATTTCTCCAAGGATGGAGACTCCACAGCGTCTCTGGGCAACCTGTTCCAGTCTTTAATCACCTTCACAGTAAATATTTTTTAAAGTTTAAGGTTTTAAGTGTTTAAGTTCCAGTGTTTCAGTTTATGCCCATTGCCTCTGATCCTGTCATTGGGCACCATTAAGAAGAGTTTGGCTACGTCTTACTTGCTAAATCATCAGGTATTTATACACATGGATAAGATCCCCCCTGAACCTTCTCTGCCCCAGGCTGAACAGTCCCAGTGCTCTCAGACTTATAGGGCAGAAGCTCCAGTCCCTTAATCATTTTAGTAGCCCTTCACTGGATGCACTGCTATGTGTCCACGTCTCTCTCATACTGGGGAGCCCAGCACTGGACACAGCACTCCAGATCTGTCTCAACCAGGCTGAGCAGAGGGGAAGGATCATCTCAGTCAACCTGCTGGCAACACTCTGCCTAATGCAGCCCAGGAGGCTGCTGGCCGCCTTTACTGCAAGGGCATCTTGCTGGCTCATAGTCAACTTTTTGTCCACCAGTACCCCAAGGTTGTTCACTACTAAGTTGCTTTCCAGATGATTAGTCACAATGTGTATGAGTGCATGGGGTTATTCTTCCCAATTTCACAAGGTTCCTGTTGACCCATTGTTCCAGCCCATCCAGGTCCCTCTGAATGGCAGCATGACCCTCCAATGTATCAGCCACTCCTCCCAGTTTTGTCTTATCTGCAAACCTATTGAGGATCCACTTGGTCACATCATGGTGGTTATCAGTGAAGGTGTTAAACAGTACTGGCCCCAGTACTGATCTCTGGTATACCCCACTAGAGTCTGGCTTCCAGCTGGACTTTATGCTGCTGATCACAACCCTTTGAGCCCAGCAGTTCAGCCAGTTCTCATTCCACTGTACTGTTCATTTATCTCCTCTGTATTTCATTGGTAAGTCTATGAGGATGTTATGGGAGGCAGTGTCAAAAGCCTTGGTAACAGTAAGATAAACAACATCCATTTAAGTTAACATAAAGTGATAAAAGTGAGAAGTGTTTTTAAAAATCATATTCTCAGTTGGGTTTTTGTGTTTGTTTTTCAGTATTCTGTCACGGAAACTTTAAGATTTGTAAAAGATCAGTTGGTTAAAGACAGGAGGAAATGAGAAAAAAACAAAGCCAAACTTTTTTTGATTTTGAAATTTTAGCTCATTTCCATATTAAGGAAGACAAAATGTCAGCATTCGTTAAATATAGCTGTTCAAATCAAAACAGATCATTTTGAGTGTTTAAATAAATTCCTTTCCTTGTTTTAGTGCATTATATTAATTATGTGATAGCTTCTATTAGTGCCAATATGTTAACATTTCCACAGAAGTAAATACTTATTTTCCTTTAAAGATAGAAAACAGTGGGTTTGAAGCATGCTCATTTCCCTTCTTACTGTTATCTATCTTAATATAAAGATTTATGAGCAGAGGTAATTTAGGAACTGAGATAATCTTCCTCTGTAAAGCTAATACCATTTAAAGTTTATCTTTTTAAATAATGATACTGGCCCTACAGTGACACATACAGTTCTTGTTAAAACTTGGAACTGAAAACAAGCACTCTGCAGAATGAGACCTTTTTAAAGTAAACAACTGAAACCAAGAAGCTTCATTACTTTTAAATCCTGTTTTCTCATTAGGACTACAAGTCCTTGCCAGCTGGAAGTGATAAGGGTCTAAGAAAGGAATTTGTTCTGCTACTACTTTAATTTTTATTTGTCAGCTTGCCAAAGCTTACCTCTTACCACAGCCATGGACCTAAGAACAGATAGGACTTGGCACTGGTTACTGTAGTAAAGAATGCCTCTTGTCAAGCCTTCTTGAAAAAATGTAGTGCCAGACCAGTTTGCCAGGGAGCAGTCTATGCCCTTTTCTTGATTTTCTTGATTTGCTTTGTTTAAATTTCCTATTATTTTCATCCTAGGAAAATAATGTAGAAATAAACCTTTTCTAAAATATAATGAGAGAACCAAGAGGCTAACAAATACAACAATCAACCAGAGAAACCTACCCAGTTGATCAGAGGATAAGAATCCTATTTCATAAACAACACTGAAGCATTGCAATTTGTTTTTATGTCACTTGGAATAAAGCAGAGACATTTATCCTTTTTCACCAGGGAAAAAGGAAGGAAAATTAAGGAGCAAAGAGTACATGCCAGCACAGCAGATCTCAAACTGGTATAGCAAGAAGCCCAGTTGTTTCTACAACTTCATTTTGATGTATGAATTAAACTGTGATAGAGATTTGACTTTGGATCTCTTACCTCTCAGTGAAGTGCTTTTTCCTGGCCTTTTGTGAGAAGGAACATTGAGCAATGGAAGCAATGCCCTGTCGTAAGTTACCTATGTCTCTCCCTATGGAAGGGGAATAAAGCCACAATCTCTGTGCTAGGTTCAGTTTCCCAATACAAATGATTTGTCTCCTTCAGATGAAATACTGGGTCTGCTTTAGCCTTAGCTGCTTTACCAATTCCTTCTGCCAAGGCACAGGATGCATGACAACAGATAAATATGCGTGGCAAATACACTGTCAGATAAGGTCACACCCCACTGCCAGAATAGCCATTTGGTTTGCGAACACTTAGACATAGGATAATACACCAGGAACCCAGTACCCATCTCTAAGCCAGGAAATTCAGAAGCAAGGAAAAGCTAAACCTATTTTTGTGAACAGTTTGTCTGGCACATAGATTAGCTGGCCCTGAGAAACTAGCTTTTCTCTCCATAGGAAATATATTTGTCCCAGCTTTGCTAGTAATTTTTTCTATTCCCTTGGCACCAACTTTCTATTCACAATTTTATTCAGATCTTAATCAGGAACATATTATTGTTGTTGTTGGTTTTGTTTAACATGGTATATGATGACAGATAATATCTGCAGTTTCCTAGCAGCTATAGTGAAGATCAACTTGAAGTCTTACACTCTCTTACGATACCCCTACAGTTAAGAGATCAGCCTCTCATATTCTTTCCCTTTTCCACTTCTTAGGGTTTTCTGTTACTATGTCTGTGTTCATTGCTGCTCAAGAAAAATGTGCACTACAGAAGTCTGAGCTAACCGAAATGATGTTAGCGTAAAATACATGTTTACATGCAACATGTTTTTCACCTACACGTAGCACTTAATAATTAATGGACTAATAATAATAGTAGTAGTAGTAATAATAATAAAAAAAACTGAACAGGTTTTATATATATATATATATAAAATAAAAAACCCCCCTTTGTTAGATCAGCTGACATAGCTGAAAAAATGTACAAAATTTAAAGCACAAAAGACCTTTCATTTTAAATACATTTGTAAAAATGTCAGTGTTGTTAAACATCTATGGAAGTGATTATATTCCAGTTGGACCAAGGATAAGCTATCCCGAAATATAAAACTTTCCAATTTTCTAGCCTGACTGTCTAGGCATTTCAATCTTTAGTTGGCATGCCCTGTATATTACATAAGCATACATCTCAGGGATGAGATCTGACAACTTTGATGGAAACATAACATACATCTTATTCCAAACATCTAGTATGTCATATATCAAAACTCTCTAAAAAAGGCAGTCAGCCAAACTACTGTACAATGTCCAGCTTTATGAGTTCTAAACTTGAAGGCAGAAGTCATTGAAGACAGAGGGTGATGGGGAAAGAAAAAACTTTACTTAAGTACATACTGAGAAGAGAACAGACTATCCAGCAAGCTTTGGGAATGCACTTCTGAAATACTTTTTGATCTTCACTGGTTAGGACAGCTAGGTGGAATCTTTGCTTCTACAAGGCAAATGTACTAATTGGGAGGACATAGTTAAGAATTTCAGAGTGAATGGTAACTTGGATGATAGGGACAATGAAATTAGAGCTTTAATGGAACTTAATACAGAAAGAAAAATTATATCAAAATAATATTTTTTAAAAAATTGGATTATATACTTCAATAAACTTAGTTAATTTATCTGCAAATTGTAATAATGGATCAGCCTAAGAAAACAAATCTGGAGGAAATTTTTAAAGTATAATAAAAAGAGCATTCAGGCAAAAATGATCTCAGTATGCAAATAAATCACAAAGACCAAAAAGATGAATGCAAATGTTTAGTACAAAGATCAAATAAGGCACAAAGATGTAACAATAAGCAGAAGCCAATTAGTAGCAGGAGGGAAAGCTAGAATTGGGATGGTGTGCCATTCAGTGGAGAAGGAAAGCTACTGATAGTTGATGCCAAAGGTATGAACTCATTTTTCAGATCATTTTTTATTTAAAATGTTAACTGAATTCAGACAGTTATGACAATTATTATCAGTGGCAGGAGGAGAAGACCTCAGTCTGATAAAAACAGAAAGTGTTAGAGAGACTAGTTAGATAAATTTAATGAATTCAAGTTGACTAGCAATTTCATGGTAGGACATTTAAGCATCTGGATGATGCAATTTGAGAAGGGCATGACCAGACTAGAGAAGGTCCAAAGGAGGACCACAAAGATGATTGAACATCTGGAGAAACTGCCCTATGAGGAATAACTGAAAGTGTTAGGTCTTTTCTCCCTGCAGAAGAGAAGGCTCAGGGGGGACCTCATCACAGTATTCCAGTACTTAAATAGCAGCTACAAAGAGGATGGAGGCTCTCTCTTCCCCAGGAGTCACATGGAGAAAGGGCAAAAGGTAAAAGTTGCACTGGAAGACATTTCATCTCTACATAAGAAATAATTTTTTTTCTGGTAAGAATAATCATTCTGTGGAACAACCTCCCTAGGGATGGGGTAGAGTCCCCATCACTGGAGGTTTTCAAGATGCAATTGGACAGGGTGCTAGATAATCTCATCTAGGCTTCCTTTCTCATGAAAGGTTTAACCAGATAACCTTTTGAGTTCCCTTCCAACCTGGTCTGTTCAATGATTCTATAATTCTCTAATTCTATGATTCTATGAATCTCAGTTTACCAGTGATTATCTTTGCAAACTTATGAAGGACAGATGAATTTCCAGAGGAATGGGAAAAGAGCACGCATAATGAAAGTCTTCAAAAAAGAGTATTTTGGAAATTAAACAGACTCACTATATTAATTTAAATTCTGAAAGAAATGCTAGATAGTATTTTTTCAATTAGACAAAAAAAACTTGTAAATATTTTGGATGTGACAAGGAACTAGGGAATGGAAAAGACATTTATTAAGAATAAGGCTGGACAAATCCTAATTATTTTATATGAGAGAGAAACAGCATTAGATTGGGGGAGGAGTGCATGGGGGGGAACAGAAACAAACCAAAACACAATTATGTAATAGATTATGTTATTCAATAGAGAGAAAGGATGGAAAACTCTGAACAAACACAAGATGGTGAAAAATTAGCTAGGTAGAATCCAGTGGTTAGAGCAGATCAAATCTGTAAACAAGTCGAAAAATGAAACAATGTTGCTGAAAAACCATGCTGGGCTGTGTAAACAACAGTACAGCATGTAGGAACATAACGTAATCTTTCTACTTTGTTCAACATTGATAAGGCTCAGATAAAGTAATATAGAAAGATGTGGACTTACTAAGCAAATTGCACAAGAGAGTGATAAAAGTGATGAAAACATGCTGTCTGACAAAAGCCTGAATGATCTGGAATTGTTATTCTAAAGAAGATCAAGGAGGGATATGATAACTCTTCTGAAGCATGTAAAAGGCTCCTGCAAATGGTTTATTTTTTTCATACTTATAGTGGAACAGACAAAAAAATATAGATCTAAATTACAGAAAAAAATCCCTATAAATTAAACATTAGAAAAAACTTTCTAGTGGTAATGCTGATGAGACTTAGAAAGAGATTGCCTGAGAGGTTGTAGAGTCCTCCCTACTGGAGGTCTTTAAGAGCACATTAAACAAACATCAGTCAGAAACAGCAGAGACATATTTGATTATTTCCTATGTTAGAGTGAAGCCTTTTCTGATTTCTTGAATGACACTGAAACTCAAGAAGTCATCCTAATTCTTCAGTCTAAGTAAACCCATATATGTTACTAAAATCGGGAAAGGACTGCACATTAATGTAAAATTCTGATAGCTTCAAAGGCTAATGTTCTTTGCCATACTGAATGTACTTACTTTGTTGCTAGCTTGACAGATCTTTGTAGGGACTAAAAAGTACTAACATGAGGCTGTAGTGTAAGACTGGACTGTTAATTTGAGAGTGAGAAAGTTTCTTCTTTAATTCATTTGAGCATGTTGAATTTAGCTGCCATGGAGCTCATGAAAGTCATGGTCACACCTTATACTAATATGAATGTCCTGCTGCAGTTGCTAAATATGTAAAGATAGAAAGACTCAGGGAAATTTATTAGGTGGTCTAGTGGTCAGGGAATTGATACAACTCACTGCTCCAAAGAATATCCAGTTGCTTATGTGTTGTTCAACAGATCTCAGAGGAGAGAGTAAAGGAGCTCCTCATATCAGCAGAACAGCCACTCATTTTGGAAAGCCAACGATTCTCATCTGAGAAAGGGGAAAAAATAAAAAAGAATTAGAAAGTATTTAGGTATGAATCTGGGTCATTTGGGGAATGTTCCCTCATTTTGGTGCCTCAGTACTTTTTTGTTCTTAGTAGTATTTATAATTTATTTCCTTCTTTTTACTTTCATTTTCTTTCTCCACCCCCCAAAAATGGTAAGTCTTAGCTTCATAAGGGTGAAGGCCAGGAAAGAGTTCAAAATCTCTAGAGGCTTTGAAAGATACCTCACATTAACTTCTTTCAACATGACAAATGTTTTTTGTGATATCTTTAGTGCTCTAAATGGGTTTACCTCAATGTGGTTTTCCATTACATAACAACATATCTAGGCTTTTCTGCTTTATTTTCAGATTTACCTTTCTCCACTTGCTAACACTGATGGTTGTTTAGACATACATAATATGTAAACAAATAATTCTGCATATGAAATGCAAACTTTTCTGTGCAAGAAAAGCTTCTAGATGAAGTTTCACAAAAGATAAACTACCAAGCTTCAGTCTTCTATAATTGAAGCCAATGGAAAAAAAATCTTACTGATTTCACTCAACTCACTGAGAACAGTATCAAACTTGCAACAGAAAAAAAAATTAAATTTACATTCCCCAAAGATCACACATCCTAAATGTAGGAATGACAATAACAGTCACACACATTAGCTCTGATATTTATCTCTAGAAGCATATCATGGCAATGGCTCCCACATACTAATAAAATATTGATTTAAGATTCTCATCACACATCAAAACACAGAACAACGCAATAAGTACAAAATTCTGAGTAAACCTCCTCTCAAGGCTCTATCTACGCCCCGCCCCTCACCCCACCCCAGTCAATAAGTTATGGGCAAAAGAAATACTCCTGAACGTTGTTTTGAGTATTGAGCCATTTGAAGTCTGAACTGTTCAGAAACACTGTACTTTATTAGGTGAGTTTTACGGTTGGGGTTTTTTAATGTTTTAGTTGTGTGTTTTATCTCTTTGATACTGCTTTCCAATGCCTTCTGCAAGTTCTGCTCTTTCCACTGCCCAGACTCAAAATTGTACATTCAATTCCCTTTCATACCTGAAATACCATATATATATATATATATAAAGTTTTGGACAAACAATTAATCTTGTTCTGGCTGTTTTCAGTAGAATCTCAGGAAAGATGGAAAATGCTTCAATTGCTCTAAGTGATACCTTTTTAAATACATTTTATGAGGTATCAGCTGTAGCTGCACTGAATGTGAATTTTGTGCAATGTGAACAACAAAATTCAATTCAGTAAATTTTCACCTATCATAAGGTATTTAATAAGTTGTTCTCGGCCTGTGTGTAATTAAATTGCTATTGTAGATACAAAGTTACTGTCACTGCTCTCTGCCTTCAGATATTTACACAGGATTTAATCATAAAGTCATACACATAAGATAATACTTGTCCCCAATTTAAAAATTATTATCCAGCTAAAATACATAATATCCAGACTTGACTTTATCAAGCTGGATTAGAAGTGATGATCACAAACATCCACGTTATTTCAAACAGTTGTGCCTCATATGTAGTTTTGGGTTTTTTTCTATGTCATCTGGATAATAAGTGCTATAGCATGTGAAATTGTACTTCCTTCTTACATTTATAACAAATTTCAAAGATTTATTGAACAAGATGATAATCAAGTCAGTCCAAATCAAGTTCCAAAATATATTTCTCAAGTAAACATTTAAGTATGTATATTCCTTTGTTATCATGTTCTAGGACTCCTTTCTAGGAGGTCCTAAATGCTTTCCTCCTTAATTCAAGGAAGTCTGTGATGCACAACTGAATATTGAGTTAATCCTTATATATGAGTAGTGTTGAGTTAAATACTTAAAATAAGGTTTGTGTTTATATGATTTGCTGCACTAAACTAAACCCCTAGTGCCTCAAAGGATAATGTTCTCCAGTAAATTATTTCTCAGAGTGTTGAAGGTTGGAGGACAGGTATTGGAACATTCTGATAATGATGCAAGTTTAATCAATAATTCATACTTTTGTTGATATTAAGAACATTCCCAGTGGAAAGAAATCAAAAACTAAATTTATTTTAGGGAGATAAGTCTTCCAAGGCTTTCTATACTCCTTAGAGAGATATTCTCTCAGAGAAAAACTCAAGGCTCCCACATCAGTTTTGCATTCTGAGTCACTCTTTTAAATAACAGATTTTTTTCTGTCTGTATTGTGTAGCAGTTCAACTCTTTTAGGCTGAAAATAGTTTCTGTGGACACCCTGACCCCAGCTTTAGAAGAAAATTACTAAATTTTGTAACTGCTGAAATAGTTTTGCATGTATTTTTTTTTCCTGTTGAATTTTTATGAGATGGGAAATCAAATGTAGTAAAATATATTTTTTTTCCCTTTTCATCTACATCTTCCCAAAGTGCCTAGGAGGAAAAGATTGTACCAGGATCAAGCATTTCTGTAAGTTATTTTCTCCTTGAAGGTCTCTGTCTCCCTCCATGTCCCATGACTTAGGTTCAGACCCTGAGAGGCTGGACTGGACTATGTAAACACTTTACAATACATTAAAAAATCACTAAATAGAAAAGGCAATGGTAAAACTCTTTATGCAGTGTGACTAAAAATGTTTGTTTAAACAGGGTTTTCTTCCTTGGTTGTTTAGTTTCCCCCCACCTCTAAGAGGACAAACGACCCAGTGAGAATACAGGTGGAGATGGGACATTTTATCTCTTAAAATTTTTTTGAGCTCTGGGGTTGAGCTACATTTGGGAAACTTTCTGAAAACAAGAAACTTTGTAAGAAATTGTTATTCATGCAAAACTGAACTAGAGAATTTTCCCAGCAATACTTAAAAATATAGTTTCATCATTTAAAAAAAAAAAATCACTAAAGCCTCACCATTTTGAATTATTGACTTTCCTTCATTTTCTCTATATTATTAATCAAAATATGAGGAATACTAATATATATTTGTACTTGATAACAAAGCTGTCTCCTCTTTTCTTCCTGGATTAAAAAAGTCACAGTGCTGGTTTCTTCATTAAGAGATTCACTCGTAGTCAGAACAATATCAGGATCCAGCCATTCCTTCACCATTGATATATGCCATGCTAAATTCCCATCTGAATACTGACATTCAAGATAATCATAATCACTCATTTCTTAAAGATTTCCCCTAAAATATTTTGATCCCACTCTCTGCCTGCACTAGTTTACCTGTATGCTTGTTCAAGCTATCAATAGGTCTGTATTTAACATCTAGTTTGCATTATATTTTCTTCTCCTTTAGGTGTACTTTTTATTTTAACTTTCTTTTACTTTTTATTCTCTGTCTTAAACTGTTGATTCCCTACAGGATCTTAAGATTTCTTTCTCTGACTTGTTCTTTTAACACTAAAATTAGTTATAACTCTTTTTAACAATCATCCTGAGAATTTACTAGCAAATTTCCAGACTCTGATCTGAAGCTCTGAAGCTCTCATCTGACCTTCAGAGAAAGATTGCTCAGTAGTTCCTGAAAAACAAGTAAAAAAAAAAAAGGAGGGAGGGGGGAGGGGGCAGGGAGGATTTACCGCCAGTGCCCGCCTAAAAATGGAGGCATCTGAAATAATTACTCATTTTTTAAAATCTTGATATGGGAGTCTTATCTGAGTTATACAGAAGACTGAGTCTACTACTATGTGAGAGATGCTAAGCAAGATAAACATCTTCCATTCTAAATACCTTGGCTATCAGTAGAATCACCAGCAGTTGCAAGTCTGTTCTCAGAATGTATAAAACCTCTCTCGAATGAATGTTTAGCTGCTAGGCAATGACTATAGATATAAAAATTGTATGTTCATTAAATAATTGATGAACACAGGGAAATTATATATCTTTATTTCTGAATTTGCTACAGCTATAGTTTAGGTAAAGGGACACATGCATTAACAACTGCTTTCAACTTTGCTTGTCTTCAGAGGACCTGTCCTAGAGAAGACAACAGTTCAAAAATTTCTGATCACAGTACTATATTACAATTGTAGTTTGCAAATAATTTTATCCAAGTCACTGGCTTTCAGAAGCCATTTAGAATCTTGCAGTAATTGATAGGGAAATTTCTCCATTTTCTACCAACTTAGCAACACAGTCAGAAACTGAAACCCCCCCTCTGAGAAGTCTTGAGAACAATTGTTGTGAGGAATAGTTTCACTACAGTTAATTCAAGCTGTCATCAAAAATACTTCAGATTGATCTCTCTGTAAATAAGGTATCTAATCACATAGGCCCTTTTATGAAACATGATAAACTTCATTTGGTAGTTTCGTAGGAAAACATTAATTTTTACCTTAGAAAAATAACACTGAATTTTCACAACATTCAACAACAGACTCAGGGAAGATCAGAAGGACATGATATAACAAAGCAAACTACTAGCACCTCTGATTTTAATATTGGTTTTACATTACCGGTTGGTACTTAATAATTTTTACAAAGATATAGTCTCCTAAGTAAATTAGTAATGAAATGCAGACAGGAAATTATGATTTCTTATCATTTCTAACATTTTTTAAAAAAAGCGTAAGAATTATCTCACCTTTATATAGCACATTTCATTCAAAAGATTCCTGAATCTTTTATCCAGTGTTTTTGAAGAATAACTAAAAATTGAGATTCTTGACTGAATGCGGTTTGAAAGCTCAAAACATCTGACTCATAGTAATATAATGCAACAACTGATAGAGAAAGAAGAAATAAGAGCAACATATATAATTTTGTTGTATAAGGAACAAAGGTCTATTCGCACAGTAAATGCATAATAGGATTTGGAGGATAACAGTTTCTTGGCAGTGGCTTTTACTACAAACCACTGAAAAACTTAAGGGTTTTCTGAGCCATCCTATCAGTAACCAAAACTCTTGCCATCCAGAAACGAAGAGGCTGTAAGTGCTGTCTATGCCTCTGCTACAAAATAAAACAGGGGTTGGGGCACCTGTCTGTCCCTGAGGCTGAGTGGCATCCACACTAAAACAGTATTTTCCCTGGGCCACCACTGTGTCATGAGTGACACCACTCTAAATCAAAGACAAAAACCTCTTGGTTCGGAAAGTCTGAAGTAAAGCAAAGGATTTTTCACAGAATGGAAGTAACGGTGTTGCATGATCCAGAGTCAAACAATAGTGCATTTATGAAGGGTACAAGGTTTGTTAAGATAACACTGGACACTGAATAGCCAAACTAAGTCCAGTCTTGTCCCCAGAACCTTCTGGAAATAGTCTGTGAGAAGATGCCCCAAACACTGCCTTGGCACCATCACTGAAAATGCTAATTAATACTAGTCAAAACCACACTAGAGAATGGACTATAAAATCAAACATCATGGGTCCAAAATTAAATGCATTCTCTTGATCACAATGTAATAGTGTTTATGTAGAATAATGTTATAATTACTATAAACTGGTGATAATACTGACAGAAGTTTACAGGTATTTTAAGAAGCCTCTAAAATTTATGAGGTATTATAGGTCTTGTAAGTCTTTTAGACAAAGGCAAAAAAGAAAGATTTCAAAAGAAGAAGAATCAAAGGAAACTATCATAAGCAAGAGTCTGCAGAAGCACTAAATTCCTGGGACTGATAAATTCTCCACCCAGGAGGTTAATTAACACATCAAATGTACAGACAATGCCTGTTACTCACCTGCAAGAGTAGTCAAAGGCTTTGCTGTGACGGTAGCTGGGACTTCAGGTAATTACCTTGTGCCAAGTGAGTCCTTTGTCCCAAATCAGTTCATTGTGTCATCTATTCAGGGACAAGGTGAGGAGTTCCTAGACCACCCAGGGAATCAATAACTTAAATGCAGCGTGTGTGCACACAGTCTGATATCCATGATGCCCTCATACTGAATGACACCATAATTATAGGACAAACTTGAATCTTATCCTTATATCTCACTTATGACTTAAATTGCATATCTCTTGCCACATCAGAGACAGAGTGATAAATTCAGTACCAGTTTGCCATATTTGTGAGAATTCAACTATATGTTAGTGACTAGAAAATAAAAGAACATCTCTGTCATGAAATTCTTCTGGCACTGAAGACACACTGTGATTCCCAGTTGCAAGTTTAAGGAGACACTTACTGCCTGACAATTTCACACTTTGCTCAGGCAATATTTAGATTAGAAATATTATCTAAGAAAAAATATCTTTTTTTAACATTCTAAAATTTACCCAAAAAAGGAGGATTAAGAATATTTTATTTCTGTGAAATTTATAAAAATGTTATTTATATATTCCTTTCAACTAATTTTAATTAATCAAGCTTTTTTAATTAATCTGAAGAGTTCCATCTGAATGTTTTTGGTAAAGTGCTTTTAAACTTAGTTGTATGGATTCCTTTATCTTTTTTTGGAGCAGGTTCCTTACACTGTCTTGAACTCACGTTTTGGAGTCAAATAAATGTCCCTGTACCAGATGACAGACTACAATAGGCACCACAAAGGAATATTACATGAATATTTTCCTTTTCTGGTTATTTAAGGGAAACTTTGAAGCCATAATGTATAATTAGATTTGTCATATGTAATGTACATAAATTTTGCTGCCCTTCTAGTAAATTACATCCCCAGGACTGATCAAATGCTTTGCCTTCTCTGATGAGACAACTGCCTCAATGGAAGAGGGAAGTACTGTGGATGTTATTTATGTCGATGTTAGCAAAGCTTTCCACCTATTGTCTCGGAGTATTCTTGTAATCAAAATGTAGAGGTGTGGTTTCGACAGGAAAATGGTGTGTGGAAAGCTGACTGTACATCTTAGCTGAAAAGATTGTGATCAGCAGCAGGAAAATCAGCTGATGTCCAATTATCATTACATTGCTCAGGGTGCTGATGCTGTTAAACCTCTTCAATAACAACCTAGGTGATGGGACAGAAGACACCTTTTGAAAGCTCACAGCTGATACCAAACTGGGTAACTTTTGATATGCTGGAGGGTAAAGCTGCTGCTTACAGTCATCTTAACAGGTTAGAAAAGTTGCTGGCAAAAGATTCATAAATTTGTGCAAAGACAAATGCTAAGATCTGGGACAAAACAATCTCGTGTGACAGTACCTGCTGGGGAACAACTGGTTAGGAAGGAGTTTTGCATAAAGCAGGCCTGAGGGTCCTGGTAGACAACATGTTGAATGTGAGTAGGCAGTAAGCCCTTGTGACTCTCCCTTGTGTCAGAATACAGTAAATCTAAATATTTTGCACAGATGTGCCACCCAGGAGAAATAAATAATCAGAACTAGCTGTGTATTGCTCCTCAAATAAGGCTATTAGTTGTGTTTTGTGTGTTTAACTACATGTGAAGATACCTGGAAAATAGATCCTATCCGGGTACGTGTTTTATCCTGGAAGAAGTGCTGACAAAACTGTTCAATGACTCTATCACTTCCAAATGATTTTAAAACCAAACCAAACCAAACCAAACAAAATTAAACAAAACAAACAAGCAAACAACCACCACCAAAAAAAAAAAAAACAACCACTAAAAAAACCTTTCAAAAGAATGACTGAGTTGGTTCTGGTTCAAATTCCAGTCACTGAACACAGTGTGATGGAATTCCCATTCAACACACAGTTTACACAGGTTTTTTTCAGTTAAATGCAGAGGCAAGAAGAAAAGATAACAGAAAAATAAAAAAGCTCTAGATAATTTCTACAGCATTTTCGTTATCATCCTCTTGAAAGAAGGCAACCAAATTCTTCAGTGCTCTTGGTTCCCTACACCACCATCTATGTGTTGACTGACTTTTTTTTCTTACTCTAGATACAAACTGCTTATGCTTGACATATTTTTCTGAAACAACCTGTGTCTTGATTAAAAGCAGGAGTCAACACAGTCTGTTTGGCTAGAGAAAAGGGAAAGGGAAAGGGAAAGGGAAAGGGAAAGGGAAAGGGAAAAGGAAAGGGAAAAGGAAGGGAAAGGGAAGAGAGGAGAGGAGAGGAGAGGAGAGGAGAGGAGAGGAGAGGAGAGGAGAGGAGAGGAGAGGAGAGGAGAGGAGAGGAGAGGAGAGGAGAGGAGAGGAGAGGAGAGGAGAGGAGGCAGAAAGGCTTTTAGCATCATCAAGGTGTTTCCTTGATACTTCACTTCAAAAATTCCTAAGTAAAATAGTGTTTACTAATCTGGATATGATAATCTGAACGGTTTTATGCTTCCAATCCAGAACTAGGAAAGAAGTAATCAGAATTACCTCTTATGAATATGTATAGGCAAAGCAATATATTTTTCACTAGCCCTTCCTGGAAACAGCTGAACTATTTTAGCTGAAACATCTCCAAAAATAGTTAGCCTGAGGGAAACATTTACCATGTAAAACACCAGCCAAATGGTTAGACTGGCAAAGCTACAAGCAGTTGTGTGAGTGGCTTGGGTTCTAAAACATACTATTAGAAGTAATGGAGTGGGAAATAAAATCTAACTGGTTTTGAGAGGATCTTGATAAATATGAGATTATTGAGTTATGATATAGTTTCCTGTAAAAGCTAGGGACTGGTTTTGAAAAACTGCTAAGATTTGGTCAGCTATTCAGTCACATTTCAGGGTATAGTTATAGAAAGTGTTAGACAACCATAGACACAAGTAACGATTACCAGCTCCCTTCGTAAACAATATAGAATATTAATATTCTCATCTGAATATATAGGGCTATCAGGGAATACTTAAAGGAAATTAAAAAACAAAACACAGCACAAAAAAGCAAAAACAAATCAATGCTTTGTGATTTAGAAATTGGAAAGTTGCCAAAACTAGTGTTATGGCCTTTCACGTGATTGTGGAACAGCATTAAGCAGCAGATAGAGCTTTGTTTGATTTCTATTATTCTGTACACTTTGAAAGATGATCAGTCTTTGGGCCACACCTCTTCATAACTTGAGCATCTTGAATTGTAACACTCATAAAAACACTAAACAAATTCCAGAAGTTTATACCTGGAACCAGTAGTTCATAATATTTGTCTTCCTGAAACCACCATAGCAACTATTAAGCAATTTGTTAAATGAAGTTTTTCTTCAGAATATATAGCAAAATCAAGATTTTTAAAAGTGCTAACTAGAATGGTAATAAAATGAAGTTTTTTCTAGGTTGTGCACCAAATGCTAAAGAATCTATGGGATTCAATGTCAACAAAAGTATTCTGTTCATCTTTTTGAATTTCCTAGCTTTAGCCTGGTCCTGAGGCAAATAAATACAAAAAATGTAAATCCCAGGATTTTTCTATCCATAAAAAAAGAAAGATACACTTGAACATAAAAGCAAGCCTGAATATATATTCAAACCACATTCTAAACCAAAAATGATGAAAAATTTTGTTTTTTACCATTGAAAAGAACAAAGCCTTTTAATGTCATACTTAGGAATTACTAATAAATAATAATGTCTACTTTTATTTTTTTTTTGGTTAAGTGTGAGTATTGCCCATATTAACCTGAGGCATACTTCAGGAGAGTAGCTGAAAAGTTGGCACTGCTGATCTTGAAAGGAATATATTAGTAATATTACTTCCTTTTTGCAATTCACACAATTGCTATTTGTATATTGTCACAGCACTTTAAATGTATTTTCTTCCATTCTCCAGAAATATTTAGGAAAAGTCTATTGTGTGTTGTTGTATAAAACCTTTTCCTTTTTATTTTTGTCAACAGATTGCTATTCATGTAAGTCTAAGCCTAGGAAGATTCCAACTACAGTGGGTTAGTACAGCTCCAACTACATTGAGAAAAGGCCAGTTTATCTGATAACACTGCGATTACTGACCTGTAAGAGTCCTAACAAGCATATTAGCAGCATCAATGCACAAGTCACTAAACTAGTCTTAAGAATCCAGTATTACTTATAGTTTGCTATTCTAGACACAAATAAATGGTAAATAAAGTATTTCCTTGTCATTTTCAGCTAATAACTTCACACATACAATCTTATAACAAATCTAACAAATTCTTTATCTCTTTCCTGGTGTGTATAATTTGCTTAATAAGGCATCTAAAATGTGGTGCCTTTTTTATGTGCACTAGGAAAACAGATTTGGAGTACCTGACAAACAAGTAAAATATTACAGTAGCAAAAGCTGGGTGCATTCTTTTCAATGCAGATGATGTTAAAGGCATGCTGGTTTACATCCCTTACCCGCCCCCTCCCCCCCCCCAAAAAAAGAAAGACTGCCAAAAGTACTTGTCTGACATCAAATACAATTGTCTCTCTTCACCAACATTAAAGAGGATCTAATGTTTCTAGATTGATATTTTCCATTATCATTCTTCTTGTACCTTGCTACTATTGATCCCTGCAATATATCATTCTTGCAATTAGTATTCTCCTGTAGTTCTGTTTGAAATTCTTGCCTTCCTACTTAATGATGTTTGGGTTTATATAACCAGCTATTAACCAAACCATTCACCTGGTATAGGCAAATGGATCTTGGTAGTTCTTGATTTGATCACCATTTGAAAAGTAAAATTAAAGTTGGCATCTGGAATTTCTCTTTATATTAGAGAAAACTAATTGTGCTGGTTTTGACTGGGATAGAGTTAATTTTCTTCACAGTAGCTAGTATGGGGCTATGTTTTGGATTTGTGCTGAAAACAGTGTTGATAACACAGGGATGTTTTAGTTATTGTTGAGCAGTGCTTACCCAGAGCCAAGGTCTTTTCTGCTTCTCACCCCACCCCACCAGCGAGCAGGCTGGGGGGGCACAAGGAGTTGGGAGGGGACACAGCTGGGACAGGTGACCCCAACTGACCAAAGGGATATTCCAGACCATAGGACGTCATGCTCAGCACATGAAGCTTGGGGCAAGAAGAAGGAAGCGGGGGACATTCAGCGTGATGGCGTTTGTCTTTCCAAGTAACTGTTAAGCGTGATGGAACCCTGTTTTCCTGGAGATGGCTGAACACCTGCCTGCCGATGGGAAGTAGTGAATGAATTTCTTATTTTGCTTTGCTTGTGTGCAGCTTTTGCTTTGCCTTTTAAACTCTCTTTATCTCAGCCCATGAGTTTTCTCACTTTAACTCTTCTGATTCTCTACCCCATCCCACTGCGAGGGGAGTGAGTCAGTGGCTGTGTGGTGCTTAGTTGCCAGCTGGGGTAAAACCATGACGCTAATGAATCAAAGATGATGATGTGGAAAAGGATCTTAGGCAATGGTAAAACACTAGCTACTCCAGTGTTTGGTTTTCAAAATACTGAGCAGAAGATGATAGTCTTCTAACTGTTCTTCTTACAGTCTTGTGTATGGCAGTGGTCTCCATGTAGTAGTCAAAGCCCTGAAAAGTTCTTAAGGCTAAAAAAGCACCAGAAGAAAATCTCAGTTTGGGACCAAGGACACTCTGACCAACAAAATACAACTCCTTGACAAGTATGCTATGCATTGAAAGACTGCTAGATTTCTTTAAGCTGAGTTTACATCAAAATGTATATCTACTAATTAAAAGAATGTTATTAAAAAAAAGCCAAACTCAAACCATGGTATGTTTGATGCTACAGGGTACTGACATATTTCTATGTCAGTCTATCTGAATGAGTTGAGTTCAAGTGAAAACACTTGCAAAAAGAGTTCAGAAAACTGGAATTGGAGATACTTATGAAATAATCATAAGCTACCTAAATGTTTAGTCAGAATCAGGCAGAAGTATGCTCTGTATTCTGATCTACTGCATAAACCGGACAAAATAATTACATTCATTAATTCTTGCACCATGACCCTAATTTCTGGTCTTATGGTACTTAAGAACACAACTAATCTTCAACCAATTTCAGTTTTAAAATTTCATATAATGAAAAGTCCTCTAGCTCTCTAGGTACATTTCCCAAAGGTTAATTATATTCTTTGTTACAAGTATACACTGTATTTCTCAGATGAATTTGTTTCTTTTCCATTTCTACTCATTCATCCTATTATGCTGTCATATATACTCAAAGACACATTAATATTCATTTTATTTTGTGCATAATTTCTATGTTTGTTTGTATTATATATATGTACTCATGACTATATTTGATGGCATCATCTGAAATACCAGGTTGAGAACATCTGGTTGCTTACAGCATCCAATATGCCACATTTTTAATTAAGAACTAGTCACCCAATTTTATTGGGTATAAAGAATAATATTTTCTTATCCTAACAGTCACAAAGTTAGAATAAGAATATGAAATTATTTCCTCACTCATCCTTTTTTGTATGTCTGTTGAAATAAGATATGGTTATGATAACAAATCTTTTTCCCTTCACTCTGCATTAGCATATCAGAATGTATCATATAATCACCAAATAAACATATTGCAGGTCAGTAGATTCTCCTCAGTTTGTAAACTAAAACTATGCATCTGAACTGTGGAATTATTTTTGTAGTTTTTATTTTTAAAAAAAGGCAAAAGCTGGTAATAATTCTTCATCTTTAAACTAATCTTAGGACAAAGCTTGAACTTATCTTAATGGAAAAATATTGATTGCTTAGAAACCAGCTCAAAAGTCATAGCCCTCCTATGGAAAAATTACTTTTCAACACATACTGAGAAAAGATTTAAAAATATCCACTATATTGGGAAGAGTCTTGTAGGTCAGGAGACGTATTTCCCACTGTCACAGAGTATTTCTTTTATTCTTGTGCATTTTCTTTCAAAGTATTATAATAGATATTTAAATTTTTTAATATTTTAATTTTTTCATCCTATTGTATATGGGATCATTCCATTCTCAGGCCTGTTAACAATCAACACATCAATAGAAAAGGCTGCAACAGATTTGCTTCTTGGTAGCATTACTAGGATTAGTATGTTTTCCATCCCCTCCTTTCTATACACCTTTCCACCCCTTCCAAAAAAAGAGTTATTTATTTCCACTAATAAGGGAGGTGGTGGCTAAGAAGAATGCATGACTGATCTGGAGGTGTTGGTTGGATACGTCTGTCTGAGCTTGCTGTCCAGAGGAAGAAAGACAATTTTGCAATTGCCGCTGCCGAATGAAAAACAGTAGTTAGTGAGGAACCAAATATTCGCACTACCAGACAGATGCTTCCAGCAAATGGTAGAGAAGGGCAATGAGGTATGTCCAGAAAATGGTTTCTCTTCTATTTAAAGGATTTTTTTCTTTTTTTTTTTTAATTGAAATGTCTAAAAGTAAACATTTCAAAATAAATTTGAGTACATCTCAATCTGTGCTTAGACCACATATCAAGTAGCCTATCAAATTCATATCAGAAAAAAAAAATCAGATGTGTGCACTTCATTTTTTTAAACAAGAGTTTGACTTTAAAATAAATTAACACCTTCACCATTTTTCCTAGAACACAGATAGAAAAAGAATTAGACATTTTATTCAGCAGTATTTATGCTGAGTTTGAACTGTTTAAAAATTAAAAAAAAAAAAAGAAGAAAACAAAATTCAATTTTTATATTTTATCTTCATTTTGCAGAAAATGATTTTTCATTTAAAAGTAAAATTCTTACTTATTTTTACTGTCAATACTTAATTTCTTTTAAAATGCTAATGTTTCAATTTACATTTAGCTGAGATACTTTGGTTGTACTTTTGCAATCTACTCATCAATCACAGAGCATCTGTAACAGTGATGCTCTGAAGCATACATTTCTGAAGTAATAAGTGGAAATTTCAATGACTGAGAATACCACAAAACTCGTAGTTTTATTCAACTAATAAAAAAAAAATTAAAAGCACAGCTTTCTTGTATCTTAAATGAATTCCAATTTTCATGCTAATGAGGCTTGACACAAACAGTGACTGAAGATGTAATTATTACCTACTAGAGAACAAATACTTTCCATATATTAACTGTATGTTGGGAGTTTTCACAGAAGCTCTCAAAAAATTCAGTACTTTAACCGAATCTTTTTTAGGTCTTTTCCCTGGAGTGTGATTCATTAACCAAGAGCACAAAAGCCAACACCAACCCTTTCCTAGCACATGGCTGGCTAGGGCTCTGGAAGGTTTCCTCTTTACCTTTCTATAGCAGAAAGTGAGTATACAACATAACATACCTGGTTTTGTTCTTACTGCAAAACTGCATCTTCTTTTCACAACTTCCTTCCTACTAATGTCTAAACTTTTAATAGGCAACACCTAGTTCCTTCCCAGTTTCAGGCAAGAAACCAGATGACTTTCAAAGGGGGTAGACTGCGTACTATTACTGTAAAGTTATTTCTAAAGTATATAGCAAGAATTTGACCCAAGGCATGTACCTTCTGCATATTTCCTTTTTTCTTCCTTTTTAAGCAAATTATTGTGTTGTATTTTTTAGGTTACTAAAACATAAATTCTAAGTGTACTGCAAAGGGTGTATTTGGTTTAATGTTTATGAAAATGAATGAGACTGAAACAACCTTTGGGAAAAAAATAAATTAAACACAAATAAAATTAATGGTCTTAATCATAATTAAAATAAGACATTTAAATAATGATTAAAATAGTATATTTAAATGAATCTTCCATAGAAGAAAACTGAATTCTAGACTGGCACTTGACAGCTTTGGTCCACATAGAAGTCTCACACATAGCTATGCTCAAATTTAAGTTAAAATGAGTAGAGCTAGAAAGCTCATCCTCAAAGACCTGTAAATCTCAAACACCCCACACAGAATTATGATAACCAGAGCAAGAAAAAAAAAGAGTAAATATTGTGGTGGGTAATTGAGGGAAGAAGGCTTTATTTTATGGTCTCCACCAACATTTTCTTCAGTCTTAGAGCAAAAGAAGCTCTCTTCTGCTTTTAAACACAGGTGGAATTTGGGGTGCAAAGATTGATTACACTTATGTCATAGCTGAGAGAAATTTCACTGCCTTTCACTACAGATATTTCAAACATAGGATGCTGGTTCAAAGACACATCCAGTTACTCAATGTAGTAGTGAGCTTGATGACATTGTACCTTCGCATTTTCATTTTCAGCTTTGAAATGCACAATATCTTTGAATTTTTGTTACAGTAGACAACCTAAAAGAACACAGGAACACCTTTTAATCAGTTCCTGTTGGCCAGTCTCATGTTTTGGATAGTTCTTAATTTAAAACATATATCACTGGGTGAAGAGTACCCAAAATCAGTGCTCAGATTGGTGAGACTTGGCTCCATCTGCCCAGCCCTTAATCATTCATATGTTCAGGTGTTTCCTGGAAAAAAGAAACAAAGCTTGGAAAATAGTTATGGGGAAACTTGGTCAAAAGCTTTGGAGTACCTCTGCTTTGCTGTAGTGTTTTAGGTTTTCACAAGAAAGAACCAAAGAGTCACTCTTAACAACTTTACGTACTTATAACACACTTATAGCAGGAGGCCAAAACTAGTAATAATCCAGGTAGCAGCTAGCTGGCCTGGGGGTAATATGAACAGCAAGGCTACTGGCAAGTTTTGTAACCATCCAAATTAAAAAGAAAGTGAAAACAATAGCCTCTTTTGTTCCCCTCCCCCTTGGGTGGAACACATTCAAAACCATACCAAAAGCTGAGCCCAGTGTGGAAATACTATGCATAAAGCCAGGCAGATCACCAGACAGGTCACAGGCATCTTGATCAGCTGCAGGCAGTGTCTTGTTCTATTGAGTCCACAGTACTGGTCACAGCTGGACCAGAAGCCTTGACTTGCGTGAGTTTGTTCTGTACAGTGAGTGTGATTGTGTGTGTGTGTGTGTGTGTTTGTGTGTGTATGCCACACATGCATGTGTTTTGTAGAACAGAAATCACAACCCAGTATACCCATCCTATTCAGGAAGCAAATTTTGGATATTTTTTTTCTAATGATTACTGTGCTTCTGTTCTTGAGGATACCTCACCTCTAAACTCCCCCCTGGGAAACATAAACTGTGAGTTATTTGCACTATGCAGACAACAAACCAAAACAAAGTTTCTGCAGCAATCCCAAAGTGTGCTTCTAAGCGCACGCATTTCGGTATTCCTTGATGGCACAGCAGAACACGCATAGCTTTCTTTAATGAAACTGTCCCCTTTGCTGCCCAGTTCAGATCTGTGGTAACAGTTATAAGCTGATATGTTACCTTAAACATGTTATAATTAGTTTAGGATTGTTATCTACATTCTTTTAAGAAATGTATGAGTTGAATTAGAATGTGTTGCCTGTGTCAAATGTAGGGTAGCAGGAACACGGCAGGGTTCTTCAAGAATGCAGGAAAAAGAATTAAATTAAAATGCTTGAGACAGAATCAAACGCTAAAATCTCCTCATCCAGCGGCTATAAAAGAGAGATTGCTTCTCATTTTAAAGGTCAGCCTGTTTGTCAAGGAAATAAAAACATATTACTTTTCATTGGTGTGTGATTGTCTAAATTATTAAATACTTGGCTAAATTGGTAGAATTTATGTTCACTCTGAAATTAAAACAATCAGTGTGCCTATAAATAGTCCTTACATTGACGCATAGTAATGTGACTCTTCTAAGGATGCTCTAGCACTTGAATGATTAATGTGCCTTTTACCTATTAAAAATGTAGTTATGCTTTGTGTAATTTATAAACCCTCATTTAAGTGCAAGTGTGCCAAGGAAATTTTCTGTAGTTTAATCTTCAGTTTCAAATTATTTATTCTCAGTATACAGCTAACAAAGTTCAAATACTTATTCAGAATTTATATGGATATTTGTTCTGAACTAACAAAGCTGTTTGTGTCCTAAACTGAAGAAAATTTTTTAAGTGTTATATATTTGCCAAAATTATTCACTTCACTTATTATTCATTTGAATTTTAAAGCTCTCATTACCTTCCAAATAGTAAGTCCTGTTGTGTTCTTGGCCTTTCACAGAGATCTGAACTGGCATACATTGTTTCTGTTATTCTCTTTATTTAGATTTGATTAAGGACAGTTTTGCATGAATAAGTTCATAGAGAAAATGACAGGCACCCATTGAGATCTCAGTACTCCCAGATATATATTTGTGGCTTTGGGATATTGATCTGTCATGTTACAACTGATGAAACAAAATACAAAATTGTGATTAACTATCTTTACATTTCAGTAGAAATCACACCAAAATCAAGACAATCTTGAAGTTTCCTTAGAAATATAGATAAGCCCCTTAACAGTACGAGTCAATAAGTAAAAAACCAAACCAAAACAAAACAAAACAAAACAAACAAAAAACCCCACCAAACAAACAAAAAAAACAAAGGAAAACAAAACAAAACAAAAGAAACAAAAAAGCCCCAACAAAACCCCACCAATAACTTCAGAAAAACTGAAATATTTTTCTGTTTTACAGAATGTTACCTCTGGGTTCTGCAATCTGGGATGGTCAAATGGTTTGTTCCCAAATCTTTGATTTGAAAAAATAAGGTGTTAGATATTGTTAGGTTAAGTCTCATAATCATCACAAAAGTATTTTGGTATTAAACTCCTTTTGACTGAATTTCAGACAAAGGGATGTCACTATACATCTTCATACATCTGTACTTCCTTTCCTTTTCTTTTGTCTGACACAAATCACAGGGAAGTCTTCTTCCATGCTACCAGTTATGTGAGATGCAGGCTTTCTGAGTATTAGTCATGAAACTCCATTTAAAGGGAATTGGACTGTATGTAAGAAGCAAACTAAGATATATGGAAATAGAATATGTTAAAAATTATGAGGGAATAATCTTGGCATGTGAATCATATAAACAGCCAAAGTGGTAAAGAGTAAAGAAATAACTATGACACTCTACATAATTTCTGCTCTGGTCATGGATCATTGACTTTATATTATGGAGTTAGACAACAGATGTGGATAACTCATCAGCCTGACAACAGAAAGTATTTTACAGGAACCACTGGACCTATTGACTCTGCTCAGTACAGACCATTTTGATTTAGAAAAGGAGATGTGAAGATTTGATATAGAAGAGTTACTCTTCACAGAGTAAGAAAGGACAATTCTGTATTGTTATTTGCTTACAGAAGAGAGATACAGATCACCTATGGCTTCAAAGGATATCTCAATAGATAAGCTGCTTGCATAATGGGTTCATGCTTGAAGGCTTTGGGAAGGGAGGAAAAACAGTCTTCCTCTCTTTTCCCTACCGTCTCTCTCAAAATTAGCAGAAATCAACAGGAGAAAGACAGTTAGTCTGGATGGGTAAGAAGTCAGAAGACTCAAGAATCCACTCTCTTGGGAAAGACAACCCCTGTTCCTGACTCACCAGATCTACACAGCTACCAAAAGATGAAAAAAATTTAGACAGTCCAGAAACTTGTTTTGTTTCTTTGTGAGATGTCCTTGCCTTTGCACAAGAAGTTTGAACTGAGTGTTGTTAGTGTCCCACTCCTTATTAATTAAAAAATTAATTCTGGGATGAGCTAAGATATTGTCAATATGTGAACAGTTGTGATTTTTACAAAATTGCACAGCATTACAAAGTGTACTGATACACTAGGTCTAGTGTCAGCTTAACTGGCTGATATTGCCTCATTGTTCCTCTGTTCCTCTCCATCAGCTGTTTTATTCCTTACACCTGGGTTATCAGATCTTTAGAATCAAGTTTGCAAACTTCATGTAAATGCTAATTTCTTTGAATAATTTCTAAAGAGTTGTGTTGCAATTTTGGTTGGTGTTTAATGTTAAATATATTTATTTATGCTTACTGCTTGTCATATAAATGCTTTTATCCCATGGAATTTCAGAAACAAAATTGCATCTTTCATACTCTCTATAACATTTATATTTGCCTGTATCACAGTAGGTTAGTCAGCCTAAGATACCTTCATAGTCCATGAAGGACACAGACAATTCTCATTTTAAAGCAGATGTCTAAAATATGTCAGATAAATGTACTCTAAAAGGGTGTATTTTTCTCTCCACTGATTTTAAAGGGACTCTAGGAAGAATACCTTATCTGTAGATGTTGAGGTCAGGGTAGATGGAATTAAGCCTCCCTACATGCTGAAGACTGTGGTATTGAATTTCTCCTTTGCTATCATTAGCCTTTTTGTAGGACAATGACAATATTTGGTTATTAAAAGGAACATCATTATTTGGGGACTCAATTATTATTGCTATGAAAGCTAATTTTTTCATTAATTTACTTATTTTCCATATTTTTCTTAGTAATTTCTTTGCCAAAACATACTTTATGTCTCTTCTCAGTTCAACACTGTACATAAGCACAAAAGAACTCTTTTTGTTTTCAAAAAAGAAATAAAGATTTAAGTAGACATTTTGAGGTATGATTTTATTCTGAAGTAGTCTACATTTTATTATTTTGCTTACTGCAGTAACCCTTTTCATGATAATGCAAAGTTGTATTGATTTCACTAAAGTACTTTGTTTTCATAATGAGACTTAATATTACACACTGCAGCATATTGTCTGTGAAGCATGCAAGTGTCATTGACTAACAAGAATAATATACCTAACCTTTCTAAACTCTATAATAAATAGAGTAGACCAGTTTATTTCCATTATTGTTGATTTTAGGAAGTTAATGATGCACATTTTATCAGAAATTTGGTTAACAATCCTTTTTTTTTTCTTCCAGAACACTTTAGACAGAATTCATATTGATTTTCGTTCACATGAAGATGAACTGAATTTATCACAAAAGCCATAAGTGTCCAGGTGTTCTCCAGTTGATTTCATCACTTCAGCTTTATCCTCTAGGAAAATGGCCAACGGAAGAGGAATAAGAATAGACACGAGTGTTTAACTATTAAGCTATTTATGATTTAGTTCAGATATGTTCAGATCTTCTTACAGAGCAACTCAAATGTCATGCAAAGCAGATATCAGAAAATCCTGAAATTCCACTACAGATTTTCTTGACCAGTAACTTCAGCTACCAACTGTGGAACAAACCTAGTAGAACTTTGAATACAAAATAAGCTCTAAAATATCCACAGCAACTGTAGAAATTTAAGATAGTAATATTTGGAAGATGAACAATCTTCTTTATTTCAGACTGATTCTTAGTTCTGTTCAAAACATGATTCATATATTTCAAATCCTGCTATAACTGGTTGTTCTTCAGAGTGAATATGGTACATTTCAGTATGAAGATGATTACTGGGCATTTTCTCTGGGATACTAAAATCTCTTCTCCTGAGGAAAATCATATAATTTAAATGTCATTCAGAACTGTGGAAAGCATATGGTTTCCCAGTATCGCACCCCAGAGACTGATGGTTAAAATGTTTCCTACCTAAGTAGCAGGAAAAATCACAGATCACGTGAAACACACAAAATCCTATATTGCAGTCCATAACTACCTGTTCTGTAGTAGAAAGTGTGGCCTCCATGGTCTATTGAATCCAGCACACCTTTCTTTATCTCCACTGCCACTACTGTTCCTACTTCTCTGCCAAATAAATGATCACCTGAAGAAAGTCTATCTTTTATCACCTAAGAGCCTTAATACAACAGGTTGGGCACATTCTGCAAGTAACTTTCTACTTTGGGAATCTCTCGTATTGGGAGACATTAGATTAAAGGTGGCATTATCTCAGCTCGGAGTTAACTTGGGCTGGACCAGTTCCTTCTGCATTCAAGACACATGTACTCAGATGCTTTAAATGCTGTGGGATAATGAGAGAGCTAAAACAGAAATAAGAGCCTACAATGGAAATTCTGCTGCTTTTTTGCCTTCTGTGTTACAAAGAATATTAATACCAAGTCAACATACATGTTCTGTTACATGCAGTTTATTTAGCAAAAAAATTCTGTTGCACAGATGTTTAACATATAATACTGAAGAAAAGCATGTAAAATCCATCAAAAATAATCTTGCATCTCTAATGAAATGTTTAGAAATTTTACCCTCAAGGTCTGCTAGAGATGTTAATAGAAATGTTTTATTTGAGGCTTCAAGGGGACAAGACTGCAAAAGACAAATGCAAAATATATTTCTTAACCACCAAAACAATAATTTAAAAATATATAATGCATTACAGAGTTCTCTTATATTAAAAAATATTCTGCATATGTGGAAGTGTATGTACATATGCTTAACTGTATTAACATTTACCACTTGAAGTAGGAGCTTTAATAAGTGTAGAATGTACAAAAATAAACCAGAAAGTTACACCATAAAAATAATTTGTTCAGCCCAAGAATGATATATTAGTCATCAAAACTGCTGTGGGGCAAGCGAATTCTCATAGCTAAAATATTAAGAGCAGAAACTGGTGTAAAGTGGCTTATCTGTTTTGACTTCAATGATTGAATTCAGAAAATAGTTACTGATGAACATGGATCAGTAAAGGAAACTCTCGTGAAGTCCAGTAGAACTTTTCAAAGATGTAATTTCTATGACTGAGGTAAATATGGTCATCGTAAATACAGTTTGTTACTTCCAAGTGCTAGTCAGACAAAACTTGTATAAACTGTTTTGGATATGGTAGAACAGTAGGATTTAATACAATATCATCTATTCTTCATGCTTTTGCTCTACTGGTCTTAAGAAAAACTTTACTAGAGTAATGTTCGCTATTAGCAATTGAGGCACAGAGCAGGGCAAGAAATTTTGCAGGATTGTGCACCAAGACAATGGCAAACCAAGATATTAATTCAGATTTTCTGAGTTCCAGACTAACGTTTATATTACTAAAATGACAAACTCGTACTGCAACTAGAGTACACATAATTGGGAAACACTGTCCGTTTGAAAAACGTCTTCCTGTAAAAAATATTTCTTTAAGCAGTACATATAAAGAATAAGCCAATGTGGTATTTCATATCTGCAGATTAGTGTAAACTCTCAAGTATAATTTAAACATGCTGATGTTTTCTTTGTTTCACAAAAGAATGAAGACTTGTGGTCGGTTGACCCTGGCTGGATGCCAGGTGCCCACCAAAGCTGTTCTATCACTTCCCCCTCCGCAGTTGGACAGGGGAGAGAAAATACAACAAAGGGCACATGGGTCAAGATAAGGACAGGGAGAGATCACTCACCAATTACCGTCACAGGCAAAACAGATTCGACTTGGGGAAAATTAACTTAATTTATTGCCAATCAAACCAGAGCAGGGTAATGAGAAATAAAACCAAATCTCAAAACACCTTCCCTCCACCCCTCCCTTCTTCCCAGGCACAACTTCACTCCCGGATTCTCTACCTACCCACCCCCAATGGCACAGGGGGATGGGGACGGGGTTTACGGTCAGTTCATCACACATTATTTCTGCACTTCATCCTCCTCAGGGGCAGGACTCATCACTCTTCCCCTGCTCCAACGTGGGGTCCCTCCCACAGGAGACAGTCCTCCATGAACTTCTCCAGCATGGGTCCTTCCCACAGGCTACAGTTCTTCATGAACTGGTCCAGCATGGGTCCCTTCCATGGGCTACAGTCCTTCAGGAGCACACTGCTCCAGCGTGGGTCCTCCACAGGGTCACAAGTCCTGCCAGAAAACCTGCTCCGTGGGCTCCTCTCTCCATGGGGCCACAGGTCCTGCCAGGAGCCTGCTCCAGCACAAGCTTTCCCACAGGGTCACAGCCTCCTTTGGGCATCCACCTGCTCCGGCGTGGGGTCCTCCCCGGGCTGCAGGTGGAGATCTGCTCCCCTGTGGACCTCCCTGGGCTGCAGGGGGACAGCCTGCCTCACCATGGTCTTCCCCACAGGCTGCAGGGGAATCTCTGCTCCAGCACCTGGAGCATCTCCTCCCCCTTCTTCTTCACTGACCTGGGGGTCTGCAGGGTTGTTTCTCTTACGTGTTCTCACTCCTCTCTCCGGCTGCAGTTTCTGTGCCACAGCAACATTTATCCCTTCTTAAATATGTTATCCCAGAGGCACTACCACTGTCACTGATGGGCTCGGCCTTGGCCAGCGGCGGGTCTGTCTTGGAGCCGGCTGGCACTGGCTCTGTTGGACACAGGGGAGTCTTCCAGCAGCTTCTCACAGAAGCCATCCCTGTAGCCCCTCTGCTACCAAAACCTTGCCATGCAAACCCACACAAACAGGTATCAAAATGTTTTCTTTGGGAACGTTTTGAGAGTGTGCATCAAAAATTAGATATCCTGCTACATGGAATGCACTGGGGCACGAACTGTGTCAAAGACACTTATTTGCCCCATTCCGAATGATCTGGGATGAGAAGGTGTGCCCTAGATATGTCAGGACAGATATTCAAATAGGAGTATACAATTCTGGACCAGGAAGAGTGTCCCCAGGCCTGAATCCAAATACCAGGCCACTTACAGTTTCCAAATACAACAGCTCACATTTCAGTCAAAATTTTTCACAAAATTCCAGATTTCTGAGAACACTAGGAAGGTTTTCTCGTTGTTCTACTGTGGAAAAAAATTAATACATTGCAAAGCCTAAAAACTTGCTTCAGAATGGCATTGATTCTCCAGCCAGCTCTGGCTGCACCAGACATGCAGTAGCAGGAGGTTTGGGGAAACTTACGATTATTGTCTCACCAAATAGAAGACTTCAAAAATCATAAGCCAAGCCTCTAGAACTCATTGAGTGCTTATATGTCATCAGCTTTTTAATACATTATTTTCTGAGTTGTTATTTTTCTGTTTTCTGGTTATTTGATACATTGCATCATGTTTTCAAATAATAATTACTAGAAACTGCAGGAAAGATTTTCGTCTTCTAGGGGAGGTTTCTTATCATTTGGAAACTGTGGCTCACAGACTCCAGACATCTTGGTAAAATCCTAAGAAGTCCCATTAAGGCAAAATACTTCAATATTTTTTATTTAAAAATATTTTTATTTAAAAAATGTTCTTTTTCAATATCATCCTCACCTGTGAATATCAGATATAGATTTTTGTCATGGTTTAACCTCAGCCAGCAACTAAGCACCACTCAGCCACTCACTCACTCCCCCCCGCCCCAGTGGGATGGGGGAGAGAATCAGGAAAAAAAAAGTAAAACTTGTGGGTTGAGATAAGAACAGTTTAACTGGACAGAAAGGAAGAAAATAATAATGAAAATAATAACAATAATAAAATGACAATACTAATAAAAGGATTGGAATATACAAAACAAGTTATGCACAATGCAATTTCTCACCACTCAGTGACCGATGCCCAGCTAGTTTCTGAGGCACTCTCCCCCCAGGCCAGCTTTCCCCCAGTTTATATACTGAGCATGACATCACATGGTATGGAATACCCCTTTGGCCAATTTGGGTCAGGTGTCCTGGCTGTGTCCCCTCCCAACTTCTTGTGCCCCTCCAGCCTTCTTGCTGGCTGGGCACGAGAAGCTGAAAAATCCTTGACTTATTCTAAACACTACTTAGCAACAACTGAAAACATCAGTGTGTTATCAACATTCTTATGATGCTGAACCCAAAACATAACACTATACCAGCTACTAGAAAGAAAATTAACTCTATCCCAGCTAAAACCAGGACAACTTTGTATCCTGGTCCCTCTCCCTGTACTTCAGAACTTGGTGGTGGTAATGTACAGACAGGCTGTGTGGTCCACCCTGGGAGCATGGCTGTGAAAAGGCATCTCAAGAACTGGGAATGACCAAAGGTAAATTGTTAGCTCCTGCAAACTGTGGATCAAAAATTTGCAAGTGACTCAGAGCATCCTGCATCCTAGACCTTTTGTCTGAGATTGAAGTTCATGTCACAGTTGTTCTCTATGCATGTTTAACTCTGACTGTGTAAGGTAGTATTGGGTTATAATCTTTAAGAGAAGGTGCTTATAAAAGGCCTCAAAACCCCTCACCCCTTTGCCTGTGTCAATCAACGTAGTACATGATATAATTGAATTTGTGCTTATGTAACCTCATAATTTGCTTTGGAGAAACTCAATAAGCTTGGCTGTACAAATATCATCAAAGCAATGAATGTGTAACTAAACTTCATTTCAAAGACTGTGCAAACACTGATGAAAAACTGGTTATGACAATTTCATCTTTCATTTTTGAACTATGTCTTAGCATTGACTATGCTATAGTCATTGACTATGAGTATGTCATAGCATTTGACTATGTCTTAGGATTTTTTTTATGGCAACACGATATAATGACTGGCATATAAACCTGTTTCAACACAGTGCTGAATTTTTTAAAAGTCATCTGTATCAAGTGATTGATTTACAAAGTAACATAAATTTTATTTTACAATGCTTAAGAGAGTTAGGACCCCACTTCGCATTTTGAGTTATCATGCAATTTTTATTTCTTTAGTAAGAATACAAAGATGCACCCTTTATTAAATTGAATTTAAAAAATGGAAAACAAGAAGTATAAAGAAAGAATCAATTTCACAGATAGTGGAAGGCAGTACAGATTAGATCATTTGCTACAACTGAAAAGAACTACAACAATAATTCTATAAAGTGTTCTTCTTCCCAGCTGACAGCATGTAAATTAAAATAAACACATGGAAAAGAATTATAGCTATAAACCAACTGAAAGAGATATCACAGTTTGATTCACGAGTCTTGTCACACACATAATCAAGGCAGGACCAGACGCAGTTACACTAACAATGTTGAGACTACACAACAATGATATAATTGGTCCAGCAAGTGGAAGCAGCACACAAGCTGGTGCTACTTGAAGAAGCCCTTCACCATCCAGGTAAATCACTTCCTTTCATACAGCAACTGAGTGTCCCACAAGCATATTTAAGCTATCACGTTCCCCTGAGGACAGTCAGCAGAATGGTTCTTCCACCCTGTGGCTTCAGGAATAAAAAGGGGTACAACACTTGATATCCACAGCTGTCATCCCCAGCAGTAGCTCTCCTACACACATGGAGGAAGAAGAAAAAGTTTATTGCCTTCTCCTCTGTGATGATAGACCTATGTCCTACATATTTCCTGACTTTGCCACCCATCTGTACACTGGGACTCCACACATGCATCCTTATTCCACTTCTATAAAAAATAACTCATCTCTCTTTCCCCACATACCTCTACTTACTGTATCGTAGCTCCCATTTACCTTTGCTGACTAACACTGCATCTGTTATCTCAATTTGCCTTAGATGTGTTGGTGCATTCTTAGCAGGGCAAGCAGCCTGTCGGAGACATTGAATAAGTGGGTCCACATGGGGAGAGTGGAGGAAAATGTTGTCCAGAGCCTAGTCCATAAGGATCCATAGAAGTCTTTCCTACAGCAATCATATACATGTTCTTAAGTCTTAACACTCTGGTCTTAAAATTGTTGATAACTCAGCAATTCACTTAAAACCCCTCATGTGACTCAGTCATTACACTACTGCCATGGTTTAACGAGCACAACTACACAGATTTGAGACTCTTGTCAGCCAAATTCCTAGAGTGGTTCACAAAAAATAACTGCTGAAAATCCTAGATTCCTGCAGATGAAGCACTAGGGAAAGAATTGTGCAAGGTTAAATTTGTGGTGTGTCCATACAAGTGTGAGAATGAGCTATGCCAGAGTTTGCATTTCTCTCCCCTCTAGTACAGAGATGAAAAACATTCTTCCTGTAGCAAATGTTTTGTAATGCAAAATTCAGACTTGTCAAACATGAGCTCCTGTAGAGCCACAAGCAATCCCCTTGAAATATTGAGCCCTAAATAACTGTTTTTATTTCCTGACTGAGAGTTTTTATTATTTTCTTATCTTTTATTTCCATCCAGCAGACAATGCAGTGTTCCCACTAGAAGAGATGGTGAGAATGGAGATAAATACAATGAATACAGATGTGACTGTTAGAATGGAGAAGATATTGCTCTACATGGGAGCCCTAGGTATTCTCCCATTTAAAAAAGAGGGGAAAAAGTAGAAGAAAAGTGATTTAGTGCATTATAAATCATATTTAATAACAATAATAAAAAATAAAGAGTAGCTTCTAGTTCTAAGTTTTAGGTAACTTGCAAAAATAAAAATTATAAAATATGAATCTTAACCACATGTTTCTACTGTTAGTGGCTATACTTTCCTCATTATTATTTCACATAGAAACTGTCAAATAGATACTGTCAATACAAAACAGAAGAGCTGAGATAGTCAGGATGGATAACACTTGCACATGTTCTATACTATCATCTGTGAAAAAAAGTCCAGTCATTCCACTTCAAGGACTATGACAGAAAGAGGTTATCTGAGTATGTTATGGCTTTTGTCAACATACCTGTCTTGGCTTTAAACTAGGAATTTGATTACCAAGAATGATGTAACCAGAGCAGGTTACTGCCATCAAAGATTGTGTGGGAAACTGAATAAACAGATGTGGCTTGACCTACTGCTACCATTGTTATATTCTGCCGTTCTCCATATGATAAACACTGAGTACACATATTCCCCAACAGTCTTTGTCACTTCTGAGTAATCCAGTGGTTATTTCAGATCTAACTCCAATCACAGTTCATGACTCGGGCTTTCTTTTGCCTTTTATGTATCCTTGAGCATGAATTGGTGAATAAATCACTGCAGAATTACCAGCAAGGCTCTGAAGGAATTCCAATGACTACATCCTTATTGTGTGACTTGTACAAACTCACGCAAAGAGCTATGGAAAACCAGTCATCTGAACAGGGGTTTGCCATGACCTACACCACACAAAGCTTGGGAGAATTCCCATTGAGGCCTCTTGAAAGAACTAGGTATGAAGGTGGAACCTGTGTATATTTGCCCACTAGGAAAAAAAATAAGGGGGGAGGGGTGGTGAGGAAGAAGGGAAAGGAAAGGAAGCAGAAAGAAAAAAAGAGAGGGTGAGAAGGGGAAAAAAGTAGGAAGGAGAGAATGAAACAGGGATGGATGAAAAAGAAAAGGGTGGGTCTTTTACATATATTTGCAGAGGAGAAAGAGGAAATAGGTATCAGCAGGATACAAGGCATTGTCTAGGATTTAGATATGAGATGTGCAATATAATATTTTAGCAAGTTTGTTTTAAAAGCGTAGCATAGCAAGGTTATATTGTGTTTAATTTATGCTCAGCTGGATACTTTAACACTTCAGATGAACAATTTGCCATGTTTGAATGTATTAAGCTTTATCTACACGGGACTTACAACATGTGGTAATTTAAATCTTGATGACTTTTCAGAAAGGAAGGAAAAAAGACAGAAACAGAGTAAGAATCTGGAGACAGATTCTGAGAGATCTTAAGCCTGGATCTCAAAGCAAGAGCAGATTTAACTCACTGGATGTCAGAGAAATGAGAATTGTAACATTTCAGAAGTGAAGTTTCTAGAGGAGAAAATGCCTGTTTGGTCAGTAGACTATTACAGCAGGTTTTCCTACTCTCTCTTTAAAGTCACTGCTAAAGGAACTTCTCTGTTTGAGTAGCTGGATATGAATGTTCACCATATATAGCTTATGCATACAAGTTATAGCTTATGTACCATATATGGCTTATGCAGCCTTTCTTGATTTTTGTTTTAGAGGTTATTAGAGAGACAGAAAAGAGTGCATTCAAAGAGGAAATAATTACTGTAAATGAAGAAAAAATTCTGTCTACTTAGTAATTAACAATAAAGAATATATTATGTCTCCTATTTTTTGTTGTTTTTATTTCCTGACATGTTTCTTGATAAGGAGCTACAGTGACGAAGGCAAGAAAAGAGAAGTGGGGTGCTTTTGCAGAAACTGCCAGCAAAGTAAACTCCATGAGGATTCCCGCTCACAGCAAATATTATGTCTACTTGAAAAGATTGCACTATAGAATCACAGAATCATAGAATGGTTTAGGTTGGAAGGGACCTTAAAGATCATCTAACTCCAACTCCCCTGCCATAGGCAGAGAGAAATGTCATGAGGTTGGGATCCTAACAAGGACCCCTATATACATGAGTGCTGCAGGGGTCTTCAAAGATTTTTCCTTCTATTTGTGGAAAAAAAATCATAGAATCATGGAATCATTTAGGTTAGAAAAGACCTTTAAGATCATCGAGTCCAATCAGTAACCTAACACTGCCAAGTCCACCACTAAACCATGTCCTTAAGTAACACATCTACATGTCTTTTAAATACCTCCAGGGATGGCGACTCAACCACTTCCCTGGGCAGCCTGTTCCAATGCTTGACAACCCTTTCAGTGAAGAAATTTTTCCTAATATCCAATCTAAACCTGCCTTGATGCAACTTGAGGCCATTTCTTCTTGTCCTATCTCTTGTTACCTGGCAGAAGAGACCAACACCCACCTTGCTACAACCTCCTTTCAGGTAGTTGTAGAGAGCGATAAGGTCTCCCCTCACCCTTCTTTTCTCCAGACTAAACAACCCGAGCTCCCTCAGCCATTCCTCATTACACTTGTTCTCTAGACCCTTCACCAGCTTGGTTGCCCTTCTCTGGACACACTCCAGCAACTCAATGTCTTTCCTGTAGTGAGGGGCCCAAAACTGAACACAGGACTTGAGGTGCGGCCTCACCAGTGCCAAGTACAGGGGGACTATCACTTCCCTAGTCCTGTTGGCCACATTAATAACTAATAACGAAAAATTAATAACTCCTTGACTGCACTTATCACCCACCTGTGAGAGCGAAATGTAAACAAATAAAACCTGTGACTCTTTCACCCTTTCTCATATAGAAAATAGATTAGTTGATAAATTAAACTTTCTAATGAACAGAAGGACATAGTGAGTTTTCAGGGGAATATTTAAGAGAATATATTATAATACTAAAATATAGAAAGTGATTTTTTTTCTCCACCAAATGACATGTTGAGTAAGTTTCTCATTTGAGAAGAATTGATATACCAGTCATCTCCAAAATGTGATCTTGGTGGAAACAAGAAAGAAATAACGTGATACTTGCCATTCTCTCTTCTTTTTAACCCCTTTATAAATTATTTTTTTCTGTGCCTTTTTCTCCTCTTCATATGCCAAGTAGACAAACTCCATTTTTTGCAAAATGAAGCTTTGAAAACCTGTAAATGATTACCAGATCACATAAGTATGCAAACTTCCTGTACAACTTTTCAATGAAAGACAAAGGAAGGTGAGACCATGAAATTTTAATAGCAAACCAATTAAACCTCCTGAATAGATAAAGCATAGGGTTTCTGGATTTGTGTCCTCTATGTTTACATGTAAATTCAAATTTCTTTGCTACTCATCTGTGAACATATGCTATTGTTTAAGTTGCTCACAGACAGATGGACTATGTGTTTGGCTACAGAAACCGATGTCTAATAAGAAAAAAAGCTTCTAGAACTGCTATTGCTTCACGATTTCTTTTCAGAACTTATTATTAGAACAGCATCCAGAGGCACTAATCAAGTTGCTGGGCTGGATCCTGTACAAAACATATCATGATATAAAGGCCATTTTTTTTAAAATATGCAATCTGTTTCTAAAACATCACAAAAACTAGTTCTTACTGCTGGCAAGGGATTTTCTGACAATATATTTTCTCATCAGAAAATTGTTAGCTGGAAAGACATTGAACTACTAGTGTGAAAATGATTGGTTTTCTTGAATTTCAAATTTTTAATTATTTTTAATGGAATTTTTTGTCCTTTTTGATCCTTCTTGATTTGAATTGACATTTTATTTTGAACTTGTGTTTATTTTTACTTTTGAAATTTTGAAACTTGTGGAAGGTTTAGATTAAAAGAAAGCAGCTCAAAATATTTTGGTTGAATATTTGACTTCTCTGTGTATTTCACAATGTTGCTTTTTGGCTGAAAAAAAAGAGATATAGTCTTCTTTTTCAAGTTCAAGAAAAAAAATGAAACAAAGTCTGAAAAGCTGTTAAAGCTCAGGAAAATATTTCTTCATCCACAAAATAAGACGAGTGAAAATACTAGTAGCAATGTGAAATAAAATTTATCAAATACTGTACAATATGATACATCCATGCTCCAGATGTTTTCTTGTTTCTTTGTTAAGCTTTTCTCAGCCTGTTCCAGGTCTTTTTTTTTTTTTTTTTTTCTTTTTAAATCTTTTTGGCAGTTTCTTGCATAAGGATTCTTTTATCATTAGGATTCTTTTATTTGAGCCTTTGCACATTTCAGTAAGGCTAATACTTGCTTTGCTTATTTCTACTAGTCTTGCATTCTACTTTGAGCTGTTTAATATATTTATTTATTAAACCATTTTTATTTATCACAGTCAATGAGTTTTCTTTTCTACCATGTCCTCATAATTTATAAGGTTTTTTATTTCATAGATAATTCTCCCTTTTTTGTTTTCCTTTCTTATGTTTTGGTTTTTTTCATTCTTAACTAACTTCCCTACCCTAGTGTCTTGTAAGACCAGTCCATACTGAAAATGTTCTTCCTACTTGCTCAGTTATGCAGTGCAAACTATTCACATTTAGGTTATTCACATGTACATCTATGGAGTACAAGCTGTCAAAGTACTTCACAAGGTGACCACTATCCAGCAGACAACAGCCTGTTGCAAAAATACATATTATCATGGCCCCTTCATACACACGAACAATTTAGTTACAGTGTTCTCAGCATTATAGTATTTGAGTTCCTCGCTGTTGTTAACAAATATTCTTGTAAAAAGAACTCTGGGATTGAAAAGGGTTATCTCCATTTCACAGAAAGGGAAAATGCAGTATGGGGTAGATGAACTGATTCACCTGATGCACAGAAAGTCTGTAGCTGACATGAGATGTGATCCTCCAAATATCCCCCCCACACTAGCTCTTAGAGAAGCCACTGCTTAATTAAGTAAAAATGAACAACAGATATTGTGTGGGTATTAAATTTTAAAGAAAAGTTCAGACCTTTTTTTCTTTTTTGCAAAATGTTTAGGCGTGCAAACCAAATGGAGTCCAAAGATTTTGAATTTGCATCAGTACATAAAGTATTTAATATATTTTCATGAAAAAAAAAAAGAAAAAGATTGGAAAATGCTATGTCCAACAGCTTGCTCTGCATTTCAAAGCGGTCTGTCCATTCTTGTTCAAAGAACAGCTCTACCCTTGAATTTACAATACAGTAATGACTATTTTTTTATATATTTTTGAAAATTTGAGTCTGAAGACAGCTCATAAAATTCTCCTCTGTAGCTAGTCTCCTATATTTTGTGAATATAACAGATTATACCTTCATGAAAATACTGATGAATCACTGGACATGAAATTCAAACTTTGAGAATCAAATCCAAAACACTCTAACGTTCTGCAAAACTTGATATTTGTAAGATTGTCAGAGCAAAGCACAGTCAGGTAAAATAGTGCAGCACACTGATTATCATTAGTCAAGTAAAGTTTGAAAATTTGTTTTGAATGAAACAGGATATGAAGTCCTGTTCAAGTGCCTTTTTGTTTCCTGGCTATGTATAATCACATCTCTGGCAACACATCCTCCAAACTCAAGTGCTGACAAGGCAGGAATCTGTCACTGTGTCCAGCCAACTCAGTAAGCCAGAATCACTAATGGTGGATGGATGCATATGTTACGCTTTTCTTAAGCCAAGATTTCCAAAGCTAGCCACCTAAGGTTTCGATTAGATATCTGTTTTCAGGTGTCATATAACCCAACTCACATTAACATTAGTAAGCAATTAGAAACTTAATTTTATGCATACTGTTTTTTAAAAGTTGGGTCTCTCATTTTCACTCCTTTGTGTGGATGCTTATATAGGAAAACTGGATGCTTTTCTTGTAAAAAAAAAAAAAAAAGCAAGTTCATTTCCTGTGCAAAATAAGAATATTTTGGAGATTTGCAGCTGCATTTTCTTCTATACATTTCTAATGTTAACTTAAACCACCTTCACAGCTAGTTAAAATTATTATGTTTTATCCAATTAAAAATAATAAAGCACATAAAAGAAAACAACAATGCACACATATGAAATCGCTGTAAACATAAGATTATGTAGGAAAATTGAATGAACTGCAATTCTGCTTGCAGTGTTCTGCATCCAGACTGGACCTGACTAATTCCCAGCTTTTGGCCGGAGGCTCCAGATTTCCATCCCCACTTTCGGGCTTGCCAAGCCTCATTCATCTGGCAGCTCTGTCGTGCATCCTTCTGCCCAGCCGAGGTATCACATGTCCTGCTGGCAAAACAGCAATTGCGGCCGCTGATTGCCAGGGGCCTCGGTGGCACCTGCTCAGCCTGCAGCCATCTGACCTCCTTTCCCACCGTCCCCCAGTCCCCTCCTGCAATCCCCATGCAGGCTCAGGGTGGGTTTAAGGTTGCCCAAGCTCATGATCCCACTGCCACCGCTTTTTCCCAGGCAGCAGGTTAGGTATCAGCTAGCCAGCTTCGCAGCAGCCCTGTCAACCCCTTTTTTTTCTTACCAGCCCTGTTTTCCCCCAAGGTTCCAGTTCACCTGATCCAAGACTGCATGTTGAAATAGCAGTGTATGCACAAGATGCTCAGCCCTGTTGTCAGGTTCACCTCAGTCACAGGTTTTATTCTCTGAAAACAGCCATACAACAACTTCAGTTACTAGTGGGTCATCAACAGCAATTTACTGTCAGTCTTATTTTTCATTTGGGTTGTAATGCCTCTGAACACAAAGTGTTTGTATTTAATTGATTTCTGATTTCTAGATGTCCAACCCTGATTTCTTTGCTTGTTCTTATTTTAACTGGGATTCTCAGATCATTTCCAATCCAAACTGCTTTATATTTAATAGGAGGAGAAATCATTCTTTCACTATATTGTAGGACAATGGGAACTACATTTAAACTTTTAGCTATCACTTCTCTATGATGATACAAAATTAAAAGGCAAAACTTCTTCCCAGTGAACAAATACCAAAAGTAGCCTACCTATAAGTGATTTTTTTTCTATTCCTGTGAAGGCAGAGGTTGATTATAGAGACACAGACATCAGCCACATGCCTGCAACTATGTCATACAATGCAGAAGGGCACATATTACCCTGGTGGAAGGATGAGGACCCCCTCTGCAACTTGATAAATCTCAGCCTGATTGGTGGTACCTTGAGGCATTCTTCCATATGTGATCTGATGCCAGTGTAACTGTACTGATCACTTCTACAACTAGCTCTTATTATTGAGCAGAGGCACTGCTAAAATCCTTGATTCAGCGATAGCTGCATTTACAGGTTTTCATTTGCCTTTCCAGTAAAGTAAATAAGAATGGGAGAGGGTTAAGGACTGGTTTAAACTGCCTTAATATTTCACATGTAAATAATTGTCAATTAACCAAAACTCCGTTAGGAAGCCACTAATGGACAATTATTTTTAATGGAAATGTTCTCACTACTTTACAGCTTTGTCAAGTGGTTCAGTACAGGCAGTATGTTAAATCACCACATTTTCCAACAAGCTATTTGAAATCTGTGGCAGCCGGATTTGATTGATGCAGTGTACCAGAGAGCATAAGTATTGCAGAAAATGCTATTTCAGAGTTCAAAGGAGTAGAAAAATTGCTGTTTAATAATTCAGCAGTGAAATGAAAATAATGTAAAGAAGATTAGCCATGCTCTTTTATTGGGTGGTATTCATAGCAATGTTCTCATTTCTAGACCTGTTTTTTCAAGTGATATTTTTAATCAAATGCTTTGAATGAAAGCTTTGTTCTTTTTTTTCGAGAGTGAGGTCAGAGGGGGGACCTCTTCTAAAAGAACAAACTATCTTTTATTCAGCGTTATGGCAGAACTAAAATTTGTTCTGTGTATCATACTTTCCTTTTGTTTCTGTCACAATGATACACAAATAATTCAGCAGAAATCTCTGTCCCTCTGGAAGCTATTGTTTTCATTGTGTGAAGTATTCAAAAGTAGTTGTAAACACTCAGCTGCATCCTGTTTTAACATAGCCCAGATGAGAAGTGGAGTACTAGGATAACTGTGATTTTCATCCATTTCAGCTTATCCTATCTCCAGGGCTTCCTTTACACTCAAGATGAGTTGCTTGGCCAGCATACACAGTGCCTCTTACACATGCCCACTCCCACCCAGTTGCACTTCTCCTTCCAGAAATCCTGAAGAGCAGGAATCCCTGGACAGTTGAATACTAAGTTGATGCTCTGAAGACCCCTATATTGGACACCTAAAGTAACAGACACCTGTGTCAATAGCACTCCATGTCTCACATTTCCAGGAAAATCTGAAAACTATTTAAATGCATATTTTGGAAAAAGCAAACCATAGTTTTCTCCAATGGAAATCACTACAACTGTATCCACCAAAATAGATATTCCAAGCGATTTGAGCATGCTTATCAGGCAGCTGGACAATCTGGTGAATTCTCAATTCTAAGAATTGAATTTCCATAACAGTTCTGCAAATTCGGTTTCAAATGTTGATTTGTTTATTTGAATATCCTGTCTATTGGAAATCCAGTTTTCAAGGGAGTTTAATTGTTAAATCCTCTATATGTTTGAGAATGGAAACACAGGTTGCAAGTGTCTTGGGGGAATTGCCTCATCCTATACATTTTCCAGTGTTCAGCATATCTGACCTGAGCCTTTTGCTTAGAACAATCATCATAAGAGTAATAATTCATGTCAGAGTGTTTCTAAATTTCAACTCATGAAAGCATCCAGTAAATTAATTCAGCCATTATTTTATTTCACAACAGGTTTATTAATGAAACTGATATGGATTGCTGGAATTCCAAACACAGTTGTAACAGTGAAGATTTCTGCTACAGCATATATCCCCTACTGTGCAAAACATCCCCTAAGCCATTTTAAGATTAAGCCAGTATAAAGCTGTTTTTTTAAAGAAAAGCATCAGCAGTCACTGCTCTTTATCAGTCTGGAACAGCATTATCTAGCAACTTCTATTCTAGTACTTCAGTGCTGCTCAAAGATTCAAAAGTCCCTTTCATGACATCAGTCATTCTATATACATCTTTTGGCTCACTGTGGTCTCCGATTATGGGATCTTCCAATTTCTAAAATTTTCGGTAGGTTTTCAATAAATTTTGAAAAACAAAGGAAAAAAAAGACACATCCCCAGACATGAACTGTAACTAACAACTTCTATAATCTACTATCTCAACAGTATTTGGAAGAGTGCCAGTTAAGAGGAGCTTTTTTCCCTGAGTTTCCATTCTTCTGTGCCTTCCTAGATTCTGCAAATTTACTTGTGTAAAAACAAAATTAAGAATACAATTTTATATATATTGTTTACATATGGAAGGGTATCATTAAAGAAGACTATATTGTTTCCTGTTGTATAAGGAAATAAAGGAATAAACATTCTTTCCAGTCAAAATGCAAGGCTTCCAACATATAAAGCACAAAACTGTTTTCTCAGTTCTGCAAACAGCAGTGTATACAGGTAAAGCAGCACATGTGCAAAGATCTGAAAATATCAAGCTGCAGGGTACCTCATATGTTAATCTGTCACATAATGTGGAATCAAGAAGCATACTGCAGATACTTGTTCTTATCACAGAAACTCTACCATATCTTGCAGTTGCTAACAAATAACTTACATTTTGCTGTAAAAGAAATCACTAGAAAACATGCTGACCTTTTTTAACAGACAATAAAATCACTTTCTGGTGGGAATATCCACACATTTAAACCAATCCAGGTGTTTAGCTGCTGTACTGGAACCATGCCAGCATGTCCAGCTTCTTTCAGTATCAGGTACATCGCAAACACTGCCACAGCAATTATTTAAGCCAGTGCTTTCAGTCTGGGTCCTTAATAGGTTTCAACAGAGATGGAAAAACAACTTAAGGAATTTTAAATGTGGCTTGCCAACGAGCATATATGACCTTGTTTTTCTTAGTCATGTATGACAAACCACTGAGAAACCATGGAATACCAGGGACCACAGATCACTAATTTAAAAGAATCACTGGTTTAAATGAACAAGAAATATTCTTCACAGTATTACCCACCATATAAAATTATCAAGTATTTAATTAGGAATAAGCCTTATAGGAAATGGATCAGAGACTATAAAAACAGTTGTGCACAGATTGTAGATTTTTTTCATTGAATTTGTTAAAGAATTACACAGTGAACTTTTTGTACCAATTCTTGGAATCCCAAAGCAGTAATAAAGTGCATTTTCTAAGAATTCCATTTATCACTTTTCCTATATAAACTCTACAAAGCATTTCCATAATGCATACTACTTCCTATTTAATGAATTTAAATCATAAGGAATTGCTACTTCAGGATTTGGGGAGAAATGTCAAAAAAATGTTTATTTAAACAAATAAAGATAACTGCACTCTGCACAAAGCAGATTAAAAGTTTTTTTATTCTGATTGTTATTAAGGCAATACATTAAGATTTTATAAACCTGTGCTTACTAAATGGACATTCTGAAGCTGAGTTTAGTTAGTGCCACTGTACCATGAATCAGACATGTGAATTTAATCTCTGCTCTGGTATACATGGGTGCATGTTCTTCAGAAAGCTATTTAAAAAGCCTCAGTTTGTACATCTGCAGAAGTCAGTGCTGATTTACTAAATTACTGATAGTTTTAAAATATTCAGTTAATGGAAGAGGTAGTAGAATTACAGAATAACTTTGGAATCACAGAATCATTTGTGTTGGAAGTGACCTCCAGAGATCACCTAGTCCAACCTGCCTGCTCAAGCAGGGTCAGCTAGAGCAGGTTGCCCCAGATCATGTTCAGTCAGGTTTTGAATATCTCCACAGAGGGAGACTCCACAACTGCTCTGGGCAACCTGTGCCAGTGTTTTACCAATCTCAAAGTAGAAAAGTGTTTTCTTGGACTCAGATTGAACTTCCTATTTTTTAATTTGTTCTCCTTGTCTCTCCTGTCACTGTGCACTACTGAGAAGAGTCTGCCTACCACATCTTCAGTCCCCCCATCAAGTGATTATACACATGTATAATAACCAGGCTGAGGAGTCCCACCTCTCTCAGCCTGTCCACTCCAGTACCTTAATCGTTCTTGTGGCCCTTCACTGGATGTGCTCCAGTAAGTCCATATATTTCTTGCACTGGGGAGTCCAGAAGTGGCACAGCACTCCAGATGTGTCTCACCAGGGCTGAGCAGAAGGAAAGGATGACCCTCCTCAACCTGCTGGAGACAGCCCAGGAGCCTGTCAGCTTTCTTTCCTGCAAGGGAACATTGCTGGCTCAAGGTCACCTTGTTGTCCACCAAGAGCCCAAGTTTCTTCTCTGCAAAGCTGCTTTCCAGGCAGTCATCCCCCAGTGTGTATTGGTGCATGGGGTTATTCCTTCGCAGGTGCAGGATTTTACTTTTCCCTTTGTTGAATTTCATGAGGTTCCTGTTGGTCCATTTCTCCAGCCTGTCTCAGTCCCTCTGAATGGCAGCACAACCCTCTGGTGTATCAGTCACCACACATACAGCTGATCTCACTATTTAGATGTCTAGGATTTAAGGGAGACAATTCTGAGACATTACTATTTGCCTAACCTGGAAGACAGCCAAGTTTTAAGACGCTGAATCCAGGGTAATAAAGAAAATCTATGTTTCAGTGGTAAAAATTGAATTGTTTTCATTTTATTCCATGTCCCTGTCTGTATGTAGAAGCACTGACCTCTCTCTAACATAATCCAACAGTACTGAGCCTGTACTGAGTACAACGGTACTGAGCATAAAGCAGCTGTGTTCAAAGACATTGTGGGTGGTAAGAATGAGCCTGCCAGGAAAAGAGCTGACCTCTGTATTACAGTCTGGGGATCACGGTAATCACCCAGGAAATGGGGAGACCTGGTCTCTTGATCTTTTCAACACAAAGTGATTTATACCTGCATTTCTCCTTCCTCAGACAGTTTCATGTTTTCCAATAAAACACTGACCAAATAGAGAAAATACAAATCCAGGAAGAAACATGGGAGCAGAGCTCAGGTCTGTCCTTTTTTGATTTTTTTAACAGATTCCAGCCTCTTTCTAGATATTTCTCTTTTCTGTCTCCATGATAAATGTACTCTCAATAGTTACTTGATAGACTATTATTTAGGGAATACTCTAGAAAAATGGTTTGGTTCCTTTCAAACTGAGACAGGCCTATAACTAAGTCTTCATTAAATGACAGTTGAGTACTACAGAAGTCATACCTTCTGGAAACCACGCTTAAGTCCTGCTCAATATATGCACTTGCAGAGAATTATTTCAGCAGGATGTTCCAAGGGGATGATCATATTCATCCTGAAAGCACCATAAGCTTTCAAAGAAGCTAACCTTTAAGTTCCAAAATTGGATTCAACAGTATTGATAAAGATAGCCCTGCATTTGGCCTTTCCTATTGATTAATGAATGCTAGGTCAGCCCTTTCACAGTATATTCATCTTTTTGGATTGCATTGTGGAAGCGACAGATGCTTCTAACTGATTTTGTGGGGAGCACAGAGGTCTAACCCTGTCTTTTTGGGGTATTACTCAGATGAGAATGTTGAATTAGCCTCTGTGGATCTCACCTGAAGTTTACATTTATCAGATGCAGCTCTTCTCTTTCCTGCCTTTGGAAATAGTCCATTGCCAATATTTAACATTACTTTTAAGTGTAGAGGGAAAAAATAATCATTATATATATCACAAAACAAGCAAATGAGAAATGACCAGAATACTAAAATATTCATGGGTTTTTTTCTGATTCAGAACATAGCCATGAAAAACTTACCTTATGGTTTCTCAGGCTAATCTCATATCACTATGTCCTGGTTTCAGCTGGGATAGAGTTAATTTTTTTCCTAGTAGCTGGTATAGTGCTGTGTTTTGGATTTAGGATGAGAATAAAGCTGATAACACACTGATGTTTTCAGTTGTTGCTAAGTAGTGCTTGCACTAAGTCAAGGACTTTTCTGCTTCTCACACCACCACTCCAGTGAGTAGGCTGGGGGCACAAGCAGCTGGGAGCAGGCACAGCCAGGACAGCTGACCCCAACTGGCCAAAGGGATAATCCAGACCATATGACATCATGCTCAGTATATAAACTAGGGAGAAAGCTGGCCAGGGGCCGCTGCTCAGGAGCTGGCTGGGCATCAGTCAGCAGGGTGGTGAACAATTGCATTGTGCATCACTTGCTTTGTATATTCTATTATTATTATTATTATTATTATTATTATTATTTTCCCTTCCTTTTCTGTCCTATTAAACTGTCTTTATCTCAACCCACAAATATTTTTTTCCCAATTCTCTTCCCCATTCCACTGGTGGGGGCAGGGAGGGAGAGAGTGGCTGTGTAGTATTTACTGCCTGCTGGGTTAAATCATGACCCACTATTATTTTTGTAACCAGAACTTTGACAGTGTCAAATTTTGTATCTGTTTTTTTTCATGATGGATTTATTTTAAGTTCACTATTACTTTAAAGCAACCAAAATGAAAAGGCATATCAAAGAACATTGAGGGAAATAATGGAAAGTTTATAAGTGTGAAAACTTAAATCTGTGATATGAACACATGTAAGTAGCCAGATCTTCTCTTCATAAACAAGCATACTCAGGATTAGGTTCTAGTCCTGCAGCAGTAACTCTGCAAGTATATTCAAATGTAAATTCAATCTGAAGTGTTGAAAAACTATTTTGGATCTCTGCTTGGTCACTGTGATAAAGTTGTATTTTTACATGCTTCCAATCGTGTTCATACTCCTTTAAGAGGTACATGAAAAGTATGGGAAGGTATGTCCTTGCCTTGGAAAACTACCAAGAACAGAGAAAGCTCTGGAGACTGCAGAATGTGGTTAGGGAAAGAAGGGTCCTAGCATAGTGCTGAAACAGATCTCTGAAATGATGGAAGATCTTAACAGAGTTTGCTGCTACTCAGGAAGATTACTAAGGCTGAGCTGACTGGGAGATGGCATAGCCACAAGGAAGGACATAGGTAGGCAGGAGACATGGTGTGCAAACCTTTTGTTCTGTTCTATCTTCCCTAGTTGCAAAAAGTGGCAAACACTTACAGCAGGTAAATCCACAATTTAGTCAACAATTTACAAGTGTAAGCTTTAGCCAGAAATTGTATTTCAGTAGCCTTTCTTTGTTATCACCCATTTCTGAGGGTTTTTTTCCCTGCAGATCCTGATATATGGAAAGACCTGCCAGAACTAGGTTTGCCTACAGCAAGAAATTTCACATCTTGACCTGTGCTCCTTCCACTGCAATGCTCACATAAAAGTTATCACCTTCTAATAACAAAGCAAGCTAAGCTGGCCTTATGATGTTATTTATTTATAAAAAAGAGAAATGTTTTCAAATTATTCAAAACAATTAAATTTTTCATATAGCTAATCAGTGTAACTAAATGCTAGTACTATAGTTAGTGTCATCTGCCCTCTTTCTTTCCAGTCTGCTATATTCAAAGGGCACATTTCAAATTAGATGGTAATTCTTCATGGTAGCTTTTCTTTATGTACACTTCATGTGCAAAGGCCTACACTCTGGAAAAGGGATTTTATAATACAATTATTAAATACATTTATTTGAGGACACAGACTTAGCAGTGAAGTAAATAGCTAAATGCCATTAACCTCCTAGTGCATCAAGAGTTCAAAGAGCTTCTAGTTCTACAGAATTTACCTCTATTTCCCCAGGATTGGGAAGGCAAAAAGAGAACTGATGTGGGATAAATCAGGAGATAAGGAACCCAGCTTCCTAAGGAAATTGGCATTAAGAACAGCTTAAAGAGTTCCAAATTTCAGCCAAGGTATACAAAGAGCAAGTTAAATAGTTCATTATAATGCAAACATTTTGCAGCTTTCATTGGATCATAATGTTCACTCCCAACTAAATGGCTCCAGTAAAAGTCTTCATCTTGAAAGTGTCGATAGGTGCTGTATAAATACAAGCTATTATTAAAAAATGCAGTTGCAACTCTTGCAGAGTACAAGAGTAAAGAAGAGATTTATGAACATATTTTTTTGTGTAAAGCTCATTCAGTGGTGATTCTAGAAGAATATACTGTATGCATATGCGGATGTTATCAATCCTGCCCATTAGCAAAGGTTTTGCTTTGGCTTTAAAATTTGAAATTGTTGTAAACATTGTTTGGATTATACATATTTATGCTATGTCAGTGGAAAAACTATTCACATGCTAAAGATCATTTTCATAACAAGCACTCATTACTAACTTTGGTTAAAGTCTCAAAAGTATGTATCTAAATCCTCAACTTACAGGAGCGTCACTTCCTGTTCCTTTTATCCTCCACAGAGAGACAACACTTAAAATAATTTCCTGATGTCTTTGTGCATCCTTTCCTCAAAGAGGCCAACCAGTCTTTGTTATGTCAAAATCCTATTCACCTTTATCTCCAAGTAGTCCTTCCCACCAGATGAAAGTATTGTTTATTCCCACAGCAAAACAATGCATATGTAATTTATGGCAGTCTCTACACTACATCTCCAGTAATGTAGTCAACCTATAAACTCTTTTTCTAAACCTGCCTGGATTTTTATGACTGTATCAATATATTCATATCCTAGGATCTATATAAGGAAGTCCTGCAGACAGGGCTGGATCTTAAATTCTGATTCTGTCTGCAGCTTTGTGTCTACCTCAGCAGCTCCTGAAGGCAGTTGCTTGGTGTGAGATCCATATGTCAGGCTCTTCCCTAAAAGTGGTTGTTCATGTTCTTTTTTCACAGAGACCATCATTACAAGTAGGTTTCAACTCATGCACAGCAAGTCTAACACGTGTAGGATACATTAGATTCACTGTTCATATGAAAATCAATTGCTGCTTGGACCCACCGCTCATGTGTTGATCTGTATGCACAGAACAGCCACTTACTCATCACTTCCAGAAATCAATAGTTTGTTATGTGAAAAAAAAAAAAAGTGTCAGATTGCCAGCACAAGGAGAAAGGTTCACAAATTTGTCTCTGAAAACTGCACAGGGGCAGCTACTTTTATCTTTACTCCAATCTAGTAGGTTCAAAATCAGAATATGTACTTGGGCTGTAACACAGTTGGATTCAACATTTCCTTTGCCTAAAAGAAAACAAACTCATTTCTTTTCTATAGAAATGTTTGAACCAGGTGTTCTTCTAACTGACCAACAGAAAGCCTAAATGATAATAGGAAAGAGGCTACATGTGAGAAAACAGCCTGTGACATTTACAGTTTAGTACATGTGCTGATATAATTAGATGATATAAAGCAGACATATTTACTAAATAACAATGAAATGACAGAAAATATGGTTTTCTTCCATTTTTTAAGTCATTATTGAAAGAAATAAATATCCTAAATGCCACATAGGGGCAGCCGTCCCTGACATCGTCATATCCAGTGAAATCCTTGAATCTTTGGTATTTAAAGATGTCAGCCAGCTGCAGGGTATCAAGACATGCTGCAGAAAGGCTGAATCCTCACAGAGAGTCTTGTTGGGAACAATTAGGTCTTGCTTTATTAAGGTGGGATTAAGTAAAGTGACAGTAAGCATCATGTTTTATGTCAAAAAGCTTGGCTAGACTTCTCACTGCATGTCACAGAGAAGAGAAATGTCTTGAAACATGGATATAGTAAAGCTATACGTAGTTTGTAATGTTCATGATAGCTGGAAGCCAAATAACTTCCTCTACGTTACCCATTTCCTAGTATATCTATTTATTTATATACACATACATGCACATGCACACATATACATGCATATGCGTTTGTGTATTTCTAATATCTAAGCACAGATAACACATATAACCCTTTTAGACAAGATCTGCTTTCCACCAAATAAAGTTACAGAAATGTAGCAGCCAAGCCAATTCTAGCCTCTTGGCCAAATAATTTGATATCTAGCAAACTGGTGCATAATTAATTTAGGAGCACAAATCCTATTGGTTTAACCCAAACTTTATAGGCTTTCACAAAGAAATCACTGGCAGGAAGCAGGGATATGACTCAAGTTTGACTGTCAGCAGGAAAAAATGAGTGAGAGGAAAAGGATGGCCTTCGGGGGGAAAAAAAAGCTGTAGAAAATTTCAACAAAAAAAGCAAATGATCAGTAAAGCTGTAGATAATCAACTGCTTCAGAAGTTCATTCAAGATAGAATGAACCTTCTATAGAATCATTATAATAATTCTTGCGATAATAGCAACTGAAATTTTCAGAAAGGACAAATTTGAACATTTGAATAGAGTCTGATCCTCTGAGTTGGCATGTATCAATTACTGACACACACACCCCCCTGCAAAATTATTGAGCTATGTCATAAACATGCAAAAATCAAATCACTCTAAATATTCATGAAAATCTTTATCATACTTTTGCACTGGCTAGGTGAGTTACAGTACTAGACCCCCAGATAACATTATTTAGATTCATTATTATTATAATAAATGATATGCTATCACAGATCAGTTGAAAAAAACTCTCCTATCTCTCCGGCCTAAAGGCTGAAATGTTTTTACATGGTGAACCTAGTATTCCAAATTTATGTATCTTCTGATCCATGGATTACCTAAATGCTACTCTGTCAGTGACACTGCTATTTTCTAATCATTTATCTGCTATCACAGTAAAATCTTAGAAATACATGCAAATACGTAGATGAAAGTAATTCACTTCAAATAAAAAAGTTGTCTTTCTCTTTAAAGAAAGGTTGTAGAAATCAATACATCTCCATAGGTGCTTCTCCATAGGTTGTTCCCATACTTCTCCGTAGGTAGCACTGGCCATCGAGCTCGTTATATGATTTTGGTTCAGGTAAAGGGCAGATTGTGGTATGTCATGGGTAACGGAGTGTAACATAACAGTACAGTGAACACAGGTCAACAACTTATCTGTGGAGCACTTGCATTTCAAAATCCGAATATCTAACAGTTCTTTTTTTGAGTGGAAAGTGGAAGTAAGATAGAAAAATATTTGACAAATCAGATTTCCTGTCATGAATTCTTATACAAAAACCTTACTTTTAAAAATCTTCCTAGTCATATATGAGAATTGGTGATCTGAGCTTGAGATGCAACACTCATAAATATCTCCACCAATTCTATAAAATTGGTGTGGAAAATCTTCATTTACCTTTAGTCTGAGAATAGTGGAGTTTGGCATACTGGTAGTATAATGTTAATGCTTTTCATTTACTTGTAAAAAATTTCAAACTTTGTTCCCACATTCATGCATCACTTGTTTCTTTTTCCAATTAAAAAAAATAATAATAATGCATAAAATTCAAGAATAAATATTTTGACAATTTTTTTTTAATTCTCTCCAGCCTGTTTTGGGTTTGTGTGGTGGGGTTTTGGTAGCGGGTGAGGGGCTGCAGGGACAGCTTCTGTGAGAAGCTGCTGGAAGCTTCCCCGGCTCCAAGTCGGACCCACCACTGGCCCAGGCCGAGCCCATCAGCGACTGTGGCAGTGCCTCTGGGAGGACTAAAAAGGGGAACCTGCAGTGAGTGGGGGTCTGGAATGTGAGAGGAACCCCTCTGCAGGTACCAAGGTCCGTGAAGGAGGGGGAGGAGGAGCAGGGAAGGAGGACATGCCCCCGCAGCCGTGGTGAGACAAGATAGCAGGCTGTCCCCCCCAGCCCAGGGAGGGGAGCAGGGGAGCGGAAGCCCTCCAGGATGGCCAGGACTCCGTGGGAAAGCCCACGCTGGAGCAGGCTGTGACTGAAGATCAGCCCGTGGGAAGGACCCACGCCAGGGAAGTTCATGAAGGACTGTCTCCCGTGGGAAGATTTCACGTTGGAGAAGTTCATGAAGGACTGTCTCCCATGGGAGGGACCCCACAGTGGAGCAGGGGAAGAGTGAGGAGTCGTCCCCCTGAGGAGGAAGGAGCAGCAGAGACAACGTGTGATGAACTGACCCCATCCATTCCCCGTCCCCCTGTGCTGCTAGAGGGGAGGAGGTAGAGAAAACTGGGAGTGGAGTTGAACTGGGAAGGAGGGAGGGGTGGAGGGAAGGTGTTTTGAGATTTGGTTTTACTTCTTAATAGCCTTGTTTTGATTTGATTGGTAGTAAATTAAACTGATTTTTTTTTTCCCCAAGTTGAGTCTGGTTTATGCCCATGACCATAATTGGTGAGTGATCCCTCCCTGCCCATATGCATTTCTTCATATTTTCTCCTCCTCATCCCACTGGGGCCGGGGTGGAGGAGTGACTGAGTGGCTTCATGGCACTTTGTTTCCAGCTGGGATAAAACCATGACACTTACTTATAGGGAGTTTATAAAGGTACCTGTTTCTCTAAAATTAAAATCATATAGTAAACTTCTTTTTTCACTGTTCTTTTGAAACATTTGGAAGAAGTATTATCTCTCGTAACAACTGTATTGATCAGAAAAATCTAAAGTTCTTTGATTTCCATTTCTAGTTTTTGGTCCAAGTCACCATTATAAACTTAGAGGAATTCAGTCTTCCTCTCTTACTAGGCTTCAAAGTAGTATGAAAAACTTCAGTCAAAGACAGTATCTGGAAAAACATTTTCTTTTCCAGCTAATGCAGCTAAAAGAAATACCACTGAAAGTACATCTAAAACTATTACTTGTTGTGCAATGGTTTATACTGGAATTTCTGATAAAGTCTCCAGTAGAACATTACTCTACTGGAAAAGGTCAAGTCATGGCAGTTGGAATGCACTGTAGACCAAGATAACTTATGTAATTAAATATGTAGAGATACATATGTGTATGTGTGTATATATACACAAAGACATTTATAATCAAAACATTATTATTATCTATTTAAACCTTACTACAAATGAAACTTAACAAATTTTCATTACAGGATAAATTTTTCTTGTTAAACATATTTATCATAGAATCATTTAGGTGGGAAAAGACCTTTAAGATCACCAAGTTGAACTGTTAACACTGCCAAGTCCACCACTAAACCATGTCCTTAAGTAACACATCTACATGTCTTTTAAATACCTCCAGGGATGGTGACTCCACCACCTCCCTGTGCAGCCTGTTCCAATGCTTGACAATCCTTTCAGTGAAGAAATTCATCCTAATATCCATTCTAAACCTCCCCTGGCACAACTTGAGGCCATTTCCTCTTGTCCTAATGCTTTTAACTTGGGAGAAGAGACCAACACCCACCTCACTACAACCTCCTTTCAGATAGTTGTACAGAGTGACAAGGTCTCTCCTTAGCCTTCTTTTCTCCAGGCTAAACAACCCCAGTTCCTTCAGCCATTCCTCATTACACTTGTGCTCTAGACTCTTCAACTGCTTCATTGCCCTTCTTTGGACACGCTCCAGCACCTCAATGTCTTTCCTGTAGTGAGGGGCCCAAAAGTGAACACAGGACTCGAGATGCAGCCTCACCAGTGCCGAGTACAGGGGGACAATCACTTCCCTGCTCCTGCTGGCCACACTATTTCTCATACAAGCCAGGATGCCATTGGCCTTCTTGGCCACCTGGGCACACTACTGGCTCATATTCAGTTGGCTGTCAACCAACACCCCCAGGTCTTTTTCTGCCGGGCAGCTTCCCAGCCACTCTTCCCCAAGCCTGTAGCGCTGCATGGGGTTGTTGTGACCCAAGTGCAGGACCCGGCACTTGGCCTTGTTGAACCTCATACAACTGGCCTTGGCCCATTGATCCAGCCTGTCCAGATCCCTCTGTGAAGCCTTTATACCCTGAAGCAGATCAACACTCCTGCCCAACTTGGTATTGTTTGCAAACTTACTGAGGGTGCACTCCATCCCCTTGTCCAGATCATTAGTAAAGATATCAGGCAGAACCACTCCCAATACTGAGCCCTGGGGAACACCATTTGTGACTGGCCACCAACTGGATTTAACTCCATTCCCCACCACTCTTTGGGCTCAGCCATCTACCAGCTTTTACCCAGCAAAGAGTACACCTGTCCAAGCCTTGAGCAGCCAGTTTCTCCAGGAGAATGCTATGGGAAGTGGTGTCAAAGGCTTTACTGAATTCCAGGTAAACAACATCCACCGCCTTTCCCTCTTCCACTAAGCAGGTCATCTTGTCATAGAAGGAGAGCAGGTTAGTCAAGCAGGACCTGCCTTTCATAAACCCATGCTGCCTGGGCCTGATCACTTGCTTGTCCTGTATGTGCTGTGTGATGGCACTGAAGATGATCTGCTCCACAACCTTCCCCTGCACCAAGGTCAGACTGACAGGCCTGTAGTTCTCTGGATCCTCCTTCTGGCCCTTCCTGTAGATGGGCATCACATTTGCCAACCTCCAGTCAACTGGGACCTCCCAGGTTATGTAGGACTGCAGATAAATGATGAAAAGTGGCTTGGTGAGCACTTCCACCAGCTCCCAGTACCCTTTGATGGATCCCATCTGGCCCCATGGACTTGTGTGTGTCTAAGTGGTGTAGCAGGTCACTAACCATTTCCCCTTGGATTACGGGGGCTTATTCTACATTATATGTTCCAAGATAAACTTAAAAAATGAAGTCACTAACCTAAAATATTAAAACTCTGCTGATGTGCTTTATTTGATTGAAAACATTTTTTATGTAGTTGAATAGAAATTTCAAAACATATACTTTTGTTTCATTTAGAATGAAATCAGATTTATGAAATTGTATTATTTCCCATGAAATGGACATTCCCATTTGTTATTTTTGTAAACCAGGATGTAAATGACTGCCCATTCACCTCGTATTGTCCATACATATGCATGCATGATATGTTAATTCAAGCCAAATTAACAGTGGATATTTTACCAGAGCTTTCTTACGCTGTGAATAGTTGCATATCTCTTTGAATAGGAGAATCTTGCAAATACATAAAGCTTCTTACAGTTTACTATGCTTGCTATGGTTTCCAAAGTCTATTGTCTTGGAATTTCTTTAACTGGCAACTCTGGGTGAGTGTAAATTTTAGTTTTGACCCTCAGCAAAGACCCTTCCACTTCCATGGATCTCAGCTGATTCTAAATATAAAAGGTTTTAAAATAATCAACTCAAAAGGTACAAAATCTGCTCAGAACTATCAGTCATTTCTCACTGGGAGAATATGCTAAGAACTACTAGTACACTTGCTCAATTTTTCTTTCTTTATCTCTCATAGTCATCCACTGTTAAATTATTTAAGTAGTGAGGATGCTCTTAAATACTTAAAATTTCAGTTCTGCCTGTGTCATATGTTTTAATCCATTAGTACTTCTTCTGAGCCCAAAATCAATCCCATAGAAAGTCTATAGTTCCCATGAGCCATTTGTATTTACACATTGCTTTTGGAAGAATCATTCTAGTTACTTGCCAAAAATATCATCTACACTTATAAATCAAAAGCAACTTTTATGGTCACTTATTTAGTTGAACATTTTTTCATTTAGTCTAAAGACTACTGGGGATTACTTATATGCATTTCTACTTATTACACCAAACATTTGTGTAAATTTCCCCATGGAAAATTGTGTTGGTTTGGGGTTTTGGGTTTTTTGGGGTTTTTTTCCACAAAATATTTCACCTCAGATCGGTAATGCAACTTGTTTATGCAATAGCACATTCTATTCTTAATGAGAGACTCTTTGCGTTTATCATACATGTGTGTATATATCATACCAGCCTAATCTACTAAGACTAGCTTTCCTAACTTCATGTCAGAACTCATAATAGGCAAAGATAATGTAGAAAGAAAGAACAAAACTAAATCAGAGCATACTTAAGAGAGGGGTTATTATTTTTCCTTATGGCAGACATTCCTTCTTTTTAGCAGACATCAGGGTAAAACCAATAGGAGGAAATTAATTGTTAGTTCTATGGTCATTTGATTTTGAATGCTAATGTTCACAAGCCCATAGTTCACAAGCTTTTAGAAAGGCTACAAAATGTGGTGACATTGGGAATTGGAACACTGATGGCATAATAGCCTTGAAGAAATTGGAAATGAAATACAAAAACCTTCTCTTGAATAATTACTAGCTGGCTTGGATATTCTCAGAGTGTTCTGAAAATAATAAAAATGCATTTGAAGCATTTCCAAGAATCAAAGCTTATGATTCTTACAAAATATACAACTCTCTTCCTGGGGTTTTCTGACCATTTTTCCTTAACTGGTTTTGATATTTTGTTCACAATGTTGTACAGCTTTTTCAGTGTAAAAGTCAAGAATGTGTGACCTTTTAGGACATTTTGAGCTGACTATTAATGAAGATATTCACCAAAATTAGACAAAAATTGTATTTAATATGATTATAATGACTGTGATTAATTAATTGGAGAATTTAAGAAAATAATGATATTTTTTCTTTGTTTAGATATTGAGTTCTGTGTCTTTCCATATGACACTGGTTTACTCAAGTCTCTCTCATAAGATTTGGATAGGAAAACAAAGCAGAGTTAAATCCAAAATAATTGCAGAAATCTTGGGGCAACGTTAATTGTCTCACACTTGATTGCCAAGAACAACACTAAAATCATTGGATTTAACAGAGGATCTCGATTCAAACAGCCTACCAAAAACTGCAGTGGAAATCAGTTGCCAGTTTAGGAGTAGAATGGATGGTCTTCAGGAGGAGTTTTGGGTTTGAGTCTGCAGTCTCTTGAGCCACTTGTGCTTCCCACTGACAGTTGGTGCAGAGACTGAATGTGAGTTAGCCTGTTATTTCTGAGCTTCCCTACTGAAAATGCCAGATTGTAGGCAGAGTAGCTGCAGAGATACCAAGGGACTTGAGCCTTGAATATAAGTGCAAGCCCTGAGTTCACCTGACACTATTACTGTAGTCAGGATCCTCTGAATGAGGATATTCCTATTCAGTTCTGGCCTTTGAGACTACATCAGCCTGGTTTTGGTCAGATATTCCTACAGAACATTTGGGGTTTGTTCTATGTAAGGGAAGTAAGCGGTAAGATACTGGAGCTGCAGTGAAATAATTTGAATTAGAGTCCTGGTACTAGAGAAAGAATTTTTCTCATTGTGATCTGAAATTATTCCATTGTAAAAATCATCAGGCTGGTGTAGCCATGGCAGAGACCTGTGACACCTAGAAACAGTAAGTGTATGTAAGAACATAATTAACATTAATTTGTCTTGAATTCAAATATAAGTTTACATAAATATTGTAATCAATGACATATATATATAATATACACAGCAACATATACGTAAGTATTTTTAATACTGTGATGGCACAACAATAGACAATATGCAAGCATTTTACATGAGTGTGTAATGCAGCCACCAAAGGGGTTAACAAAGATATGTATCATTGCATAAAGGAGGCAGCCAAATAACAAAGTTGCAAAGAAAAAGGACAAGATATGTACAAGCGACTGCAAACAGGTGTACTATCTAATGTACAAACTGAATGATTATCCAGACCAAAAAAACCCACCCCAATACCAAGAAAAAGCAGTATCAAAAGGATCATTAGGAAAGGGACATAAAAACATGAACCATTAGGAAGAAAGACAGAGAATACAAAGCTGCTTCAGTTCTGACTTTTCTCATCAAAGAACTGCCACACATGACCACCTTGACTAGTGTCTAAAAGCCGTCAAGGACCACAGTCATCAGTGCTCAATGAATGGCATCAACTGTGGGGTGTTACATAATCACAGCTGAAATAGCACGAGTGCCAAAGAGTAAGTTTTGTACAGGTAGTGATGATGATCAATAACATGCAAAGACTAAACATTAGCACAAAGTGTGCTGCTAAGGAATTAATTTAGTAAAGTTTGGTTATAGACTGGCCTGATTTGTCAGTCTTCTAAATATTACCATCACAATGATCTCTAATTTCGTAACTGACATATAGATATATATGTTTGTATGTATACATACATTTACTTGCAATACTGGGGAGGTAAATGTCAGTACAGAAGAGTTTGATTGGTGAGAAATGCACTGGTTTAGTATGTAAAATTTATTTTTATTCTTTTTTTCATTTTTCCATGGTACTTTATATTCTTGAAATAGGTTCCTAAACTAATGCACACCTAACTCCCTTCCTACATCTTATTAATAAACTATTAAATAGTATAAGCCTAATTGACCTGAACTCACTTCTGTAATACTTAATTGCTGGGCTCAAAAAGGTAATCAGAAGTGATACATGCAGGAAAAACAAACAATGAGAAAATATGTTTTTTGGTGTAGATTCCCATTCACTGCAAGTGACTATCTGCCAAACATTCATCTCTTGTTTCTTCATATTCTGCACCGCATGTGTTCATTGCAAAACCTATACAACTGGGTATAAATGATTGTTGATTCTTGATCCTGCCACAGTGTCTATGCCAATAGGAGAAAATATAAGTCAGTTCTGAATTCTTTTCTGGCCATTATAACCTGAGTTAGCTTTATGTGTTCTATTACAGATAGTTGTGCTCCTTTCTTATTTATACCTGTGTGCTGTAAGAGTAAAAAATTCCTGAATCTAGGTGATTGCCCATCATTTGACAGATTGATACAGTTATCAGATTTGTACACCACCATTCAGTTCAAATCATTCTATAAAATGGTGAAGCTGAAAACTAAATAACTATATGCAAAGGGGGGGGGTTACAGATACTTAAGATTAACACAGTCTATTTTATAGAAATGCAGGTTTTTTTACAGTAGATTAAAATGTCTTGTTATCACTGTATCCTGAGTTCCCATTTTATGTTCTAATAAATTTTTGCTTCTTTCCTGATTAAAATGATATTTCTAGTAGAAATATTCCCATCCAAGGCCAAAATCTGCAGTATCATATGGCCTTTGCAACCTCATTAAATATGCTCTTATGCCCTCATGCCCTCAGTAAAACTAAATTGAGCCCAGTTCAAACCTGTTCTCTGGTTCTTGATTAAATTATCAATTTATCTTACTGGGGGAAAAAAGAAAAAAAAAAACCAAAAAACAACAAACTACTCAAGTATTTCATTGAAGGATGATGTCAAAAGCTGACCAAATAATTATGAAACCTGATTAACTTAGAAAACAATACCATATGTATTGGGTTTGCGTGGCAAGGTTTTGGTAGTGGGAGGATTACAGGGGTGCCTTCTGTGAGAAGCTGCTAGAAGCTTCCCCCATATCCAATAGAGCCAATGCCAGTTGGCTCCAAGGCAGACCTACCACTGGCCAAGGCTGAGTGATCAGCAATGATGGTAGCACCTCTGTGATAACATATTTAAGAAGGGGAAAAAACCTGCTGCAGAACAGCAGCTGGGATAGAGAAGTGAGAATATGTGAGAGAAACAATTCTGCAGACACCAAGGTCAGTGAAGAAGGAGGGGGAGGAGGTGCTCCAGGCATGGGAACAGAGATTCCCCTGCAGCCCGTGGAGGTCCACAGTGGAACACATATCCACCTGCAGCCCATGGAGGACCTGTCATGGTTTAAACTCAGCCAGCAACTAAGCACCATTCAGCTGCTCACTCACTCCCCCCCCCCAGTGGGATGGGGGAGAGAATCAGGAAAAAAAAAGTAAAACTTGTGGGTTGAGATAAGAACAGTTTAACCGGACAGAAAGGAAGAAAATCATAATGAAAATAATAACAATAATAAAATGACAATACTAATAATACAAGAATTGGAATATACAAAACAAGTGACGCACAATGCAATTGCTCACCACTCACCGAGTGACACCTAGTTAGTTCCCAAGCAGCGATCCACCCTCCCCAGCTGACTCACCCCAGTTTATATACTCGGCATGATGTCACATGGTATGTAATATCCCTTTGGCCATTTTGGGTCAGCTGTCCTGGCTGCGTCCCTCCCCAACTTCTTGTGCCCCTCCATCCTTCTTGCTGGCTGGGCATGAGAAACTAAAAAATCCTTGACTTATTCTAAACATTATTTAGCAGCAACTGAAAACATCAGTGTGTTAACATTCTTCTCATCCCAAATCCAAAATACAGCACTACACCAGCTACTAGGAAGACAATTACCTCTATCTCAGCAAAAACCAGGACATGACCCCACGCTGGAACAAGTGGATGGGCTGTGAACCCATGGAAAGCCCACGCTGGAGCAGGCTCCTGGCAGGACCTGTGGCCCTGTGGAGAGAGGAGCCCACGCTGGAGCAGGTTTGCTGGCAGGTCTTGTGAACCCACAGGGCACCCACACTGGAGCAGTCTGTGCCTGAAGGACTGCAGCCTGTGGAAAGGACCCACGCTGGAGCATTTCATGGAGAACTGCAGCCTGTGGGAAGGACTCAGTTGGAGAAGTCCGTGGAGGACTGTCTTACATGGGAGGAACCCCATGCTGGAGCAGGGAAAGAGTGAGGAGTCCTCCCTCTCAGGAGGAAGGAGCAGCAGAGACAGCATGTGATGAACTGACCCCAACCCCCATTCCCCATCCCCCTGTGCTGCTGGGGGGAGGAGGTTTGAAAGAACCGGGAGTGCAGTTGAGCTGGGAAGGAGGGAGGGGTGGGGGGAAGGTGTTTTAAGATTTGGTTTTTATTTTCTCATTATCCTACTCTGATTTGATTGGTAATAAATTAAATTAATTTTACTCAGGTCAAGTCTGTTTTGCCCATGACAATACTTGGCAAGTGATCTCTCCCTGTCCTTATCTCAACCCATGAGCCTTTTGTTGTATTTTGTCTCCCCTGCCCAGCTGAGGAGGAAAGCGATAGAGTGGCTTTGCTGGGCACCTGGGGTCCAGCCAGGGTCAACCCACTACACCATAATTTCCAGTTGAAAGCACAGTAAACTAGTGAGGAAACTGACCTCTCATGTTCTAGCTTCACTGCCATTTCCAGTGTAAGGTTAAAAGGTAGAATTAACCATGACAAGGTCTTCTGGATTCTGGAAAGAGATTTAGAAACTCTTACTTTGCTTTTTGCTGCACCAAACCTTTAGATATTTGTGTCCTAAATGGAATTCACTACCTGTATTATACAGACTAGGTCCACACATAAAGATCAGAAGCACATAAATGCATTAGAAAAATTGAATTCTGAGAAAGGCACATACTGAATGGAAGATGCCTGAAGTAGCCAGAAAAATTGCTGAGGACAGAGCCATATCTTAAATTTTGCTGCTCTTCAGAGTGTATGCTACACATATATCCCTCCTCTTGTTTTGGTTTATGCCTTTCTGGAAGCAGGTGCAGAAGACCTTGTTTTACAACAGACAGATGGTGAAATTGGCACTATTTCCTTTGCTGTGCCCTTATACCCAGTATCTAAATGCTCACTCAAGACCTGGATTCAGGTGCCAACAAATCCTTGATGAAATGAAAGTCACATCCACTATGTCACAGAAGCCTGACCTAACTACAGTGGTGGAGGTTACCCTAGACTACTGTTTGGGAAGATGATCCACAATTAATTTTAATCATGAAGTTCTAAATAAACAAAGGTCAAACATCCTGTTCAAATAGCAGAGAGCTTGTTATCAAGAGGAGGCTTACAGTTGCAGATCTCATTCTTCATTGGTAAGCAACCTGCAGGAACTCTAAAAGTGAGTGTACTGGTGAGCTAAATGCAAGTTTTCATTGCTCACTTGTAGTGTGTTATGCTAAGAACTTAACATACCAACATCCTTTATTGTAGGAATATTCCCATATCTTTCAACTGAAAACTGGCTTTTAACATCAGGTTATTCAAAGTTTAAGACTACCTTAACCATTGTTCATTTTTAATAGCAGCACCAGAGACAAGGGTGTATTATTCATAAATCAAGGCCTAAGCAAGCAGGCAGTGATGGGGGAACATTCAGTGAAATGCAAGCATACTCTGACTTCTGTGTAGTGTGCTCACTGAATATTAAAAGAACCCACAACAAAATTTCCCAGTGCAACAGATCAAAGGCTAGTCTATGCATTCTGATTTTCTCTCCACAGTTAGCTGCCATTAGACTGAAAAGGTGGTTTGTTAGATAAGTAGTCCAAGTAAAGTTGCTAGGCCCTGGGTAGTGGGTGACAGGTAAATTTTTGTAAATGTTAGCACATATATAAATCTATAGATAAATTAAGTAAACTTGAGCACGTATTGTGAATATGAGTTTGTTAGATAATTTATATTTCATTAAAAAGACATTTGGTGCAGACTGAAACTAATTGACTTGGAGGTTTATTTGATTTGCTAGGCTTGACTAATGCAGAGAAACGAAATATTTTCTGTTCAAGTGACTGATTATTTGGGTGAGGGAGGAAAGCAGGTAAAAGATTTATATTTTATCCTGCGCTACTTAGCTTATTTATGGCAGATGAAAACTTCTTTCTTTAAACCTTTAGAGGAGTAAAAAGGACATCTTTCCAGTAGGTTAAGTAGAAAGTTTCTAGTGGTACGTATATACCACGGTTTTTGTTCTATTCTATAAGCTGTATTGCATGGGTAGAAGAATTCCAAAGAATTTTGTTCTTGCTATTATAAATGAAACCCAGAGTAACTCTTCAAAAGCTGATGAAGCTTAAAATGTTTGGTATCTATGACCTATCATACAAGTCCAGTAAGCCATAGTTTTATGAATATAAGTAGCTAATGAAACATGGTATCAATATCATAGGAAGAAAGAAGAGTAAGAATGTTTTCACAAAACTGTATACAGCCTTAGAAAGAAAATGACTGACTAATGCTACCCATATTTTTTAAAAAGCTATTAAATTAAAATAAAAACCCATAAGCAGAAGAACAGAATTAAAATACCATGCAGTAATTAATGCAAAGAAGAAAAGTGATTCTGAACTGTGTTTTTAAATATAGACTTGAATAAGCAGTGGAATAAATTCAGGCTAACGAATGTGTAGAAAATAGATGTCACAGAATAACTAACTTTTTGCAGTGTAAAAGACTATAAATGACTTATGCTTATCAACTGGGCACAATACAGATTTTAATGACCAATTTTCTATTTTATATAGCTGGCATGATTTTTTTTTAATTTTTTTTTTGCCCTGCAGGTAAAAGTCTGGAAAGGTACAAAACTGATGTAATCAAGATCTCTAAGTTGTTCCTAACAAAACTCTTTCCTCGTTCCCCCAAAAAACTATAATCCTAAAAACATTGTGATATGAACTGTTCAATTTGATCTTGTAGAACTGATTGGATTTTATGATTTTACCATGTTTAAAATTCATTATATTTTTTTAAAAAATGTGGGGTTTTGTTTATGTGAAATTCAAACAGCAGTAAGAAATACACAATTTTATATTCTTTCAATTTTTTAACTTCTTTATTGTGATTATTGTGTGACTACACATGTTATCACTGTGAGCTGACCATATGATTGGTTCTTCTTTATGCAGATCTGCACTGGTTAATGATTATGTTTGACAATTTCTCAATCAATAAAAGAAAATAAATAAAAAAAAAAGCAACAACCCCAAAACCATAAAGCCTTTTCTACTCCATTATTTTTATATTTGTTCTTTGATTGAAACCTTTCTAAAAAGTGAACTTTGTGAATCATTCAGTCCCAAATGCAAAGTAAAACCAATGAGTATGTTAACATCAAGTGGGCCTTTAACCTGTCAGAAGCATGATAGACTGGTTTGCAATTATGAAGGCTTAGCAAATTCATCTGCATATGAGTTCTCCTTTAAATAGTTAGAATAGCATAAGCTGTCCAAAATCACAGGGCAATGCAGAGATTAACAGTGTTTCTCTCTGTTGTTTTCAAATATTCGTTCAATATATTAAAAGCTTTTCATTCTTTTTCACTGTTGGAGTGTCGTTGGGTTTCCTCCAGATGATACAAACAATGTTTTGCCATATTAATTAGAACAAAATAAGATATTTGATGTGAGTCACCTTCTAGTGTAAAATTGCAAAGGCTTGTGTTGTTACTCGGGTGCCAAAACGTTGACAGAAAATGCCTGAGCACATCTATGAATCTATTACTCAGCCTGAAGTAGACTGACTGATTATCAATCTTTTAATGGATGTAACATTTTGAAATGGCAGAATTCAATAGAATTTGGAAATATGTGAAAACAGTCACATTCCAAGAAGGAATTTTGGGGCAAAACAGTGGTTTAATTAGAGTTGTATCACTACAGTGTCTGAATTTTGTTGATCCTTGTTTTTCTTTCATTATAATGAACAACAGAAGGTAAAAGATATGAATTGTAAATTTAAGGACCAATGAAATATGTGACAGATCAGTATTGGGGAGGGGAAGTATTCATCAGAGAATACAGTTTTGAAAAAGAAATAATAGTTGCTGTCTTAACTAAGGTTAAGATCTATGAAAGCTATTGTTTATCTTTATTGTCTTGAGGCAATTACCAATGACAATGAACTCAGAAGCTTAATATAAAGAACAAAACATTACTGTAGAAGTGGACAGCATAAAAGTGTCTTGAGAAGCAAGACACTTCTTCATGCAAGTACACCTGAGTCATATGTGATAAATCACTAGATACTTGAATCTTTCACTATAGCTGGAATCCAGCTTGTGCATTCAAGGGAATTCTGAAACATAGTTAATGTTCCTACCACTCTACAGAATAATGAAACCTCTTTTCAGGGTAATATATTGCCCATCATGTCTATCTAGTGTCACAGCCAGAAGCAGAGGACTAACTATAGCTCACACAGCCACCTGTTTCCTTGAGCACTGAAGGTCATAACAAGATCAGACCTAACAAAGGTCATGTTATGAGGGTGGTGAGGCACTGGAACAGTTTGCCCAGAGAGGCTGTGGATGCCCCATCCCTGGAAGTGTTCAAAGGCAGGATGGATGGGGCTTTGAGCAACCTGGTCTAGTGGAAGGGGGATTGGAACTAGATGATCTTTAAGGTCCCTTCCAACCCAAACCATTCTATGATTCTATGATTCTATGATTCTATGTTGTTTAAGTGTGCAGGATTCTGTGAAAAATAGCAGCAAAGGGAACAATGCAGTCCCCTGCTATTTTTTTTTAAAATACACATAATTTTTAAAAGTTCATTGGTTAATTGCATACAATTTAGAATTCAGCAATGAAGCTCATCCTAAGTTATTAGGAACAGACTAGTCTGCTGTACAAACATAGTCATGTTTTATTCTTGTTTGTCTCTTCCAAACAAGGAGTTAAGTCACAATTTTCTGAATGAGTCTTAATGTTACCTATGTTTGTTATGTTGCTCCCAAAGTTGTTTCACAGTCAAAGCATTCAACAGTTTATATAACAAAATGTTCACTAAACCATACCCTATCCTGTGCAGATCCATGAACATGCTGGTTCATGGATAAGTATTGGTTTTCCTAAGTACATACCCATCTCCTGCATGCTATCCAAACCTACATTAATAATGCAGTATAACATTAACCGGACATTAATTGCTACCATTCAATAACATTTCAAAAGTAAGTTCTTAGGGAAAAAAAATATCGGGCCAGATCCAACAGCCCAAGAGAGGCATCAGCTGCCTTAGCTCTGTTGCTCCAGGTTCAACTAGTGGTTAGGCTGAAGATGTATTCCCAGAAGGCACATGCACACAGAGCACATGTACGTACCACATATATATCTATACACATAGCTGGCCACACAGATCATGCACTGACACACAGAGCATTCACAGAAACATGCACAGCACTAACGGCCTCATCCTGCTTCCTTCTCTTGCTGAGCAGGTGGAGGTCTGCCAGTGAGAATACACATAGAGATATGTACAATTTGGACCCCTCCAGCAGCTGGGCTCAGATACTCAGTCTGCCCAGTAGCTGTTCCTGGATCTCAGTCTCCCCAGTTACTGGCACCTGGACATAAGAGTCCGCAAGGTCACAGCTCCACTCCAGTTGCTGGTACAGACTGTTTCAATCACACACACACACACACACACACACACACACAAGCAGGTTTCCCAATTGACCCCAAACCCTACAGTCTCTCTGGCAACTGTCCAAGACTCCCCTGGTCCCCCAGTAGCCACCTCCCCTGTGGTCTCATCTATAGAGAGACCCCCTCACCCAGCTCCCAGGCCACATCACATACTCACTGGCTAGCCCAGCTTAACCTTCACTCTAGTGCTCACACACTCACTTGCACATCCACATTCACTCCATTTGCTGGCACTATGGACCCACATGTAGGGGTCGGCGTTCGGAAGATCTCGCGTTGTCACGGAAAGTTAGAGGGTTAGTCGCAGCCTTGTGATGTACCTGTAACCCCACCTCCCCTTGTTAGTATAAAAGGAATTAACTGCGCAATAAAAGCGGGAAGTTGGTGCTCACAGTGTGTGTGTTATCTGTCTCTTTCCCTGGTCCGGGCCGACCAGTGATCTAATCGTGGCACCTTGATATGTAGCGAATGCTACACCCACATACCTCCAATCCCTGGTCCCACCCCAGGGGCTGACACGGTTTCACTCAGTCGGGTCTCCCCATTCACTGGCACCCAGCCACACGGGTCCTCCAGCCCATGGTCCCAGCCCAGCTGCTGGCACCCAGGCTTCCCTCACTCCAGCTCCTGGCACCACGGACACATGGGCCCCCAGGGCACCACTCCAGTCACTGCTGCTTACATCCACTCACTTCAGTCTCTCCAGCTGCTGGCCCTGCAAACACACAGGCCCTCTGACCCGTGACCTGACTCCAGCTGCTGCACTCACCGCTCCATACACACACATGCAAACAGAATGGAGAGTCCCTCACACAGGAAGGAGTTAGAAAACAATTCAATGAGAAGATGGGACAGACTGTGCAGATCAGGCATGGCTCATAGTCAGACAAGTGTACTGACCACCAAATTCTTTATACATGACTGGCCCTCTTTACCCCCTTTTCCTCTATTTTCCCACAGTTGTTCCTCCCCAAATCATCTGGATCCCTCCCTTTCCCCACCGCTGGTTCCCTTCCTAAACATTCCCATAAATCCTGTGCACTTCCAAAATGGTCTTCTCCTGTATCACATAACATGTGTCATACCCCCAGGCAGCAACCCACCTCTGTCCTAAGGCTGCTCTGGCATTGACTCATCATGATGGATTTCACACTTGGTTACTGGGGCTGAGGTATTCCTGGGACTACCCTAGGAGCACCCAAACAGGGTATCCCTTTCTCCAAGTCCTTGAGTCAGGGCCCTGCCTGCCATTGTGTCCCTGTGTTCCTCTGGACTTGTGAAGATGAGCCTGTGATGGGCTGATGCTCCTGTTGTGGGCCTGGGAATAGCCTGTCAGGGTATTATTTGGGTTTCTGTGCTCCTCTGTGAGTTTGCAGATGAGCTTTTACCACACAGCCTAACATAAGCAATGTACAAGATGCAAGGAAAACATTTTAAAAGGCAAAAACCTGGAAGTAAGCCACTTAGAGTTCTCAGTTGTCTCTGTTGATCCTTGTCCCTTTGTTATCCAACAACTGTTTTAATGGAGTAGTCCCTAAAATGGAACAACCATTGCCTCTTACAAAGAAATGGAGATAAAAAGGAGCACTTGATATCAGGTTAGTCTGAAATACCTTATTATCTGTATAGAGGCTAGACATTATTTGTTGGATAGTCTGTGAAATCAGGAGTAATTTCATTTAATTTTAGTCACCTATGATGATAATCCAGGTCCGCTTTATAATTATCAGGAATAGACAGGCATCTCTAAAGAGCACATCATCCTGTAATGGGAGTGGAAGATTGGTGGGATGATTGTGTTTATAGAGCTCTGCCTCTGTAAATACTACTGCTGAGGGAACCTGGACAAGTAATTTAGCCTGGAAACCTACCTTTTGGTGGCTAAAGATTGGGGAGTTTGTTCCCATGCCAAATGCTGCTCCCACATGCATATTACATAGGGGTTTCTTCAATGAAAACTCCATACCTTCCTCAGAATGCCTCTTCCAATATGAATGCCATCTACTGGCTCAGTTCTGGGTGCAGGTGGGAGGCAAATATGCACCACTTTGGGATAACAATAATAGTCATTTTTACACCTAATGATATTTGGAGGTTGCAAAATAAAATAAAATGGCAGCTCTGCCTGAAGGAAGAAAACAGTATGTGAACCTGGTCTAATCAAATGGTTTTCCATGAATGATGATGGAGATTTAATGCTTCCTTATTCCTGTGATTTACAGAAACAGTACGCCTCACTAAAACTTTAAAAAGTGTGCTACTTTTTAAAGTAAAACTTGTAAATCTAGCCTTCTGAAAATTTAGTTGGTTTCCTCTCTACTTATTTATTATAATAATTAATATTTCTACTCATGTTCTGCATTAATATCCATAACTGTGTTACCCATTTCATTTAGACTGTGCTTTTAGGGAACACTTCTGAGATGTTATCGCTTTCAGTGAGTAGGTTTAGTGATGCACTTGATGAACAAAATATAGAAGATTCCAATTAATTTTCTTTTTAACTTTATTGGCAAATCTGTGCTAACAGTAAGTAATAAAATATTAAACTTACTTTCATGACTAAAGTCTGTAATTATGATTCTAAATAAACCACAGGGGTAGTCCTCTGATATAAAATGGTGCCACTTATACAGAATTATTTTTTTTAGAAATAGAGGTACACTTTTAAATATTTAAACCTTTAGAAGTGGTTCTTTTAGAAAGAATTACCAGTAATTAAGGACAAAATTACATGGCATACAGATTGTTTTATTTTTTCAATGAATCTTCTAGTAAGTTGGTGAATTTTAACTATTTGGTAAATATTCAAATAGTCGGTGAATATTAAAAATTTTACACTTCCTTAAACATTTCATTAATATCTTTCTTGTGGCAAAATACATCACAGCCTTATCCTTTAATTAGAAATATGGGTTCAAATTAAGTAACTATACCTATATAAAGTCACTTCAGTCACAAATAACTGATGTCATTAGACTGGTGTGGGTTCATAGCAGTTAGGCAGGATTAGAATGAGATTTTTACCATTGTCACAATGCAGGCTACAAATATGTTACAAAATTATACATACTGCTTTTTTTTTTTCTCTTGCAAAGCTCTAACTGTTATCTCGTTGCTAAATGAGATAAGAATTTCATCCAACATAAACATTTATTTCATGTTTAGGCTCAAGCCAAGAGGCTTTTAACTTCAGTTCTATAGGAGCTATTCATAGAGAAAGAGATTAGTACTCTTTCTTGTCATAATAAAGAAAAATCTTACATAAGATATTTTCATATAGATTTTCCTTCAAGGTTCAAAATAGTTCATTCTTATTATTTGGCATCAAAGGTATATTTCTTCAACATATCTCCATATGAATTAGCAGATTTTTATTGTAAATCTTAAATCATCTCATCATTCATTCTGTTGCAAGAATCATTTGTCCACTTAACAGGTTCAATTGAACAATGAATTTAGGGGGTAGAAAACTGTTGATATACCAATACAATGAAACACAGGCAGTGTTCAATTGTTAAAAATGGGGAAAAAGACATTGAGGATGGATTATTATGTGGCTAAGGCTTGCAGAGACACAGTGCGACAGTACTTTGAACGTGTTCCTCCGATCCACTGTGGGCATTGAAAATGTTACCTTCTCAACTTAGTGGATTATTGCGGTACCATTCATAGCCCACTCCACCCCCAAGTCCCAGAGACCCTGGCTCATGCTGTGCTCTGACACAATCATACATTGACATCTGCTTAGACTGAAGGCAGTATTTCACAGTTCAAATACCTAAATGTATATCAGTAAAGTATAAAATGTTTATTATTATTAATTTACATTGCTCCCATAAATGCCATGTAAGCTTTATGGGACAGATAAAAAGACATCATCCATGAAATGAAGAGCTCACCATCTAATTTTAGAGAAGAGAGAGCAGGAGTAACCAAATAAGTCATACAGCTGGAGTGAGTCATCAGGAAAGGTGTCCAGTGGCAAAAAGAAGTAAGCTGGTGTGGAGCACGGAGCTGGCATCAGAGGGAGGAACACAGAATCAGACAGAAATATCTGGCAGAGCCAGCAGGATAAAGGGAAAGATATAAAAAACAGGGACACAAACATAGGCTAGGAAAATGAAAATGTGAATCTCCTTGTGATTAAAAGCTATGCTGGCTAAGGCTCAATAGGAATAAAACATTAATATATTTTCAGGTGTTGGCACTGAAATCAAGCAAAAGACTGTTTCCATGTGAATAGCATCCATAAAAATAGGATTAAGAGAATACTAATTGTATTACTCTGACTTCATAAATGTGCAAACTGAATAATGAAAAATAGCAATTTTATTTTACCAGAGAATACACAGTGAGAATACACAGAGTTCACTTCAGACAAACCCATTGGAAAAAATATAAAAATTGTACACTAGTGGCTCTCACTAAGCACTTACATAATGCCAGATTTTTCATATCACATGTTAAATAGTTTTTGGCAGCTCATACTAGGCAGTATTATTAATGATAAGACTGTTTTAAAAAATTGGCAGACTTGGAGTGAAACTAATGACAATGGTGTGATGTGGGAATTATTTCAAGACTGGGACAATTACATTTGTTTCATTAGCAAAGAATCATTTTAAACAGCAAAAGTACACAAGAAACATTTCTTGAAATAAACTAATCCAGTAACCAATTAGATGTGACAAAAACTTCCTGTATATCCTGTAGTTTTATAGGCTTTCCATACTGAGGAACCTATAAGAATATGACATGAATTAAACCAGTTGTATGATTTCCAGTTACTATTCCAATTTTCCAAACATTTTTCTTTATGCAGACAGTCCCTTACGCTTGTTCAGACTACCTCTGATTTCTTTTGTACATTGTGCAAGCATCAAGCTCAGTTCACATTTCAGGATAGAAACCTAAGTTCTAATTCTATGGAAAAACCTACAGACTTGCTTATATTTATGTACTCAGAACATTAAATCTGTGTTCTATAGGTAGTACTCAGTGCATAAGGAAGAGCAGAATTTATGTTTACAGCAATGGTGCAAAATAAAGCAAAAACACTACCAAGGAGTGAAGAAAGCAGAGATGTTAGAGATAGAAAGGGCCATCCAGTCTGTCACTTTTTCAGTGCACATTCCCCACTCCTGCCATTTTCTACAGATTTTTTCAAGCTTTTTTTTTAACAGACAATTGTGGTTTGTCATTCAGATTTTTATTTGGAAGATCATTTTCCAGTACAAGAAATCACGTTCTTGTTGACCCTTTCGCATTATTAACTTTGGCATTTGTATCTTAATAAAATACTCATCAGAGTATTCCTAATTACTGTCCAGAGCATGACCTAAATCATGGATCCTTTCAGCCATACTGCATCTGTGTAGTCCAAATTTGCCTTAGGCTCCAGACAGGAGAGTAGTCTTTTTCAAACTCAGGGCTCCTGTAGATGTTGAAATTAGTGCATTCCTCCTTTTTTTGTTACAGGAATGTGTTGCAGAGGAATATCTTCTGCAGTCTTCTTCTTGGGGAGGGGACCTGAAGTTGATCATCCATGTGAGCTCCAAATGAAACTTTCTGCACTCCACATTGTTCTGTTCCTCATATATTAAACTATCACATTCCTGTTAGCCTGCCCACAGCTGCAAGTGGGAGCAGAGCAGTTCCTTCTGGCACCAATGCTGCATCAAATGACCTTCAGCATCTGTTTGCTCCTATACAGCCCAGCAAACTGCAGCTACACTGCTTACCAAGTCCCATGACACTGAGCTGCACAGAGGGCACTACTCTATGTTAGCTGGGTCAAGATGATACATTTTACTGACATTTTCTCCTATGCGTGAGGGAACTTTATTATGTCTTTAACTGTATATCATGGTTTCTGTGTTCCTGGTGATAATTTGCCCTGACCAGAGGGCTTGAATCCAGCACAGTTCTCGTAAGTGGGCCTGATGACCTACAGTCTAAATCATGACCCCTGGTTATTTCCAGTAGAAGGTACAAAGTCCTTTAAAGGCTATAAAGGAATATTTCAATGCTTGCCCCTTTGGCCATCTGATTTTTATTGAAATCATGAAAATGTAATGCTGGTTTTACAGATGAAGATCACACTACGTTCTAAGAGCAGTCTTGTCCTTCTCTAATGGTATAATATTTCATGTAGAGTATTTACCTGACTCCTGCTGTTTTAAACATGGTGTATTGGGTGTCCCTGCCCAGGTCTTGGCAGCAGGGGACTGCAGGGGTGGCCTCTGTGAGGAGAGGCCAGGGGATGCCCCATGCTGGACACAGCTGGTCCCAGCCAGCTCCAATAGGCCCATGGCAGGGCACAGCTGAGCCCACCAGTGACGCTGGTGGCACCTCTGTGATAACTTATTTAAAAAAGGGCAAAACATAGCATAGGCAGTGAGGAGGAAGAGAAAAAAATGTTACAAAAAAACCCTGCAAGCAGTAAGCTGAGAAAGGGAGGAGGGGGAGGAGGTGCTCCAGGACCCAGATTCCCATCTGTGCTCCACGGTACAGATATTACCATGCAGACCATAAAGGATCCCTTGCTGGAGGAGGTGGATATGTCCTGAAGGAAGCTGCAACCTCTGGAGAGTGCATGCTGGAGCAAGGGAAAAGTGTGAGGAGGAAAGAGTGACAGAGATGAACTATTATAATCTGACCCTAACCCTCATTCCCCATCCCCCTGCATCATTTGGCAGGGTGGAGGAAGTAGAGAAGCTGGGAATGAAGAAGTGAAGCTGAGACTGGGAAAAAGAGACTAGGTGGGGGAAGGTGGTTTAGGTTTTGTCTTTGTTTCTCACTATACTACTGTATTTTTAATTGGCAATAAATTGAATTAATTTTCCCCAAGTTGAGTCCGTTTTGTCTGTTGTGGTAAGTAATCTCCCTGTCTTTGTCTTGACCAATGAGTTATTAATCTTATTTTCTCCCCCTGTCCTGCTGAGGAAGGAGAAAGAGAGTATGGCTGAGTGGGCATCTGCAGCCACCAAAGTCAACCCACTACACAAGTTATCATTATTTCACTACTCGCTTTCTTTCTAAGTTTTCTCATTTTCTTTCTTATAATTATTTCTTTTTATTATTATTTTTATTTTAATATTTTAAAATAAATTCAGGGGATACTGTGCTGGTTTCAACTGGGATAGAGTTAATTTTCTTCATAGTAGCTAGGGTGGGGCTGTGTTTTAGATTTGTGCTGGATTATCAACAGTGTTGATAATTCAGGGATGTTTTGGTTACTGCTGAGCAGTGCTTACCCAGAGTCAAGACCTTTTCTGCTTCTCACCCCACCCCACCAGGGAGTAGCCTCGGCGTGCACAAGAAGTTGGGAGGGGACACAGCTGGGACAGCTGACCCCAACTGTCCAAAGGGATATTCCAGACCATATAGAATCATAGAATCATAGAAAGGTTTGGGTTGGAAGGAACCTTAAAGATCATCTAGTTCCAACCACCCTGCCATGGGCAGGGACACCTTCCGCTAGACCAGGTCGATCAAAGCTCCATCCAACCTGGTCTTGAACACTTCGAGGGATGGGGCATCCACAACCTCTCTGGGCAACCTGTTCCAGTGCCTCACCACCCTCACAGTGAAGAACTTCTTCCTTACATCTAATCTAAATCTACGCTCTTTCAGTTTAAAGCTGTTACCCCTTGTCGTATCACTACATGCCCTTGTAAAAAGTCCCTCTCTGGCTTTCTTGTAGGCCCCCTTTAGGTACTGGAAGGCTGCATTAAGGTCTCCCCAGAGCTTGCTTTTCTCCAGGCTGAGCAACCCCAAGTCTCTCAGCCTGTCTTCACAGAAGAGGTGCCCCAGCGCCCTGATCTGATACGGGCTGCAAGCGCACATTGCCAGGTCATGTTGAGCTTCTCGTCAACCAACACCCCCAAGTCTTCTCCTCAGGGCTGCTCTCAATTCACTCATTGTCCAGCCTGTATTTGTGCTTGGAATGCCCCAACTTATGTGCAGGACCTTGCACTTGGCCTTGTTGAACTTCATGAGGTTCGCATGTGCTCACCTCTCAAGCCTGTTAAGGTCCCTCTGGATGGCATCCCTTCCCTCCAGCATTTTGATCACACCACACAGCTTGTCATCCACAAACTTGCTGAGGGTGCATTTAATTCCACTGTCCACATTGCCAAAGAAGATGTTAAACAGCACCAGTCCCCCTATACCAACCCCTGAGGAGCACCCCTCATCACTGCTTTACACTTGGACATCAAGCCATTAATCGCAACTCTTTGAATGCGACCATCCAGCCAATTCCTTATCCACCGAGTCGTCCATCCATCAAAGCCACGTCTCTACAATTTAGAGACAAGGATGTTGTGTGGGACAGTGTCAAATACTTTGCACAAGTCCAGGTAGGTGACTTTAGCTGCTCTTCCCTTATCCACCAATGCTGTAACCCGTCATAGAAGGCCACCAAATTTGTCAGGTATGATTTGCCCTTAGTGAAGCCATGTTTGCTGTCACCAGTCACCTCCTTAATTTCCATGTGCCTTAGCATAGCTTGCAGGAGGATCTGCTCCATGATATTTCCAGGCACAGAGGTAAGACTGACTGGCCTGTAGTTTTCCAGGTCTTCCTTTTTTCCCTTTGATGTCATGCTCAGCATATAAAGCTGGAGAAAGAAGAAGGAAGGGAGGGGGGGAAATTTGGAGTGATTGCATTTGTCTTCCCAAGTAACTATTACATGTGATGGAGCCCTGCTTTCCTGGAGATGGCTGAACACCTGCCTGCTGATGGGAAGTAGTGAATGAATTCCTTGTTTTGCTTTGCTTGTGTGTGTGGCTTTTGCTTTGCCTGTTAAACTGTCTTTATCTCAACCCACGAGTTTTCTCACTTCTACTCTTCCAATTCTCTCCCCCATCCCACCAGGGGGAAGTGAGTGAGCAGCTGTGTAGTGCTTAGTTGCTGGCTGGCATTAAGCCATGACAGATAATTACCACTATGATGCCATTTTTAGAATTATTGTATGTGGGATAATGTTTTTGTATGCTAAGTTCATGGACATTTAATGATATTTTATCAAAAAATAAGTATCTCTGCTCATTTCATGAAAAGTCAATATCTGCTTAATATTCATTGATGAATTACTGCATATGTCATCACAACATCAATAGATCTAGACAATCGTATGAAATGTGTAATTTTCCCTGCTTTGCTCAAATTTGCTACATAGGATAATCAAATTGGTTTTGATGCACAGATGACCGATAAATTTCATGATCGACCTGTAAATTGTCTGTCTATAGCTAAGGGTTTTGAAAGTGTTCTGTTAATGATTTTAATTTGCCTATAGCACACTTTTGGTAGTGCTTCAGAACAAGCATTGTCGCTGTGAGATCCCTTTTATGCTTTGTGGTTTTCGCTGTCAAATCAGACCAAGTAAGTTCCTTTAGTTCAAGGTTCAATTCACAGTAGTTGGTAAAAATACTTACACACACTATCTTGATTTGGAAGATAGTTCCTATTTGATAATCAGTAACTTAATATAAAGACTAAGTTTACAGTCTGACTTGAGAGTTACAGCAAACAGAGAACAAATATATGGAGACAGACTACATAAAAGTATTCTTTACTGCAAGTAAGTGGAAGTAATATGTGTTCTGTTTTACAGTGTGTGTTGCCTTTCATATACGTATTTAATAGTCAACATTTTTCATAGGGAACCAACCTTACAAATATTTCCCAAATCCATGAAGCACTACTATGATAATAGATGGTATACCTCTTTTGAAAACAAGATTCCTTAGGAAAAAAGTCCAATTTTAGTATATCTAAAGGAGAAAAAAAAAAATATCTGCTGCCTGTTGTCTTAGATTCAGCAAAGCTAAAACTGCTTGTTCTCTCTTCTAATTGGAAAATCTTTGCTTTGGAAGAGTGTCTGACTTACATGTTTGTTCCTGCCAGGTCACAAGAAATGAAACTTTCAGACTTTCAGCTGAATAACACCCTTTCTCAACTGAGTGGCTGATATTATTGAAGGTGCCTGATAAATGCTAGACAGTTAAGGACCCTTAGCATCCTTGTCAAAATACAATAAATTAATATTGGTCAAATACTTAATATTACTGAGATTAACATATATAGAAGAGAGAACATGGCTCCCACATTTACATGTATACACTAGTCTTTTTAATAGAGCTTTCAGAAATGGAACAGTCCTATAATCAGACCTGTTAAACCCACAACTTCTCTGGGCAGTTCCAAACTCTATTGCTCTCAGCAGAAGTTAACACCTAATAGCTTTTAACATACAACAGAGGGACTTACATCTGTATCCAGTGAGAAGAGAGAAAACTCAAGCCTTAGGTAAACCTCCCGAGGGACTCTGAAAAAGTCTTAACTGCTGATGTAAGCCTCTTCCAAAGAATCCATTATATAAACTGCAATAAATAGAATCATAGAATCATAGAATCAGTTAGGTTGGAAAAGACCTTCAAGATCATCGAGTCCAACCATTACCTATGCCCACTAAACCATGTCCTGAAGTACCCCGCTACTCTCTTTTTGAATACCTCCAGGAATGGTGACTCCACCACTTCCCTGGGCAGCCCATTCCAATGTCTGACAACCCTCTCAGTAAAAAAATTTTTCCTAATATCTAACCTAAATCTCCCTTGCCACAACTTGAGGCCATTTCCTCTCATCCTATCTCCAGCCACCTGACAGAAGAGAACAGCACCAACCTCACTACAACCCCCCTTCAGGTAGTTGTAGAGAGCGATAAGGTCTCCCCTCAGCCTCCTCTTCTTCAGACTAAACAGCCCCAGTTCCCTCAGCTGTTCCTCATAAGACTTGTGCTCCAGGCCCCTCACCAACTTGGTTGCCCTCCTCTGGACACGCTCCAGCACCCCAATGTCTTTCCTGTAGTGAGGGGCCCAAAACTGAACACAGGACTCGAGGTGCGGCCTCACCAGTGCCGAGTACAGGGGAACAACCACCTCCCTGCTCCTGCTGGCCACACTATTTCTGATGCAGGCCAGGATGCCGTTGGCCTTCTTGGCCACCTGGGCACACTGCTGGCTCATATTCAGCCGGCTGTCGACCAGCACCCCCAGGTCTTTCTCTGCCGGGCAGCTTTCCAGCCACTCTTCCCCAAGCCTGTAGCACTGCATGGGGTTGCCATGACCGAAGTGCAGGACCCAGCACTTGGCCTTGTTGAACTTCATACGATTGGCCTCAGCCCATCGATTCAGCCTGTCCAGATCTCTTTGTAGAGCCTTGTTACCCTCAAGCAGATCGACCCTGCCTCCCAACTTGGTGTCATCCGCAAACTTGCTGAGGGTGCACTCAATCCCCTCATCCAAATCTTTGATAAAGATATTAAACAGAACAGGGCCCAACACCGAGCCCTGGGGAATGCCACTTGTGACCTGCCGCCAACTGGATTTCACCCCATTCACCACAACCCTCTGGGCTTGCCCATACAGCCAGTTTTTCACCCAGTGAAGAGTGCACTTGTCCAAGCCATGAGCCGCCAGCTTCTCAAGGAGTATGCCATGAGAGACAGTGTCAATACAGTGGGATCGAGTGCACCACTGGGATCGAGTGCACCCTCAGCAAATTTGCAGACAACACCAAGCTGAGTAGTGCCATTGACACACCTGAGGGATGGGATGCCATTCAGAGGGACCTGGACAAGCTCAAGAGGTGGGCTCATGTGAACCTTATGAGGTTCAACAAGGCCAAGTGCAAGGTCCTGCACCTCGGTCAGGGCAACCCCAGGTATCAATACAGGCTGGGGGATAAAGGGATTGAGAGCAGCCCTGTGGAGAAGGACTTTGGGGGTGTTGGTGGGTGAAAGGCTGGACATGAGCTGGCAATGTGCACTCACAGCCCAGAAACCCAACCATATCCTGGGCTGTCTCCAAAGAAGTGTGGCCAGCAGGTTGAGGGAGGTGATTCTGTCCCTCTACTCCACTCTTGTGAGACCCCACTTGGAATACTGCATTCAGCTCTGGAATCCTCAGTACAGGAAAGATATGGACCTGTTGGAGTGGGTCCAGAGGAGGACCACGAAAATGATCAGAGGGCTGGAACACCTTTCCTATGAAGAAAGACTGAAAGAGTTAGGGCTGTGCAGCGTGGAGAAGAGAAGGCTCTGGAGACACCTTATTGTGGCCTTTCAATACTTAAAGAGGGCTTATAAGAAAGATGAGAACAGACTTTTTAATAGGGCCTGTTGCAGTAGGACAAGGGGTAATGTTTTTTAACTGAAAGAGGGTAGATTTAGCCTAGATATAAGGAAGACATTTTTTATGATGAGGGTGGTGAAACACTGGAACAGGTTGCCCAGAGAGGTGGTAGATGCCCCATCCCTGGAAACATTCAAGGTCAGGTTGGATGGGGCTTTGAGCAACCTGATCTAGTGAAAGATGTCCCTGTTCATTGCAGGAGGGTTGGACTACATGACCTTTAAAGGTTCCTTCCAACCCAAACTATTCTATGATTCTATGATTCTATGAAATTACAAGTGATCAATGATATTTTCAAATCAATTATTTCCTATAGTGCAACACTCTCTGAGCAGCACAGCACTTAAGCTACATATAAGAGCTCTTTTACACAGTTTATTTATTTTAATCAGCAATTAATATCAGGTTTAATACCTGTACATCACTTAGATTTGTACATATGCGCTGTAGAGCAATAATATATCATTTTGCCAATCATTACGCAATGGCAACAGTGAAAGAATGTTTAACTGAGTACTATGCAAACTCTACCTTCTAAGTATTTCCTTGCAAAAGTGAGATTCCTTCTGCACAGTTTTTAGTGATGGAATATTTTTTCCCATTCCAACTGACGTAGTTAAAATGGTATGCACTCCTAAAGAGTATGTAGGTATACAAAAATAAAGAGGTTTCTTTCCTTAATGTGAGCATGTAAGTGTTTTTCTTTAAAATGAGGTGCAGCGAGTTCTGAAACAGATGCAATTTTACAGCCATGTTCTAGGTCTCAGGAAAGGCAATGAGTTACAGTGGAATTGCTGACAAACAGTTATACTAGCCCTAACAGCATTGCCATGATAACTAGTTGTATCTTTCTTTAAATAGCTTTGTAGCTTATAGTGAATTGTGAAGAGCTTTAGTTTTTTTCTTAGCATTTCCAAGAAAAACTGCAGTGGACATATTAAATACATAAATATTCACCATTACAGAGGCTAGTACTATTCATTCATGAACACTTTTGTTGATTTATGTTGTAGTATAATGCAAGGAGCTTATATTCTGCTGATAGATTCAGGTAAGGAAAACTGGAGGCTAAAGTGTTTTACAGTGTATCTTGAAAATGTGCATAAGCTTAATGAGCAGAAAGTAAACATTTTCTCAGTTGCAACCTGAAAAAGGAAGGATGGGACCCCAAAATTATATGTAACATTCATTAATACATTTGGGGGCCCTTCCTCATTTTTTTAAGAACTTATATTTTGACTGTACCCTTGTATTTTAATTTCTATGGAGTCAGGCTCTTGAATACCCTATTTCTGAAGTTATAAAACTATACTAGGAAACGGAACCACTCTGCATACTACCCACCAACCTGTAGGGTATCAAGGTAGGTTACATGGTGCCACTGTTATATTCTGTCTGAGAGATTTTAATAAGGGGCAGCTACATTCTGATTTGGCTCCTCAGTGGTCTTACAGAGGTTGCAGAAATGCAATTTCAGGTGAAGAAAAAGCATGGTGAGATATATCAAGGTTCATATATGAAATAAAATTCTACATTTCTTGTGCCAGAAAAAGTTGGGAAAAAGCAAAAAAGCAATCTGAGCTGAAACTGTCACAGCCCAAGAGCAGCTGAAAATCTAATAACAACTCCCTGCAAGAGAATACCCTACAGAAGCTTTCATACAGAGAGCATGGTGTCCCTCAAGTCCTCATTTTTGCCTTTCAACATACTAATATCATTGCTAGCTCATCGAGAAGCAAGTATGGCCTAGGAATCTAAAAGCATGAGACAAGATTGTAAATGAAGGAATTATGTTCATTAGCTCAAAAGTTAGCTGTGTCAAATCTCATCTTACATAATATGCTAAAGGGAGTCAAAGATGCACACTGTATTGGAATAGGCTGGCCATTCCATGTAGAAAGTCATTCTCTCTTCTCCACTACCTTTAGCGTTCCAGTTGTTAACTATTATAGGGGTTACAAATATTTATGTATTTCTAGTTTTGATTTTTCTAACTTCAACCTTGGGCTGTTTTGCTAGATTAAACTGACAATTTACAATAAGGTATCTCCTTGCTACATATATATTAGCTGTACTGATAAATTTCTGTTCAATAAAATAAATGGATTGACTTCTTATATTTGTATTAGAAATAATGTTTCCACAACCCAAATACTTGACATTGCAGTTTTCTATATCTACAACAGTATTAAAAATCTTGCCAAATATGGGCATCAGAACCAGACTGTTCCAGTGTATTCTCACACAAGCATTGTTTTCCCTATAATACTTTTTAGCTACTTAAAGGAGATGTAGAAAGTTTTCTTAGACCATCTATTTTTACTGCATTGGACATCAATAGCAGAAATGATAAATTATCCAGTTCACTTACAGGGTACCAGGTAGCTTCTGCCTGCTACTTTTTGAATTATTATAAGATTGCTTATGTCATGGTTATTTCCGAGAGAAAAATAGGGTTGTCTTTGCACTGTAACCTGATAGAAAGAACAACTTACCCCTTAGAATTTTGCTTTGAACTGAAATAGGTTAAAGAAAAAGTAGATTTCAGTTCAATTTTTGTTACGAGGGAGGTTTTTAGGATGCTAAAATCATATTCCATGCATTTCTGTGGTCATAAAGTGTAACTACAGTTGTGTAAGTTGCATACAGTTCTATCTTATTTCTTCTTCCTTTTTCCTTATTCTATACTCTAAATGCCATTCATCTGAATGGAAGTTTGAGAAAAAGCTTATTAAAAACTTTATCAAAATGAAATACACGTTTTGGAAAAAAGGTGGAATACAACCCTTAAGGAGGACCATTTATCAGAAAGTTTAAAAATGAAAGGCAGGGTTTCTAATCTCTTTCAAACACATGAAACAAAGATCTTCATAAAAGCAAATGTATGCATATGAACTCTCTCCTTTTAAAAACTTACTCAAATTTTGAATATTTGCAAAAAATGCAAGACATCATAGATAATATGGTACAAATTTTCCCTTTTTTTTAAATATATCTTTTTACTTCATTGTAATATTTTGCACCAAAGAGCAAAACCAAATATTGTCAAAATTCAGACAGTCAGTTTAAAGAAGAAAAAAATATAATTTTTTTTAAGTAACAGTAAATACGACAAATCATTAATATAATGAACTCTGTTACCATACCTCTCCAATAGTTCTGCCAACACCACATGCTCCTTTTAAAGTTAACTGGAAGTTGCACAGGCAAGCTATGTTCAGAGTTAAAATACAGCGTAAGTTATTAGATTCACCCTTATTCTTCCTTATCTTACCTAAAGGTATAATTGACCGATTGACTAGCTATTTAATGATAGTTTGTGTTAAGTAAGCTCTAATGAAAACAAACCCAGAACGGCAAATTTTATGTGGTACTCCCCTCCTAAACCTCATCACCAAAGTGCCTACAGGCATCCAACAATGAAAAGTAACTGTACAACAGGTCGTACAAACACAGCATGGAAAATATTTAACTACCTCTGCAGTGTTTTTCACCCTGATGGATCAGAAACATAAAGCAGAGGATGATTTATACAACAGAAAGAATCACCAGTGTGGGAACTGCTATGATGTTTCTCTTACTGTTGTTTTCTTTTTTTTAATGAAGATGAGCATATGATTCAGTTACACAATACATGCATGAGGTAAGAAAGATACTGTAATAAAGGCCAAGGAGAAGAGGCGGAGGAAGAAGAAAGAAGATGTGCAGCTTCAGAAGGATCAGGCTGAAGTGAAGATACTGTACTAGGGATGGTGATCAGGGACTATATCCATTGCATTCTTAAAGTTGTAAAGCCATTGCCTTTGACTAAAGGCAAGTATAGTCAAAAGTACTAGGAATAATTATTTGAATAGGGGAGAAGAAATTTTTAATAAGCATAGTTCCAAATAATGTGACTGTTCTAATTTGGACCACTGAAAATCTCACCCCCTAGTTTCATTTGGAATTTTAAGGAAGAGAAAAAGGAAGTAAAAGACTGGACAAGAGAGAAGAATATAAAAACAGAATCGTGAGTCTGGCCCAGCTATCAAGAACTATTTAATTGTTGATATGGTCTATCACTGAATTTAATATATTTACAGGATAGGAGTTTTGATTTAAGGAAAGGTAAATGTGAAAACTGTGCAGCTGCTAAAACTGCATAGAGAAATACTGAAAAATAATTGGTAATTCCAGTGCAAAACAAGAACCGAAATTATTTTCTTTTTCTTTAATATGTTTTAGGTTTCAATAGGAGATTCATATAAATGTATGAGCTACAGGCTGTTTTACTGTTTTGAAATATAACACATTATAAATAATGGAAATCTCATAGCAGTAGCTTGCGACATTCTTCAAAAATGGATGTAAAGGTATCGAATGCCACTGCACCTTGCTAATAAGTCATTCAGACTCTAAGGGTAAGTGTAGGTATAGAATCCAAGCTCTTTGCTGGAATATTAAATACTTGTTAAACAGACATTTACAGACAAAGGAAATTCACCATGTGTTTCTGAATTGCCAAGCATGATATTAATATTCAATTGGTGAGCTGCTGTGTAGAAAGAAAGACCTGCTAGAGGCTTAAAATGCTAAATGCATGTCTCCATTTACTGTAACTGCATACTAAAAGCACTGGTCTGTCATACATTAGAAAGAAAAGTTCAAGAGCCATTATAATGTAGGAAAAGTGCAAATGCAAGGTACTTGGTTTGAGTTCTTAGAATTAATTGAAGTCATAAGCACACTAAAGGAAGGAAAAAAAATCCTTTGCCTACATGAATCTATAGTACTTTGCTTCTTAAAATTATATCTCTCCTAGGCTTTTGTATTAATCAGTACTTGAAAGGATTTCTGTTAGAGATGAGTGAACTGTTCTGGTTAAATTAAAAGCTGATTCAAACCTTTTGCCATCGCTTGTGCTTTTTGAACCATACTTAGTAACATTCAAATATGTTTAGCTACAGATTTCTTCTTATTCTAGCTAGGGAAAACAAGAAAATTATAGTCTTCGTACTACACTGTGTCCATCCAGGTGAATTTACTGAGATCATATGACCTCAGAAGACGTTCAGGGCAACCACCTGAGCTCACTTCAGGTATATACCATGAAACTAATTCTACATCTTATGTAGGCAGCCAGTCTGGGGATGGGGCCATTAGAAAAGGGAAATCACATAGTCTGTGTTTAAAGGTGTATGATGGCCAACACCAGGAAATCTACATTGATAATGATGTGAATAGGAGCTAATTCTCCATCCCCTTAAAGGCAGGGCGTATCTGCCAGAAGCACTGCACTCTTCTTTTCCCTGCTTTACTCTCACAGAGGAGGAAGTATGAAGGGTGGTTTGTCCTATACAAAGCAGTATCTCAGAGTTAATACATTGCAGCCTCTGTCACTGGCTACCTATTACAGCAAAGAGCATCATAGCACTGCAGACTCCAAAGAAATACCTTGGAACCTGCAGTGCTTCACTGTCTATGGCTGAAGTTAGCTCAGACAGTTGCATCTTCTGTGGTTGTACCTTGTGGCACTATGACTACTGGTCATCAGATACGTGCAGAGGGTTAGGCCATCATACATGTGGTCTGGCCCTCTTCTCATATCTTTGAAGGAATCAAGCTTGAAAATGGTGTCCTGTGTTCCAGCAAGATGATACCTGGGCATACTCCTCTCCCTCCCACCAGAAACAGTTTCAGGAATAACTGAGGAAGTGCCTTTCCTTCAGCATTCCCAGGATTTCAGGCAGGGCATTTTAGTCACCATCTGTTAGAAATGGCCTCCTGCAAGAAAGGGAATGAAGGAAAAATTGTAATTCAACAAGCATTATTACAACTACTACCGTATCTCTGATTGACAGACTTCTACAGAGAGTGAATTATACTCTTCCTAAATAATGTAGCCATAAGATTTCTGCAGCAAATAGTGTATAGGAGTATGTACAGCATAAATAGATGATTCATAGTTTCAAGACTTGTGCCAGGCACATCTCCTGCTCCTCTTGTTTCCCTCTTCTTCCTTGCCTTCTGCTGATGAGCTTTGAGATAGCAAGGAAGGGAAGATTTGGAGGATGGCGTCAGATATCTTCATTGCAATGAAGCTGGCAGTAAATTTGCTTATGTCAGAAGCTGTTTTTCCAGTGATCATCATGTGTTAGGATAGTCCAGGCTCCCAAGTATGATAGTGCCACCTTGGACATGAAGATGAGAGACATAAGTTATTAATAGATGTGACCTTCTTAGTCTGCTGAACCTACCACAAGCCATTCAAGGTGCAGGGGATATCATGGTCCTGCAGACAGCTGCTTACCCCATTCATCAAGAGTATTTTGAATATTGAATAGACTAGATGAAACAACAGCCATGACACTAGGTAATATCTAAGATGACAGGGAAGAAGAATAAAGGACACTGTCATACAATGGAAAATTCTGCTCGTCTTTCCTTGAAACACTGAAATTGAGAAACAGATTCCAAAGTGGCTCAAGACATTGTGGGCCTTCTTTTCTCATCCCATATGCAATAAAGCAGTGGCCTATTATGTGACCCTCCTAAGAGATACTAGCAGCTGCAATGGGTGGGGCTTCCAAGCTGTGAGTGTGAAAAGTAGCACAAGGAATTTGTTGAGTGTGAGCACTTCTATCAAGCTTGCAGTTGTGTCGTAAGAGGAGCCTGAAGCAGACAAGTCAAACCGGGCACATGCTCTAGTAACCAGTGCTGCTTAAACAAGGCCACAGGAGAAATCTGTCACATAGCCAAAGGTAAGGAGAGTAGCTCACAGATGTAAATAACTGAAGGTCTTCTGCTTATAGGAAGGAACATGTTGAGACACAGTACGTCACTGTGTCCTGCAACAATTTAAAGCTGAAGACATTAGCAAGCAGTGCTTGCTGATCACTTTGTTTCTGAGGACTTCATTACCCAACAACACATAAGCAAGCACGTCCCTTCTGATGCCAGTAGGATGTAACTATGAACTGGGACGCATATCCAAATTTCATGCAAGTCATATGCAAATCACAAACAAAATGTGATTTATCTGCTTTATCTTCAACATTATCCTTCCAGGTTGCCATCATATTAGGGTTTAGTACTATAATAGCTTTAGTGACAATGTAATTACCATCAATATCAGTCTATTGATTCAGAAGTTTACAGCATACTCATCAGTGCATTCATAAATCTACTCAAATATTAAAGAAGGCTTTAACAATTTATCTGCTACAAAGAAAAAAGAATGGAAAAACCTGAACAAAACCATAATTTTGTTTCTTCTGAGGTAGCATGTCTCTTTCTCTGTAGTCCTATTTAAAAAGAAGCATATAGCTGTATTGCCTTAGGAAGTGACAAGAAAAGATATTATTCTATCGCAAAGGCATGATTTCCTCCCTGTTCTCTCATTAGTCCCAGAGGTTAGCCATTTGCTACTAGCTCTGAACAATGTCAAATGTTGTCTCAGCAACACTGGACACCACACGGGACTTTGAGGGAAGGAGAAGGGGAAAACTGCGGTTCCAGTTTTCCTTTTGTCCAGTTTTCTCCTGGATGCGGTAATTAAGCAAGTTCTAACTCTGTCTTTGTTCTGTCCAGATTAGTTGCTGCAGCAAAGAGGCTGAGAAGACAGTTTGAAATATTATGTCTCAACACAAATAAGGGTAATAGACTGAGACCCAGAATTGTTAGCAATTTGTACAAACTGAATTAATAATTTTGTACACACGTGACATAAAGCCCATCCCACAGAATCCTTGTACCTTAATTCATATTACTTCTATCTCAATTTGAAATTCTCTTATTCAGAAAAATTTCTACTTGTAGTCACTTATTCCTGTTTGGGGACTGTGACTGCTTCTTTTCTTTTCACTTTCTCCTATAGTAGATGTGTGACTTGGTCATTTTCTGAGGTAATATATCAAGTAACTGTTAGGTGTGATATATAACTATATTTTAATCTAATTTATGACTAAACTTTATGGTTAAATTTTATGGTTATTTCTTTTTATAATGAGAGACCAGAAAAAGAGACCAAGAATTTTAATTAAAGTAACCTTAAATACAGAAAAGTTGTTATGAGGTAATATCTTATTGAATTCCTTTAGAAAAAAAAAAATGTATTAAATGGGCTGATGCTTTTAGTATTGTCTCAATGCATGTTATCAGAGTACATTGCAGGATACGGATTTCTATTTTTTAATACATAAATATTTATTTTAATTCATAGAATGGTATTTTCATTACTGAGATGCTAGTAGATGTTAATAAGGCTCTCCATTAGTCAGTATCCATTCTGTTATCTTATTCTATATTGCATACCTTGATAGTTTCAAGTATTGCCTTTTCTTGAAAGATGCTCAACAAATTCATACCTGGCACAACCCTTCACAAGCAAGTGGAACTGCTTCAGGGATTAGTTTGCTCATTGTATCTAAGAGTTTCTGAACTTAAATTATAGACATTGTCTGAAAGTGACTACAAAAATGACATTGTGGATTCCAATATTTATTGCCTCACAATGATTCCCAGAACTAATCTGTTCAGATTACAATAAATATAAGCCTAGAATCTGAGATTTAGTTGAGCTGAGTTCAGTGCACACTGCAATAAATAAATGAAGGGGTGGATGGATGGATGGATGGATGGGTGAGTGAGTGGGTGGGTGGGTGGATGGATGGATGGAAAATGGCATTAAGACATTTTAGTGATCCTGCAGTCATGAACCTAGTCAGTCAAAAATCTAATAAATCCCTCCCAGAACACTTGACAAATGTCAGACACCCAGCCTCAGAAAATAAGTGACACAGGTGACCAAAAACAGACTGAAGCACAGATCACGTGCAAAGGCCTAGACTTGGCCTGTGCAAAGCTGTAGATCTATCTGATGCCTTTTAAAAATCTGTCCGATGAGTGTAAACTGGAGTATGAAAGTCAAGCTGAATTTTGTTCAATGTGTCTCCCAACAATAAATACTCCAGTAAGAATTTAGTCAACAGTCCTGATGATTATGTGACCAGAATGGAATACAATTCACTTTTCTACACAATTATTGATGCCACAGCACTGACACAGAAAGAAGGGTGGTGATTTGATGTTGATCACTAAGCTGGTAGGTACAAAGTTGGACACGCAAGAGGATCAGACCATAGGGGAGGCATTGCCACTGAAGTTTTTCCAATCAGCCTAGTTAATCTGCTTTCTTCTTAAGGGTTAGGCAGGAACAGATCCAAATAGTTACCACACAAAGTGTTGCAGAAAGTGTGACACCTTTTAAGTCCAATCTTCCTCTTTTACAAAAAGTGTACAAAATCATTAGACTGTTCTAAGGATAACATGTAAGAGCAGGGCTGTGCTTTAGACCTCAGAAAAGTTTCGGTGGAATAACACTGTCAATTTATAGTCCAGGCTTTAGTGGCAAGTGATTAAACCTTGACAAAATATCCTTCTTCTAAAACAGCACTGCATGGAAACATTATTCTTTATGATTAATGCAGTGAAGTGTGCACTGTAAGATGCCCGATTCAGTTGTATGCATTCAGAGAACTATCATTACTGTAATAAATTAAAAGGCCCAAGCTGCAACTGAATAATGGCTGTGAGTTACAGAGGAAAGGAGCTCTCAGAAGTCTTTTATACAAACAGGAGAACTAAATGCTGGTTGTGAAAGATGTTCCTTTGAGCCATACTAAACACAGGTCTATGCATCAGGGTATATTGCACAGACAAGCAGCTGTGGCAGCAGACTTCAGAGGAATCCAGTTTCCTTTTTCATTGCAGTTGTCATGTCAGAGTTATCAGCTTAAAAACTTTTCAGAAACCACAAAATGATGTAATACCAATAATAAAAGAACATTTAGAGATTTTATTTTCGCCCACTTGACGTTCCTATACTGTCACCAGTATAGGTGAATCCATCAGCTTCAAAACAGAATTGTTTTAAAATAAGGAATTACAAATAAAAATAATGTTTTTTAAGTTCTCTGATATGAGTCAGAGTATTTCAGTCTCACTTCTATAGTTGTAGCGGAGAAAACATAAATCATAACTTCATACTGACATCCAGACAACAGCCTTTGAACAGGTTAGTCTTACATAACGCTCAAAACATTGCCAAACTTCATGGTACATAGGTCTCGAAATGGTCCTTTCCTAAAGGTTCAATTTTCTCCTAAGTCTAACTTTTCTATAAGCATGTTCATAAAGGCCTGAAAGATGAAACACAACCTTAATTTTATTATCTATCCTGTGTGCTCTGTGGTTTATGTTACACTTAAACAACACTCTTATACTGGGTGTGACTGGGATGGAGCTAATTTTCTTCATAGCAGCCTGTATGGTGCTGTGCTTTGGATTTGTGTTGATAACACATCTATTTTTTCACTGATGCTGAGCACTACTTGCTATGTCAAGACACTCTCTGTTTCTCACTCTGCCCCTCTACCAAGCGAATAGGCCAGGAGTGGGGAAGAAGCTGGGAGTGGACAAGCAGGGACAGCTGACCCAAAACAGCCAAAGGGATATTCCAGGACATATGATGTCATGCTAGGCAATAAAAATTGGGAGGGGGTGTTGTTCAAGGTAGTTGTTGTTCAGAGATTGGCTGCATATCAGTCTGCTTGTGGGAGGTAGTCAGTTATTGCCCTTGCATCACTTCTTTTGTGGGTTTGCTTTGTTGGGGGCGGGGGGGATGCTGTGCCTCTTTCCTCCCTTCATTTATTAAACTGTTTCTATGTCAACCCATCAGTTTTCTTGCTTTTGGTCTTCCTATTCACTCCCCAGTCCAGTAGTGGAGAGGAGCGAGCAAGGAGTGAGCAAGTGGCTGCGTGGGTGCTTAGCTGCTGCCTGGGGCCAACCCAATACAACTCTTTAAATGTTTGTCAGTGCTGCAGGCAGGTGAGTGGACTGCTGGCCTGGCCATGGGCTGAAGCTAAGTTATGTGAACAGGATGTGAGAAACTCCAGGACATGACATGAGAAATGTTTGGACATGGCAAATAGCAGTCTGAGAAGCTACCAGGGGTTAAAGACAGTGCCACAAAGGAGAGCTGGATCTCAGGGGTGTGTAAAGGGAGCAATAGGAAAGGGCTGAGCCTCACAGATCCCTGCAGGGAGCACTGGGTCCCCTTGGGAGTGTGTTTGCTCAAGGCCAGCACTGCTGCGGTAGCTGTGCCAGCAATGCTGTGCACCACTGTCACCTACATAGTGATTGCAAAAATATCAAACTGGGTATGGATGTAGCAATGCTGGGACTGAAGGTGAAAAAATAAATAAGGACAGGTTCTTTATCTGAGGGGACAAGGGTGGTAAAAAGAGGGTCAAGAACCAGAAAAAGTGATAACAATGTATTTAATCGGTGTTGTACAGGGGTACTTGTCAGGCAGTTCTGTGTTTGATGCCACAGGCTATGACTGACTAAAACCCTCAGGGCGGAAAGTGACCTCTACAATCGAAGAAGGCTCAACGGAGATGGGTAAGGGTGATGTGCCCATGAAGCTCAAAGAATAATGCAAAGAATCTCACTTTATCTCGACACAAAGGGGAACGGTGGATGGCCTTTGTTTTAGATAAATAGCTATCAACAGTTGAGTGTTTCAGCTGCTGGTGTAGATGTTTCTCCCTGAATTCATTAAAAGAGTGTGAAGTGTGGTGTTCCCTCACCAATATTAGGGAAAAAACTCCAGGTCCTCTGACTGCAAAATCAAGGTAGACACCTGTGTTATGATCAGAACAGATTTGTTGTTCTGCTCCAGGCTTTGCTAGTCAGGTCAGGGCTGCTCATCAAGGACCTCCAAACATCCCCAATCACATGCTTTACTTTATCTTATAGTCAGTTTTTCCCCCCGTTTCCTCTTCTTGGATGAATAAATCTCATCCATTAAACTTTTTTCTCCATTTGCTCCAGTTTTACAGATTTTACATCCTGGCTTTGTAATTTTGCCCTTAGACATCAACCCTTTAATGAATCAGCGGCACCTGTTTCACTATATTTTAGCATCTTTTGCTTAGATTCAGCTTCTAATACTTCCCTCCCACAGCTTCTGTGGTTTCTGCCTTTCTTGTCTTAGTAGCTTAGGACCAGGTCAGGTGGGAACAGCCACTTTTCCCCTTACATTTTCTGCAGGATCCAGAAATTTCTCATCTTGATACCTTGTTAGTCTGGCCATGGGGCAGGGCTAGCTATCTGCACCCATACCTTAAGAAAGATCAAAGAGGTTTTCAAGCTCAGAAGGTTTGTGAAGAGAAGCTAGAACAAATGTTTTCTAAATAAAGAAAATACACTGCAACATGGTAGGACAAAATAGAAGTAAATAATTCTCCCTCTGCCCATTTTGCCCTTCCAGGTTTCCAGAATGGTTAGTAGGGTTGTCTGCCTCTGCTTCACATCACTGTATGCAAACTCATCTTTCCTAAGTGTGTCTTATGCTTCAGAAGTAACATCTTACTTCCTCCAAAGGGTACATGTGATTCAGTTTTCATATAAATTTAGCACAGCTGAGAATGATAAATCGAGCTCTGTTGATTATCACAGTCTATTGCACATACTTACCATTTTTCTACTCTAGCCATGGCCACTATCAAAGGAAGTACATGAACGTGCCCAACATCTTTTGTTTAGTACCTCATATATTTAATTCACTCCTTAGTGATGACCACTTTAAATAGTGATTTCCTGTTTTTATTGTTTGCCTGTAAAATCTCACATACACTAGGGATATATTTATCACCATAAATAGCGGGAATAGAAAAAAAATTCCATCTTTAAATATTAGTTGTACCTAAGCTTAGACATGAAATAATAAAAGGTTTTAAACATAATTCTACAATATTTGCATGGTGTCTTTACAGGACACTATTAAAAATGCTTATTAAAACTAAGCAAAGAATCATGAATACTGGAGAAACTTTATTTTCTGTATGTTTCATAGGAAATTATTGTGTTTCTGGTGAAGGCATTAAAATAAATTCTGCACTCACTAATATAAAAGTTAAGTAATTTCAGAAATTTTTAGTAGGACATCTGCAAACCATCTTCACATATAAGTTTAGTCAAGTTCCAGGCCTCAACAGTAAAAAAAAAATAATAATGGTATACATTATCTAAATATTATTTATAACATCTAATTCTCAGGAAATTCTACTGTGGATTTTCCCAGGATATGACTGTGTTTTATTTATGAAGACCCCAATAAGGTTCTCGTCTCTGGGTCTGAGAACTAGCTGTTAGATACTGCATAATTGGTTATGGTGTCTGAAAATGAGATTCACCTATCACAACATGTTGATCTAGTAAATATGGAGACAGACTTATTTCTACTGCTCACTAATACTAAATACACAGTTTTTGTGGCATAGTGCTGACAGCAGCTCCTCCCTAAGCAAAAGGGAATAACACACAATACAGAAAACCTAACTTTCATTTCATCCAAACCAACATAATTTCATGTATCACAGAATGTGAACAGTATTGTTTACCTCCCTTGAAAGTATTGCAGCCTACAGACCAGGGATTATTACTGATTGCAGTTCTTTCTATTTCAATAGCTGAAGATTTTCTACTTTATGCAAAACAGTGACACAATCATTAGCAATGGAAACCTACCTCTTCCTTTTTCTAGCTGAAATAACAGGCTGAAGTTCACAGTTTCTGTCTTTCTCCCTCTAACCCTGTTGTGGTGTTTATTTATTTTGGGTTAGGTTTGGGGGGAGGGGGGGTGGTTTTATTTGTTTGTTTGTTTGTTTGTTTTTTAATTCCAGTTAAGGTGTGTGATCTTTAACAAGAAACATTTAATGAATCCTCCTTAGGTCTCTTGAAGCACTCTGACCTGGTAGTTGGAAAACTCTCCAGGAAAGCACAGATGACAATCAAATCCCACTGCAAAGTTAACCAAGGTCTCCTACATTGTGTGTGACTGCTTTAGTATGAAGACTTTTAATACAAAGAAGAACAGTGAGCTTCTAGTTGCACTTTGCATGAGGCTAGCAGGCATCCTCAGACAGCATTTTCCACAGTTCTAGTATGTTCCCAGAGTCTTCCATGTCTAGTTCCTTACACAGTGATTTTTATTTTAACTAAATGACCTACTAAACAGGAAAACCCTGCTATCGCTTTGAAATTGTGTCACACTGGTTTAAAACAACCATTCAGAGCATAAGGCATTAAAGAAAGAGGCCTGGAAATTTTATATTGTGCAGGTTTAAATTTATTCTGTTTATTTGTATTTGTAGCAGTTACTGATTAAAACTTCAAATCCGAATTCCACTGTTCACTAATAACCATACATTCCTTAGACTTCTCCTGAAAAGTGTTCACCTTTAGCAATGACAAAAAGGTCATCTGTCATTCACAGCAAGAAATATTAGATATGTTGAGAGTTCGAGTGAGGTTGGAAGATGAAAAATTACTTAAGTGTCTTTTTTTCCTATTTCTTTTATGTTCTGCCATTTTTAAGTCTCTTTTTTGTTTTCTTCACATAAATTTGCAAGGTTGATGTAGCAATTAGCCAGGCAGGACAGAGGCTAATTACTCTGATTTACTCCTGAGAGACATCAGAACTTTGTAGTGAAAAGCAGAGCCAGATATGTGTAAGAAAGAACTGAAAAATCAGCTTTCATGAGTTTGAGAGTAAGATTAGAAAAATCACTGGAAATTAGCACTGAAATAATATTGGAATAGTAGGACAGGACAAAGCTGCAAAGTAGCTGAAACTCCAGGGAAAAGAACATAGGTTTCATCTTTTGAGGAGGCTGCTTATGTGAGATATTATAAAGTTTTTGTGGAGGTCAATTAAGTGAGGAATTGCAAGTATAACAAAACCCTGAGCTATTACTCAGACAGTACAGTGACAGTGATGCTAGTGTGTAATTTTTTCCGAATGAAACATCTACAGCTGAGAGTTTCTGTAAAACATAAATAGCAACTTCTCTCCATAACCACTGAAATTAGAAAGGTAGGTAAGTGAGAATGTTAGTAAGCTGAGAAATAAATTTATGACTTTTCTGTTAAACAACTTATTAGCATGGATCAAAGATGTCAAAGAGCTTATTAAAACATTACTCAAGAAGGCATATTAATAAAAATAAATATTAAGCCAAGATCTTAGTGGAGCTGGATGAAATTGCTTATTTTTTGCATCATAAATTGGAACCAAAATATGAAATGTCAATATTTTTTTGAAACAAAATACTATTAAAGCATTACATTTTATCTTGTCAAAACATTTGTGTTTGAGAAGGTCAAAACATTTTTTATAGATAAGATGAAAAAGTTTCACTTCAGTAGTATCATTTAAAATATAATATACAATAGTCAAAACGAAGATGCCAATATGAAGTGTTTTGACACTATTGAGGCATTACGTTACAAAAATTCTGCCTATTTGTTCTGTAGTTTGGAGCTGTGGGAGAGAAACTGTCAGAGTACAATATAATAATGAGGAAAGAACTGTCCTAAGAAAGGTATCAGCTAACAAATGCTTTTATCAAAAGTATTAAACTGTGACATGGTAATTTCTATCAAGGTTACCAAAATAGATGTGCTGGTGTTTAGTATTATCAAGTGTTGATATCAATAGCTGGGAATGGCCTTTTTAGGCATTTAGTAAACACTTCTGTTATAATTAAGGAAAGGGGCAAATTTGGGAAAGAAAAAGTGTATAGTGTTTTAATAGTGAATGTCACTACTCAGACATGAGTTCTTTCTCGACTCCATCAAGACAATACAATTTACTAATGAGGTTTATAGAAAGAAGCAAATAAATACAACTGTGCTGTTTCAACAATTATGTTATCCAAATCATTGCAGATGGCCTATGCAACATCACTTTATTTTCATTTTTTAACTTAAATACAACAGACAGTCCAGGTGAAGAGAATGGCCAGAGCAATGAAGAGGGAAAGGAAGCATTGCTAATTTTAGTCATATCTGATGAGGCAAACCAAACATAAAAAACTAGATCAGTGAAATCACTCAGTCTATCTTAAAAAACTGAGTCACCAGTTCTCAGATTAGTCATCATTATCATTATCGTTGTGGTTTAACACCAGCTGGCAACTAAGCACCACACCACCACTTGATCGCTCCTCCCCAGTGGGATGGGGGAGAGAATCAGAAGAGTAAAAGTAAGAAAACTCATGGGTTGAGATAAAGACAGTTTAATAGGCAAAGCAAAAGCTGCACAAACAAGCAAAGCAAAACAAAGAATTCGTTCACTACTTCCCATCAGCAGGCAGGTGTTCAGCCATCTCCAGTAAAGAAGGGCTTCATCACACATAACGGTTACTTGGGAAGACAAAAAAAGGCCGTTACTCTGAAAGTCCCCCCTTCCTTCTTCTTCCCCCAGCTTTATACACTGAGCATGACATTGTATGGTCTGGAATATCCCTTTGGTCAGTTGGGGTCAGCTGTCCCAGCTGTGTCCCCTCCCAACTCCTTGTGCCCCCCCAGCCTCCTCGCTGGTGGGGTGGGGTGAGAAGCAGAAAAGGCCTTGGCTCTGGGTAAGCACTGCTCAGCAGTAACCAAAACATCCCTGTGTTATCAACACTGTTTTCAGCACAAATTGAGAAAAACATAGGCCCATACTAGCTGCTATGAAGAAAATTAACTCTGCCCCAGCCAAAATCAGCACAACCGTTCATAGCACTAATATAGCATCATAGATGTGCATAACACTTACAGTATTCTTTTAGAAAAATACCATTTCATCACCACGGAAATAATTTGCAACTTTTCACTAGCTATAATTCAAAGGAAGACAATGCTCCTAGGTTCACAACACTGAAAGTGTCTGTACAGCATTCTAATAAACCTTTGCTCACACATTTCCACAGACAAATTAATAGAATGATTCTCAGGATTGTTAAGAAAACACAATTCTTTTTAGTTACCACCAAAGCTCCTAGAAAAGCAGAATTATCTTTGCTATCACCAACACATTTCTGGAAAGTAAAAGAACCCAACAAAACCCAACTTCACAATCCAGTTACATGACAGTAGTATTATTCCAAGAGAAGAGAGTTTATTATTGTCAACGGTGGCACTGTCTACATGTGATCCTTTTCACATGTGGCTTTGCAACCCACATACTGAACCATTGTATGTGAACAAAGAAAATGCATTTTCAGTTAAAAAATACAGATGAGAAACTTGTTTGAACACAGATAGTTGAAACTTTAACTTACATCTCGAGTGAAAAGAACAGGAAATACAAAAAAATGAGCTGTACCTATTGTTACTACAATCTATAACCAGAAATCCCACCTGACCCTATAAGGGGACTGGTCACAAGCCAACAAAGACTGCTGTCTGTTTAATGGGTAGGTAACCTTCCTCCAGATGTGTCATGGTTTCACCCAGCCAGCAAAAAAGCACCACAAAGCCGCTTGCTCACTCCTCCTGGCCCTGGTTGGATGAGGAGAAGAAAATAGAAAGAAAAACTCGTGGGTCAAGCCAAGGACAGGGAAGGATCACTCACCACTTACAGTCACAGGCAAAAGACAGGCTCAACTTGGGGAATAAACAAAATCAATTTAATTTACTACAAATCAAAACAAAACAAGGCTATTAAGAAGTAAAACCAAACCTTAGAACACCTTCCCCTGACCCCTCCCTCCTTCCCAGGCTCAACTCCACTCCCAGTTTTCTCTATCTCCTCCCCCCAACAGCACAGGGGGATGGGGAATGCGGGTTGGGGTCAGTTCATCACACATTGTCTCTGCCGCTCCTTCCACCTCAGAGGGAGGGACTTCTCACTCTTCCACTGCTCCAGTATGGGGTCCCTCCCACGGGAGACAGTCCTTCACGAATTTCTCCAATGTAAATCCTTCCCATGGGCTGCAGTCCTTCATGAACTTCTCGGGCATGGGTCCTTTCCGTGGCTTGATCTTCAGCCACAGACTGCTCCAGCACAGGCTTTCCCATGAAGTCATGGCCAGCTTCAGGGGCATTCACCTGCTCCTGTGTGGGCTCCTCCCCAGGCTGCAGGTGGGCATCTGCTCCCCCGCTCCCCTCCCTCGGCTGGGGGGGGACAGCCTGCCGTCTCACCACGGGCTGCAGGGGCATCCCCTCCTCCCCCGCTCCTCCTCCCCCTCCTCCTTCACTGACCTCAGTATCTGCAGAGGGGTTCCTCTCCTATTCCAATCTCCTCTCCCCTGCAGGTTTTCCTTCTTAAATCTGTTCTCCCAGAGGCTCTACCACCATCACTGATTGAGTCGGCCTTGGCCAGTGGAAGATCTGACTTGGAGCCAGGGAAGCTTCTAGCACCTTCTCATAGGAACTGCCCCTGTAGCCTCTGCCCCCACTACCAAAACCTCGCCGCAGAAACTCCAAACAAGATGAAACAGAATTAATTACAATCTGAAAACTGTTCTTAGTGAACAGTACTATACCAAACTATACTTACACTAAGTAAAGTGATTTTGTAAAAAATACTACAGAAAAACTATGGAAATTTCATTAAAAATACTACAATGTTCATGCCTAAAGTAAAAGAAGTATATGACAGTTTTATCTGAAGCGTGTAATGCTGCTTCTCAGAAGATTCAACTTTGTGTACAAAAGGGCATGGAGACTGAAAGCCATCTGAGAGTGGTATCAAACTGCTGGTAACACAGCTGGCAACAAAGATTCTGACTGTTTTTTTATATATTTTCTCTAAGAGGTTGTAAGTAAAGTTTATATGAATTTCATGAAGTATTTTAAATTTTAATCCCAGATTATGAAAAAGATAAAATAAAGATGGACATATAGTAGCAATCAATATCAATAGGCAATCATACTGTCAATAGCTATCACTCAGATGGTATCATTGCAGTATTGCTATCAATTTTACACTTAACGTATGATGAAGTCTGTCTATACGACGCATGTTGCCAAATATTGATTCACTAATGAAATCTACAATAGTCCCATTAAAAACATGGGCAGATAAATGAAATTCAGCTTGGAAAAATTCCAACTGATATATCTGACTGGAAAAAACTACATCTGAAAAAAAAGCAATAACTCTGCCCTCTCAACGGGCAACTCTGTGAGAATTTTTTTCCTTCAAAGATGCCTTAATTTACTCTGGTGTTAAGGAGGAGCATTGCCACTAGCTGTGCTCTCAGTTCTGCTGACTGGCACACACAAGTTTGACAGGGCATTGATTCTGGTAATTCCTTTCCACCTCACACACAGTCATAGAATCATAGAATCATTTAGGTGGGAAAAGACCTGTAACATCACCAAGTCCAACCGTTAACACTGCCAAGTCCACCACTAAACCATGTCCTTAAGTGACACATCTACACATCTTTTAAATACTTCTGGGGATGGTGACTCAACCACTTCCCTGGGAAGCCTGTTCCAATGCTTGATAACCCTTTCAGTGAAGAAATTTTTCCCAATATCCAATCTAAACCTCCCTTGGTGCAATTTGAGGCCATTTCCTCTTGTCCTATTTCTTGTTACTTTGGAGAAGAGACCGATGCCTACCTCGCTATCCCTCCTGTTGAGTCACGAGGTTCAGAGCAGACCCCCTTGCTTTCTAGACTCCTCCTCAGAGAAGAGCCTAGGGGCGGCTGGATCTGCTCTTAGTCCCAGACTTGGTCAACGGTTTTATGTCTTAAAAGGATGAGGTGGGGGGATTATGGAAAATTTTTGTTAGGCAGAACTGCCCCACCACAATATTTGAGACATTAACTTTTTCAGTCTCTCACACCCAGTTACAGAAGTACTAAAAGGGAACGGCAGATTGGATGTGACTTTGAAAATACCACGGCAGCTAATAAGGTCAGCATGGTTTTTACACTACTTACCTATCAGGAAATGAAAAAAATGTTTTGTCTTTGGAATGTTTAGTCTGACTTCCTGCTGACAGGCAGCTGCTTAGCCATCCTAAGTGTGTAAAGTTAGTGTAAAACATGATTGTTTCAGAAGGATAAGTTTTTATACCACTTGTGTTCAAGTATGTACGGACATAGCAGTAACATATTAGTTAATCTGCACAAAGATACACTTTTAGAAAGTATTAAACTATTCGTACATCCACCAAAGAAATTGTTAAAGCTGTACTGTAATGGAAGGTATATGGCCTTCTAGAAAAATTCTTTTTTAGTATTTTGAGCACAACCTGCCGTGTCTTCATTTCAAACTGAATTATTCATTGCCAAATTTACCTAAACTGAATTTGTCTAATGAACTGAAATTCCCTAAATTGAAAGAAAAGAAAGCATATTTAGAGTTTTAAAAATAAAAAATTAAGCATTTCAAATTGAATTGAGCTAAATTTAAGATGATTTTTTTTTCCATTTTCCAAAGAAAGGGGAGTACCTGCTTCAGTATCGGCTTTACCTGTTTTGTCTCCTTTTATTTTCTTTTATGATCTTTTAGTTTGGTGATCAACCCATTATTCACTTTTATTTAAATAATATTATGAGGTCCAATGCAAGAAAAAATAGACACTAGTGTGTTTGGGCTGCTGCTGTTTGTTTCGCGGAATTGCTTTTCATTCCATCTAATCAAAAATGTCAGCTCTACTCCTCTTACTATTCATGTTATTGATATGCTTGGATTTTACAAGGCTGATACTTACAAAAAATCATCTTTGATTTTCACAGAATGATTGATTACCTTTAATTTGAAAGGTAATATGTGATAATAATAATGGAGCTGAGTATGTACCATTTACAGAGGTGCTTGTCCAAGTATAAATGAGTTTTAAGGTGAGCTTCTATTTTATTGTTCTCTTAGCTAGATCCTGAGTGCCAGAACAATCTATTCCATAGAGAGGGTAATTAAGCATGAGACTATAACTAAAGGGACATGATTTACTAGAAAATACTTCAGTAACTAGTGAAATCTTTAGAAAGTAGCAGGGGTGATTTCCCAAGATTCAGACTACCATTCACAGTGAAAATATTAGCAATATTACTGTGGGAACCAGGCTTCTTTGGTACTTAGTAATAACTCACTGATATTTCTCTTTGTGTATTAGTCTGGAAATTTTACATTTTACATTTACATACCTGGAAAATGAGTAAAAAAAGGTATTTAACAGTTCTACTTTTGGTATTCTGAAGCAATTCAATAGAAAAAAGAGTTTAGTTATGGAAAGTACTGTGTGCTCCCAATATCCTACTTGGCTTGTCACTTAGATATTTGAGAACTGACATGCAAAATAGTGTTTATTTGGCTTTATAACAACTCTGCACAGTTCTAATTTATTTCAGGGCAACAAGAGTAGCAGCTGACTATCCCTGGTTTCATGTAGTTCTTTTTAATTTATTTTAGCCCTCAACTTAGAAGTTGAAGTTTTTCTTCAGCAGCTGTTCTCCTTAGCCAAGTTTAAATACTGAAGTTCTTATCATTTTCTCCACACCCCTTTTCTTTCCACTTTTTTCATATTTCTGTCAAAACAAGTGACTCTTCAGCTGAATGGGAAGATAACTGGAATAGGTGCAAAACTATTTTTTGCCATAAAGTAAAAATGTTTTCTATGTCACATCAGGAAAAAAACAAGACCTTCCAAAACCTTCTTAATTCCTTTAATGAAAGAGAAGAGAAAGAAAGGACTTTCTATCACCAGTCCCTGATGGTCACAGTTTATTGTTTGTGGTACACAGATATGAAAAAGTTAGGCATCATTCACTGTTTTGCCATCCTCCACTGTTTTGCCATCCTCCAAATAAAATGCCTTCATGACTGTGCTAACGCAAGTTTCCACGTTGGATTTCTGTCTGCTGGATCTGCTCTACCTCATATAAGTAATCTTCTTGTTGGAACAGACTGAATACATGTTACTTTGGGGAAAACCAAGTGAGTGCACTTATCACACTATACATGCAGATGTTTTCTGCTCTGACCAAAGATTGTCCCCTCAATCCATGACACACTTCCCAGCAGCAATTTCCATCAAAACTTACACATTCCCACCAAAATTTTAGGTTTAATTGATCATGATTGTTAAATAGCAAACAGCTCCATCCAGCTATGACTAAAAGTATTGTCAGTGTTTATTTATTGTTTTTCACTATCCAGGTTTTTTTGAGAAACCAACTTACCACTAAATCACTTTGTAATCAACATATCAAATTCAATCCATTCATTCTGCAGAAAGATGTGCAATTCATATATATACGTCTAACATTACTCAATACAGTTGTGCTATTGACTGTAAATTTTCAAATTTTATGGGTTTTTTTAGTTATTCTAGTAGGTGAATTTCACTCATACTAGGAAGCATGACTAGGACTAAGGAAATCCTGTAGGTAGTTTATGCCCAGCTCAGTTAGTATAGTGGCATGGGGAATATGAAATTCTAATCTAACTCCACTAATCATTTCAAAACAAGAAGTCCATCCACAGGTAGCAAGTACAATGTCTACAAATAACTTAAAAAGAATTTCCCATACTTTTTCATTCTCCTTTGGTCAGGTAAGCTACATTTCTTGTAAACTCCAGAAACTTTCTTAAGACACTACAGGATACCAATTAAAGCAAAAGACTTGCCATGATACGGCATTCCAGACAGCAATTCAAGTCAGCTTCGTTTACAAGTAGCACAATATGCCATCCATCTTTGCTGTAGTTTGAGATACCATTGCACTTGACAAATGCCCCTGCCTACCTATTGTAATGGTGCTAATATTTTGAGACAGATATTTGGGGATGGCCAAAGTAAGGGCAGCAGCCTTCTGCTCTTTGTCAATATGATTCAGCCTGGAGGCTGAAGTGAAATGTTAGCTTTATTTCTTTAGGAACTCAGGGAAATGAAGAAAAGCTAAAATGTGTGTCATGAATATAACAATACACTTTTTGGCATATTGAATCTCTTTTTCTGCTGTTTCATAGGCTACATATATCCTGTGTATGGGTTGAGTTGCCTTAGATCGCACATGATTTTCAGATAAACCTTTGGACTTTATCACTGCTATTGTATAAAAAAGCATTTGCTCCCAAGAAAATCATCTATGAGTAAAATTCAGATTTATTTATTTTGTATTCTTGACTGCATTCTGTGCTATTGTGTGACTGAAAGAGGAGGAAAACCAGAACTTAAATGTCAGGACCCTTGTCTGAGATCAGGCTCTTGAGAGATTTCTTTGGTCTTCCAGAGTTAGAAGTCCTGAATGTGGTTAGAGAACAAAGCAGTCATGTATATTCAACATAAACAGGTTGCTTTATATCTGGAAGAGCTAGATTTGATCAGAACACGTTCAGTGTCTGCATTTTCAGGTATGGGACAGCTAGGTCACAGAAGATTGACATATTTCTTTGCCCAAAATCCTGTATGGAAGTGTAAACTCCTCAGGAACTGACCAAAGATAAATTTGGGGGTAGAAAAGGCGGTAAGTGGATGCTAGTCATCCCATCATCCTGCAAAAAGTATAGAAACTGAAGTGAAAAAAAAAGATTACCTGCACATCCTGAAAATCAATTAACTTCATTGTTTTAACAATTTTTTGTTACTGAAAGCTGAAGCAGGAAGTACTTTTCCAACAACATAAGATACAAAACCATAGTTTATTTAAAACTTAGGAAGTTTACAATACATTTTGCATCCTGAAGTCCTAGTCAAAGATTAGGAATAGTAGATGCCAGTCAAATAATTTTAAAAAAACATTAAATAGAATGGGAGTAAGAATTCCATTTTATATTAATCATTCTTTTCTGAGCAAACCTGAGTTCAAGTAATGTGAATTAACAAAAAAAACACAGTAAAGCAATGCCACGCTGCATAACACTGAATCTAACATAAGGTAATTATTTACAAAAAATATCAGAGTTATAGTCCCTAGCTTTTGATTCACTGGACCTGATGGATAGGACTCTATAGCAAAGAAGGATCTCTGTATCACTTTGGCAATATACAACAACCTTACACACAGGTCCACCTCTAAATGAGTCCAGAAGCCAAAGTCAGTGATTCCCTGCCCTTTTACTCAACAATATGAGCAATTCTGTGATCTTGGGTTTTATGGCAGAAATATCTATGCACTATGAATTTAACTAACTCATTTTGTAATGGGTTGTTTGTTACCTGACTTGATGCAGATGTGAACTGAAACCAAACGACTCAAGAACACATTTGTAGGGTTCTGTGCTAAAATGAGTTTTCTTCTTTGACCCAGTGCTTCAGAAGCGAACATATATCACCATTTTATCCCTTTAGCACTGAGAAAAGAATATTACATTAATCATTCAAATTATATATAAAATATATATACTCAAAATAAATTCCAGCTTTCAGGAAAAATATTAACTGAAGAAAAGAGAGGATATTGCTCATTCTTTAGTTTAGAAAAGGTAGTACTAGATTTCTCTCTGTCCTTTTTTGCAAAAAAAATATTGCAGGAAAATTGCACTGCAAAGAAATTAGAAGTTTATATTTAAACTCAAGTAATTAACTCTTGTGAACTCTTTAGAAAAAGAGTATCTAGCAAATTTTTCCCTCATCATGAGTATTTGTACATGCAAGTAGAACTAGGAAGGTATGTGTCACAAACTCTGGAACTATTAGGCAGAGGATGGTCTTTTCTGACTAGTTCTTTTAGGGTTCAGTGTGAGCCTTATTTTCTTCAATAAAATTGTTAGGTTCTAGTTAAGCTGCTTGAAATTTACTTTCTTAAAACCCTCCCAATTTTTTTCTGAAGTCTGGAAAGAAACGAACATGTTTATGCTAAAAGACAGCCTGTATGGGTTATTCATTTTTTTTTCCCTCCAATACATTGCTTTACCAAAAAAATTAAAGAGTCCTTATACTCCTTTACATTCTAGATGCTTTAGAAAATAATTTCTGTGGTATATTCTATGATTTATTGATTCAGAGTTTGAATTTCTTACAAGTCATATATCTACATTATATTTACAAATTGAATTAATAACATTCCCCAGAACTATAATGAAAATCCCTTAATAGCATACTGCATTATAATTAGCTGTTAATAATTGAACCTGAAGGAAAAAAAAAATCATTTCACACGTTTAAATGAAACTAATCTGATCTGTAAATTAATTAGAAATCATTGTGAAGTTTAAATAGCCATAACCAGAAATTGTTTTTCATAAATTATGTGAATAGATTGTTTAAAAATTTCCAAGCTATGATCCTCCAAATAATTACTTCCCATTGTTCAAAAAATTTTAGCTCAGTTTTTATTTTAATTTTGATTTTTTGAGTTTTAATACTTTTAGTTAAAAAGTAAACTCATATTTACAAATATAAAGTATTAACCCATATGAAAACTCATCATCTTTACTCTTTAATCATATTTTTATTTGTTTTCATATGTATAATTCATTAATTGTTTCCCACAGTAGTTTTGGTTCCAATGAATCAGCATCTTTAGAAAATTTTTGGAAATTGTTAACCAACTTTTACTCAACAGCACTATTCAAATTTAACATCATTAATGAAAAATCATATTAAATCACAGCAGGTAAGGTAATAAGCACATTACGCCATCAGCTAATATATTTAATTTCAAATAGCTTCAGTTTGCAATTTGTCAACTGAGGCTTTACATGACTTCTCTGTGGAGCAGGGGTTTGACAGTGAGTAATGCTTTTACATTGTGTAGTAATGTAAAATGTTCAGAGTATTTTTATCCATTTCAGGCAACTGCCCATGATGTATCTATTGACACTGATGTTCTAATACAGCTCATTCCTGTCAGAGTCTTTTAATCCTATCTGTCTGGATTGAAAAACTACATAAGAAAAAATATTCATCTTTATGCTGGCTCATGCTACAATTATTATGAGGGTGAGAAATTGTAACAATATGCTGCAGCCCAAGCATTATGTGTTAGTCATCATCTTTGATCAATGTTTTGAAGCTTCACTGCTGATGGAAGGGATAGAAAGCAATTATATAGCATTACCATTGAGGTGTTATTCAAAGTCCATCATGTTTCTCATTCTTTTTCTTCTTTTGCTCTAGAAAAGAACAAGTTTTATTACATCTGATATCCTTTTACATTGTGAAAATCGCTCTTCTTTTCTTTTGGTTAAAAACTATCAACAAAAGTGCTTTTGTTACTCAGTGCATTATGTGAGTTATATGTATAACATAGAAGACTATGTTTTTAGGTATATGTTCGAAAATGGTGAGGACACATTTACCTTTTTATATTAAGTAAAGAAACTAAACCCACTTTTTATTATTCTGTTATAAAGAACTTGCCGAACATTAGTAAGAGAAAATATAGGACAGTAGCAGAATCAGTTCAGAAAGCTTTTTCGAGTTTTCACCTGAAGTATAACAAACTATTTTAATGTGTTTTCCTTTAATAATTGTTTCTGTAGTTCCCTGCCATTGAGACATTTTCATTCTTGGAATAACAGATCCCTACCTTTACAGAAAATTAGTTATACCTACTGTGTATAAACTTCCTCTTCCATAAAAGTAGGTGTATTGATATTCAATAGTATTCGATATCAACACTGGTTGGTTTTTTTTCCTCTCCACAGGTCATAGATTGAAATTAGCAGGACATGCTTAATTGTTCTTCATTGTTCTGCAGTTTTAGGACATGGCTATCTTTTCCTTACTGCTTTGATTACTGTTTTGTATGACATGCTTTGATCATGTTTTTTAGTTTCATTTTCAGTCTATTCTGTAATCTTACGTGATTTCCAGCACCCCTTTCCCTTCTAAATTTTTCTTTTTTTTTGATTTCCAGAAAAATGTTGGCATTCATACCAGGAAGGGTATGTCATGCACTGTAGGATTTGTCACAGTGAAATCCTTCTCTCCCACCCCACTCCCATAATACACAAGAGTAAGTGAAAAGATAGGCATGGCTTCTGTGATGAACTTCATTTTGTCAAGAACATAAATTAAAATTATAAAAGGGTCACAAAGGAGACACATTATTGTTAGGTGTCTAAGGCCAAAAGTGACCATTACGGAGGACTCAACTGTCAGCACCGCTAAAAAGTCATTTCAGTTCTGAGCACATCTTCCTGCCCATATCTAAGCCAAGTAATTCCTCAGACAGTGTGATAAATCTCTCCAACTGTGTCAACAGTGAGTGCATATTTCTAAGAGCCTCGAGATTTTTTTTCTGCTCAGAATTAGATGTGGGTCTTTTCCTAGCAATCTAGAGCCTCTATATCTTCTTTGTGCTATGTCCCTCAGTGCTGAGAGAAGTCTCATGGGAAAGAATCATAAAGACAGTTTAGGAGAAATTACCATTTCCAATATTGAGGTAGTCTTCATAACTCAGCTGCACCATCACATTTTGTATGTCTTGCTTTCTGTCCCCTAAGGTGGGAGGAAGGTGAATCTACTGTGAGAAATCTCTTTACTAGCTGTTCTAAAAGATAATTATTCTTGTAAAAAAAACAAAAAAAACAAAACAAAAAAAGAACTGTTAGGCATTTTCCCACTGAGGAGTACATGCAGATTCACTTAACCTCAACTTCTGTCTGACTTAGTGACTACTTTTATATTTTTCCTAGGGTTTTTTTGAATATACTGGTTGATGTAGTAAAGTCACAAGGAATCCTTGCTGGAGAAATTTCAAAAGCTGTTTTTGAAACCAGTGAGAAAACTGAGTCTGGCAGGTCTACAAGACTATGACAAGACTGGAAAAAAAAACCCTTAAGGTTTCAAGAATATAGCACATACACCTGAGGTCTGTAACTAGACGACAATAACTTTCAGTAGACTATCACCACTTGTTTTGAAAAGAAACTTGATCATTTGCCTACTGATTAATCAGAGAAGAGTAAAACATTTCCTGTCACTCTCTTCAATTAGCATTTGCCTTTACAGATACCACAGAAACACTTTGCTACAAATTCTTGTTTGTCCAAATGTCCAAAACTGTAGCAAGCAAACACATCAGCCCATAGTGGGAGGATGGGAGAAAGCAACAAAACAAAACAAAACAAAAATGTTAACAAAAAAAAATCAGTTAAAATTGTACTAAAACTTTCTTTTAAAAATATTTTCAACACATTCAGCTGTTTAAAGAGAATAACTTAGAGACAGACACTATCCTGTTCTGTCATCTCTGTATTCTAGGAAGCCTGTGAGGGCTAAGATTTCCTTTGTTCCTGCTTATGCCTTTTGCATCCTTTTCTTTGTTTAATTTTCATCACTTTTGAACAAGAGAAGGACAGGAATATCATGGAACTGACTTTACAGATATGCAGATCAATACTCCAGTATCCCACTATAATCAACACATTATTGTGCAGAGGTAGGTGACAGTACCACTGTTCTTGACGGATTAGAATATCTAAATCAAGCCCCTACCTCTAGATGATTTTTCCAGGATCTACATCCCAAGCAGAGAAATAAGTGCTTCAGATCCACATGAGTGGAGAATTTAAAAAGACAATTTTGCTTAAAATTTCAGCTTGATTGTCTTAGTGTTACTTTTTCTTAAATGTACTGTATAGTCCTTTCAAAGCATATTGTTCTCACTATTTATTAGGGATTGATTTATTTATTTATTTATTTATTTATTTATTAAGGTTTTTATAAGTCTGTCACCTAAAGTAGACATTTGACTTTAAATTATCCTTACCACAGATTTCCCAGCTGTCTCCCTGGACAGACAAAACAATTAATGTACACACAATGTTTTCCAAGCGTAATTTGAAAGGTAATATTATTTCAACATTATTTTTCACAGCATAACTTCTTTCTGCAAATACTTTGACATGTCAAGCTCTCTTTCTGTGAGCACACTTAAATTTATTTCATGAATGTTAAAGGACCTTTTACTCAGCTGAGAAAGTCAGGTGAGCCAAGGATTATAAATGTTATTTTTCAAGCTAGAAAAGTTGAGTGTCTCTCACTGACACTAAAAACCACACTCGATCGCTCTCCTACTCTGACACACTTTGTGTCTTTGGAAAGAAATATGTAAGTTGGGCAATACTTAAAGTTCTGAACAACCTCACATGAAAAGGCTTTACTAGCACATACTGTTCTAAGATCCTTGTTTACAAAACTGTATAAAAGTATGTTGTACTTCTCAATGAACTAAAAAACTCAAATATTGTATTAGAACCTATATGCTGTAGTTGCTTTGAAAAGATTAACATGATTTACACATATACATCTTTTGGGTTCCATATTTTCTTTATAAAGGAATATAGGATTCAGAAGCAAGATTTCAAAGAAATTCTTTCTTTTCTTCTCCAAAGCATATGTACATTTATACTAAACTCAAGAGAAGAAAATAAATCTAAAAAAGTGATTTTCCAAAGCATTACTTGATATAAGTATATTCAAACAAATGTAAAAAAAAAAGAATCAGTCTCAAAAATGAGATATTCCATATTAAAAATTAAGCCATTCAAAACTGAAAACCATTATTTGCATAATTTCATCCGTATTTGTGGATTTGAATGTAGTAAGAGTGAGGAATTTCAGCCCTGTTTAAAAGAGATTAAGTTACTGACAGGATTCAAGCACCAAAATGCAAGAAAGCACAGACCATGGAAATGATGTAACAGAAAAGTGAAAAATGTTAAGAAAAGTAGTTCTTTAAAAAGTTTGTGTGAAGGACTTAAGACTGTTTTTGAAAGAGAAAGTTAAGCAATAAGATAATCAGTGAGAAAAAGATCAGGTGGAATATCCTTTTAAATTGTAAAAATCTACTGTTCTTATGTCCTATGTTAAAAACAGTGAGAGTAATGAAACCTAACAAGAAAAATTCAGTTAGAAATAACAATATAGTTATATTATTAGAATTATTATGTAGTTATATTAAAAAAACAGGGATAGATTTCAAAACAAGAGTATATTTGTTTCTGAAATGGAACCAATATTACTGAAAATCTCACAAAAAAGCAGTAAGTTTAGGCATGTGTTTAAAAAATACAACTTAATTTTAAATACACAGTTTTGAGGCACTGGAACAGGTTGCCCAGAGAGGCTGTGGACGCCCCATCCCTGGAAGTGTTCAAGGCCAGGTTGGATGGGGCTTTGAGCAACCTGATCTAGTGGAAGGTGTCCCTGCCCATGGCAGGGGGGGTTGGACTAGATGATCTTTAACGTTCCTTCCAACCCAAACCATTCTGTGATTCTATGATTCTATGATTCTATGACATTCAGCAGAGGATGATTGGGAGGACTTAATAAAATATGAATGAAAGTTCTAAAGTTTATGTGTGTTAACAGAAAAAATGAATATAAGAAAAGTTTCATTAACATCTTTAAAGTTTTTCTAATATATACAAAATCTCTGCATGGCAGTTATGAATACGTACAAATTTTAGTTGAGATACCAAATAAGCTTAATAAATTTGTGTGAGAATGAAAATAGCTGTTAGACTCCTATTTAATTTACGTTAAAAATTCATGCTAGAGAGTTAATCCTTGAGTGTTTCTTGCTTTTATCTTTGACTCTTGGATGTCTGGGTCATCTTTATGTAATCTTCGTTCTTCCACTCACGGAGGGTCTCTGCAGATGTTCTATCCATGGTGGCAGACAAAGCAATTTTAAGAAAAAAGTAACTGAAAGGTCGATGAATTTGATGATTAACTCTATGAACACTTTAAAAAGAAACAGTGAAGCAAAGGCAAAAATACCTAAAAATAAATTTACTAATTGTCATATTATGCAGATAACTGAATTAACTTTAAGTGAGACAATTTGAGTAATGGAAGCAAAAGTCTCTACCCCAAGCTTCAAATTGCTCTAGCAAGCCTACTATAAACTTGTTAGCTAGTTCTGGTATTTCTTACATCATTGTAAAATATTGGTTCTCAAACTGGGTCCATGCCTTGTGCCAGTCCACCCCTGGGCAGGCGATAACCTGCTCATCATCCCATGCCCTGCCCTGGCCCTACCCCAGTTACCTCTCTCATTTTTCTCCCATTAGCTTCATGTCTGGCAGCCTTTCCATCCTTTCTGTGAGACCTTCCAGTTTAAGAACTTATTTCATAAAATATGAAGAAAAAAGTGAGAAAGACACATTAGGGGCAGTTTAATTAATTAATTCAATAATTATATATATAACAAACAAAAAACAAATATTCACATTAACTGGAAAGTGCTAAATACAGTTACTTCACAGACTGATGGAACGTTTACAAAGGAAAATAACAACAGTACCAGAATGCATGGAACTGAAGTTGTGTCTTACAGGAAAAATAAGATACACATTTCAATTACTGTTTTCCTGAATGCCATTTCAACTTGCATCTAAGGGATGATTATATCTCTGAAAACAACACTCTTCACCCTAAGCAAGAAATAAATCACTTTCCCTGAATGGAGGTCTGATCCTTTCTAGTGTGGGCCATATTTTCAGTCAGAAGAAGATAAATTTCAGTAAAAATGATTATCTTATGAATTGGGCCAAAAATATAATGAGAAGTCATCTTTTATCTAAGTAACTGATTCATGAATTCTAATTTACAGCCAATTGGATTTCTGATCCAAGTACTGTCTCTAGTTATACACTTGAAAACATAGTGAATAAGACTGTCATTCAACTAAAGATGATATATGTTGATATTCAAATACATTGACAAAATTTAAGTTGTAAAACTTCAATTAAGCTTTATTAGGTTAAAAAAATAAGTTCTTCATATATTTTTAAAGTGACAATTTACTTTTATCACTGTCATATATACATGGAGTGTGACTAGATTGCCTTTCAAAAATGTAGGGTTTATAAACCTTTCATTAACTCCTTAGATGTTGAAGAATTTTAAACATTAATTTAAATTACATTTCATTATTGATACAACAAATAATGAATTTCCACTAAAAATGCATTGTTAACACATCTCTGCATTTCTAGTCTTACTTTCTGATGACTATTATACCTTTTCTAACTCTCAGTGAGTTAAAATGTCATAATTTTAAGTGGTTTTGTTCAAATGAAGAAACATTAGTAACTACTGTGTGAGATATCAATTATTATCTTAAAACTTGAGTTTTATTTCAAAGTATAATAATGTTAAATAAGAATATGTATACAGAGTATGTTGGGATAAACATCTTCACTACTGTTTTAAAACAAAATGGGTTAGGTTTTGCATGTGTGAAGTGTCACTTATTTTTAATCTGTGAAGATCCAAAAGTCAATTTTATTTTTTTTTTTTAAACTCATGTCTTTTTAATACTTGTACCTGAATGTCTATGCGAGTTAAGAATGCAACAGCAAGCACTTGGAAAAAAGGCACCCAGATGCCTCTTGGAGGGAAATGCCAAATGATAGGAAACGTGTCCAAGTTCCACCAGCTGCTGCTGCTGCATTGCTGGAGTGCTGCTTTCCTAGGGAAGAGGTGTTGTCAACCATAACTGGAAAAAGCTGAAAGAGTAGAGAATACCCTGCCCAACAACATTTTGCAGTTAATCTCTGTTCCTAACCAATATGTTCTATTTCTATAACTTCTATTTTTTTAATGCAAATAATAAAGTAAATAAATCTGTCATCTATGTATGCCAAGACCATACATCAATGAAAATCTTCATTTTCTTTACAATACAGTTGATAAAGTGTTGTTGTACAAGACCAGCTACATAGTCTCCTAAAAGTAAGTTCCAGTCAGAATATGGCTGAGAAATATTGTGGGTGATAAATTGCAGTCAACCCCATAAAGCAAACTGCAATTCTGATTCTATGGATAAATATCCAACCTCTGAGTTTATTGATCTTACACTGCACACAAGAACAAGCGAGACAACACTATCAACCCATTTTTAACAGAAAGATTTCAGGGGAATGAAATGAGGTTTTATGAAGAAACAATGTAGTGGAAGTTTCATTTCTTACTTAAGATCCCTTGCTTGTCAAGTCTAAGACTCAATATTCCACAACTGTTGGTAGAATTATAAGCATACTGGTACCCTAGACAAATCAGATAATTAATGAAGAGTGATGTCCTATGAAAAATCAGATTCATTTCTGTATTTTTCTCTAAAAATTATTTTTAGATTCCAAAGGAGTCTACCAGCTCCTGAAGATTATACAATGAATATTAATAAGACTGAATATGCATACATTTTCATACTGGATGTACTATACAGGGGTGTTGTGTTGCTCTTTCATTTGGGCCAATAAGTCTTTAGACAACAGTGCTGTCTTTCTCTTAGTAACTTACATTTCTGTTGTTTTAATGCTATTTAAAAAGAATGTTAAGGTACTTGATTGCATCCAGAGCAGGGCAACCAAGCTGGTGAAAGGGCCAGAAGGAATGTCTTATGAGGAGCAACTAAGGACTTTGGGTTTGTCCAGTTTAGAGAAAAGGAAGCTGAGCTGTGACCTCATTGCTCTTTACAGCTTCCTTAGGAGGGGATGCGGAGAGGGAGGTGCTGATGTCTTCTCCCTGGTATCCAGTGGCAGGACATATGGGAATGGTTCAAAGCTGCAGCAGTGGAGGTTCAGACTTGATGTGAGGAAACATTTCTTTACCAAGATGGTGGTTAAGTACTAATTCCTAGAGACGTGGTCGATGCCTCATTCCTGTTAAAGAGGCATTTGGACAATGCCCTTAAGATACTTTAACTTTTGGGCAGCCCTGAACTGGTCAGGCAGTTGGACAAGATGATCATTGTAGGTTCCTTCCAACTGGAACTACTCTATTCTATTCTGTTCTATTTTTTGAAATAAATGTGCAGTTCTCTTAGCTTCAGAAAAGGTTTTAAATGATTACTCACATACAAGCTCGAAGGTCCAAAACTAGAAGTCATAAAAAGAGCTATTATCAATTCATTCATTCACTCATTCATTATTTTTAAGCCTTTTCATAAATTTAGGGTCTTGACTCAAAATGCTTTAAATTTTGGCCTTGAAAATAGTTTTAAACTATCCTTTCAGAACACTGGACACATGTTCTTTTCCTGAATTTTGGTTGAAAATGCCTAATTTTGGGCTGGGTCACTAGTTTCTGACCCAAGTGTTTGACATGCCTTCATTCATCAGTTGCATACCTTCTGACATAGGATCCACAAGAGGAGACATGTATTATTGTGGCAGCTACAAGTTACCAAATAATCTTCCCAGGCAAATGAAGTTTTCTTAAAAGGACTATTATACAGCCAAATATTATGCAAACACTTGTCCAATGTTGCTGACTGGAATTTTATGGATCAAGGTTCTTTAGATCACAATGGCCTTCCATCCTGGGCTTTTGACTGCTGGGCTGCATCACAGTGACTGTGTTTCTTAATGGTTCCTCTCAACAAGATTCTCTGCATTTTCTGAGATGTTAAGAAATTCTTCGTAGCGATGACCCTTTGTTCTTTGTACAACTATTGCAGTAAAAATTATCTAAAGTAGATTAGCCTGTTGATAAAATTTTCTACTATCCTAAAACCAAACACTTTAGGTTTCTTCTTTTTATTTAAGACAAAACTCTTACAGATTTAAAGTGCTTTAGTGAATATTCCTGTATAATCTAGTTTTATACATAGCTACTCTGAGCCAAGTTTTAAACAAAAGGCAGTATTTTGTTTATGATTTTTTTATTGCTTTGGTTTGGTTTTTACTGTCTCTGTATATGTTCTTGCAGAATTACAGCTTTGATTTACATCTGGTTTGCCTTGATTAATTCTTTTTAATATTCTAGGATGTGTGGCCCCACAGCTTAGATTTTTTTTTTTCAGTAGTGAAAGTTGCCAGCTGAAATTCTCATTTTTTATTGCATTCTGCCTTTAAACACTTGCTTCTGGGAAGTGCTTGGATGCTTTTAAGCAAACTTTATCACATAAAAGAAATTTGTAGTAAAAAGAGTGACTTCTCTCAGCAGGAAATGCAATTTTCAAAGACATCAAGCATAGGAGATGCCTACATTCAGCTATGTATTATGACAAAGAATTTGGTTTCTAGCAGCAGGAGTGTCTCTGAGCTATAAGCAATCACAAGGCTCTTTGAAACTAGAGAATATGCAATCTATCCTTTGCTGAAGATATGTTTAAGAAGTGATTAGGCTTCTTTGTATAAAAAGATAGATGAAACAATGGCTGCAACCACACAAAAAGTGAACAGAGTGCAAAGCTAGGCAAAAACTAAGTATATGGAAGAAAAAAAGGTTTCAGTAGAATGTGATATTAAAAATAATGGAGATGGATATGAAAATCGGAGCAATGCAAAAAGCAGCAAAAGAAGTACAGAGGCAAGAAGAGAAGAAAAATAGATGAGAAAGTCCATGGTGTTCTGGGGAAAAAAAAAGGCAGATTTGGTTTCCATCTCCAGGAAGATGATTTTGGCTTCCTTTATACTACATGTTCTGAAGAACTTAATTTTGTGTTTTTTATGTATATAACAAGGACCATGTCAAACATATTTCATTACTAATTTCTTCCTTGATTCAAAGGGACTTTCAAGCTGACATTTATACTGATGAAATAAACAGAGCAAGGTGCTGTACTAGCTCAAAGGCTGGTGAACAACTGCTCTCATGGTTTAATTGTTAGGGCTCTCACCCACATGATTTATCCCATGCCAAATCTCAATCTCCCAGACCACGACTGAGAGTGGCTCAGGAGAATAATGGGCCAAAGGGTAGGCACCATGAATGAAGCTACCTTGGTTTACCATGGAAGAGAATATAATCATATGGAGGTAAATTAGACTGGATCACTTGCTCTCTAACAAGCAAACAGGGCCTGCTGCCTTTATTTACTGGAAGAGATATAACCTATGAGCCTTCACAGAAGTCAGCTGAAATTGGATGTTATGTTAGGTATAAGGCTGATGTTGCACAGTGCCAACCAGTTATAGCTTAAACATTGAAACAGTCTTCTCCCAAGCTGTTCATACTGCATATTTACTGGATGGAAACAACCTTCAAGCTTTCAAATATTAATTAACTGATTAAGTCAGCTTTTAAATGCACACCTCTAATGACTGTGTAGTTCATCTACTTTTCTGCAAGTTCTGTTAAACCAGCATTTCATTTCAAGATTTACAAAAGTTTTAAAGGAATGATTGGATACTGTAATACATGTAGTTCCATAGATTTTAAAAAAAAAAAAAAAAAAAAAAAACCCAAACAATCTTTTTTTCTGTGGATTCAGTTGTTCTCAAGATATTGTCTTCTTTATTTTAAGGCTGATTTATGCTGCATTATTCCTGAAAGGAATCAATCTGTTTATAGCAAGCAACCTATATGATTTAAAATTATATGAGGAATGCAGCACTTTTTTGTTCTAAAGAGATCCCAGATAAATTAGTGTTATTGCTATGATTGTGCACATGTCATGTAGGAAGTTCTTAGTCCTACCTTACAGTATTAACTCAATCATCTTTCTTGGGTTTCCCCTGACATGAGAGTCTAATGACCACTCTCACATTTTATTTTATTCTAATATATCATTACTAATATTTATCCTGACACAAATATTAAATAATTTGGCACCCAAAACATTTTTGACTGGCCATTTTCCAGTCAAAAAATGTATAGGTCCCATCCTGAAGAACACAGAGAAAAGAATGATATCATAGAAGAGCAAACTGAAAAATGCAATAAGCTCTTGCCTAACTAGATAAATGCTTTTCCTAAATTTAAGTTGTCTAAATGTCCCTTGCTACATTCATCACTCTGCTATATATAGACCTGCCTTGCAATGAGATTTTCTTAGTTGGATGAACAGAAGAAGTCAGCTGTCCGCAGTAAAGCTTCATATATCAGAAATTCTGGTGATGAGTGCAGTAAAACTTGGAAATGCTGTTGAGTATATTTTATGCATATATTATGCTGTGACAACCAAAGTTCTTACAAGGTGTTGACATAAATCCAGAGAACTCAAAAAAATTGTTTATTTAGTCTTTACATCAAGCAGTCATTGCCTGGCATCACAGTAAATTCATTGTTTCCCAGAAATGCTCGATGGAATTCCTACACATGCATTGTCCAGCAGTTTGTGCACAGAATTAAATCTGATTCTTCTGAGAAACATCAGATCTACTGATCACATGGAGAACAAATGTAAAGTACATTCACGTGTATCCCCACCAGAAGTAGGGGAGGCATAGTCATACCAGCCTCTTGTCCAACCAGTTATCCTCATTTCCAGTTCATTTTTATATACATGCCTTTCAATATTATATCCTTCTAGTCTTCCTTGATGAGTTACATAAATAGTAAGTTAGATCTATAAAGTTGGTTTAGTTGATAAAAACACTTAACAAATGGCTAGAAGGCAAATAAGATAGTAGAGGTACTAATTTTTCATTCACATTCTTC